>NC_059119.1:7280000-7935000 GCF_020740685.1 Jaculus jaculus | reverse complement strand
ATGACAAATATACCATCTGATAGAATTTTCTGGAAATTTTAAATGAAAGGATCAGACATTTTTGAACATTTAAACAAATCATTAGAAATTCCCTTTGTCTGTAGTCATTGGATCAATCCAGGATGAATATGGAGCTGATATTTAAGAATTGTAAGTATATATTAATTCATGTTATGAAATTTTCAAGGGGGATGTTTACCATGCATTTTTTAAGATTTATTTCTATTTATTGGAGACAGAGAGAAAGAGAGAGAGAGAGAGAGAGAGAGAGAGGGAGGGAGGGAGGGAGGGAGGGAGGGAGAGAATGGGCATGTCAGGGCCTCTAGCCACAACAAATGAACTGGAGATGCATGTAACACAATGTGCACCTGGCTTACATGGGACCTGGAGAATTAAATATGGGTCCTTAGGCTTCACAGGCAAGCACCTTAATGGTTAAGCCAACTCTCCAGCCCTACCATGCACGTGTTTAACACTGCATTTTCCTATCTTGCTAAATTTTGTACATTTAATAACATTTAATTTCTTAACTTTTGCTCTGGAGGCTATATAATCATGCTGCAATTCATGTGGACATTTTATGTAGTCATTCATAATTTCTTCTTTCTTGAAATATATATGCATGCATATACTTTAAAGCAGATATTAATTTTGGGGTACATGTTGAAATTACTCTCCTAAATATTAGAATACATTAAGTTCTTTATAATTTGGGGATTTTGATCATTTTGATAGGAGAATATAATACTGCTCCTTCATAGAAATTTTATTTTCCTTCTGTAAGTAAAAATAATCAAAGCAGATTAGCAGATTACTCTTGGTAAATTTTGAACTGAATTTTTATATGAACATGTATATAAATGTAATATTTATATTAGCTTATTTTGTTTGTGTAGAAACTGAAGATTTTAGAATTAGTCAGCCTGTATTTTTGAAATGGTATGCTCACACTATAAGTACTTGCTTGCACAGGGTGAGAATGAGAGCTTTTATTTTAAATCCATTATGAAATATACCCAGTAGAATAACTCAAGATTTCTGAATGTGGTGTCTATTTTATGACAAATTAATATATATCTTTAAACATATTCAATTAGGACCATTGTATTATTTTACTAAGGCAAATGGGCTTGCATTATTGTATAAAGGGAATGACAAATTATCAAGTGAAAAATTATACAGCTACTGCACTCTATATTCTTAAAGGTATTTCTAAAGGTGGTGGAGAGACACAAGATGATAGGAATAAAACTTTCACAGCAAAAAGGATCTGTGTTTTTTATTTTAAAACATATTTAACTATCTATTTATTTGAGAGAGAGAGATTGGGTACACCAGGGTATCTTAGCCACTACAAATGAACTCCAGAAGCATGCATCTGGCCCCTTGTGTATCTGGCTTACATGGGTTCTAGGGAATCAAACTGGAGTCCTTAGACTTGAAGACAAGTGCTTAATCATTAAGCCATCCCTCCAGTCCCATTTTTAATTATTCAATTATTGTATTTACTGAGGGAAATATAGAGACAAGGAAAGGTACCCATGTGCCTGGAACATTTGAATTTTGAGTGATAGCCATCCTGATTGGACTAAGGTGGAATCTCACAGTTGTTTTAATTTGTATTTCCCTCATGGTGAAATATGTTGCACATACCTTTAAGTGAGTACTGGTAATTTTTATTTCTTCCTTTGAGACTTCTCTATTCACTTCTCTATTCACTTTTCTGACTTGAATGTTATATTTTTATTACATAGTGTTTTTGAGTTTTTTTAATTATTAATTAGTTTTGTACTCAGTAAATACAGTCAAGCTGGTACCATTGTTAGCCTCCTCCATGTCCTTCCCCCTCCCCCTGTCCCCTCCTTGTTGAGGTATATGGGTCATGCATTGTGGAGTTAGCCCTCAGTCATGGGTCAGAGGAAATGTCTCTGCATATCATGACCCAACATGTGGCTCTGACATTCTTTCTGCTCCCTCTTCCACTTGGAAAGCTATACTACTATATATTATTTTTAATATAAATACTCTCTATAAGCAGTAAACACTGATGCAGAGAAAGACATCATAGATCAATTAAGCATATTCCCCAGGGGCCCAGAACCAGCTCAGAGCTGTAGTCATGGGATTAACAGCATCACTAATTTTTGCTGTGAGACAGATATAACTTTTCAGGGCTATCTCAGCAATTAGCTCTGCCTTATGAAGCGTCTGTAGACTCATTCCTAAAGCTTTGTGTGAAAAATAATGTTTTTGTTGGTTTTGTTTTTGTATGTGCATGTGTGTGTTGGAACCTTTGGAATCTTTCTCTTTTTGGGGGGCATTTTGTTGTTGTCAACAACTTCCATACTTACCGACAATAAACCATGATAATTACTTCCCCTCCCCCACTTTCCCTTCGCAAATCCACTCTCCATCATATGCCCTCCCTCTCTCCATTAGTCCTCTTTTATTGTGATGTCATCACCTTTTCCTGCTATTATGAGGGTCTTGTGAAAGCAGTAGTAGGCACTGAGAGGTCATGGATATCGAGGCCAGTGTCTGTCTGGATGACTGCATTGTAAACAGTCTCCCCTTCCTTTGGCTCTTACATTCTTTCTGTTACCACTTCTAGAATGATCCTGAGCCTTAGCAGGTATGATAAAGATGTTTCAGTGCTGAACACTATTCTTTCATTTCTTCTCAGCACTATTGTGCCTTTTGGGCCATCCCAGTGGTTACCACCATTAGAATAAAGAAACTTCTCTAACAAAAAGTGAAGGTAACATTAACATATGAGTATGAATGCTACATAAAGCACCCACAAGACAGTTTAGTGACCATAATACATGCATTTAGCCAGACAAGAGAAGATGTTATATTCCTAATGTTCATGGCCACCCCCACCATAGGCCTTTGATTAGGTTTTCAGTGCCAGGCAGGAACTCCCTCCCATAGAGTCGGCCTTCAGTCCAATTAGAGAGCAGTTGGTTTCCTCCAGAGCAGACATGCCACTATTGCGCCCATTTGATCATTTGACCTGTCTGGCCACACTTGAGGCATGCAGTGCCCACTGTTTTCACTGCTGATGATGTCTGTCTCCCATAGGGCTGCATGTAGTTCAACTTTTTCCAGCTTTCAGTCAGCTGGTCTACATGGAGAGGGTTTTCAGCTCAGCTCCAGCTTGATTTCTCAGTGACCTTGCAACGCAGGCATGTGGAGTCTTCAGCAATAGGGTCTTACCATCTGTTTCTGGTGGGAAACCAAGAGCCTTGGCAATATCTTGTAATGCTTTGGGGGCAACAACTCACTAGAAGGTATCCCATTCTTGGCATTGAAATTTTTCTAGTAACAATCTATGTCTTCCAGTGTGCCATTAGCCAAAAATGTAAGTTTCATATTGCTTATTCACAATATCTTGAATTTTTTTATCATTTTTATTTATTATAATTATTATTATTAAACATATTTTGTATGAATACAGCATATGTTGGTATCCCTCTTTTCCCTTGTCTCTGCCCCCATTCTGTTGGGGATGCTCCTCAGTGGGATTGTAGGTATTCCCCATGGGTTTATGGTTTATGCATTGTGCAAGCAGTAGTCAGTTATTTTGGGAGTGAAGGACTGATGGTGTGAAAGATATTTCATCCCATGCCAGGCATGGGGGTGCCCACCTTTAATCCCAGCACTTGGGAAGCAGAAGCAGGAAGATCACTGTGAGTTTGAGGCCACCCTGAGAATACATAGTTAATTCCAGGTCAGCCTGGATCATAATGAGACCCTACCTTGAAAATCAAAAAAATAAATAAATAAATAAAATAAAAATAAATATAAAAGTAAAAATAAAAAAAGATATTTCATCCTGTGGCTCTTAAAATATTTCTCTTCTGTGGAATTTCCTGTGCTGTGGTGGGTGAATTTTAAGACTATTTTAGTAATGAGATCTTAGAAGCCTCTGTATATTTACCTTAGTCATTAAAGAAAATAATATCATTTTAGTATTACCATGCAATTCTATACTGACTGGCTTAATACAAAATGTTGTATTAATACCCTTCCTGGCTAAAACACCACTATTAAAGGGGGAAAATATTAGTAATACACACACACACACACACACACATACACACACACACACACCTCAAGGTATTTCCTGGCTGTCTCATGAAAAAAAAATGAAGACTTGTTCACTTATTCCAGTATTCTTTATTGAAAACATACTACATGCCAAAGATGGGGAAAAGTTCTCAGAATACAACAACAAACAAAAAATTAATTTTATCATGTGTGATAATAAAAACTAATCTTAGGGCCGGAGAGATGGCTTAGTGGTTAAGCGCTTGCCTGTGAAGCCTAAGGACCCCAGTTCGAGGCTCGGTTCCCCAGGTCCCACGTTAGCCAGATGCACAAGGGGGCGCATGCGTCTGAAGTTCGTTTGCAGTGGCTGGAAGCCCTGGCGCGCCCATTCTCTCTCTCTCCCTCTATCTGTCTTTCTCTCTATATCTGTAGCTCTCAAATAAATAAGTAAAAAATGAACAAAAAAATTTTAAAAAAACCTAATCTTTGAAGACAGAAATGCAGTCAGAAATGTATCCATATTTTGATACTTGGTTGATATTTGGGAATCACTTTTTGATAATCTATGTTCTCTGTTTCAGAACTTCATATATGCATACTTCATTACATGTTTTACATGTGTGGACATAAGAGAGTCAGTAAGTTGAAAACAGCAAGACTAGTAGAAGATGTTAAGATAAACAGCATATGTATGTATCTCTCCCAGTCTTCCTGGAGAAAGATAATATCCACATCATACACAAGGAAAGAACACATATAATTTTATTCTAAATGAGTATAAAAATTAAAATGGATTTTTATGAAAGGTCCCATGGAAAATCTATATTTGGATGATGAGCAATGTTCACTGCATTTATATATTGCTTCATTGGCTTTGGATACTCAAATTCCATAGCAATTTTTTTTTTGTTATTGGCATAAAACCAGATACTCAATCATCTTATATTCTGTGCTGCTATAGCAGAACCATATAATCTAATTAAATTTATATTTTCATCTGGAAAATATATCTTCACTAATAGTTCAATATTTTCAGTGTTTGCTTCTCAGCTACGTATGATCCAGTGGTTTCATATGCAGAAGTAATAGGACACACATATTTTGTTCCTCAGCACACATTTCTTCACAGTAGAAACACATAGGTTTAAAACTACACCTTGGACAGTATTTCTGTTTAGTGACTATTTTAGGACAAAATATTAAAACTGTTAAATTTGAGTGTTTTGATTAATATTTCTACTATTTAAAAGGATTTGCACTACTATATTCTTTATCATAATAGTTTATAATGCTAATTCTTAAGAAACATGTTGATCACTTTGAAAAATTCCCTAGTATAACAATAGTTCTACATTCAGTGTCATAGATGACAACAATAACCACATGTGAAAAATAAGTGTTCTTGGGGTTAAAAACAAAGTCCCAGTGTCAACCGAGTATGTTCACTCCATCAAGTTCTTTATTTGTTTTTCGAGGTATGGCCTCTAGCAGAAGCTTACCTGACACACTCTCTTGTAGTCCCAGGCTGGCCTCAAACTCTCAGGGATCCTTTAACCTACGCCTCTAGATTGCTGGGATTAAAGATGTGCACCACTACACCAGGCTCTCCACCAAGTTTTTTTTTTTTTTTTACAATACTGTATTATTCTCTTTTAAAAAATTCTCATTATGAATAAAAACAGATGAGAGATGTTGATAACATTTAGAAATACCTAATATAACTCAGGGAAATTATTATTATGTTCTACGTCTATTTGTTTTGTGTTGAGACAGGGTCTCACATGGAGCATTCTGACTTTGCACTCCTTATTTATCCACAAATGACCTCGAACCCTTATCCTCCTGCATCCACCTTGAAATGCTGGGATTACAGGAATGTGTCACCATGGCTGGCTAACTCATTGACATTAGGATTAGATGAAAAACTGTTGTTGACATTGGACCCAAATTAAAGTCAAGTAACTCATTAAATTAACATCATTTTACTGGCATAAAAATCTAGGATTTGAATAAAACATTTCTGTATTCATCATGACCTGTTTAATTACATTGTCAGGGACAAATCATTATATTAAATTATTACATCTAGATGCTTTCATAATAAATTTGTAGAAAATCATTTTAATTCTATTGAAATAACCCCAAAAGTGTCAGCATATTTTGATAATTCTCTCAAAATAAATGCAATATTTCATGTAATGATAAGCACAAATTGGCACCTGAGGCCCTTGTGTTTCTACTCAAAGAAATAAATGCCTCATTACTTCTTAACAAAGACCTGGGATTTTAAACAGTGATGAAAGGTGTAAAACATAAATTATATAGAAATTGTTGAAAATTATTGCTGACTTTACAAATTGCTAAAACCTCAAAATTCACATTGGCTGTTTATTCTAATTACTCAGTTGAGTTTATTTTAAAACAAGTTGTCTTAAACTTTGGATTAAGCTTGTTCCACTCTGGTCTGAGGATAGTTTGGTGATGGAAGAGATACATATGTCCAGGTACTTATGAATAATCATAGAAGATAACTGAAGTGTGATCCAAGTCATCCTGCCTCAAGCCATTGTGGGGAACCTTCCACAATGTGACACAGCTGGTGCTTCCCAACATGCCACTTCTGAGATGAAGTTATAAAAGACACTATGGTTTCCACCATTTTACTCTCTTAACTTTTTCTCATATTGGCGAAATTCAGTTTCCATCTCCATGAGCAACACCATGTGATTTGAACTGAAAATTACCACAACATAGTCACACGAATCACGCTTTCAAATGATTAAACTCTGTCAATAGATTGAGTGAAAGAATGTGCCAGATCATTGGGCTAAACGGTATCAGAATTTCTGACCCATAGAAAATGTGGCAAATGATAAATTCTTCAGTTTTATGCTATTTATTCTAGTTTTTTTTAATTGTTAGGCACCAGCAAATACCTAATAAACTGGGTTTCCAGAAGCAGACAAAACACCTTCTTTGGCCACAGAACAGTAAAATAATTGGTGCAATGGCATACGTTTTATGCACCAGGATATTTTTATAGTCCTATGGAGATACACTTTATATGAGGGTGTTGGAAACTCTCTCAGTCTAGTTTTAATTAAGTTACAGAATTCATCTATCGCAGGACCATCTGTCCAGGGCTATTTCCCTCTAGGCTTCATTTTTAGCTAAGAAATTGGCCTCTTAAAAGCTCTGTGAAAAATATCAAAGACAAAGCAAGCATTCCTGAGTGGGTGAGAATGCAAAACTCCAGACCTTGATGGCACCCAGGAAGAGCTCTTCATTCATCAGTGGTAAGTTTTGGCATGCTCAGTCTCACGGCTGACTTGACATGCTATCAGGTAAAATTATAAGCCTTTGACCCATGAATCTGATTGTGGAGGGAAGACCAAGGTACTTAAACCTCAGCTGGCAGCAAGACAGCGCTATGCCAAGCAAAGTTGGTATTAAACTTCAGGGCTCTGATAAGAGCAAGGAGGCAAGGGAGCCTGGGTATTTCCTTTACTCTACATGTTGAAAGCACTAGTTGGGTCCTTACCCCAAAGTCTGCATGTGCAGAGAACTTTGTGTATCACTCTAAAATGCAATAGGCATAATTCCATTCTAGCCACGAGGAAATAACAGCCCAATTGGGAAAAGATATAGACAGTAATTTGATATTCTTTACATCACAGTAGAGATTGTGAATCTCAGAGCAGGAATCAGACATTCCAACCACATCTCAGCTTCTATAACAGGCAATTTCCAGGTTGCATATAAAGATAAATAAGGCAGGCAAAGTAGAGTGGATATGAATTCCATATGGATACAAGAGATATATTATACATGACAGAATGTATTGAAACACAGATAGAAAAAAAAATATCTATAAAAAGTACAGGGAATCCCTTAAAACTTAGCCCAATGCATATATGTGGATAGGGTGAAAATCCATTATGTTCTAATAAAAATCAAGTTCAGACTTAAAAATATAGCTTAATAAGCACTATTATCCAAAAACTTTCACTTTTACTATAAAGAATATTTACTGTATTACATATTATTTAAATATAAACCATTAAAAATCACTATGTATAAATGTGAAGTCAGCATTTTAAGCATACATAGTAATTTAATAAAAATTTACATGTTATAAATCATTTATTATATATAATTGTCATAATACATACATTATATAAATATGTATAACAGTTACTAAAAGTATATTCCATGTCTTGATGGTTTACCATTGAATTGTTTTCATTTTTATGGAATATATCACACTAACTTTTCCTAAAATTTCAGATAGCAGGGAAGAACATACTTCCTAAATCATGTTTTAAAGCCAATATTTTTCACCATTACTAAGAATAAAAAATAAAATCAATTTAAAGTTATACACAGACATTCCATATAGACATCCATCATATTGCCCCATAGGTATTGAGTAAAAATTAATAAACACAAAATAGCACTGAATTAAGATTTATCTATAATAAAAATTAAGAGTTGCTCTAGCCTTTTTGATCTTAATCATTTTAATTCAGTATAATGACTGAATAAATAAATTTGTGTGAATCCTGTAGAAGAAAAATAGTGAAAAACAAGCCTGATAACAATATTTTATAGAAAACAGTTAATAGAAAAGAAATCTTTTAATCTATTAAAGCTATCTGTGATATGTCTACTTCTATCATAATAAGTGGTAAAATATTCAGGATTTTTGCTAATATTTAGAATAATTATATCAATTCTGCATTCCCAGGGAAATCCTACTCCATGCTATAATGTAAATAAGAAAAAGAATACAGAATATGCCAGAAATATTCTCTTTATTTATATGTTATGATTATGTCTATTTAGAAAATCCTACATAATTTGTAAAGTAGCATATAGTTTAGTGTAGAATAAAACATTTAGGGCTGAAGAGATGGCTTAGCAGTTGAGGTGCTTGACTGGGAAGCCTAGGGACACAAGTTTGAGTCCCCATCACCCATGTAAGCTAGGTGTACAGTGTGGTACATGAGTCTGGAATTCGGTTGCAGCACCTGCAGGCCCTGGTATGACCTCTCTCTGTGTGTCTGTCTGTTCTTTTCTCACTCACACCCTCTCCCTCAAATAAACAAATAAAATACATTTAAAACATTTAAAATAGCACCTATTATATAATAAACTTAGCAATATATCCATCAGTCAAAACATTGCATCCTATTTCATAATGAAAACATACATGCTGCAAATAAATATAAAATTAACATCAAACTTATACACAGAAATATGAAATATAGGAGGACTGGAAAGATGGCTTAGCAGTTAAGGCATTTGCCTTCAAAGCCAAAGGACCCTGGTTTGACTCTCCAGGACCCACGTAAAACAAATGCACAAGGGGGTGCATGCATCTGGAGTTCGTTTGCAGTGGCTTGAGGCCCTGGTGTGTCCTTTCTCTCCCTCCCTCTGTCTCTCAAATGAATAAATAAAATATATTTTAAAAAGAAATATGAAATATAAGTAAGCATTGCTGAAATTAATTTTATAAAACTTAATGCAGAAATATGACATGTTTTGCATAAGAGGACATCAAGCTATGAACTGTCAAATTCTTGAAAATTATATCAGAACTACTGCAACATCAATTAACATCTCAGCAGGCATCTTGTACAAGAAATCAACTTGATAGGAAAATTAATATTGATAGGGAAATAACTTTTAAAAGTCCATATAACTTCAAAAGTAAAGACAAAAGGTAAATGGCAGGTATTATCCCATTCCAAAATTGACCTTACATCACTTCTGTTCATGACAACAGTACATGTAGGTCAATGGAACACAGATCAGAATTCAGACAACATAAAATGGTCAAGTGATTTACAGCTCGATATCATGTTTGTTTATTGGGACAAGATTGTCCAGGAAAAATGCATAGCCACAAGAAGAGCTACCAATCTTTATTTTTGGGTCACATATGAAATTTAGTCAGTAGGATCCTAACGCTATTTAATAAAAGCAAGAATAATAAAATTTCTAGAGGATAGCATAGGATTAATATTTATAACAGCAGTGAAGATAAAGTTTTCTAAAATCTCATACTACTACATAAAATTAGTAAATTCAATCTCATAAAAATTTAAAATCTGATAAAAAATACTATTCACTAAAGTTATTGATACACTAGAATATAATGTTTCCTATTTCTTAGGCAATGTGTCCAAAATACATAAAGTTTCTTACCAATCAATTAGAATCAAAAACCTTATCAAAATATGAATACCCACACTTAAAACAGTAAGTTAAGTGAGTGATTAACAACAGATAAATGAAATACAAACATGGTCAGAAAAAATGAAATTAAGACCCAGTTAAGATGCTTCATGACACACCATTGCACTGAAGAATAAAAATAATCTGTTTGTAAAGCAGGTGTGGTGGTACACACCTTTAATCTCAGCACTCAGGAGGCCACAGTAGGAGTATCACCATGAGTTTGAGTCTACTGAGACTACATAGTGAATTCCAGGTCAGCCTGGGACAAAATGAGACCCTACCTCCAAAACAACAACAAAATAAAGTTTGTGAGGAAATGGAACCACTACAAATCACACACTTTGCAGGTGAGAACATAAAAGTTGTCAGCATTTTGAAAAGGGGACAAAAAAAATACCTTAGGCAAAAGACTTTAGTAAGGACTTCTGGAAAATATGTAGAAGACTCAAACTTAATCCCTACCTCAAGCCATGTACAAGACTGAACTCGATATTATTCAAATACTGTAAACTATGGGACCTGAAACTTTGAAGCTATCAGAGGAAAACGTAGGTGAAATGCTACATGACTTGGGCAAAGACAACAATGTCTGAATAGAAATCCTGTGGCTTAGGGTTCAGGAAATAATACTGAGAATTGACCAATGGCCTTGCCTCAGAGCTAACAATTTCTATGCAGCGAAGGAAACAACAGTGTGAACAGAGAGGCCAGAGAATGAAGAGAAGCATTAACCAACTATTTATTTCAGAGGATCAGTATTCTTTTTGTTTTCTTTCTTTTTTTTAATATTTATTTATTTGAGAGTGACAGAGAGAGAGAGAAAGAGGCAGATAGATAGAGAATCGGCACGCTAGGGCTTCCAGCCACTGCAAACGAACTCCAGATGCATGCGCCCCCTTGTGCATCTGGCTAACGTGGGTCCTGGGGAATCCAGCCTTGAACTGAGGTCCTTAGGCTTCACAGGGAAGCGCTTAACTGCTATGCAGTCTCTCCCACCCTTCTTTCTTTTTGTATAGAAAAGTAGATAAAGTTGGAGATTACATTGGGGAATAAGTATCCAGAAAATATGAAAACTTAAACAATGAATACCAAAGCAATAAGTAGACCTATAAATAGTTGGACAAATAAACTATCAGACAATTTTCAAAGAACATTAAAAAAAAAAAAAAAACAAGGGCTGGAGAGATGGCTTAGCAGTTAAGCACTTGCCTGTGAAGTCTAAGGACCCCGATTCGGGGCTTAATTCCCCAGGACCCACGTCAGCTAGATGCACAAGGGGGCGTATGCATCTGGAGTTCATTTGCAGTGGCTGGAGGCCCTGGCGCGCACATTCTCTCTCTGTCTCTATCTGCCTCTTTCTCTCTTTGTCACTTTCAAATAAATAAATAAATAAATTATATTTAAAAAACATGAAAAAAAAATCTGTTCAAAATATTTAGTCACCAGGGTTACAGCCGATGAGACTCAGAAAGACATTTTCATTCCAATGTGTAATTGAAGAAAAATTAAGTGAGACTGGAGAGAAAATTGTCACAGGAAGTGGGGAGACTGCCAGACTATTTTTTTAAGTTTGGAGATTCTTGTAGTTGCCTTCCGGTTGCTGATTAAAAACAGCTGACTAAACACGCTGGTGGGAGGCAAGTATTACCTTGTCTTACGGTGTTGAGAGGAGGCTTCTTGGTGGCAGAAGACAGCATGGCCTGAGCAGAGGCTGGGCGTTGCCTCTGCTAGAGCCATTGACAAGAGCAGCAGGAGAGTGAGCCCATCTCTGGGAAGCAGGGGCTGACTATCACAACCCTATCACCATGCTCACAACACACCTCCCCCTGCAAGGCTCCACCTCTCAAATTCCCACCAGTTGGGGAACAAGCATTGAGAAAGCATGAGTTGATGGAGGACACCTAATTCAAACCATCACAGGGGTGTTTAGATTTATAATTTCCAAAGTTTATTGCTTGATGTATGGGGAAATTATGACAAATATTTACTACTGAGCTCTGATAAACCTTCTAGCGGCAAAAATAGTGACTGTGGCCATTGGTTGGGTGTGATGGGATAGTGTTCAAGAGTGAGAAGTAAATGAGCTAGCAAATCGAAATTTGTAAGGTAGACACTGCTGAGAATGGAGAGATGGCCAAGCAGTTGGCGGCTTCCTGTGCTAGTATGAGGGCCTCAGAGATCCGGAGGCTGCCTGAATTGAATTACCAAGTACTACTACATAAACAAAAGAATGTAGCAAAGCATGACTGTAACACCAGTCCTGGGGGCTCAAAGGCCAGAGAATCACTGGAGTATGTGAAAATGGCAATCTTCAGAACTAGCAAGAAACTCTATCTCAGAAAAAAAAAAAAAAAAAAAAAAAACAGTAGATGAGCTATGTAAAGAAAATGCCTGCTGGTCTGTTCTAGACTTTACATACAATTGCATACATGTATACATTACATACCACACATGCCACACCACACAGACACAGATAAAAATAATTAAGGGTCTGTAGAGATGGCTTAGCAGTTAAGGCTGTTAAGCAATTAAGTTTTCTGTGAAGCCTAAGCACCCAGGCTCAATTCCCCATGTTAGTCAGATGCACAAGGTGGTGCATGTGTCTGCAGTTCATTTTCAGTGGCTAAAGGCCCTGGTGCACTCATTCTCGCAATCTCTCACTCTTAAAGAAATAAACACATGCATACATACATATGTAAAATAAATTGTTTTAAAAATAATTAAATATTACTATGCTTTCAGAAAGTGTTCATAGTGTTTTACAAGGTAAAAGTATATGAACATGTTCAGAATCTGAGAAATGTGAAATATTTCCTAAGTAGAGATGATTGGTAGATAACATTATATTAAACACTTTATAATATTAAAGTAATAATATTCTGTGATTATGGTAAAATGGAAAAAGAAAGGCATAAACTGACCTTGTGTCCAACACATAGTAGTTCAAGGAATGGTATCCAAACCAAAGTATAGAGATATATAAAAAAATTATTCAGAAAAAAATGGTAATTATGTAATGGGGGGAAATAGGCAAATGGCACAAAAATAATGCATAAACCTAATAAAATGTTAATTTTCACTAATGATGAGAAAAGTACAAACAAGAACCATAATGTGGCATCAACAGAGCATGCGGACTTCTCATGATTAGAATTTCATTATATTACTTGAATATGTTTATTTTTCAATATATAACTAAAATTGAATATTGTATTCTCTTCATTCCAGAAAGTATATCCACATTTATATGCTCAAGCAGAGATACTCTCATATCTGCATACCAGGAACACATACTGTTACAGAAACTCTGTAACAAAAATAACCTGGACTATGCAAAGATATGTAAGATTATCAGAAAGACTAGATGTCATACTATACAACAGAATGCCAGGTAGCAATAAAAATGAATGATCTATAGTCAATAGATGCATTCAGAATGTCTACTTGTATAAATTATAAAATACTGGAGTATGTGAGAGTGATAAATTAGAGAGAAGAAAATTATTCTTGATGGCTAGAGAGATGGTTTAGTGGTTAAGATCCTTGGCTGTAAAGCCTAAGGACCCAGGTTTGATTCTCCAGGCCAGATACACATGGTGGCACATGCATGTGGAGTTCCTTTGCAGTGGCTAGAGGCCCTGGCTTGTCTATTCTCTCTCTCACACACACTCTTTCTCAATCTCTCTGTTTCCAATAAATAAAAAAATGTTCAGAAAATTAAAAAATATATTGTTGAGAATGACTTGAGTTATAGAGATGTACCTGGCTACAGTAGACAAAAAGAAAAAAAAAAGAATAAAAACTACTGGGCTTTTAAAGTACTAATAAAATTCTGTTTCTAACATATACACACATTTTTTTTTTTACCTATAGTGTATAATAAAATTGCTCCAAAGATATCTATTTGAATACTAAATTAGACAAAAGATTGATTTCATCTTTTAATGGAAAAAATGTGGATAGCAGACAATATATAGAGAATTTGGAATAGACAAGTTTATACTTGAATTTCTATTTGAGAATTTTAAACATTTCTAACAGAAAGCTTCAGGAAAAAAATGTTCACCTGGCTTTAATTTTCCAAAGTTTTGTAGGAAGGAAATGATGAAGTTTAGGCAGTCACATAATACAAGACCATGCTAATAGCAGTTACTTTAAGATCCAATTTCCAGCACATTTTCCCCTTACAATATCTCTTCTGTATTATCTACCAAGTCTTTTGTAGTAGTTTCACATTAAGTACATCGAGAATATATATATAAAGATAAAGATAAAATCCACTTACATAGTATACCCAAAGTATCATAAAATAATTATATAACTTCTGAGTTCTCAAGCCTCAAAACTCTTATTATCAATGTTTCTATTATAAGAACTTATGGATTGAATTATCATCTGCTGAACACAGATTTTCAAAACCTTAAAATTAAATAAAACAGTAATAATTAGGAAGCAGTTTGAGGATAATTTGATACTGACTATAAGTAATTTCTTCTTTCTAAAAGTATATTTCAAATATTGTTATTGAGCACACAAGAGAAAGGAGATGACTATTATGTCTTTGTGCTGTATATTATTTCATTTTCTGTAATAATTATAAGCAAGAGTAGTAAGACTAGAAATATGTGGAGTAATTTATATCATTATTTATGGTAGATGATGTTATGTAAAAAGTTGATGACTTTTAATTTTAATAAGTTATTAATGAAATCAATCTAATAAGGTTACATTTTGATGACATTGTATGTAATTTCTGAAATACTGCATTCTCTAAATGTTTTATGAATTTGATAATGAAATCGCCTAAGGATATTGAATATGTATTATTAACCTTTCTCTTTGTTTCAGAACAACACAAAGTGTCATGAAGAGAAAAAAGAAAATGTGGCATTATTATATTTCCCCTCCTTCCAGCAGTTTTCTCCTACAGGGGTCAATTAAAAACATTAGAGAAATGGTTATCTAACTACATCTGACAACAGAGTTACTGGGTTTAAAGTAAAGTACCTTTCTAGCACACAGGAATAAAATTGTGATGACTTTGTGGACATCCTGGACAATATAGTGACACCCTGTATCAGAAAGTCAAAGCTAGGTTCCAAGAGATTGGCAGGCAGTTAAAGGTGCTGACTTACAAAGACTCATTAATGGCTAGGGTTCAGTTCCCCACTACCCAGGTAAAGGCACATGCATGAAGCGGTGTGCACACACAGGGCTCATTTGCAGTGGCGAAAGGACCTGGCTCACTTCTCCCCACTCTCTCATTCTTTCTCTGACTGCAAATAAGTAAAGGGCAATTAAAACCAAAATCAACAAAAGTACAAACAAAAAGTGTTTTAGGTAATATTATCATAGAATACATTTGAAAAATCATTTTTGTCTTATTAAGACAAATCATTTTGTACTATTAAAAAACATAAAGATCTTCATTCTAAACTTGAGTGTATTTTTATCTAGTCAACAACATTTTTGGCATTAGACATGTTTGTTGGTTTTCAGGAAACTTGAACTAGTGTGTTTTGATGAAGAATGAAGTGACATCACATGTGACAGATGACATTGTGAGAAATAACACACATCAAGCAGACATTTGGTCTCTAGTCTATAAACATTGGAAGATAAATGATAACCACTGTGAAAAACAGTAATAGGATTATTTTTATGTTTTAGGAGAACAGAGTTTCATCTTTGGGAAAACTGAAGAAATGTGAAATGACAGTAGGAAAATCATTGAGGAAACAGAATAGTAAACATTTCTTGAAGCCAGGAGCTAGATAGAGGGAAGAAAATAGGACTGATGTACACATTTTTAATAGGTAGACTCAATGTAGTTTGAGGAAAACAAAATGAGTTTTAGGATAGAAAGCATACTTTTATTTAAAAGAAAATGGATATTGAGAGCAAGATGAATAAAATTACTATTATGGACTGCCAAATTAAATAGTGAAATGAGCATAAGACAAAATTATAACCATTCCATGTTGGACTTCAAGTAAAACTAGGATGCAAAATTTCAGGAAATATTAGGGAATGTGGAATCCTGCATGAAGGTTTAAAGTAGAATCTATTGCTATAAACATTTTTATAAAACCATGATCTCTTTACAAAAATGGCACTCACTCAATCTCTCAAAATACTCATATTTAACATACATTACATATGTACTTTCAGCTTTTGGGTATGTAAGCATCACCAAGATGTATTTCCAACTATAGAACTTTAATAGTATAGTGAAAATAGAAAATCAACCACTAGGTTTACAATATGTATGTAATATTAAATAAATATGCTATGAGCATAACTTTGAAAATAGGCAATTTTAACTTAACGGGATTTCTTCAATTTAGGCACAAATAGAAAGTAGGGAAGTGCCTAAAGGATGTCATAGATGGGATACGTTGTGCAGGGTGAAGTTTTCCGAAGTAGAGGCACTAGAAACAGCTGTGGAGAAGAATAAGGGGTTACTGATTATGACCAGTCTGTGAGAGAAGGCCTGCGTTAGGGTTCATGGGGCTTATTCCAGTTAGAAATGGAAATAACATATTAAATACATCTATTTAAAGAATTAAGTATCAAGGCAGAAGAGATATTTACTAATCTACAGAAATAACTGTATTTTTAAATTAATTACTGCAAATTTAATCTCAAATATTTTTAAAGTTTCCATGTTCAATATATTTTGAATCAGGTTCTTTGGATTGATGGATATTTTAATAATTTTTTAAAAACAATTTTTCTATGATTATATTTGTGTGCGTGTGCATAGTACATTTAGGGTGTGTGTAAGTGGGGTGTATGAAAGCTTCATGTATATATTCTTGTAAAGGCCAGAGAATACCCAGTGCCTTGTTCTATTACTCCTCACCTTATTACAGGAGATGGAGAATCTCACAGAACCTGGAGCTTCCTGGTTTTTAGTTGCACTAGCTGATGAGTGAGCCTACTGTTTCTCTGGTCTCTTCTCCCTTGGCACTGGAATCCTGAGCACAGGTGGCCATACCTGGCTTTGTATGCGGGTGCTGAGGATCAAAGCCAGGTCTTCATGCTTTACAACAAGCACTCAGAGCAGCAGAAACAACTTCCCCCAGCTGCGACCACTATTCATTTGTCAGCAGTAAAGATGCAATTCCACGTATCACATGGTCTTAAACCCTCTTGCCCAAAGAGAAAGGCCTTGATGGTTCTCAGATTATTGTGACTTTTGAAAATATATTTGTAAACAATTGATTCCTTTCTCCTAAACAACAGTTTTTAATCAAATCACTTAAAAGTAGTTTTAGCAGACCACTGGATTATGTCCTGTGAAACAAATACTCAGAAGTACATGTAAGAAAAATTTCTCATTAAAAAAAAAATGAATGTCAAAACAAACGCATTAAGCTATCTGGATTTTAGTGGTATAATGCTTTAACAAAATGCATTTATATTCAGAATAATATAACTAATTTTCAAAAAATCTTTTCTAAATATCTTTGATTTCTTACAAGTCACTACTAAATAAAAATAACATATAAAATTAATAGTAAATTTAATTTTAGGTCATTTTGCATCCTCAGTACTTAATAGAGATGTAGCAGTAGTAGGTTTCCTACATATTTATTTAGAAAATTAGTAAATATAAGTAAATTAGTAAATACAAAATAAATTTTAAAATGTTAGAAAGCAACTTAATGCTTTAGCTCATCCTCCCTGAACTAACAATGAGGTTTTATCTAGTTTCAATGTAACATTGTTGTGTATAAAAGACAATTATGTTATAGTGCAGAAAATTACAGTGTCATTCATCCATACATTTTAAATGAGTATCTACTGTATATCAGGAACTGCACAAGTAAGACAGCCCACAACAAAATTAGAATATTGCTACACTTTAACTTTGCATAAAGGTTACCACTTATTAAAGCTTTTCATAATGTAGAATTCACTGAAATTTAGAAGCAACACTGATGAATACGGTGTATGGTGAATGGGGAACTATGAAACATGGAGGGTCAAGATGCCTGGCACCCCAAGGGAGCTGCATGGGGAAGCCCACACAGCACTGGTGTGTGGGACTCTGACCACAGAGGGCCTTCAGTCCCCCTCACCAGCTTCCTTTCCTCTATTCTGCTCTGACATGAGTATCAATGCTCTACATAGGGCAGTTTTGCATACTGCTGTTGACCATGAAGCTGTTGAGCCAGGACACATGTGGTAAAAGATGTTTTCAAGATGTGAGATGAGAGCTGGGAGAGACCTCCGTGGGTGACATGTGTGTCATGCAGCATGAGGACTTGATTTTGGATCCCCAGAACCCACATGCATAAAATCTAGCCACACCTGTATATTCAGTGCTTTGAAGGGAATGACAGAAAGATATCCAGGACTTGCTGGCTTGTGGGTTAGTGGCTGAGCTTGTGAGAAAGCTTGTCTCAGAAAATAAGGTACAGACATAGTAGAGGAAGACATTTGGCATCAATAACATGCAGTCAAGCAGCTGTACCCCCAACAGACACGGTATGAAGGAGATGTATGTAGCAGAATTACATGAGCAGAAAAAGACCCGAGCACAAAGAGGTATTTATGGCTTTCCTGGCAATATGCATGACTTTGGATGGCTAACTGGTGTTTATCACTATAGAGGTCTCATGGTCAAACCCAGAAGGTGTAAGAATATCAATGGAAAATGAAAAATGCTCTAATAATCATACTTTATGTAAGTTTTTTTAAAAAAGAAATAGATATAGGACAGGACACTGCAGAATGTAATGTCGCTCATATCTCAGACTTAAAGACACAGATTAATAGATATCTATAGGACAGAATGAACTTAATAAAGATAGTCACTCTGTATTTTTTATTTAGATTACTGCACTTATGATACCAAATATTTCAGCTATCAATGCATTCCTTTGTGATGAGTCCAGGCTAACCAGTCATATCAGTGGTAATGGAAATTTCAATGGCATCTGGGTGAACTGGCGCATACTTGTAATCTTAATATTGAGGAACAAACCTATGGCATGGGATAGAGTTTGAGACCAGGCTACAGACTCAAGAAACAAAAGAAAAAGCAAACAAAAGTATCATAATAGAACACTGAGAGAGATGGCTTAGTAGGTGCAACACTTGCCTTTGAAGCCTAGGAACTCATGTTTGAATCTCCAGGTCCCACATAAGCCAGATGCACTGTGCACAAAGGGGCACATTCATCTGGAGTACATTTGCAGCAGGTGAAGGCCCTGGCATGACCAATCTCCCCCCTGCCATCTCCCTCCCTCTCTAGGTGAAGGCCCTGGCATGCCCAATCTTCCCCCTGCCATCTCCCTCTCTCTCTCTCTCCCTCTCTCTTTTTCTCTCTCCCTCTCTCTCTGTCAAAAATACACAAATTGAAAGCAATAGAAGAAGAAAGAAAGAAGAAAGGGAGGGGGGAAGAGAAAGAAAGAAAGAAGAAAGAAAGAAAGAAAGAAGAAAGAGAGAAAGGAAGAAAGGAAGAGAGGAAGAGAGGAAGGAAAGAAATTGAAAACAGGATGATCTTCAACACTCATCTCAATAAAAGTTATAATACATTTAAAAACATTGTAGTAGAAAATAAAATGATCTTATCCCACTTCTAGTTGTTTTGAAAATGTAAAGAAAGAGAAAACATGGGATTTGGTCACATTTTATAGATAAAACTTATAAACTCAAAAAGGAATGTCTTAACTAAAATACTTTCTACCTTTGGTGTATAATGTGTATAAAAATCAAAATGGATTCAAAGATATTAAAATATCAAAGATAGCTGTTGTACAACAGTGATAAAGTTCAGGTGAGAATCCAAACTTACAGAAAATGCACCATGTATATTTATTATAATAAATGTGCTCTGTCCTGCTTTTATTAAAGGGTCAGTCATGTTGTTACACTGGTTGCACTGATGTCTATACATAATTGTATTTATCTTACAGTTCTGTGATCTCTAATCAACATACTGCACATGGAGACACAAAATCATTGGCTGCTCTCCTGGGACTTTTCTATTGGTCAATGTTGAATTTGATTCTCTTGATTACTTTGAGACTATTTGGAGCCATCTAGGATGGTAAGATGCCCTGGCTACTTTATAAAGATATCAATATTGTCAAGCCAGCAAAAGGATAATTGTACATTTTTTTCCAGCATCAGAAAATTTTGTGGAAGACTGAATGGATACAAGTGTGAAATAGATTTTTTCTTATTATGTAGTATTAGATACTTTCTAACATTCAATGAATTTAGGCAGGATTGAACTCAACCTGTCTGTGAGTTTAGGTAAATTATTATTATTTATTATTTTTTTAAATTTTTTATATATTTATTTGAGAGAGAGAGAGAGAATGGGAGTACCTGGCCTCCAACTGCTGCAAACAAACTTCAGATGCGTGTGCAACCTTGTGCTCTGCCTTATGTGGGCCTCAAGGAATTGAACATAGGTCCTTTGGCTTTGTAGGCAAGCATCTTAAATACTAAGCCATCCACCCAGCCCTATTTTGTATTCTTTATTCTTCAGTAGCCTTGTCTTTAAAATGCTGCAGTATAAGGTTCATCATAATAGCAGTTGCCATAAATTAGTTGTGAAGGTAAAATGTGTTTATCTGTGCAAAGTCCTTCATTCAATGTGTGGGAGAGAAAAAATATTTTTTTCCTATATTTTGTTCATATTATATAGGTACAGGCTTGGGACATAACTCAGGGATTAAAGTACTTTCCTAGCATGGGCAATCAATGTCCTGAGTTACATCTCCAGGACCTGAAAAAAAAAAAAAAAAGAAAAGAAAAAAGCTCATGGGCTGTTCGATGCTGTTAACTACAAATTCTTAGAATGTTGTAAAACATTTTCTCCTAACAAATGCCATCCGCACTGAAAGTCTGGAAGTTAAGCTTCCATATGAACAGACATAACTCTCCAAACCTTAACTGGGTGCTGATATGAGCCAGAGGAAATACAGCTTAAGTTTCCCTCTTTCTTCAAACTGATGAGAAATGACATCATGTGACTACTGTCTATTTAGTAACTGACCGTAATAAATGAGTGGATGTAGCTTCACGGGACTGCAAGCATTTCAAGGGTTTCCTTCAACCTGGAGCATAATTATTTCATGGTTGTATGCTTTTTTTTCTGAACTTTGAGAACAGAAGTTAAATAATTGTTATAATTTCAAAGGATAAATATGATGCAGGCTTAGAAACTAAAGTAAAAGCCTGGGGGTATGAATTTAAGTACTAAAATCATGCCCCTGTGATACGCATATAAAAAACACACAGTCAGTAGGAAACCCAGCTGAGCAATAGGCATGCACACAGCCTCCAGCGAGTTACTTCATTAAGATCGTATTATAAAAACCTCCCCGTCCTGATGTTACACTCCCTCTTTCTGCCACCTCAAGCATTTGATTAAACTGCTCATTTTCAGAACACGACCAGATTAAAACGCCATGATCTAATGACATTTAATTTTATACACTAATTGTGGACACTTCTTAATGAGATTAGCAGAGGCCTCGGTTGTGATATTGAAGAGAAACATAATAGTCACCCAGTCCAAGTCCTCACTGTAGAAGGAAGAAGTTAATAGACCTGCAGGATAAGCAGGCTGCCTCTGAGAGCACACAAGCAGACGCTGCTCAGCCAGGGACGTGACACTGGGCCTTCTGCTCACACAACCTGGACTTACTGCCAAGGACACATGAAAAGAAAACATGCCAGGTTGTGTTTGGAATAAGGATGTTTGCTCAAGCATTATCATTCAGCCTAGTAAGGAAGTGACCGAGCGTCAGGGAAGGCTAGCCAGGTCCTGAGTACTTGGTCAAGGAAGCCTGTGTGTGAGCCTCAGGGACGTGTGACTTATTCAGCAGCTGCCTTTCCTCTGAGTCCTTAATAGCGCCTTTATAGTGCAAAGAAATGTTTGCCCAATGTGACTGCCTATGTCTGAGTTCTCAGGATTTCTTGAAATCGTCATATCCAGGATTTTCTCCTGTCTTCTGGGAGATGTGTAGATTTTCTGACTATTTTTCCAGATGCTTGCCAAAGCTAATCAATTTACTTCCATTTGTCTGTGTGTGTGTGTGCGTGCATGCACATGTATGTGTTGACATGTGTGAAGGCATGTGCTCTTGTTGAGGTAAGGTGGGCTCCTGTCTTCCACTTAGCTCGAGACAGGGTTTCCATGATTGTTCCTGCTCCATTGCATTGAGGAGCTCCAGGGACATTACTCTGCCTCCCTTTCTGTCACAGGAACACAGATTAGAGAAGCCTATCACATCTCCTGGCTCTCCTGTGAGGGTTCGGGTATCAGAACTAGGTTGTTTAGCATTGTGTGACAAGTCCTTTATTCACAGTGCCACCCGCTCACCCCATCTCTTACGGAATTTATTTCTGAGTCAATGAAGTTTGCATACGAACAGTAGGAGTAAGCAACAATTCCACCAAACTCACCTAAATTCATGTACAAAGATTACCAATATTGGGCCTGGAGAGATGACTTAGTGGTTAATCGCTTGCCTGTGAAACCTAAGAACTTCAGTTCGAGGCTTGGTTCCCCAGGACCCACGTAAGCCAAATGCATAAAGTGATGCATGCCTCTGGAGTTCCTTTGCAGTGGCTGGAGGCCCTGGAGTGCCCATTCTCTATCTGCTTCTTTCTCTATTTCTGTCTCTCTGTCACTCTCAAATAAATCAATAAACCAAAAAATTTTAAATACCAATATTGTGGATCTTATGTTCATCCAGTAATGTGAAATTGAACATTCCCAATGTAGCCATATGTATTTCAACTAGAAGAGTGGATTAGGACATAGACAGTACTGTACTAAATAATTTAAGAACCTTTCTGAAATTACCTGCTATATCAGTTTTCCTAAGGGGTGGGAGCATACTACCTTTTCTAAATAAAGCTTCAAAATGTGTTAATTGCAAGAAGAGGGTACATCAGTCAAGTAAATTCCACTTCAAAGTTCAGTGAATAAATTTGCCAAAGTCCTTGAAAAATCAAATATTGTAAATTATAGGATGTATTGCAATGAAGACATCTGAGGATATTTTTCATGGAAAGATTAAGTATATTATAGGTTACTCAATATACAGACTTTGTCAGAGTATAGATCGTATTTCTGTAGCGCACATTTGTTCACATGAAATTGATGAATAGGATGAGGAATGCTGGTGTCAATTACATGCAGATGTCTGATCAGTTCACCTCCACCATGTCCAGGAATTTAAACACGCACTGACTGTGCTACCCCAGCTGAGTCTTGAATGAAGAAATACAATCTTGTAAAAAAAATGACCAGTTTATCCTAAATTATTCATCTTTGTAATATTTGACCATGTGCTTATGTTTGGCAGTCCTCATTGTTTCTTTCTGTTTTCCACACAATTTCGTGAATTTTTTTTCTCCTGATTTTATAATTCAGGAACTTTACATGCACCTCAAATATTCCCATCAAGCTAATTTAACTTTTTCTTCTTACTGGAAATCCTACTGTTTACTATAGAGGATTAAGAATTATTATTTTTTAAATGTATTCAAAGCAAAACTTAATCAGTAAATCCGTATGAAACAATTAAATTTGTACTTTAATTACAAAATTGCCATTATTGTCTAATAAGATATGTTCATTTTTAGTGCAGTTTGATAGAGTTTAAAGTCTAGTGTGTGACTTTTTAGTTGTTCTGTTTTCAAATAGCAGGTCATAATTGTGGGGGGTGCGGAACTAACATAATGAAAATGAAGACAGGCTTCGTGAAGAAGTTCAGGTAGAGTGATGGTCTTGAACCTATGGCGATCCTCCTACCTCTACCTCCAGAGTGCTGGGATTAAAGCTGTGCACCACTACGCCCAACTACCTATTGAGACATTTAAAGTTGGATGAATGCATTGCATTTTACATCATGGAGGATGATCAGTTTATGGGAGCTATTGGAGGAAAGTGGTGGTTTGATTCAGGTGTCTCCCGTAAACCCAGGTGTTCCGAATGCTAGGTTCCCAGCTGATGGAGATTTAGGAATTAACGCCTCTGGAGGCAGTGCATTGTTGGGGGAAGGCTTATGTGTGCTATAGCCTGTTTCCCCTTATCAGTGTTTGACATACTCTCCTATTCCTGTTGTCCAGGGGGCTATGCCAACCCTCTGTTCATGCCACTGTTTTCCCCTGCCATGATGAACTTCCCCTTGAACTTGTAAGCCAAAATAAACCCCTTTTCCCCACAAGCTGCTTTTGGTTGGGTGATTTCTGCCTGACTGCAACATTCAGTTTCAGAAAAATTTAGATGTTCTAACTAGAGGGACTTTGAATGTGGTGATGAGACACTGGAAAGGGACAAGCTAATCTGCCTGGAAGTGGAGTCATTAAAGCACTCTAGGAACTGATGCTCCCGGCTTGAATCAAATAGGAGAGCCGGTGAGAAATGCAGTCTGTGACCGCACAGGGCTTCTTGAAATGTGCTCCCAGACACCAATCCAAAGTGAGACACCTCAGGATAGGGAAGGTTCTTGTCCTTTGCAGATATATTGCCCTATGCTAGAAATACAACGAATGGATTCATCATCTGTGTAGGCCTAAGATTTTTTTCTGTAGAGCATACAAAAATTACATTGAGGGCTAGAGAGATGGGTTAGTCATTAAGGTGCTTACCTACAAGGCCTAGGAACTCATGTTCAAATTGCAGGCCGCAGATAAGTCAGACACTTAAGGAAGCATGAGCCTAATGTCCCACACGTACACAGGGGGCTCACGCATCTGGAGCTTGTATGCAGCAGCCGAAGGCCCTGGCACACCCTTTTTCTCTCTCCCTCTAGTATATACATTTTTAAAAAATTATGTTGATATGATGGAGAGATGGCTCAGCAGATAAGAGAAATTGCTTCTGAAGCCTGAGGGTCTGAGACTCCTGGAGTTCACCTTCCCCATGTCAAAATGCCCTGTGAAAACCGGGATATGGTCATGCATTTCTGTAACAGCATTGACGGAGGGGAGAGGGCGGAGACCAGACCTTTCCTGGTTGAGAGAAACCCTGTCCCAAGGAGGAATGCAGGTGAGTGAGGAGCACCAGCAGGTCTCTTCACATCTGTGCATACATGACCATGTACTGCACACACACACACACACACACACACACAAAGGGAAAGAAAGATCAAATAAGTTAACAGGCAATTGAAAACAGGTCATGCAAGAGGAAATGTACCCCGGTATTAAAATAAATGAAATGACTTCACAAAAAGTTGACTTATTAAGAAAGTACGTAGGGTTTTGGGTGTGTGTGTGTGTGTGTGTGTGTGTGTGTGTGTGTGTAAACAGTACTTCACAAAAAATAAGGGGAAACTGCTAGAAAATAAAATTAATCTCGGAGTTCCCAACCTAAGTAAAGTGCCTCACAAAAGAAATGTTTATGAACCTAAGACGCACAATCTTTCAACAGTTCAGAAAGGTAGACCCAGGATCACATGGAGTGCTACAAAAAAAAAAAAAAAAGAAAAAGGAAGAGGAACATACAATTTTACTGCAAGGAAGTAAAGTAATGTCAGGTAAGTCTGACAGTTTGACCTTGGACGCCGTGCTCTTACCTTACTATAGTGGGTATTCATTGCAAAAAAACCGTAATTGTGTTTGTGTGGTGAGGGCACACTCCATGATCTCTCGCCACTGACAAAGAGTGAACACCAGGTATTGGAGCAGAACCCAGACTGGGACCAACGTAGGACTGTGTGGGAAAGAAAAAAATAAGAGGAACTTACCTCAACAGCAACAGGTTGTTCTTTATTTAGAGCCAAGAAGGAAGGACTGGCAGCCTCTCTGCGGGCTTTGAAACTGCAGCGGCCCAAGCACAGCTGTGGGGGTGGGGATTATTGGGTTAGGGACTGCAAAACAGGAGCAAAACTGAGGATGGGGAGACAAAGCGGGAACAAGGACATAGACCGGCTGATTTGTTTTCTTGGTGGCCTGGACAGATAATTGTAGATCCTAAGATCAAGCTTGTCTCTCCTTAAGTCATGGGCATGATTTTTGGGTCTTGGGACAGTGGTTTCTATGCAGCAGACGTCTGTCTGGGCCCTGGCCTGAAGGGGTATTTACAGTCAGGAGAAAGTCCCTTCTAGGCCTTCATGGGGACAGCTTGCCCTTGTTACTTTGTGACTCGTTAACCCTTCACCAGGCGCCAGCACCATGTTTTGCAGGTGGCTAGGAAATCAAACGCAGACCACAAGCTTTACAAATAAGCACCTTTCTTCACAGAACACTCTTCCCATCTCCTAATCACAACATTTCAAATTTCTTTTTAAAAGTGTGATGAAAATAATCCTTTGTGGTGCTTTGATTCAGGAGTCCCTTGTGGCCTGAATTCTAGGTCCACAGCCGATGGAAATTTGGGAATTGGAGTCTCCACAGGAGGTGTGACGTTGGGGGCGGGCTGATAGGTGTTATCACCTGTGTCCCCTTATCAGGGTTTGGCACAGTCTCCTGCTGCTGTTGTCACCTGATGTTGGCCTGTAGATGTCCAGCCTCTGCTCATGCCTGTTTTCCCCAGCCATCATGGAGCTTCCCTTTGGGTCAGAAAACTAAAATAAACAGCCATCATGGAGCTTCCCTTTGGGTCAGAAAACTAAAATAAACATTTTCCCCCTTTGCTTTTGGTCCAGAAGCTGACTGAGACCACCCATCTTAAACTAGGCGAAAATATATAAATCAATATTAAGAGATATTTGAATGTTTACAATGAAGGAAACAAGTTTCCAGAACATGTGACTCAATTAAGGGAAAGTACAAAGGGGAATCAAGGGGAAAATGATTCGCTTGTACATTTCAAGTTGACAAAGGATGAAATCCTGAAGGTGTTGAAGGATATTGAATTACTTGGGCATAAGACCACTTATTAAATCCTAATGCTTTCCCATCTGGCACCATTGATTAGGAATCAATGTCTAGCAATATGAACGCTTCCAAGAAATCACAGAAATATACGATAGAGGGCATATGACTAGGGAAAACACATTGCAGCCCAGCACTTTTCCTCCTGGTTAAAGACCCTAGATAAGAGCTTTCCACCCAGACAACTTTAAATAGGTGACCTGCTTGTGGATAATGAACACCTTGGCCTGAGGGGCAGCCCAGAGGGCCCGAGAGATGGAGGAAAGACAGCAAGCTGAGCTCAGGGCCACATCAGAGCGGAGCACTTACTAACTGAGTCTAACTGTGCCCATCATTCCAAAGAATAGTTACTGACATCCCAAAGAAGTTTTCCGACAGCAAGTATGCTGTCTGTAGGCTCATTGACAATCAGAATGCTCCTAATGGGCAGACATATATATATATATGCAACTAATGCATAAAGTGTTCACATTATCATGTTAGTCACTTGTAAGAAACATATATATGGGGCAAATGTAGCTGAATGTCATCATGAATTAAGTTTGTGTCATAACAAGCTAGTAATGGCTGTATCTTTTATTTGCCTGTCAAATATCACGTTTTTGCCAAATTGTTAAAGAGTGAAAAACCAAGCTCAGTTTTTGTTGGGTCTAACTTCGCTTTCACTTGACTTTGCAGTTTAGCTTCTCCTTGCTGGGACAGAACAGCCAACGAGCAGCCGCTGATGGAAGGAAAGTGCTCCGGGCTTTGAGGCATTTAGGGGAAGTTGTGCCTGGCAGGGCAGGAGCTTCCCTCATAAGAGGGACAGGCAGTCTCCGTGGGCCAGGACCTGGACTAACAGCTGGACGGTCAGGGCGGCCTCACTGACAGAACTCTCTGAGAGGCTCCACCTTCGAATCCATGGCTGGCTGGGGGTTTGGGGATTAGGTGTGAAGCTTGATCACAAAAACATGAAGCCATGGGCGGGGGCGGGGGCGGGGGCTTCGCGTCCAAACTACCATGCCTGGTTTTCATTCATTGTACTTCACTACGGATTTCAAAGAAAACAAATTCAGATCATCTCTAGGAAATGTGACAATCGTGTAAGGAAATATCCAATTTCTGTTTTGTGAGTAGATATTTATTGCAGCACATCAGAATATACAAATCGCCAGGTGTGGGAGACAAAGAAACGAGTCAAAAATGTCTCAGCATTATTACCCATCATTGCCTTTCTGCTACTCATATTAATATATTTCGTTACATTTCATCCCAAACACAGCAAATATAAAATGGTAATGCTATAGGAAATATGAGATATTCTAACTTGATGTTTTAAAATTATTTAATGGGGCTGGAGACGATGGCTCAGGGGTTAAGGCATTTGACTGCAAAGCCAAAGGACCCAGGTTCAATTCCCCAGGGCCCACGTAAACCAGATGCACGAGGGGGTGCATGTGACTGGAATTTTTTTGCAGTGGTTGGAGACCCTGATGTGCCCGTTCTCTCTCTCTCTCCCCCATGACGCTCTCCCTCTTTCTCCATTAAATAAATAAATAGATAATATATTTAAAAATAATTTAATGTCCTTTAAGGAATCTTTATTTCTATAGTGTAATACCATTTCAAAGAACTTAATCTTTTTGTTTAGTACAAAATTGAGAAGCCAGTACAATTCAAGCCAGTCGAATTCAATTAATTTTTGAAGCTCTGTTCGAATCTCATCTCCTCAGGAAGGGTTTTAACATCAATTTTCCCTGGTTCTGTGGTTCACCACAGCTCTTTGCCTGCTGGTAGCATGGGTGCTGGTGGGCCACCTGCCCATAATGCTTCCCATTCACTGGGACATGAAATTTTTGGTGCCACCCATAGTCTGCCTTGCCTTTCTCTCTTCTGCCTACCTCTAGTCCCATCCATGCGGTCCAGGTGATGGTTTCTCACATCTCTTCTTTGTACAACTCTTTCCATGCTCTCTTGCCCCTTAGTACTCAAAAGACAAACAAAACCAAAACAAACAAACAAAACAAAACAAAACAAAACAAAAAAAACAAGCAAACCCCGTGTGGATCTCTGGTTCACAGTTATGCTCATTCCATAGAACGTAAGTGAAAAAAAGACTAATGTATGGTTTGGGTTCAACTAAATTCACTTCCCTAAGGACAGGAGGATCAATTCCCTTTCTGACAATCGTATTGACCTTCCACCAGCCTGTAATTTTCTAATGGGAGGGGGTGGTGGATAGATGCCTATGTGAAAATTTCTACTCTTACCTCTCACATCCGAGTAACTCTCATCCTCCAATGTTCAGCTAATTACCGTGGTTCCTAATTCTCATGGGGAAGAAAAGTAAAACCTAAAAGGATATAGAATTCTCCCACCAGTATTAGTTATCCATTTATTTGCAAGCAGACAGCCACAGAGAGATAGAGACAGAGAGAGAGAGAGAGAGAGAGAGAGAGAGAGAGAGAGAATGAGAATTGTGCTTCAGAGCCTCTAGCCATTGCATCTGGCTTTATGTGGGTATTGGGGAATCAAATCCCAGTTGTTAGATTTTGCAAGCAAGCACCTTAACTGCTGAGCCATGGCTCCAGTCTCTCCCATATACATACATACATATATATATATACATGTATTCTCTTTTTACCAATTTTGTTGTTCATTTACATTTATACTATGTCTTCCTCCATTTTTTTGGTTCAGAAACAAAAACTCACTTGTAGAATGGAACATATGACTTCTTTTCCAGCGAATCTCCATCCTCTTTTCTCTGCCATATCTTTCCTTCTATATACCATTAACTGAAGAATAAATTAATATAGACAGAGAGCATGTTTCAAGCCAATGATTACATTTTTAATGTTTCATTAATGCACAGATAGTATCTTTAATATTTATAAAACATTTCAATAATAAAATGACTATTTTCTGATGAAATAAAATATATTTTACTGCATATCATAAGTAATGGCTTAAACAATACATATGTATATATATATATGTATATATACATATATATGTGTGTGTATTTGTGTGTGCGTATATATATATATATATATATATATATATATATATATATATATGGCAATAGCATGGGTTCAAAAATACTACAAGTAAAAATTTTAAATATATCAGGCAATATCATGCTTTTTCATATGTTGGATAACTTTTGGATACATTATAAACACAGATAAATTACAGAAGTAATATAATTAAGCATATAATTAAGGGCATTAGAAAGACATTTGCTATCAAGCTAGCATTTTGAGACAGAAATCCTCTGGCATGCTTTTTAGCCTTGAGGGTTGCATGTGTATCTTAATAACCATACAGGGATCAATTTTCTATATTACACCCTTCGGCATTATCATTTAAATTCTATTTTATATGGAATATTCAAATGAAATGTGTTCCAATGGAAACCTTGAAATGAAGAAATTTAAGTATCCCAGTCTCCTTCCTAAATAACCAACTGGCTGTAAAAGCAAGTCTCTGTGTTAATTTGCAAATGAACAAGGACTTTGGCGTTATATCCACACTGTTCCCAGGCTGCTGTTGTATTAATTATTAGGCAGATTAACTCCACACTGAGCTGGCACTTGTCATTAAGCAGCTGCTAAAACATGAGGGATGAACAAGGCCTCGTGCTTTAGCTGCTGAAGCACGTGCCTAGGGGCTATTTAACATGCCTTAGTGAGCTACTGTTCTCCATATATGCGAATTTCCCTTAGCTGGAAAGTGTACAGAAGTACCACTGTTTAGAGCATGCCACTGTCTGTTCTCAGCTGTCAAATGCCAACAATGTAATCAAATCTTCATGTTTAATTTTCTAAATTAAGTATGTGATAAAAACACAGAAAACAGATACGTCACTATGGTGGTTTGAATAAAATATCCCTCGTAGTCTTATGTGTTTTGAATACTTGATTCCCCAGCTGAAGGTAGTTTGGGGACTTGGGGAAGTAGAGCCTTGCTGGAGGCAGTGTGGCCCATGGTGGATATGGGCTTTGGGGTAATACTGCCCAGCTCCAAGCCCAGTGCTTAGAATGCCTCCTACTTGCTGCTTTGGAAATGTGATGTCAGGCTGGCTGTCTACTCCTGCGAGGCTTTCTTAATCGAGACGAGGCTTCATTTCAAAACCAAAGGCCCAAGTAAACCCACTTCTTCCATGGCCTGCTTGTGGTCAGGTAGTGAGTCATCAGTCCCAGTAATGAAAAGACAAGTACTAAGTGTGTCAAGAAGGGAAATGGTTAGGAGAGAATCAACAGGTGTGTGCATTATATTCAACTGTCCATTCCAGTGGTAATCAGTGTATCCATGTGTGAGGGGCACACGTGTGCCACAGTGTGTGTGTGCAGGTCAGATGACAGCCGTGGAGTGGCTGTCCTTGCTTTCCACCTTGTTGGAAGTCTCATTGTTTTGATGCTGCAGATGCCAGAGTCACTGGCCCCAAAGATTCAGGATTCTACTGACTACCTCCCATTGTCATGGGTACATGGGGATTACAGATGTGTTTGCTGCTTGGGTCCAGGTTTCTGTGGATTCTGAGGATCCCAAACCCTGTCCTTGGAGTTATGAAGCAAATGCTTTTAACTACTGAGCTACTTCCTTGTGTTCATTGCTATTTATAATCTCTTATGTATTTTTTCTACTAGTAATTTACATATTTATAGCACACACTTACCTTGAATAATTTATTTAAAATAATGACTCAAAGATAAAATTCCATAACTTACCAAAAGTACAAATATCTGTACCATGCACTGGGGAGATTGCTTAGCTGTTAATGGTGCTTGCTTTGCAAAGCCTGATTCAATTCTCAATACCCACATAAAGCCAGATACTCAAAGTGGTGCATGTGTCTAGAGTTTGTTTGCATCAGTGCAGGGCCTGGAGTGCCTATAGTCTCTCTCTTTTTCTGTCTCTCTCTCTCTCAAATAAACAAAAAATCTATATCATATAAATTCCAGAGGGATTTCTTAGTACTAGGTTAAACAAATTAGTTTATACCAATACTTACAAGACCTCTGAAAATTCTGGATCTGAACTCATTCTTTAGTACTGTACCTTATTATATAAGTGAATATCTATTAAAGGTTCTTGCCTCTATTATGGTTATGAATCTGAAGACTTTATCTTTGTTTTAAAGGATAATTTTGAGAAACTTAGCAGCACGAGTCTCATAAAAACATAAAATGAAAATGCATTATAAGTTTTATTTGACTGATATTAATGAAAGAGCCAATAACTTGTTATAAGCCAATTTAGGGACACTTCAAAAATACATTAATAGAGCAGAAACAATGTAATAAATGTACACATTAGCACAAAATACATTTATTCCATAGGAAAGAGTTGACAATGAAATCTCTTCTATGGCAGAGAGAAACTATAGATGTTTCATAGCTTATGATGCTTTGACTTAAAATACTTAAAGTTTATGATGGAGAGAATGCAGGGAGTGCTCATTTCATGTTATGATTTGAGTTTTGGATTTTTAACTTTTTCCGGTTAGGGGATAGCAGTGTTATGATTCTTTCACAAGGCTGGGCAGAAGCAGCAAGACACAATTCCCAGTGAGCCATACATCCACCACAGGAAAAGTCAATACTTGGAAGCACCCTGTGTCAGCATTTTTTGAATACTTTACCTGTGTTTACATGTCTCTCTCTATGCATATGAAATATTCAACCCTTGATTATACAATTAGCCTTGTTTTATAGGAGTCTATCCAATTGTTGGTTAATGTGAATGTTCTGAGTAGGTTTAAGGTAGGCCAGGATGAGCTATGTCACATCTGGTAGTTTAAGATGCATTTGAGGCATTTTCAACTTCAAAGACTTTCAACTGACTGAGGGTTTAGTTGGACATGACCCAATCATAGCTGGAAAAGAATTTGTATATATGGAAAACAGAATAATGTCCATGTTAAAATGCCCATTTTCTAATCCTGGGACTTGGAAACGTCTCACATAACATTGTAACCATTGCTCTGAAGATGCGGTTGATTACTGCTTTGTATTGAAATGGAAGGCTTACTAAGAGGAACAGGATGGCCTCCGTGCAATCAGTCAGAGTCCTTATGAGTGAGAGGCATGCAAGATGTACATGGTAAGAGGAGAAGTGATGATGGAGAAAGAAGTTGGGTGATTTTTTTTTAATTTTTCATTTTTTAATAATTTTAATAGTTTACATTCTTTTATTACCTCTTCCACCCCATAATTAAAAGACTTCATATTCAGAATGGGTACATATGAGTATTTTCATGGTAACTCTGTCTAGCTTTGAACCTGAAGGTGGAAGCCAAAGGAAACACGTCCTAACTCATTCTGCCAGGTTAGCCTCACCACTGTCGAACCAGAGGACATGTGATATACAACGAAGCCATAGGCCAATGCGTATCTTCAAAATAGATGTGGACATGTTCTACAACATACTCAAAACTGAAAAGGAAGGTCTAGAGTGATGGCTTACTGGTTAAGGTGTTTGCCTGCACAGCCAAGGGCCCAGGTTTGATTCCCAAGGAACCATGTAAGTCAAATGAACAAGGTGGAACATGTGTCTGGAGTTCATTTGCAGTAGCCTGGAGGCCCTGGTGTGCCCATTCTCTCTCTCTCTCTCTCTCTCTCTCTCTCTCTCTCTCTGTCTCTTTTTCTCAAATAAATAAATAGCAATAAAATATTTAAAAACAAAAAAAGAAAATATATAAGAATAAAGATATACCATAGCAATGTGAGCTAGTTCTAGGTATGTAAAACTCTTGCATTTTATATTAATTAGTATGATATATTAATTAACAAAATAATTAATTCAAACATTAATTAATAACATACACACACACACACACACACACACACACACACATATATATATATATATATATATATATATATATATATATATATATATACATACATACATACATATATATAAATTTCTCCCACAGAGCTGGGGAAGTGGCTCAATGGTTAAAGTGCTTACTTGCAAAGTATGCTGGACTTACTTCAATTACACAGCCATCCACCTAAAGCTTGATCTAAAAGTGATGCTAGGCTCTGGCATTCATCACAGTGGCAAGAAACCCTAGGATATCCACCCCTCTCACACATACATGTGCAAATAAAACAAAGCTACTTTTAAAATAATATATCCCCTCCAAATGCTCAAATATTAAAGTCTAGGTACCCAGCTGGTGGACCATTGACAGGTGAATGACTCATGGGGATGCTAATCACATCATAGATTATCGTATTGATTAGTTTGTGGCTGAAGATGTTGTGGGGATGTGGAGCTTAGTTGGATAAAATGGGTAACAGGAGGCCTGTTAGGGGTTAACACAGGTCACTACTTCACCACTTTTTCGATCCATCTCTCCCTTCTCCGTGAGTGTTCTCCATTAAGCATCTGTCATCCATCTTCTAATAGTGTGACTCCTGCCTTCCCACAAGCATAAATATGTTTACATTGATCTGACAGTTAATGAGTTTGATAATGATAGATTGAGATGCCTTTTGTCTTTGTCATTAAGTATTAATTTTAAAGGCATTAATACAAAATGAGTATTTATCACTGTTCCATTTATTGATCATTTAATTTGAGATTTTATGTGTGTGTGTGTGTGTGTGTGTGTGTGTGTGCAAAGATACCACTACATATATATTTTTATGAACTGATGCATACATGACATGGAAATTTAGTATTATATAAAATTCAAGCTATGGTATTCTTATTGAAGTATTGGTATCTCCATGTCCCAGAGAGAAAATAAATGAGCAAAATTTAGTAAAGCCAATGTATACACAGAGATATGGTTCATTACAAAACATAAGCTATCATCCAAATTCTAAAGCTCACAAAGGAAAACTTTGACTTATTATCAGCTTCTTGAACCTGACAAATTTAGCACTATTGAGTAGATGCTTAAAACAGAATAAATTTAACAATATTATCTCCTTGAACAAATTATCCCTAGCCCTGTTGTCCATTGTTGATTTTACAAGAGGCAACTAGAAAAAAAAAAAAAAAAAAACTATTAATGATTCTAATCTTACCTTTGTGTTTTCTGTAGAGAGTACTACCTTGACAGAATCTTAAGTAAGTGGATCTAGGATTCTTGGAATTTAAGGATACAAGTGAGATTGAGTCAAATTTTCCAGGAAGAAGAATTGACTGCAACTGAACCAAGTGTGTGACAATGGCAGCTTTGAGCTGAAAGACAAAGAAAGTCTAATAGTTTTAAGCCGCTCTATCTATTTAGCAAATTAAAGTAAGTGCCGTACATGGTTCGCTTTAATACCTTTCAGGGCAGTTATTTCATGGAGAAATCATCTCTGCTATTGCTTAGACGAAATATAACTTAATAAGACAGTTCAAAATGGTAGGTCTCAAGATGGTTTTCCTTCTCACTGACCATTCCCATGCCTCTTTATTTTCCTACTGAAAGAGGGAAACAATAGTATGAGGAATTAGCCTGGACGCATGCATGGAATAAAGCCATGCATTGTAAGAAGAAAGAAAAGGTGAATTTGTCTCCTAATATTTTATTTTGCAAATGCTAAAATATATAGAGAATCAATTAATGTATTTTCAGTGATTACTCATACATCTGCCATGTCTATTTTGTAATTAGTATTTTGACAAACATGCTTCTTAGGAATATATATATTTTTTAAATCCATCTGTCACCGTCACCATGCTTTGTATTTTGTTATATTTTTTATAACTTTCAAGGTCATATGCAGACAAAGCACCCTGAATTTTTCAAGTTTAGCTTTGCAATACGAGGAAATAAGATATAACTATATTATAAAGCAGGAAACCCTTTCAGAAGCAAGGGGTCTGGAAAGAAAGGTCAAGAATGCAAAAGATACGTTCTTGCGACTGAGATGCAGGATCATCTTTAGTACTTGGAGTCCTGGGGATAGGGGATGAGAGTGAAGCTCCATTGGTAAGAGTGATGGTCTTACATCCAGGAGGTTTGGGGTTTTGTTCCCAGCATGCCAAAAATAAAATAAATAAATAAATAAATATTCACAGTCCCAGAAATCAACTTGGCTCAGACCGGAGCCGCTCGATCTTCTTCGTATTTACTCTCAGGAGCAGCAGAAGCGCTGGGCTCGCACTGCGGGGTGCCGGGTTCCGCCCCCTACCCACCCGCAAGCTGGCGGCCCTGGCGCAGGCACGGGGCCACGGTGTCCTTCCCTCCGCAGCGCTGTCGCTACCTTCCAGTGCTGGACTTTGAGCCACAGATTCCGCCTCAGGAAATCCCTGAGATCCCTGTCCTGAAGCTAAGTGGCCGGGCCATGGAGACTGAGTCCACCTGGCGCACGCACGCGCAGCGCAGCGCAGCCTGTGGTCAGCTTACCCGTCGCCGTGGGCTGCTGGCTCACGAATGGACCGCTGGACCCTAACCAGGGCCGCAGCCCGCGACACACAGGCCCGTCCCTCAGCGGCCTTGGTCGCCAATGCCCCTGGCAACTCGGCTGCGTGCACATGGCCACATCAGGAAGACTCGCGAACCGAGGTTTCATCTTCGAGCAGACATCAAGGCCGTTCTGATCGGCCGAGGACGGGATGGGACAGGACAAGATAACCGCTTGGCCCAGCCCAGAATCATTCCCCCCTCCCCACCAGCAGAGGGGAAAAGGGAGAGGCGCACAGCCCTGCGCCCGGAATTCCCCCAGCTGCCCTGTGGGCTGGTGCCCTGGGCCAGGGCCTGACCACGTGGCTCCTCTGGAGCAGGCACCTGTGCCCCTCTGGCCCCACCCCTCACTCTCAGCCCAGTATTAGCCCTTGCCATTGCAGCCTGGGCTAGACGGAACCCAGGTCCTCACTGCCTTCTCCCTGGTGATCAGCCTTCGACTGAGACCAAGACCCCCTTTGCCACTTCTCATGCATGGTGCCTGGTATGTGGTAGTCTCGGGGCTCAGAGAAAGATCAGGCCCCACCCTGTGTCAACCCCACCCCTGCCGTGAAGTGCCACTGAATAAAGTCAGGGAAATGAGAAAAAACATTATTTATATTCATACTCATGTGCTTTCAGGAACGCAATTTAGTAAATTTTATACAAAATTAATATTTTAACATCATTTTTGGGTAGGGTCTCAGGGTGGCCTTGAACTCACAGCAATCCTGATCCTCCCAAGTGCAGGGATTAAAGATGTGTGCCACCAAGCCCAGCTTTAACATCTTTTAAGAGGTACCATTACTGGAAGCAAAATGTTTCCAAACATATTTGTAAGCAAGAACTTTGAATCATATTTTTGTAAATCCCTCCATAAAAATCCTTGTGAGTCAGATTATCACTGATATTTAGATAAAGAACGATGTTTAAACTATTTACATATCGTTTTATCTAGCAGAAATACTCAATGCTTGATTTGAGATTCAACTCCAAATCAATAATTTTGGATATTCAAATACCATAGGTTATTTTTCTCATATTCATAAAGAAAGAATTGGAACAGATTATAAAGCACAGCTTGGAAATTCTTAGGCACATATAGATTTCTTTTGAAATTTAATTTTCAAAACCAGCCTCCTTTCTGCACGCACCAAATCACTCAGTACTGGTGTTTGTATTGACATTTGAATTTCCAAGTACATCTTCCTGTTTCCCTGTCTTAGTACCTAATGTGAAATTCACTTATTATTTCTTACAGTGTAGCATTTATTTCCCTTCTCTAAATGTCAGTGGTTTCCTGGGTGACAGCTAAACCCCATTTAAGTACCACAATACTGTAATTAAAACTTCAATTATCTGTTTTTGCAGCCTTATTGGTTCAGTAAGATAATGTTGTCTGCAGTAAGACCAAATGTCTATGTTCATATGACCTATGTAGTCAGAATTAATAACATGACCTTGAATATACATCATTGCATTCAGAGATGTGTGGGATGGCTCACACGTTTTTTGGTACTCTAAACAGATGGGTTTTAATGAGAAATTATGTGTGTGTGTGTGTGTGTGTGTGTGTGTGTGTGTGTGTGTATGTGTGTGTGTGTGTATGTTGGGCCTTGAGAGGCCCGGAAGTGAGGCCTAGTGCAACTGCCTGAGCCTAGCTAAGGTTTGAACTGCCTCCACCCAGCTATAACTCAGCAGGGGGCCAAATGGCCTCTGGCCTGCCACTTCCCCACAGGAAGTTAGAGTGCCCCCGCTGGTGTGTGCTTAGAACCAATCATCTCAGAGGTGGCCGTATGCTATTGGCCCTTACATGTCACCCAACCCTAAAGTCTCCACCTTCCTTCTTAACATTATATAAACACCGCCTGTAACAATAAGTTGAGTTCCTGCTTGGAAAAGACTCCCGACTCAGTGTGGTTTGTTTTTCTCCCATGGCCAGGAGAGGCTTCTGGGTCTTCTAATGCTCATCATCCCCTCAACCCCTAAGGAGGAATCAGCAGGCCTGGTCCTTCCCTCAGCGGCATATATATATAGTTTAATATTACAATTATTTGAAAAACAGAGATCTATGTCACCATGGCACATCATCTTCAAGGCAGACAAATCATCAAAGGGACAGGTAACAACATTTCAGAGGATCTTGAATCATCTTAAAGCAAACAAACTATGATGGTTCAATTCTTTTGTCAGGATGATGAGGTTAAGAATAAAGAGACATGCCTCTTGGGTAGGTCTCTGGGGACGTTTCCAGGAAGGATGAACTGGAGGAGGAACCCTCCCTCAGAGTGGGCACGTTCCAGTGGTGGCCCCTTTTCTGCCTGGCTGCCCATGCTGCTTGCTGGTGCGTGCTCTTTCCCGGGTGACTATTGATACTCCTCATGTGTGCGTCTACTGTGTTCTGGCTATACTTGGAGGACACTGGAACTGAATTTCATGAACCTTCCAACATGCACAGAAAGCATAATCCTGCAGGGTTTCAATGCCAGATTGGGGCTGCTAAAGCATCCAACTGAGTACCTACCAGATTCCTCAGTGCCTTACAGACAGCTGTAGTTGGACTGCCAGGCTGCTGTCCTGTAAACCAATCCAAGAAATCTTCTTTATAATACAAATTTGAGTTATTGATTCCACTTTTCTAGATAAGTGTGAAAAATGCACAATCTTGATCAGGGTATTGGCATTAAGAATAAGAGGGAGAACTTCAGATTGAATGCCGAGTTTGTCTTTGAGAAGATGATAAATTTAGTTTGGATAAATAGGAAAATGTGAGTAATTGAAATGGTGAATTGGTGAGCCAGGAGATGATGACTCAGTAGCGTCATTTGAAAATGTGGTCAAAAGTCATCTGGCCAACCATTTGGTCTTTTAGGATGTAGAGTTTTATGGTTCCATTGCCATTTGGGTCCAGTTTTGTGTCCCCTACCCTCTCCCTTACCCTTCCCTCCCTCCCTACCAACCCTATTGCCCAGTCCTCAAGATGCTTGCTATGTAGGTTGGCATTTTGTGTAGATTCAGGTAATGTAGATAAGTAAGACTATGCGGCTGTCATCTTTCTGTGATTGGGTGAGTTCACTGAGAATGATCTTTTCCAGGTGTGACCATTTTTCTCCAAATTTCATTGTGTCATTTTTCCTTACTGCTGTGTAGAATTCAATTGTGTAGATATACCACACCTTAGATATCCATTTGTCTGATGATGGACATCTGGGTTGATTCCAGCTCTTAGCTATTACAAATTGAGCAGCTATAAACATGGTTGAGCAAATCTCTCTGAACAGGCCTTTAGAGGAAACACCTAGATCACAAGGCCTGAAGAGGGTACGATGAAGACTGACCTTAATCTTCTACTCCTCCTCTCTCTTGTGCTCTCTCTCTCTCCTCTCTAACTTTTTTATATTACTTATCTTTTTACTTCCTTTTCTTCATGGACACTGACCTGAAATTCCTGGTACCAGCAGGTGGCTATCATCAACAATTAGCTTTTGATCAGAGACCTACAAGCTTTCCTAAAAGAATAACAAATTTCTGTCAGAGTACTTGATGGTACACCATAGGTTAGTGGTAAGACCCTACTGAAAACCCCATATGCTGTTGGCATGTAACATGGAGTGACATGGCTGGAAGGTGGAAGAGAGTCAGTCCCCACACAGTTAGTATGTTTAGTACCAGAAGGTTCTACATGGGTGACTGGGGGAAAATGACTAATATCTGTCTAAGCAACTCATGTTCTAACCTACTTAGCAGCAAATAACCTGTCATGGCGCTCACACAAGTGCAATCGTGGGGCACAGCCATGGTGGGAAACCAACTCCTCTTGATATGGCTAACTGATCCACTGAGTGGAATGTAACCCAGAGTTGGAGCTGGGAAACAAGTCAGAACCATATCCAAACATAAGCCTGATGTCCATTATCAAGCTACCACCAATCATGGGCTACAAGAGGACCTACACCTATTAAATTCTCTCTAAAAAAATAATGGTTATCCTATTTATCTGGTGCTAACTTTGCTCTCCCTCAGGGAATCTGCTTTTCTTTTTCAGGTGGATGCAGATCCTAAGGAGAGAACCAGCCCATCATACCTCAAAAGGGCCCCAGTTGAAACTAAGAATAATTGGTGAAACAAGCAAGAGTGCTATTTTCTTGGTGAACCTGGTACCAGCACAATGGTGAAGGAGATAGACACAGAGAACAATCAATTCCTTCCAAACCAGATATCCAGAGACACAGAGGCTCCCAAGACCTCATTACTGAAGCAGACCTAAAATGAACCCAACATGGCTTAGGGAAATTTGCAGAAGAGGGGGAGGAAAGAATGTCAGAGCCACACATTGTGTCATGATACACAGAGACATTGCCTCATGCTTATAACTGATGGCCAACCCCAACAAGGAGGGTCCACATGGAGGGGGGAGGACATGGAGGAGACTAACAATGGTACCAACTTGACTGTATTCACTAAATACAAAACTAATTTAAAAAGTGGGGGGAGGGAGGGAATTACCATGGGATATTATTTTATAATCATGGAAAATGCTAATAAAAAATTAAAAAATTAAAAAAATTAAAAGTCATCTGATCAAGTTGAGAGGGGGCAATAACACTAACCTCCTTTGGCACTGCACAAATTTTATTTTCTGAGCAGCAGTGTAAAGCCAGGTCTGTGGTTCATGATATCTCTACACTCTGGCATGCGAGGAACACACACATAATAATCAAATCATGCAAAAACGTTCTCCTGACTCAATTACCACTTTTATTTTTATTTTGTTTTATTTATTTATTTATTGCTTTTTTGAGGTAGAGTCTCACTCTAGCTCAGGCTGACCTGGACTTCACTATGTAATCTCAGGGCAGCTTTAAACTCATGGCAATCCTCCTACCTCTGCCTTCCAAGTGCTGGGATTAAATGTATGTGCCACCATGCCCGGTTTATTCATCACGTTTAAATTCCTTTAGCTCTTTGGCTGTTTAGCTGTAGAAATATTTAAGTTATAAGAAATATTAAAGGAGGTGGTAGACAAATTGAAAAGAAATGCATATACAAACTAAGTTTCTATACCTTTAAATTTTGTGCATTGTGAGAGAATTAAGAATACTCAAGATAGCACCTGTCTTGATTAGAAATACAAGAGGAAATTAATAATGAGAAGTTAATATAAATTCCATATCTACCTAATGTGAATACCATTAAGACTTGGACTCTCCCTAGTTTTTGTACTGAAAGGGTGTCCTTTGGAATTCTTTGTCCATATTGCTAAAGGGAATGGCCAGTTTCTCACCACTTTTCTAGACAAAATAGATGATGGAAAAAGAATGGCTTTTGGAATAGTAGATAAAATACCTAATTTATTAATCACTTGGGTTTTCACTTGTTTGGTTTTCTTATCACCAAATTCTGTAACTTCTTGTGACTTAAAAATAAAAAAGCATTGATATATTGCTAAGCTGTTTGGAGAATTGAGATGGTGAGTGTGTCATAATTATTTACTTCACTTTACTAACTTGTCATTTTGATGAGTGTGTTTTCATTTAACTTGGTTTATGTTTGAATATGTGTGTATGCATACACAAAATAATATATATTGTTAGTTATCAATTTATAGGTTGATATGGATATTTCCTTATGTGTGTGTGTATAAACCCATAATATACATTATGTATCATACATATGTGTGTGCATATATATATATATATATATATATATATATATATATGTGTGTGTGTGTATGTGTGTGTGTGTGTGTGTGTATAATTTCCTTTTTCCTAAAGCAAACCTGTATTTTATTTAAGTAAACATGCAAAGAACCCCCATTACAGTGAATATATTCCACCACTCTGTACTGTCTTTAGTACTTACACATTTCTAATAAGTATCAAAAAAATTTCTGAAATTAATCTGTAAACTAAAAGCATCATACTTTGTTTTGGACATATATCCTCTTATTCTTCAAATAGCATAACTCTGAAAGCATACCAGGTTGGGGAAAAGCCAAATAAAACTCTGCTCAGTTTTTGGCACTGACTATCATGACAAAAAAGGTAATGCAAAAAAAATCACAGAACATTAAGAAATACGAGTAGATGAATACACATGCTGCTACATGAGTCTTTGACAGAATTACTAATGTGAAAGGAAATATTTAACTTTCAACATACCATAAATGAGAATTTAAAGCTGCATTTTAGAGCATCAGTGTTAATATATTTCATTACCTAGGAGTTATAGGAAAGTAATGGTCCAGTATAGTTTATGGTAGTTAAGGGCAGAAACCGGAGTGTAAGAGTTCTGAGTTAGAATTTGAAGCCTGTCACTTCCTTAGTATGGCTTCATAGAATTTATAGATCCCTCTACTCAGCTTCCTTAAGTATACTTAACATTGAATTTTCTTACAGATCAATTAAAGTAATTCACCACTATCTAGTGCAAGTAAAATATTTTAATAGTAAATTTTACCAAAATAAAGAAATATGGAATATACATATATGTACATATACATATATGTGGAATATATATGTGTATAATTTCCCAAGTATATTGTAAAGATGAAGTGTTAACCATAGCTATACATTGTTCTTGGAGTTAAAGAAATAAATAAATTGTACTTGAAATGTGTAAAAAATAAATTTGATATCATTTGCTGAAAGTCAATGAAAAGAAGTTGAGATTTTTAAAACAAGTTAAAGAATTTAGGCTGGCAATATTACTTAGTGGTTAAGGTGCTTGCCTGCAAAGTGAAAGAACCCAGGTTCGATTTCCCAGGACCCATGTGAGCCCAATGCACATAATAGCTCATGCATCTGGAGTTCGTTTGCAGTGGCTGGAGGCTCTGGCATGCCCATTCTCTCTCTTTCTCTCTCTCTCTCTCTTACTCTCTCAAAAATAAATTAAATAAATAAAATTTGGGAAAAAAAAGAATTAAAGAGCCTATATATGGCCAAGCATGAGGCAAATTATATCTATTATCTACCTATCTATCTATTGATCATCTATCTACATTTCCCATTTTTATCCTTAAGCCATATAGAATTTAATTTTTAAATATTATATAGTTCAGAATATAACTAGTTATATTATATTATATTATGTTATGGTATGGTATGGTATGTTATATTATATTATATTATATTATATTATATTATATTATATTATATTATATTATATTATATTATATATATTAGTTAAAGTGCTTGCCTCCAGCAAAGGACCCAGGTTCAACTATGTAGGACCCACAAAAAGCTAGATGCACAAGGTGGTGCATGAGTCTGGAGTGCATTTGCAGTGGCCAGAGGCCCTGGAGTGCCCATTCTCTCTCTCTCAAATTATATATATATATATATATATATATATATATATATATATATATATATGTATGTATGTATGTATGTATGTATGTATATTTGCCAACGTGCATGTAAATGTGTAATACACAGTGAGAAAGGATACTTAAATATTGTGAAGCTAACAGCTTTTTTATAAACTTACTAATTTTATAAAATTTCTACTAGTCACTGCACCATTTTTAGATAAAATATGAAAAGTATATGCTGGATTTACAAGTCACCTATCCCACTAAGTACAAGAACTACCTTAGATCTGTCAGAGACTTAAAGTCATAGAGCTGTCCACCAAGTTACAAAGACCTACAGGCCCACAGATGTACGACTGAGCAGTGCAGGCGTCCACGAGTGGACTGTGACGGTTGTGAGGGGCACTGCTGCCAGGACGGTGACAGGACAGGGGCTTGTGACATGAACTGTTCGAGCCAGTAAGAGGTCAATGGAGTCACTTAAAAGCGTGCCGTCCTGCCGTCCTTTACAAGCACCGTCCTCGGGGGAATTCATTCTGTCAAAGTCTAACCTTCTGGCCTAATTGTCTTGATGTAGAGAAAATACCCAACTTGAGAGCCTTTCATTTCCAGCAAGGATAAGAAAAATAAAACCTCCAAAGCCCCCGTCAGCCATTGTGTTCCACCTACGGTGGTTAGTCTAGGATGGAATGGTGAAATTTGCATTCTGAATCAAAAGTTTAGGAAAAAAAAAAAAACAAAAAGCAACAACGACAAAAGAAAGTGAGAGAGAGAGAGAGACCTCATCACTGAACTCTAGAATATGTCCTTTTCCTCCACAGCCTTATTACTACATTGTCAAAGGTCTATTCCCACAGTTGAGTTTGCCCTGAATATCTGGTTTGCCTTTCAACAGCAACAACACTTCAGGGCATTCCAAATGGAAAAATCATTGAAGAGACTGCATAAGCGTGAGGAGCAGAGTCAGGCGTGGTGCATGCAATTGACGAGTTATGCAGCACCCAAGGGCATCAAGGAACAAATGGGAAGTGTTACATAAAATGATAAAAGTCCCAAGGAAAAATAAACCGGAAATATGAAGGATAAAGAACAATTGCCATGAAAATACCACTGATAAAACTACATATCATTGGACTTTATCATGCCTGATTGAAAGTTTGGGCTTTATTAACTTCTTTCTCTGATCTGTCAGTGAAAAGGTTTAGTTAATTTATTTTGTTCATAAGAGACTGTTTGTCATCAGTACTTTTATTTATTTTTTTTTAATTTTTATTTATGTATTTATTTGAGAGCGTCAGACACAGAGAGAAAGACAGATAGAGGGAGAGAGAGAGAATGGGCGCGCCAGGGCTTCCAGCCTCTGCAAACGAACTCCAGACGCGTGCGCCCCCTTGTGCATCTGGCTAACGTGGGACCTGGGGAACCAAGCCTCGAACCGCGGTCCTTAGGCTTCACAGGCAAGCGCTTAACCGCTAAGCCATCTCTCCAGCCCATGTTTGATATCTTAATGAAGTAAAGATAATTCTGTAAAATAAGTAAATTAATAAATAAATAAAAGATATGGAGTAAATAACAATAACAAAAAATGAAAATCACGGGCTGGAGGGATGGCTTAGTGGTTAAGGCATTACCTGCAAAGTTAAAGGACCCAGGTTCAATTCCCCAGGACCCACGTAATCCAGCTGCACAAGGGGTTGCACATGTCTGGAATTAGTTTTCAGTGGCTGGAGGCCCTGGTGTGCCCATTTTCTCTCTGTCTTTCTCTCTTCTCTGTGGAATAAATAATTAAATAATGATAATCTCTGCTCTTAGGGAAATGATGAGTGCCTTCATAGCAGACAAAGGAACTGACGAAAGACTAAACGCTTATTCTTAAAGATTTATTCTTGAAGTTTTATTTAATAAAACCTCAAAAAGTTTGAAACAACTAAGAGCCACAGAGCGGGTGGGAATCACCCAAGGCATGACCCCACACATACCCGGTGGGACTCACTGAGATCTTCATTAACCCACAGTGAATCCCATAACCCAACTGAGGAGGGCCCCATGGAAGTGGAAACTGGGGAGAGTGAAAAAAAGTGTATAATTTTTTAAAAAATAACTAATTTAAACATGTGAATCAAGAACAAGGGAACCTGTTTTATTATCTTTTTCCTGAAGAAGACTTAAACAGACATCTGGTCACACCAGATAGAACAATGACAGAAAAAGTATGATTGCACCAAAATCCAACTTGGTGAAGCAATGACTTTATTGTGGCGACATATACAGCACAGATGAGGAATTGCTTTGAAAAGCATGAATGATTCAATGCTAGTAACCGTATGGTCCAAGATGCCAGTCCAGCATTGGTGGGGACCCACCAATGTGGCATCCCAATGTGGCAGCTAACAGCATGATTTGTGGAGTCAGCGTGAATGTAATTGTTAGGGTATTCTCCTCTCCTCCGCAGGTGTTTACTGCTTCTATGACCTTGACAGGAACCATGAACCATGTAAATTTTATAAACTTCCTCAGACTTGGAAGGATGTTTTTGTTTTGTTTTGTTTTTTAAATTCCTGAGTCTTAACAGCCTGTGTTTCAGCTTGGAACTTCCTAAAATGCCTCTCTCTTTTTTAATTTTTTTTTGTTATTTTTGTTTATTTATTTGAGAGAGACAGAAAGAGGCAGATAGAGAGAGGGTCAAAATATGCGAGGAAAAAAAAAAACAACAACGAAATTTCAGGAAAAAGAAAGCAGACGCTTCCATGACTACAAGCCCTCTCACAGTACTTTCACTGAACGAGGCAGATCTCAGGGGTCAAAGGCAGTGTGGGCATCACTGGACTGTACAGCACCATTGGTCAACAGGTCATATTGACACCTGCAAGCAACTTCGTATACCAGCAGAAGAGTGGACATTGCTCTCAAGGTCACATCCAACACTCACTAACACAGCTTGTCTTCAATATTATCCATTTTAATATAAGAACTCATAAGGCTATCCTTGTAGTATGTGCTCATTTTATGTATACATTATTGAACACTGGTTTAATGGTTTTATTTATAATGCTTTACACTTAACCTATAAAAGCCACTACATGAGCTAATTCTTATTATTAATATATAAATTTCATAACTCAATATAGCAAAATGCACAGACAAAAAGTTATATTGAGGGGAAACAAAATTCTGGAAATAAAAAGTTATTGAAATAAATAATATGTTAAAATACCATAGCAAACCATTGTTCATATATTAGCAGAAAATAAAACATCATGATATGTTTTCCATGCTACAATTATATCCAGCATGTAAAATATTTATAAATATGAAAAGAATGTAAATAATTCTTATTCTTCTACTCCCTTCACATTTTGTCTGATGGATTGTATAATACATTCTTTGAATAGTTTATTCAGATAGCCTATTTTTTAGTGTAAGTGAAAATTTTAAAAGAACATTGAAATAAACAATTTACAATAATGTTTCACAAGGACACCAACTATTTAATTATGACTTTATTATATTTAACTCAATTATTAACATTGCATCTATTTCATATTAGTTATTGATAAGCACAACCCTTGCATTCATTTTAATCTTTTATAGGTATTTTGAAAACCCCACATCAAATTTTATATGCATGGGATGGATTTTCTTGTTTGCAGTGGTAAAAATATGATCAATTCACACCATCAACAGTAACTACTAATAAGCTTTCAAATTTCTACTCAAAGTATTGTTTTAAAATAGATTTCATTATTCTCTTGCCCAAATGTTCAGCTCAAAGAACAAGATGGAGGGACTTTTGAAAGTACCATTAGTGCATATTTACTATATTTCTTGACCTTAGGATCTCAACAGAGCTGAGGAAATTACACAAAGCAAGCCACTCACAGGATTGAATTTTTGTCCACGAAGGACTGTGCTAAAATCTGTTCGCTTGCCCTTCTGTCTCAGTATCCCAAGAGAAGCATCAAAGCACTTGGCATAATCATAAACATTATTGACAGGCAATAACTGCTTTTGAAAATATCCATTTAAAATCATAATAATAACCCTATTTGCATTATAATAAAGCTACTTACACCCTCAGCATATTAAGACAGAAGGGAAAATGCATTGTATCCAGTGCTGCTCTATAAATGATACTCTGTTTGATAGCTGATATCCATATCAAGGTGGAGTATTGTAAAGGATTGGAACAGAAAACTTAACACATTGTAACTGAAATTTTATTTGCGAAACACATCACATGTATCTTATCACCACCAGGACTAGAGGCACTGGGATGCTTTTGCCCTTCATTTCTGTCTACTTGGAATAGTCTTCATTTTCCCTACTTCTCAAAACCTTCAATTTTATTCTTCTTTCACCCAGAATTTCTTAACTGTATTGGTTTGTACATCATGACATCTAGAAAATGGTTATATCTCTATTGTACATAACTAGCAATTCATATGTAATAAGTAATTTTGTATTTGTTCTTCTACTAGAGTTTGCACATCTGTACATTTCTTCACTACCAAAATAAAATATGTTTCCATCTTTTGCTCCCAAAATATATTCTTTAAACTGCACAATAAGTGCATTATTAACATAAAACATCACTATTTAAGTGTATTCTGAAAAGTGATAAAGAGAAAATATACATGAATTAATAGTTTTAGTTAAAACATTCAAATTTATGAACCATTTTTAGAAGCCTCAAAGTCATACAGCAGGAGCCAAGTCTGTACAGCTATGGGAGCCAAGATATGTAATGAGGTTCACTCTAAGATCGCAGAGGAAAGAGACACAGAATAAAGGTCACTGGAAATTAGGGATAAAAGTATGAGATTTGCTGCAATATTTAGCTACTTAAACAAATATATTCTAGCTGTTGCATGCATTTCTCGAGTTCATCTGCGTCTATTTGTTTGATTGTGTAATGTATTGACCTAGAGAACATTTTACCCACTCTCCCACGCGTGCAGTGAGCTGCTGCCCTGTCTCGGGAAGTCATGGACTATTCTGTTGTGTACCAAGGTTGTGAGGGTCCAGCTCACAACAAATCTAAAGTACATTTGACTTCTTGATTCTGGTATGAGACAATCTCACTTTACAACTCTTGTTGTTTATGAGAATTTTCCACCTCACCACACTTAGACAACCAGAGGCACTGTAGCCCAAGATGCTCCAGATTGGAGCGTGTGGCTTCCTATATGGGCAGACGTTCTCCTTGACTACACTCCATGCAGTGAGAAATCCCCCTCCTGGGACAGAAATTGCTCAGCATTGAAAGAAGTCAAGGAATTTTTATACCTGAGGGTACTCTTGCCTCTGTGAAAAGTAAAAACAAACCAGATTTTTTAAAACAAATGAAAAGTTTTCTTTTTGCCACAGACATTCAGGGCCATCCATGGCAGGCTTCTCATCCCTCAGCAGTCAACTCTTGATCAGTAGTGACATATTGTTCTGGGACATCCAAGGACAAGGTTTGAGTCAGTTTTATCTCTATTGTCAGAAGAAATCGCCAGGAATGGTGATGCATGCCTTTTGTCCCAGCACTTGGGAGGCAGAGCTAGGCAGATCACCATGAGTTCAAGGCCACCCTGAGACTACATAGTGAATTCCAGGTCACCCTGGGCTAGAGTGAGATCCTACCTTGAAAAACTAAAACATGAAATAATGACATGAACCTTTCTATATATTTTGAAGGAATTTCATAAAAACTACAGAAATGGATAGTTGGTTTATATATCTTTGTGTCTATATGAGTCTATTCTATCCAAAGAGTGCCTACAAATGGTGACCTTAACAAGTTAAGCGGCAGTACCATTTTTATCTTTGCTTTATAGTGGCTAGCACAATGCCTGGAGCCACTAAAACAGAAACATGTTGAGTGAGTAGGGTGTTAAATTTTAATAAGTTATCTTCATATTTTATTTATTTATTTGACAGAGAGAAAAAGAGGGAGAGAGAGAGAGAGAGAGAGAGAAAGCAAGAGGCATTTAGAGAATGAGTACAGCAGGCCTCTAGCCACTGCAAATGAACTCCAGGCACATACATGCACCACCTTGTGCATCTGGCTTACGTGGCTACTGGGGAATTGGACCTGGGTCCTTAGGCTTCTCAGCTAAGTGCCTTAACTGCTCACCATATCTCCAGTCTAATACATTTATTTTTCACCTTTCATACTCATAGTTTTATGATGACATCTGGGTTGCTTATAGGTTTTTTGCATGGCAGATTTATTTACACAAACAATCTAGAGAGCCGGTTTGATCTGCTTCCTCTTGTCAACTTGATCAAGATATTCATTACTCTGTTCAGTAGTGCCACTATCCTCATGTAACCTGTTAGATAATTTAAGTCACCACTCTCACCCCAGAACTGCTACATCTAAATCTTCATTTTAACAAGATCTCTAGAGACGTGCATCTAAAATTAAGTGGATGAGGCAGCAAAACATGGAAAACAACAGTAGCATTAGCATACCCTGCAGACAAGACAATGAAAGTATACTACCGTCTTGTAGGTAAGACCTGACATACTTACAGGGTTGAGAATATGAAAACTGTCTAATGAAGTGCCAGGGCTGGGTGACTCTGCACCAGTAAAGGTGAGAGACCTGACCCAACATCTGAGACGCACACATCAATCTTATATTTGTAGTAGCCAATTGTGATCTCAGTGTTGGCCAACAGGTTTTGCAAGATGAACCAATGGGGCATTTCATGAGGAAACAACCTTTGTGTGTCAAGGTTTCCTAACTGCCATGCTAACATATCTGCCTTTTTTTTTTTTTTTAAATCCACATCTTACTTTGGATGAAAATGCTATCATGTGGGGCTCTTGTCCTTCCAGAACTGCATAACCATCTCTAATTGCCATTAACCCTGAGATGTATTTGATATCTACCACAGAAGCTTGTTGAATAGACTAGAAACTCTGCCTTATAAACTCTTCATTACCTTTGTTAGAGGAATTTCCACTCCCCATCAGACAAGGACCATGACCAGCTGCTGGGTACCCTCATGCATGAAGTAATTCTATCCCCATAAAGGCACCTCTCGTAAGTTCCTGGGGACGATTTGATAAAGATACAAGCCTCAATATACTTCACAGCTCATGTTCATGTTGAAGTTCCAAGAAAAATTATAACCAATTATCAACTGCTCCAACATAACACTGCATTTTGTTGGTACAAGTGGACATTTCTTTATCAATTTTAAAACCTTATTAACCATTTCTGTTCTATCACTCACTCATACCCTGTTCTTTCTTGTCTACTCATGAACATACTTGGCAATAGGCTATTTTCTTGGATTAAAGCCCATATTTCATCATGGATATATTTTTTCTCTACTCTTTATGCACTCATTCACTCCGCTGACCTTACCGGCTACTACACCATTGGTTGAAACCAAAAGAAATGCTAAGAGGAGGTTTGAAGGTGTTTATGTATTAGACCTCCTGCAGTCTGGTAGAATCCCTGTTTGTACTTTGCAGGTTGACAGTTTCAGTGACAAGATCAGGCATGTTCAGTGTGGCATGTCCAAAGACTGATAGCATCTTAAGAAGTTTGTTAAATCCCTGTTCTTCTGAGATCCTCTAAGGAAGGGGTGATGACATTGCAAACTAAAAGAGACACAACCCTCAAGTGGGAAAATGTCTTTGTAATGAATAAAGTGCATGGCTTATTTGCAAAAGAATCAATGACATTTCTTAGGAAAAAGAAAGAAAACTTTACAAAGAGAAACTTAGACAAATGACAAGCAGGCACTTCAAAGAATATAAAATACAAATAATCCACAGTTAGGTACCATGTGCAAGCAGGCACATATACATTAATATATGCCATACTTCTTGTTAATTCTTTTTAATTTGTTTATTTGAGAGCAACAGACAGAGAGAAAAAGAGGGAGAGAGAGAATGGGCACATCAGGGTCTCCAGCCACTGCAAACGAACTCCAGATATATGTGCCACCTTGTGCATCTGGCTTATGTGGGTCCTGGGGAAATAGAGCCTCAAATTGAGGTCCTTAGGCTTCACAGGCAAGCATTTAACTGCTAAGCCATCTTTCCAGCCCCAGTATATGCCATATTAAATCAAATGGTATAATGTGAAATTCTGACAATACCAAATGATTGTAGGGCAATCAGAATTCCATTTTTATTTAATGGTACAAAATACTAATGTGAATGCAAGAAAAGATCCAGATTCCCCACATTGGTCACATGTATAATAAGTGTGCTAATAACAGCAGTACTTATTATTACACAAACAGGAAGTAATCCAATGACACACTTATTTCTGTATGGAACACTCACCAAAGCTGTGACAACAAAATACTGCAGCTGCATCCATAAGGAAAGGCTCTTAGAAATATGCTGATTGTAAAAACAATTGCTAATAAAAATATGTCCAATTAAGCATATAAATACATTTTATGTGTGCATAAAAATTTAAGCACAACAAAATAATAAAATGCAAATTTGTAGAACATATGTTTAGAGATATATATATATCAAAGTACACTCATAAGAAGTTATAAAAAATTTTATGATGATAAATGCTTACTGAAAATGAAGGAAAGGAAGATATTTAGGGGAAAATTTGAGAAAGATTTAGTAAAGTTCTGTTTTATAATCTGGGGTAGTAGATATTCTGGAACTTATCTTTCATGCATTTATATATTCCCATATATGTTGTGTACATAGTTAATATGCACTAAATAATAGTAAATTTAAAATGTTAAATTATAAGTTGGGAGGATGATAGGCTCCTTTTATTGAGTCACATGTAACTAATATGCTTATCTCTGTATGTTTATGCATGCTGCTCTTAGATGCAAATATAATGGAAGTATGTAATGATGGTCTATGATTACATGTCAATGTGATAAATCCTAAGTTACTCTGAGACCCTTGTACCATTCACAGAGATACCCCTTTTCACTTCATCTCCAAATCTTTCTCCTCACTTCAGACAACATTGTGCAAGGAAGAAAAATGGGATATCATATTCCAAACAGAAAGCACATAAAAGTACATGGGAACAAGGCATCTTCCTTTCACTTCCAATGAAGAGCCCACTCCTCTCCCCATGAACAAACAGTTCATTATTACCTGTGTAAAATGGTGTCTGAAAACGTCCATTACACTTAATGTCCATAAATCAGATTTATTTATTAAGCAGAGCTTGGTACACTTTAGGCCCAGAGGTCTGTCTGTAGACCATGCTTTCATTTAGCATGGCTGTGTTCAGAACTGGAGGCCATATCTTCCAGAAAATATTTCACAGGAGTAGATTGGCCATTACTAATTTAAAACCTTCCAGCTGAGTCTCCTCTTAAGTGTGAGAGTCTGCAGCAAATTTTATCAGTCCCCAATGCATTGAACTTCTCTGTTAAGGGTCATAGTTTCTAATCTGCTGTAACTACTTTTTTTTTTCTTTCATAATACTATTTAAAAGGCTTTGGCTAAATGTAGTAAAACTGGTAAATGCAGCTGTTTTACCAGTTAAAGAGCTAGTTATGAATGTTGGAAATTTATTTACATATTTTGGGATACTTTGCTATAATACTATTTATATTTGTATACAATGACACATAATTCTGTATAAAATCCTTCACCAAAACCTAAAAGGAAATAAATCCACAACTCACTGATAATTTGTATAATGTATTTTTAAAAAGACAATAAATTTGACAAGCTTATCTTCCTTTGTTCCTTTTCATGAAAGGCTCATGTTATGTAATTTGCTAAATTATACATAAATATTATTGTGTTTTAATATATATGCATATTTTATTATTGCAAGGCAAATATTATTTTCAGCTATCTTTAAAAATGCTTATTATTATTCTTTTTAGCTTAGCATACAAAGTAACAAATCCCATTATATCATCTCCATTATATGTACATCATCAGACTCTGTTATACTACCTGTATCAGTAAGTATAAAACAAAAGTAGGAAGTAATTCAAAACAATTTGTCATGATACTTTGTTGAATAAGTGATATTCTACTGGATTAGAATGCAAAACATAACAATAAATAAAATTATGCACAAATGTGTATATATCATTTGTAGTATTTTTTCTTTGAAAGGTACTTTTTATTAAGAACGTACTTTGCAGGGATACATCATGTGTTGGTGCCATACTTTTCCTCCTCCCTGCCCCCATTCTGCAGGATTTTTTCAAAACCTAAGAAATCACAATATCTGTAAGATTCTAGTGTGATGTGATTGAACCAAATATTTTGGCAAGCTAGTACTTCCTGTCACTTGCCCTTTTCTGTGTTTCTGACCATGTTACAAAAATAATTTTATGCTAATAGAAGACTCTGCTTAAATAAAGAGCCTCAGATATAGCTTTGCTATACATGTGAATAGTTCCAGAAATACTTTTCCTTCTCATGTCTATTGTTTGTTATGCTGATCTTCTTAGATATTCCCTCATGGATAGTATTCATAGGGTTTTAAAGTTCCAAAGGTGGGGACAGAGCGATGGCTCAATTGTTAAGGAGCTTTATTTTTATTTTTTTTATACAAAGCAGGATGGCATGAGTTAAATTCTCCAGTACCCACATAAAACCCGATGCACAAAATGGTATATACACCTGGAATTTTTTGTAGCATCAAGCGACCCTAGTGTTCCCATTATCTATCCCCTTTGTAAATAACAAATATTTTTATTCATTCCATAGGTTTACAGAGAAATGAGACAACATATTTCCCTGAGAGCTATAAAGCCTCATGTTGGTTTAGGTTCTTATTGGGTTCTGATCAGTGTAAATTGGGTTATTGTACATGCTGTGTTTAAACCAGCCATTGAATGGGAGCTTTCAAGAGCAAGGTGCTGTGATGGGAAGGTAGACTATGTTTGATTGGTGGAAAATAACAAGTCGTTACTCATTATAATGCTTGTGCTCTCCCACTCTTCTTCTGCTCAAGAGAAAATACATGAACCCAAAGAAGACTAAAGGAGAATATTTAAAACCACAGAAGACTAGGAAAAATTTAAACCCAGAGAAAAAGGGAGAATTGTGAACCCAGAGAAGATTCAGCTAAGCTGGGTGCAATTTTGGTGTTTCTTCTCATACCTTCTAGAAACCTGGGTATGACTGTAACTCCTATATAAAGCAATGTTTGTGTGGGAACATGCAAAAAATTGGTTGTCAAGAAACTATGGAGGTCAGACTACAGGCCTTTCCATTGTCTCCAAATCTTCAGTGCCATTTCTGTTCTCAAATTGGAAGCAGACATTGTTGTTTTACTTTAAAATTTGCCATCAGTATTTGGACCTGTATCTGCAAGACACCAACAATTATGATTTATCAAGGGAGGCAAAGTTCAATTTATAAAGTTTGGGGAGAGATTTCAACTAAAATAAGTGGATTTATCTCACTACATCACTGTGATATATGGAGGGGACTAGTCTCTTTTCAGGAAAACAAGAAATTTAGGGACCACTAAACACACAATGTCATGCACCCAAAGCTTAGTATAACAGCTACAATTGAACTTTAAAATAAATGTGAATCTTTGAAATCACTCCTTTACGGACACCACACATGTTTTTTAGTCATCTTAACCATTGTTTTCTAATGGGTAAAATTTCAACATTTAAATTTTGTGTCTCATCCTTGGCCCCTACCATGACTATATCTCTCAAAATTCTTATCAAACTATATTCCCAAAAGTTAAGTAAATGAGGCAAGTCAGTAAATTTACATAATCTACCTGCTTGTTAAGTATCACTTATCAAATCTTCAATAAGTGTAAGCATTTTATTATAGATAAAAATAAGAAAAATATCCCTTTGAAAACATTATTATTCAAGTAGAAGTTCACAGAATATACAGAGAAATAAGCAAGATATCTAGTCTTCATGTGAATTTGATAAAGTGATATTTATGTTCTCTTCTTCATCATCCTTTTTTGCTTGCTGCTGATGAAAATATTTTAACTCATGTTCTGTATACTCTCCATTCTCTGAGTCTTGGAACTGGGGACAGAAAAGCAATAACTATTCACAGGACTTTTCCTTTCATCACTACCACACCATATATATTCTCATAGTCTGTCTTATGAAGTGAGAGAGGCTCTCCTCAGAGGATGAGTATAAATACGAAAGAGAATTCCTGTTCATGGAACCTAAAAATACATTTTGAAGTTGCAAAACTTTTAAATAAAGCATAGGAAAAAATAGCCGTGTCTATGAGTTAGCCAAGGCATTTTGAGATATTACAATAGAGCTTGATCCAAAAATAAAAAAGACACATTGTATTTAAGAGACATTAACATAATTTTCTCTGTCGTGGCCTACAGAGTAAAAGTCTGTGCTGATATAAGTAATACAATAAATGGGAGAGAAAGAACAACTGTTTCTTATCACATAATTTAAATTATTAAGTATAGGAAGAATAAGACATTTTAAAAATAACCAAAATTTTCTACAATAATAGCAATTCAGAAAAGTAGGATACACTTATTGAAGCACATTTTTTATTAGTCAAAATATTAAGGAAACAGAAGAAAGCTGAGTAGACACAAACTCTCTATTCCAGAATATAACACATATATTAATTCTACTGGGGAAAACAGTAACAATTTAATGAAGCCACTTGACAGAAGCCATCTTAACCAATAACTGATATTAATGCCTTCATAGTAAGACACACTAGAATCATAGCAAGCCTGTGTGCTGCACTGCAATGGAGTCATCACTTCAGTGGTAGCCTCTCAGGATACCAAGCAGATAACCAGGCAAGCTCAACTAGGGCAGCATGCCACAGAACTGCCGACAAGCGCACTTCAAAGATGCCGGAGACACACCAGGAGGGGTCACACCACTGTAACCACAGCATGAAGCTTAGAGCAAATTCTTGAGGGAAAAGATGGTTATTAATGGAAATATTAGGAAAACCTGAATAAATTACAGTGCTGTTTTAATAATTAGAATATAATCTTTCAAGATACCAACAACTAAATACAGAGTCACTATTTGAATTATGCCAACATTTGCAAATCTAAAATTATTTCACAATAAGTTAATGTTTACTCTAGCATTGTTACAGGCATAATTATTACTTGTAGAACACAACTGTATGAAAATCTGTAGAATGTCCACATATAAATACAATCAAGGTTTCTTATATACACATGTACCTTTATAAATATAAAATATAGAATTAATTTCTTAATTGTTTATAAGTATAATTTCTACGGCAGGAAAGAATGCAGATTGTGATTAGTATTAGTTTCTAATTGCCTACAGAATTTATAGCAATAATAATAGAAAATTCAAAATGAGTGAGACATGTTAGTGAGCTTTTTCAGCTGGTGTCAATAAAATCTAGAATGCAATCTCTTCAACACATAGACCATAATTTCAACAGGGGAGAAAGTTCATGGATATTATTGTCAAGTTTAATTCAAAGAACTGAATAATGAAGGTTGGCGGTTTCTGGAGAAAAGGGAGTCATTCACTTTGGTGGTGAATCTCCTGGGAAGTGGTGGGTAGAAGAGATTAGTGGTAGTAGACCAGCATAAGAGAGTAACTGGTCAAAATACAGTACGTATGCATGAAACTGTCAAGTACAAAATATAAAAAGAATAAATAATTCATGGCTGAAAAAATCAGATAAATGAAAGCATAAACCTTTCCTAAGCTTTAGAACAAGGCATTTTACTCTAAAGTATGAGCATTCCCTAGGGCTTCATGTTTTCACAGACTTGTTTCCGGACTGATATAAAATATGGCATGCCAACACACATTGGAAGTCTAATCATAGTAGGAACATGATAACATATACTAATGATTTCAATAGGCTTAAGCTAATGTGCACAGAACACAGGCCTATATCTATAGTAGGTATATTTCACAGCTAAGGGGGATGTAAATCAGAAAGTTTTCCACTAGAATGAAAAGATAAAGGGAGTTTCTACTACAGTAATTATTCATTATCTCAATAAAGGGAATAAAAGACTGTTAATGTAGACTATGCCTCATTTCATATTTGACCAATACATGTGATGTTAGGTGGGTCAGTGTTTTACAAGGTCTTACAATTTCCTGCCCATATAGTTGGTAAGAAGTTACAACGGTGCTGGACTGAAGCAGTTTCCTTCTGTTGAGCTTACTAGAGTAGCATTGGTACAAATATTTGGATAAAGCAGGCTGCGTAAACTCATCTCCTTTTATACCTGAAATAAACAGCAAGCTGGAAAAATGCAAGCTCACAAATATGAAAAGAAGGGAGATGTTGAGATATACAAAAGTGCAAATTGTCTATTTCCTCCCTCAAGGAAGTCTTTTCTGCTTCCCCACCATCCTCAATATCTTAAAACCATATCCCCATTTACAATCTAGTGGTACTTAAGCAACTTTAATTTAATTATCATATTTTTTTCACTCTTTTAATGTAAGTCCTACTAAGTGGCCAGTCTCCTGAGATATGTCTTATCAAGGAATTCTCAAAATCTCAGACAGAATACACTTGACACATCTATAAAATACAGGTTAGTTTAGTATGGGTTCCACAGGGCATCTTGAACCAAAATTTAAAAATGTAACTAATTTTGAAATGAAGAAATCACACATAAGAGAAGACAGAGCATGCGTCATCAATCTGGTTATAAGTGTGGATGATTTAGCATAATCCTGCTGGAGAAACTCCGTGAACTAGTATAGAACTGATAACTCCAAGTTGTGCCTTCTGAACATGAAAGGAGCTGTGATACTCATTTAAAATCTCCTGTCAGCTTCAAAAATGAACCCAACATGGCTCAGGGAAATTTTGCAGAAGAGGGGGCAGAAAGTATGTCAGAGCCACATGTTGGGTCATGATATGCCAACAACTGTGTGCTAACTCCACAATGCACAACCCATATACCTCAACAAGGAGGGGCCATTGGGGAGGGGGTAGGTCACGGATGAGCCTAATAATGGTACCAAACTGCCTGTATTTGCTGAATAGAAAACTAATTAAAAAATTAAATAAATAAATAAATAAATAAGAAGTAAAAAAAAATAAATAAAATAAAATCTGTCAGTCAGAGGGTCAGCGTTCATTCTCTTGTGTTCTTCTCATCCCCAATATTTTTGTCACATTCGGCTTTTGCATCCAGAGAAAGGGCTGCCTCTTCAATGTGATTATTCACTGATCAGGTCAGGTTAGGGCAAGACTAGGTGCTGATATTTCCTATACAGATCCATCAAAAGCATCCAGTCTTCACAGATTCTAGCACAGTCTCTTCTACATTACTTTCCTAGAGCTTAAATTACAGGATATAAGAACAAACCCAGTATGCTTGAGCAAAAGAAAACTGTGATCACATGATTGGGGAGGCTAGAGATACTCAAGCAAGCTGTGTCTGCTGAATGTAGGGAGTCTTTGTGCCTTTGTTATCCTAGCTCCCATGAGCATCGAGCCTGCTCTGGCCTGTAGATGGTATTCTTCACGCGTCTCCATGCTCCCTCCTTCCATCTGGGCCTGTCTCTGTGTTCTAAACATTTAATAGCGTGCCTGTCACATCGGATTAGAAGCCATGCTAATGATCTCATCTTCACTGGATCATCTGTCAATCATAGTGCTAATAATCCATACATAACCCAGCCTTCAGCTATACATTCCTTCTCTAAAGGGGGCTATCTTGTAGTACTGTGGAATGTGTAACTAAAATCCAGTAAACCCATTCACAGTTAAAACTTGTCCCTATGAATTCTGATCATGTGTTCAGGAAATCAATGAGGAATGAAGAGTGCCTTGTAAACTCTCAGTTCTTTGTCAAGAGATTAGTACCAGGGACTTGAGAATTAAGCTGATGTGAGTCAGGGGTCATGGAGCACATCCAAAATCCCAGCAGACAGGAGGATGACATAGGAGGATCCCTGTGAGTTCAAGGCTCACCTGGGCTTACACGGTGTCTTCCAGGTCAGCCAGAGCTAAAGTGAGACCTAACCTCAGAAAAACTTAGGCATATGCTTCATTTTCATAGTTCTCTTTTTCTTTGAAGCATGTACTCACTTGAGTAATATTTTTCTACTTTTGGTTCTAAATATTTGAGAGAGAGAAAGAGAAAGAGACAGAGAGACTATGAGCATGCCAGATCCTCTAGCGACTGCAAATGAACTCCAGACACATATGTCACTTTGCGCAACTGGCTTTATATGTGTACTGGGGAATTGAACCTGGGTCTTCTGGATTTCCAGGAAAGCACCTTAACTGTTAAGTCATCTCTGCAGCCCTATATTTTTCTACTTTTGATAGAAAAATTGGTATAATGAGTATCTGTTTCCTTCTGACCTTTCTATAAACATGACATTCAATTTCAATTACTGATATTTACTGTAATCATAGAATGGCAAAAGTCATGGGATCATCTCAACAGACACAGAAAACACAGTTGATAAAATAGAGTACCCTTCATGAGTTAAGACAAAACTTCCACAGCTGAGACTAAAAAGGGGCCTCCTCAATGTGAAAAAACAAACATGCCGGATGAGGTGGCAAATGCCTTTAATCCCCGCGCTAGGGAGGCAGAGGCAGGAGGACCACTGTAAGTTCGAGGCCACCCTGAGAACATGGGGGTGAATTCGAGGTTAGCCTGTGCTAGAGTGAGGCACTACCTTGAAAAAAAAAAAAAAACAAAAACGCAACAGGTTCTGTCTGGTATGCAGCTCCTCCAGCACCTAATGCCACAGAGGCCGAGAAGGTAGTAGTGGGCAGGAAGGTGGTGGTCATTCGTACCCTGTGAGGTTGTCACTATTTCTCAGAACTTCTATAGAAACGAGGTATATCTCTTAGCCACGGCTGCCCTCAGGCTGGTGCAGAGCATGTGGTGTTTGAATTCTGGAGCCAGCTTGGGTCACATTAGGACCCAGAGCAGAGACCTTCCTCTTTGGTGGGTCTCTGAGGCTGCTCCCGGGAAGGATTCGCTGAAAGAGGAAATCTTTCCCTGAGCGTGGGCAGCCTCACAGTAGAGGGCTATGCGTAGGGAAGCTCTCAGAGGACACAGTCCCTTTTCACCTGGCTGCCTGCGCCGCTTGCTTGGGGGTCCCTCCTACCCCGACTTCCCCGGCTATTCATTCAGTGTGCTTCTATCCCGTTTGGCTCTCCTTCGACAGAGGCACAGAGACCAAGTGTCACCAGCCTTCTCACGGGGACAGCAGACCAGCAGCTCTCCAGGAACACCCCCCTCCCCCAGGCCTTCCTTGTGAGACTGGGACAGGGGTGGACTGAGCAGTCACAGGATTGAGTTCCTAGACTCATCAGCATAAAGACAGGAATTGTCGGCTGCTGTGAACCAACCTGATGAATCTCCTTTTTTTATTTTTATTTATTTATTTATTTATTTTTGGTTTTTCAAGTTGGGTTTCACTCTAGCTCAGGCTCTCCTGGAATTTACTATGTAGTCTCAGGGTGGACTCGAACTCACGGCGACCCTCCTACCTCTGCCTCCTGAGTGCTGGGATTAAAGGCGTGAGCCACCACGCCCGGCTATGAATCTCCTTTTTAATGCAACCCACCCTATTTCTGTTCTAGAGAGTCCTGACTCATACGGAGTCCCTGAGAAAATCTGCCTACGGGGGTGTCTGACTCCGAGGTCGGGGTCTGAGGCGGCAGGTGCCCGCCAGGGACGCCAGGAGAAGGTGGAGATCCGAGCTCCCAGCGAAGCAAGGCTCGGAGGAAGCGGGGGAACCCATGGGAGAAAAGTAACAGGTTCCAAGAGGCCACAGAGACCCACGGAATCCTGTTGAGAGCCCATTAAAGTCTTTCTATCTCTAAATAAACGAAACAAAACAAAACAATAAAATTAAAATGATGGTGAATAACTCAACATTTGATAAATTTAAAATTGATTCTTTACTTTGGCAGCCAGTTAGCAACAAATGTTAACTCTGCTTTCCTGAGGTCTGTTCCATTTGTGATTGACGGGAAAGGTGGTGCCCTTTGCAATTCATCTTGTTAGATGCTAAATAATAATACTATTAATAAAATAATAATAACAATAAATGTTATAGGATTGACTTAAGATTATTTTTAAATATTTCTATTTTCATTTATTTATTTGAGAGAGAAAGAGTCAGAGAGAGAGAGAGAGACAGAATGGGCATGCCAGGGCATCCAACCATTGCAAACAAACTCCAGACACATGTGCCACCTAGTGCCTCTGGCTTATTTGGGCTCTGGGGAATTGAACCAAGGTCTTTGGATTTGCAGGCAAACGCCTTAACAGCTAAACCACCTCTCCAGCCCCAACATTATATTTAATATTAGCTTAGTTTCTTAATTCTGTTGCTAAATTCTATTATTATTTATTCATAACAGAGGAGAAATGTGTGATCCAAAAAGATAAAATTCTTGCCTGAGGGCACAGAGCTATCCCATGTTGATAGGTGATTACCAAGCAGGCATCAACCTCAGGCAACATTCCTCATAATCATGCCACACTGTGTGTACATGATAAACCTCCGGAGGGTGCAAGGTACCTTCCTGCACATCTAATAAATGGTCTGATGAGGGCAGGATAGATGCACACACTCAAATCCAGTTAAGTGTGGAGTCAGTGTGCAACAATGAAATACAGCAGTGAGATAGAAAAGGAAGGGTTTCAACTTAAGGACAAAGGCTGACAAATTAGCTAGCTTTGTGTTATTGTTGTTATTAATGGAGGACTATCAGTCTTGAGAGAGAGAGACATACAGATAGATACTATTTGAAATAGAGAAGGTTAAACTCTTGTAAAAATGGATGTAAAAAACACAGTCACTTTCAGAAACTGGGAAATGAGGGGATAATATTTAGATATTAAGGTACTGGTAAAAGGTGCGAAATCACAAATGTAAATATTATGTTGCAAGTGGTTAAAAGTCTTTAATGATCCCTTAAAAGGTCATTGTGCAAGTACGAGAGTGATCGGGTCAGCATGGCAACAGTAAGGAGTCAGCTTTGTCCTTAGAAATGTGGTTACTGGTTAGTGATGCCATTTTGTGGGTGTCTCTGTTTTCCCATTATTTTGCTTATGTATACTTAAAATATCAGGAAACTAGGCATATCATACTAATAATTATACAGTATGATTAAAATTAAGAAAACATTTTTCATATAATGATATACAAGTGAGAAAAAATTATGATTTTTAGATGCCAACTCAAACAACATAATGACTAACAGATATGGCTGTAAACAATGTCATGTAAACTTAATTACATTTCCTCTCTACTGAAAAGGAAGTTTTCCCTTCATCAGTCAAAAGATTTCAAAGTAAAACCATATAAACTGGATAAAACCTGAATGAGTACAAATAAATGACACTTTAAGTATATTTGCCTCAATGCTTAACACATCACCTATAATAACCTCTTCTTATTAAATCATCAATAGTGGCCAAGAGAATACCTACTACATAATTTTTTCTGGCCAATTCTTTATAAAAGCATCTGCTGTATTTTATTTAAATTGCCTTTGAAAAAATTTCTATAAATTCCTATTTAGACTCTGTTATGAACTAACAGAACTAATGCAGTTCTTTGATTTAGATTTTTGCTTATTTTTTGATTTTGTTTTTTTTTTGTTGTTGTTGTTGTTTTTTAATTTCAAAAGGAAAACAACATCACCTAATGTTAACTATCAACCATAATCTCCTTGGAGATTTGTATAATAATAGAAGAAACTAGACTTTTAAGAACGCATTTAAAAATTTATTTTATGACCAAATCATACTTTGAAATTTATGTGAAAGAACAAAAACTTATGTTTGAAGTTATATTTCAGTAACAATTACAATAATTTTCTTGATGTTGTCTTCAAACCATTTGTTTAATTTTGAGTGAATTTGAACAGCTCAGCTAAATGCTACCAGAGAGTAAAAATTTCAGGAGCCACTTATATTCCTTATTGCTCTGCCTAAGATGCAATTAGCAAATATTCCTAGGTTGAATCCTCCTACACAATGGAAACTGTGGTAAAAATATTTAAATGTTAGCCAGGAGTGCTAATGTGCTCCTTTAATCCCAGCAGTCCAGATGTAGAGGTAGGAGAATTGTCATGAGTTCAAGGCTATCCCGAGACTGCAGAGTGAATTTCAGGTCAGCCTGGGCTAGAGGGAAACACAACCTTGAAAAACCAATAAATAAAATAAACAAAATATTTAAATTCTAAACATAGTTAAAGGCATAAAATCATGAATAAAGAAATGTATTCAACTTTTCTCTGATTTTAACATTTATTTTGAGTCTCAGGTATCTCAGGTGAACTTTGAAATTGGCCATAACTTCTGATCCTCCTGCTTCCACTTTCTCTGTACTAAGATTACTGGCATGCATTACACAATAAAAATTATGTTGTGTTTTGAATCAGACGTAGGGTTTCATGCATGCTGTAAGGAAGCTCTTTGCCGGTTGAGCTCTATCACAAGGCTAAACCCTTCCATTTATAATGCATTATCTTCATAGAAGCCTGGAGGAACTCCAAAGAATAAAAAGAAAAATAAGTGATCTCAGAGATAAATTTGTTTTGTTTACCTCTGGGATAATCTTATTATTTAATCTTGAGACAGGGTCTTGTTCTATAGCTCAGGCTGACCTGCTGTCAACTCACCAAACTCTGCCTCAACCTCTGGGATGTTGGGATTGTAGGGAGGTACCAAAGTGCCTGGCTGTATTAATCACTTTTGGTGCTGTCAAAATACCAGACAAAATCAACTGAAAGAAAGAAGGGTTTATTTTGACACGCAGTTTGAGGGTATAGTCCATCATGTCAAGAAGCCATCCTGGTGGCAGGATCTTGAGGCAGTTGCTCATCCTGCGTCTGCTCTCAGAAAGCAGAGAAAGGGGAGTTCTGGTGCTCAGATTACTGTTTCATTTTATCCAGTTTTAGACTCGAAAGGGGAGTGCTGGTGCTCAGTCTACTGTTTCATTTTATCCAGAATTAGACCCGAGAGGAGAGTGCTGGTGCTCGGTTTGTAGTTTCATTTTATCCTGTATTAGACTCCAGCCCATCATGATGTCACTCACACTTAGGGTGTGTCTTCCCACCTCCACTAAACCAGTCTAGAAACTCCCTACAGACAAGCTCAGAGGTTTGTCTCCTAGGTGATTCCAGACCCTATCAGGTTGTCGATCAGGATGACCCATCACACTAGCCTAGTTCATGTATATTTCTTTAGAAGGTTTTGTAGATGCAGGTTATAATACATAGTAGACAATTTTGCAATCAAAACTTACTTTAAATTTGTTTTCCTTTATTTTTTGTGTGTATGTGAACTTCGTGTGTGTGTGTGTGTGTGTTCTTATATACGTGAGAGTGAGTACATGCGGGCGCATGTGAAGGCAAGTGTCTTCAACCTTATTATTGTGAGCTAGGATGGCTCACGGAACCTGTGGCTCACCTATTTGGCCTACATGCTAGCCAGTAAGGCCAAGGCCATGTGGCCCTGTTTCCAACTTCCCAGTGTTGGAATTACAGGCACATATACCTGCCCAGCTTTTACCTGGCTGCTGGGATCTGAAAACATGCTTGAGAAGCAAGCACTTTACCATTGAGTCGTCTTTCCAGCACTGGGAAATAATTCTCTTCCTTTGCTACTCCATGATATGACTGAAATTATAAATTCTCTAATTTACAACTTTTCCTTTGCATGATTATTAAAACTTGAGAAATATCTCAATATTTTCTGTTTACCATTTAAATTTTCTGATCTCCAAATTCTCATTAGTTATTATGAGCATCTGATTAAAATGCAGATCTTTTTAAATTTATTTACTACTAACCTATTATGTCTTCTTAAGTATTACTTTGCAAGATGTATTTCAGACTATGTTCTTATCATATTCAATATTGTATGAATAATTTTTGACAGAATTTAGCCTTATAGTCTCACTCTAAAGGTACTTTAGGCTTCTTTCATCTTTCTAACATAATGAAATAGATTTAAATCAGCATTTGAGGCAACTGTATGCCAGATTAAGGGGTTCAAGCCATCAGCTTTCCTAAGACCATTCTTTCCCCATAAAATTTATAAACTCATATTTCATTGACATTGAACATGCCTATAGATACATGTACTGATTTAGAAATGTTTCAAAAATGCTGATGAATTATCATAATGTGAACGTGTATATCTAGACAGAGGCCAATTCAAGCAGAATAGCATGGATGCCAAGAGCATTCTCCATTCTCCTCTGCACAGATTTTTGTGCATAGGCTACAACAATTCTATACACACACACACACACACACACACACACACACACACACCAGGGTAAATGTGTCTTCTAACTTACAGTATCAATGATAACCAGCTAATATTCAAAATCATACAACTGAAACATTTATGTGCCTGGCTTCTTTCAAAATTATAGGAGCTACACAATCATGTTGCTGGCGTAGTGGGAGTCTACTTAATGTCCTTTATTTCTAATACGCCACTGTGTAAATACGCCACAGAGAAACACTGTAACTCACTGGCCAAATCTAATAAACCATCTGCTTGTAAATAAAACTATACTGGTATGTAGTCGTACCAATTTATTTACTTATTTTTTACTGTTTGCTTTCTCCATTACAAAGGAAGCATGGAGTTGATGTGGCTGAGATCATATGGCCTACAGAGACCAAATTCTTACTATTTCATGCCCAACAAAATGCTGCTGCTGCCCAATCCAAGCCACATACCATGGAACTTTGTTTATAGTTTGGGGTTTTGATGAGCTACTTTTTGTGGTGGTTGTTGTTTGGTTGGTTGGTTTTTGTGAACCTAGAACTAGATACTAGTTCTGCCATTCTGAATATGTTCTGTTCTAACAGATATTGGGAAAAAATTTTCTACAATGACTTGTCAATTTATATTTCCACCAACAAAGCATGAAGCAAACAACACTTTGAACGTCAGGGGGGCACGTGAAAAGAAGAGCCCTGGAGAAAATGGGATGGAGTCTAACTTTAAATCATTTTTTTTTTAGCTCTGGCCTGTAACTCCCAGTACCAGAATATGGTTGCTATATGCAATGAGCTGTTGATCATAGAGACCCAAAACAAGACAGGCTTCTGTCAAAGCACTTGATTATACCCCTGAAGTAAAGGTAAGATCCAATTGCTGAAGACACTATATGCTGCCAACACAGAACATGGAGAGACCAGTCTGGAAGCCAGAAGAGAACCAGTCCCCAGACAGCCCCATCTAGTGCTGGAAAGTGCTACATGAGCTACTGGGGGAAAGTGGCCAACAACAGTCTGAGCAACCAGAGGTCTACACTATTCAGAAGCAAACACCCTAACAAGATGAACATACCAGTATAATAGTGGCACACAGCCTTGGTGATAACCAATAGCTTTCTGAGATCTGATCAGTGGAAAGGAACCCATATCTAGAATTGGGAACCAGGTCAGAATCCTATGGAGACAAAGATTAAGCTTTCCAATGTCAAGCTCCCATGAGTCTTGGGCTCAAAAAGAGGCTGCATTCATCAAATTCTACCTAATTAATAAAGCTTATTCCATTTCACCTGTGCTGACTTCACTCTCCACAGGAGAATCTGTTCTTCCTCTTTCTGATGGTTACATGACCCAAGGAAATAAAATACTCTTTGCACCTCAATCAAGCCCCAGCTGAAACCACAGAGGAAGTGGGAAGATGAGCAAGAATGCAGCTTCCATGGTGAGCATGACAATCAACGCCAGGGTGAAGGAGACAGATGCTGAGGACACTCAACATCTACCAAGGCAGAGATCCAGAGGCTCCTAAGAGCTCATCACTGAAGTAGACTTAAAACTCACCCACCATGACTCAGGGAACTTTGCAGAAGAGGGGGCAGAAAAAGTGAAAGATCCAGAGAGTAAGACATTCTTACCAGGTCATTGCATTCCCCCAACAACAGACTTCTGTTCCCACAAGGCATAACCCACAACTCCATGGGGAATATCTGCATCCACTCTAGGAGGACCCCCAGCAAAAGGGGTCAGAGACGAGGAAAAGGAGGGTATCAACTCATGATGTATCCATGCCTACTATGTCCATAATTAGTAAATAAATAACAAATTGAAAAATTAATATTTATTTCAGAAAGTAAGAAGCAGACAAAGGGAGAGAGAGAGAGAGAGAGAGAGAATTGGTGTGCCAACATTCAGCCACTGCAAATGAAATTCAAACATATGCACCATCTTATGCATCAGGTTTTACCTTGGTATTGGCGAATTGAACCTGGGTCCTTTGGCTTTGTTGGAAAGAGCCTTAACTGCTAACACCATCTCTCCAGCCCATAGATATGCCATTTTCTCTTTAGATACTCTGTTGAGTGGGTGATGCTGTCACATTGTGACTTTACTTTTGGTGTCTTTAACAACTGGTAGAATTGAGATATTTTAATATATTCATGGCCAGTGAATTACCTTCCTTTATGAAGTGCCTAATCAAGTCTTTTTTATTATTTCTCTAGTGCATGGTTTTCTTTTTTCAGTTTAATACATGATGAACTTGATTCTATTTTTTATTAGTTAGTTTTGTATTCAGCAAATACAATCAGTTTGGTACCATTATTAGGCTCATCCATGACTTACCCCCTCCCCCTGGCCCCTCCTTGTTGAGGTATATGGGTCATGCATTGTGGAGTTAGCCCACAGTTATGGGTAAGATAAATGTCTCTGCATGTCATGACCCAACATGTGGCTCTAACTTTCTTTCCGCCCTCTCTTCCGCAAAATTTCCTTCAGCTATATTGGTGAACTTGATTCTTTTGGAGACACATTTATCACTCAGGGGCTGAAGGGATAGATGAACAGTTAAGGCTTTTGCTTGCAAAGCCTAATGACACAAGTTAAATTCCCAAGTACCCATGTAAAGCCAGATGCACAAAGGGACACATGAATATGGAGTTTGTTGGCAATGACTGGAGGATTTGGCACGTCTCTTCTATCTTTCTCTCTCCCCTTGCAAATAAATAAATATAAATATTAAAAGATAACTCTGATTTTCTTTTCTTAACCCATGATTTTATGCCTCTTAAAACACCATCATTAGTTTTAGCATAACCCTGTTTGCCCATTTTTCTTAATATTTTGAAATGTTGGTGTCCCTTTCAAGAAAATTTTGCCCCCACTCCTATTTCTTGAGGGAAGTAACCCATTTTTTCTTTAAAAAATATCCGTTATTACTTACACATGTTGAATGTACCTGCAAGTGACTATTACATTGAGTGTGGTAGGAATCAGTCATTTTATTTAGTATGCAATCTTAACTTGTCTAATACTGTTACCGGAGAGCACAGCTCTCTTTCCACTGCAATATTACCTGCATCATGCTGCATGCATTGTGTTGTTTTTTTTCACATGCTAATTTTGCTGCAATTGTTGAACTTATTTTCAGATTATTTCTTACATTTTTTTTTCTTCAGAGCTGGTGAAGGGACCCCAGTCTTTACCCATCTTAGACAAGGGCTCATAGCCTCAGGCTGTCAACTACTTCTATGGTTGCTACTTTTTGCTGTTTGATAAGCTTGGAAGGTCTAAGTCTCCAGTAATCAAGTAAATATCCTTAATCCCTTAACATCCTCTTCGATATTTCCACAGAGACACTCGCAGCGCCCAGACATTCCATAGCTGTGTATCATTTATTTGCCTCCTTGCTGTTAGGTAGGGCAAGGTGATCAGTTTTTCTGAGCAGGCTACAAGCCCAGGTGTCATTTCCAGGCTCCATGAAGAGGAGAGAGGCACAGGTACTCCAGGATTCCAGGGACTCTTTTTTTGTTGTTGTTTTTTTAACCTCTGACCTGCAGGAGGAAGCCTATGGTAGAGTCAGAGGAACAACAAGGCTTTAAAAACCTTTATTCCCAATTCACCACAGATCAAGCACCCTGGTAAGTCACCCAACCTAAGAGAGACTTAAACACAAACACAAGAGGAAAATTTTAAAGGAAGACCAGCCTCTGAGATTTAGAAGAGATTGGCTTCTATCTTAGCATTAGCCTGTGCTATTTCAATGGATTCAATTATTCTCAGTAAAGATTTATTTCTAAGAGAAAGGCATCACTATCCACGGACGTCTAATTATATGCTAGCGGAAGAAATGGACACTTTATTTATGACAATTGCCACTTCAGTTAGATAGATTATGCTGTCACCTTGCTTGAGTACCCTATGCTTGTAAATAAAGGAGATGTGTACATGAAAACGAAAGTGTTCAGCTTATCTGAGTTCGTAAGGGAGGGTCACATTTATTTCACATAAACTGCGGGGCTCTTAGCACTACACAAACACAAACTAGGTTCAGGGCCCTCTTGGTATCTTAACTGACCATAAGTCAGGCAACATATTTGAAGGTGCTGTTTCTCATGAGATGTACCAACGCATTGTCCTCCCCCACCTCTCATAATATGAATTAGGAGCTCATTTGAACCAAATGTCATTGTTTTCAGAAGTATGTTGGATACTTTTTGTAATTTGTGTGGTCTTCACAATTCACTACTATTTCTTCCAATGTGGTCAGCAGACTACAACAAATACGTAGTTCTTTTTTCCTACAATATTCTAATATTAGCGCTATGATCACATCCTAAGAGCAATACTTTTGTATTTTTGTATCACCCACAGTCTTGTCTTCTTTCCTACATGAAATAGTGCATGTATAGATGGCTTTGCTGGTCCATACAATAAATTAAAACAATTTCCATTACATGGACTGAATTATGAGCATTTCTGTCTACACTGGGCACAGAGTTAAAAGTTGAACTTAAGTGAATATATTATTGCCCTGAATGTGATTATGATATAATTTATCTAAAGTAGTATTAGTATAATAACTCATGTTCCTCTAGAATTCCAAATAAGTCTGTATTAAGTAATATCACAGTATAACAGTCTTGTCAGCCTTCTGAGATCTCCCTTAATTGATGTTGTATATCTGTTTACTAATAATATGCTTCTATTTTTTTAATTATTTACATGAGACAAAGAAGCAGAGCTGAGAGTGATTGTCTAGTGTATTTTGTCTTGTTACATATACAAAGGAATCTGCACTTCAATCCAGTTCAGTCCATCCACCAACATGGCAAAGTTGTCGACTGAGAATGAGTAAGCATGCATATTCATTTCCATATCATGAAATTACTTCACTTGAAGTAAACTAAATATACAATTTTAAGACCTGGCTTGAACCAAGGGAAAGTGCAACAATGGCAATCCTGCTGTTTCTATTGAATCTAAAGCAAAGAGGCATTTGTCATTTGTACTTTTCTCCTACCTACTCAAATCCCTAGAACCTTTGGGCAGAGAGCATCACGTTAGTTCTTGGCACGTTGGGTTACATGGTCTGAAGTAAGTGATGGTGACACTGAATTAGCCAGAACACTGATCCACTCCTCACAGAGGGCCTCCCTGCAAGGGCAGACAACTGATGAGGAGAGACCAGGCTTGCATGGGATGAGCTATAAAAATATGTACCTAAAAAGCACCCGATACAAGCTGTATAAAACTCCCAGCAAAGCAACCTTTATCAGTTACTCCTTTTAAATCAAACCTATATTACATACAAAAGATGAAAATATTAATGCATTTAAAATGTTCTTAATGACAACCTCCATAAATATAAATATTATAATATGATCATAATCACCCACCACCACTCTGCCTTTATTCCCTCCAAACCACCTGCCTGCGTTGAATCCCTGCTTTCCAAGTAGTCTCTCTTGTTCTTTGATGTCATCATTGTTCCCTCCTGTTATAGAACCTCTGTAGGTCTGAAAGAAGGTCTTGTGCACACTCCTCCATTTCTTTTAGCCCTTACATTCCTCCCACCATCTCTTCCACAGTGCTCCCTGAGCCTTGAGGGGTGTGGTAGAGATGCTTCACTTAGTGTTGAACGTTCTTCTGTCACTTCTTCTCAGCATCATTGTAAGCTTTGATTCCTCTCAGTGGTCACCACCAGCTGGAAAAAGAAGTTTCTCCATCCAAACGTGAGAGTAGCATTGTTATGTGAGTGTAGACATATGTGCTTATAGTGCTGTTGAGTGGAGATTATATCCATTTAGTCAGACAATGCGAGTAATTTTCCCATTAGTGCTATGGTCTCCCTAGTCATAGGCTTTGGATTAGGCTGTCAGTACAATGCAGGAATTCCATCCCATGAACTGGACCTCAAGCCCAGTCAGAGAGCATTTGGTTTCCCCAATGACAGGCATGCCACAGTTGCATGAGTTTGCACATTTGGCCTGGCTGGTCGGCTGTAATGTTTACAGAGTCCACTGCTGGTTAACACTATTGATGACTTGTTTCCCCAACACATTGTAAGTCTTTCCAGCATCCTGAAAGCTAGTAAACAGGGAAAAGGCTTCCAGTTCAGCTCTGGATTGATTTCTTACTGACCTGCAGCCCAAGTATGTGATGTCTTCAGCAATAGGTTCTTGCCACATAGTTCTGGTGGGCAATCAAGAGCCTTAATAATAGCCTGTAATGTGGTATTCTAAGCCCCCCCACACCCAGCTAACAATTCACTGGAGGTATCTCACCCCTGGATCTGAATTTTTTCTAAAAACAATCTATGGCTTCTGAGCACAATATTATCCACCTCAGCAAGATATTCCTGCCCAACCTCTCTTTTTTACATACACACACACACACACACAGACGCACACACGAATAGGCTTCCATATGGCTTAATCATAAATCTTCCCCACTCTCACCTTCTCTTCCATCCCTTCCCCTTAGACCAACTACCCAGTATTCTGACCCTCTATTTAGTATACTTTCAACATATTCACTCCCATCTCTTCCCTCCCTCATAGCCCCTTCCTAGCTTCCAAGTCTCTACTACTGACTTTTATTCCAACTCATATACAAATCTAAACATTTGACTATAAGATCCACACATGAGGAAGAACATGTGGCATTTCATTTTCTGGGCCTGGGTTACCTCACTTAGTATAATCAATCCATTTCCCTGAAAATCTTGTCAATTTATTTTTTCTTCAGAGCTAAATAAACTACGTTGTCATGATATGTTTAAATATACTGCATTTACATAATTCATTCATCATTTGATGGGCATCCAGGCAGGTTCCATGTCCTAGCTATTGTGACTAGAGAAGCAATGAACATGTCTGAGCAAATATCTCTGTAGTAATTAGTGGATCCCTTATGGTATATTCCAAGGAGTGGCATAGCTGGGTCATATGGTCAACCTACTTTTAGCTCTCTTAGGAGCAACCACACCAATTTACAGAGTAACTGTACCAGTTTACATTGCCATCAACAATGCCCAAGAGTTTCTATTTCCAGCACTTATGGTCATTTTATTTCTTGGTGATAGCCATTCTAACAGGAGTGAGATGGATTCGGAGTACTTTCAATTTGCCTTCCCTGGTGGATAAGGATGTGGAACATGTCTTCAGATGTTCTGTGCCACCTTTATTTCTTCTTTTGAGAACTTTCTATTCCATGTACAGCCCATTCTTATTGGTTTGTTTGATATCTTCTTCTTTTGTTTTTGTTCAGGTTTGTGTAAATCCTAGATATTAATCCTCAGGCAGATGAATAGTTGTCAAAGATTTTCTCCCAATCTGTAAATTGCTTCTTTCCTCTCTTCAGTGTTCTTTGTTGAACTTTTTTTTTTTTTTTTTAATTTCATGAGGTCATAATGGTTGGTTACTTGTCTCTCTCCCTGAGTGTATGGGCTCTATTCCAAAAGTCTTTGGATATGGCTGCATGTTTAAATGTTTTCACTGCTTTTTCCTCTAACAGTTTTAGAGTTCCAGGTCTCATATTAAGGTCCTTTATCCATTTGGAGTTGATTCTTGTGTGTTAAAAGATATGTGATTATATTTTCATCCTTATACATATGTATATATCCAGTTTTCCCAACACAGTTTGTTAAAGGGGCTGTCTTTACTCTGGTGAATATTTTGGGGGGTATTTTTGTCAAAAATATAATATATGGCTATAGTTGCCTGTGTTTGCATCTGAGTTCTCTATTCTGTCCCATTCATCTAAATGTCTATTTTGGTATCAGTACCATAATGTTTTTGTTACTATAGCTCTGTAATATATCTTAAAATCAGGTATGGTAATACTGCTTGGAATTGATTTGGCTATCCAAGGTTTTTTTTTGTTTTGTTTTGTTTTTTTTTTTGGCTTCCGAGTGGATTGTAGAATTTTTTTTTTTTTCTATTTTGGTGAAGAATACCTTTGGAATTTTTATGGGGATTGTATTAAGTCCATAGATTGCTTTTTGTAACATCAATATTTTTACAATGTTGATTCTCCTAATCCCTGATCATTGTATGTCTTTCAGTTGCACAATAACACATCCCATAGTAATTTATCTTTTTTCATTGAAGTAATACCAATATAAATTCTTATTCACCTTCCTGATTGAAGGACTCCTGGGTCCCCAACTCCCAGATCACTTGCTCCACAGGGTGCATGCTCAGAGTTAGTAGATCAGAGCTCCAGGTTCCTGCCGCCCACTTCCTTGGTCCAGGTTCCCCTGCTGCTGGCTTTGGGTGGCCTGGTCCCTGTGTGGGGGCTGAAGAAGCAGGCCTTTCCTTCAGGTTTGTTGATTATTTCCTGGGTACTGAAACTTCCCCTGAGCCAGAGTATGCCCAGGTCACTGTATGAGCTCACCTCTTACCCCTGGCTCCCCAGTTTCCTGGCTCCTGGTTCTCCAACCCCTGATCCTCCGGTGCTGAATGAGTAGGCCACAGCTCCCAGTTCCCTACTTCTCAGCGCCCCAGACACCTTTGATGCACTTGCAATTTCCACAACCCGTGCACCTGCAGTTCTATCCCCATTGTACACCAATCCAGTTCACACTTAAAACAAAACACTCACTGAAAATCCTACAAGGACAAATACTTGCTTCCCATTCAATAAAATAAAATGTTTCACCAAGACAGGCATACCACAAAACAAAAAAGAAAAAGAAGAAAAAAAAAGAAAAATAGAAAAGAAAGTCAGAAAACTGAGAGATTTGCACCAAGGTTATCTAGTCCCACAATGGAATCCTCTAGTGAGATCACAGAGAAATCAACAGAAATTGAATGCCAAAGTGAAATCACAAAAAGCAATGTGATCCTGATCAGAGGAGTTGCTAAATTTGAGTCAAGCCATCAAAAACCCAAAAAGTGCACAAATGAAATTGATCACAAGTGTCTTTTGTCACTGGGTTTAACTCAACTGAAGAAAACTGCATGTTGCAGTCAGGTTCATATTGCTAGTAGAAATCATCCAACCTAGAGCAGTGTTTGGGGGAAAAAAAGGCATATTTTGGATTACAGGTTTGAGGGGTTGCTCTACAATGGCAGGGGAAAAGGATGGCATGGGTGGACATCACCCCCCTAGGCCAAAATAAGATAGAAAACAGAGACAAGAGAGTGTGCCAAACACTGGCATGAGGAAGCAGGCTATAACCCCCATAAGCCCGCCCCCAATTCCCTTCAGGAGGCATTAATTCCCAAATCTCCATTAGCTTGAAACCTAGCATTCAGAACACATAAGTTTCTGGGTGACACCTGAATCAAACCATCACATTACACCCCTGGCCCCCATAAACTTATGACCATACATAGTATAAAATGCAATGCATTCATCCAACTTTAAAAGTCCTCATAGTTTTTTTTTTTTTTTTTTATCAATACCATTGATGTTCATATATCCCCACAGTCCAAGGTCTTACACCTGAGCCATAATACCAAAAAAATCCCCCAAAACAACATAATGGCACAGAATAAACATTCACACTGCAAAAGATGGCACTGAGCATAGCAAAGAAACATTCAACCAATGCAAGATTTAAAACAACCAGGGAAAACATCAAACTCTGTAGCTTCAAGTCCAACAACTCTAGTTAGTGATAAATCTCCAAGTTCAATAATTCAATAATTCTGCCCCACCAACTAGGCTACTCACAGTCCTAGAAAATTTCATCTGGGCCGACAGCTCTCCTTAGCAGCCATCTTGTGGCTCCAGCATCTCCACTGCAACCCACGTTTCATCCTCATGGCCATATGGGGTCTCCATGCAGGCATTCAGCAAACCTGCTTCACACTGCCCATTGACGTTTCCAAAACACAAGACCATGTTGTAAACTCAATGACCCTCTCTTTCGTGTATTCCTTATACTCCACAATACCAGGTTGGGTGCCAAGTTTTTAATCCAGGGGGGAGTAAAGCAGACTTTGAAGAATAGGACACTTCTTGAACACTAAGAGTTGATTTTCAAGAGAAATGTGGAAGGATTTGAAACCTTGGCCTAAGAGATGCCTTGCCATTCTGTAAATACAGCTTGATGGACTATTCTAGTCTGAGCTGCAAGACCTGAATTCAGTAAGAACTGTGGACTGTGAGGTTTGGCTTATGAGGGTGAAAAAAAGCTTTGCTTGGACTGTGCTAGCAGTTTGTGTGAGAAGCTTGCTCTTATGCCCATGTCCTGAGAAGTTGTATAGGTTACTTTGCCTAGAATGAACTAGTGTGAGCAGAGGGATATGGCACAGAAAGAAATCTTTAGGCTGAATCTGCTGCCCATTCAGCTGCAATTGAGAGATTACAACCTTTGGGATTGGGCCAGCTGACCTACACTAGGTCAACAGGAAGAATGTAGACTCTTGAAGGGGTCTGATAATTTGTTTCAAGTTTCAAAGGATTGTACATTTTCTTAGTTCCTTTTCTCTTTGATTTCCACTGTGGTCACAAATATACTCTGTATGATTTCATTTTTTAAATTATTGAGATATTGGTGCTGTTGATTTGTAGGGCTAGAATTAAGGGTGAAATAAACAAACATCAAGGTGTGGAGAGATGGCTTAGCAATTAAGGTGTTTGCCTGCAAAGCCAACGGTCCCAGATTTGATCCCCCAGGACCAATGTAAGCCAGATGTGCATGCCCATTCTCTCTGCCTCTCTGTCTCTGTCTCTCTCACTCTCTCTCTCAAATAAATGGAAAACAAAATATACAAATAAAGGTTGAAGAGTGGAGGACGGGGGCTGGAGAGATGGCTTAGCGGTTAAGCGCTTGCCTGTGAAGCCTAAGGACCCCGGTTCGAGGCTCGGTTCCCCAGGTCCCACGTTAGCCAGATACACAAGGGGGCGCACGCGTCTGGAGTTCGTTTGCAGAGGCTGGAAGCCCTGGCCTGCCCATTCTCTCTCTCTCTCCCTCTATCCGTCTTTCTCTCTGTGTCTGTCACTCTCAAATAAATAAATAAATAAATAAAAGAGTGGAGTATGTTTCTGTATTCATTCTCATGTGTCAAAATGTCCTTATGCAAGCCTGAGAGTAACTCCCCTCTTAAAATTTACTCTTGGGGCACTGGGCTTGTTTTGCCCTAAGCCTAGCCAGTTACTAGAAACCTTTATTTTATGCGTCTGTATCAATATCACTTAAGCTTTTTAACTCCAGAGAAAGAGCAAGTAAGTATCTCTTCATCTCAATTAAAGCCTCATAAATTGACTCAGTAAATACTCATGGGTGAAATACCCACAGGCTGAATACTCACAGATTAAATCAATGCTTGTGGACCAAATACCCACTGTCATCTGCATGTGCACATGATCTGTAGTGATAGTCTGCCCTTTTGATGTGACAGTCTCTTCTGAATTTCTTGTTGTTGTTTTTTTCTTCTATAACATAGGACTTTCTATTTATTTTGTTCAGCTTGGAGCCAGTACTTTATTTTATTGACTTTAATCACTGCAGAAATCAGAAAAAAAAAATTAATCACTACAAAAGTCCAATTTCAGATTCCCTTCTCTAATCTTCCATGAAATCCCTGTTCCTGGTCTCATCAAGGAAATGCTTAAGTGGAATTCTAAGTCATCTCATCATTAACACAAGTATCTAGACGTCATTTCTCCTGAGTCAATGGCTGTCTACAGTGTTCTTTGTGTGTGTGTAGCAGACGCGGTTCATCTGGCCTGGGCTAGCGCATGTGTAAGAGGATAGGGGCAAATTGGCTTAGGGCTGGTTCGCCTCAGGCAGTCTTACCTTTATCATCAGCTTTGCTCTGTCCCATTCCATTCTCCAGCAAAATTACCAAGGCTTATTCATTAATGGTCACAGAAGGGGAAAGAAGAGAAGTTGCAAACTCCTTGAAAACTGTCAAAACCGGGGCACTGGTACTCCATTAGCCAAGTTGTTCTCATCAAAAGCACATCACAAAGCTAGCATTTATTTGAAATCTGGTGAGATTCTCCCTCCTTTGGGGAAAATAAAACAGTCAAATTGGGTTGAGTGCAGACAACCAGAGATAGGAATCATGGGGCATGTTTATAATTGGTCTACTATTCCTGGTAGTTTAGTAGGGTTTGCTCATATCGTTGCTAGTAAGTGGATGGTTTGGGATAACTTGTGTAGATTCACTTCCTGTGTGTTGTACTGGTACTGAGCTGCGTTACTTAGTCTAATGCTAATAAGGGGAGACTTATTTCTATGTGTATTGAACTTTATTGTACAAGTTGGCTAAGCCATGAAAAGTAATCATTACCTAATACCTTTATTTGTACACATTTTTGTGGCATTGTACATTAATATACATTCATAGTCACATGGCATACTATGGGTAGGAGGTCAGGCCGTTGCCTCAAGAGTTCATGCACCTGTCTCCTTGGGTTTACTTCAAGCGTGTATGTCAGGCAAATTTACCTCCTGACATGCAATTCAGGAAACGGAGTCTCTTTCATACAGTTTACTGATTTTAAAGTCCACAAACAGTTTATTGGATAGTTTCCACTCAATCAGTCCGCCTGTTTTAATTTTTCCCAGAGGACTAAGGCTTCGTGTTGCTGTTTCAATCACAAGTCACACTGCTCTCATGGAGATAGTTGGAAACCCATGATTATCCTCTGCTGTGACTTTCACAAGTTTGTTACTAACTGGGTGTTTCTTTGTGGCTGTCCTCCTTGCAATAGCTCCAGAAAAGCATGCTTTTGTAAATAAAATGAGACTACGTAGTGTAGGCCTCATTAAGCACAGCTCTGCTGGGAATATTTCCTGTTATTTTTCTTTTATTCTGCATGAGAAAGGAGGAAGATTATTATAGGTTACAAGAGACCTACAGGTTCCTCTTTCACAGTGACTATTTTTAATCGTTATGCTATCTTAATGATAGCACCCTTTATAAAGATGTTATTGAACTGGTCAGCTTTATGGTAGGTAAAACTGTGCAATTATTTCAACAGACTTAATGGAAGAAAATGTTTCTTTCAAAGGCCATGTGACATTGTTCTACACATTTATTCTTTATTCTTTTCAATATGAAACTTTAAAAATCTACTTCACAGGGGGGAAAAAAAACACATTTTGGCTGATTCGTGTGAATATATTGCTAGCAGTAGACCCTTTACTCTCAGAAACACAGGTTAAATATTATGAGACAAAGCCCTCAACACAAAAATGGAAGAAATATACTAACATTTTGGAAAATCAATGGTCCAGATTAATTAAATGCATGCATGCGTGTTTTCATAATTCTTACTCAGAAAATTCATGCTCCACATAAAATCAGTTACCACATAAAATATAATTTCTTCCACATCTACTTTATTTATATCTGCCAGAAATATCTAGATTCTTAGGATGCTCAAAAAAGTAAAATTACATGACTTTTATACATGTGTGATGATCTACATTTCTTTCCAGATATTTTCACTAATGAATCTTTTTTTCATTCATGATAGTGGTTATTTTAGTTGCCAATGTTCCTTTACATGTGCTTCCAACATCATGTATGGCCAACATTATTATCTTCACATAATAGATGATCAATAAACAGTAGCATATAATTAGTTATTAATCAAGCTAAATTCAGTGAACATCAATAATTTAAAACATATTACAGGGTATTGTAGGTTAGAAAATAGGCAGGATAAACATCAAAATGATTAAGAAGAACTTTGTGAGGGAGAGTGAGGAAAGAAAAGATGGAGTATTCTAGATGTAGTGGAAGTATTTTCTTACAATACTAAAAAGGAGTCACAAAGGCTGATTATAAGTAAAGCAGGTAATCTGGAGTCAATCTATAGAAGGATTTCAATAACACAGGTCAGATTTTATGGTTCATATGATAAATACTTTGGATTTTGTCCTGGGTCTTGATTAATGGCAATTTTATAACTTCCTGAAAGGAAATCCATGCATCACACACCTCTTCACTTACCACTGAGTAAATCTTTTCTCTCAGTGTACAGTGTAACTCCTTTTAGCTAATTCATCTTAACCTGTCTAACCACCAGGTTTTTCTCAATGTGTTCATCTGCTAGATGACTCATTTCTATTCTTTATATTTTAATATATTCTAAGGTCTGATTTCAGATTTATTTTCCTTTAAGAGTGTTTCCTTTGCTAAATCATCTCTAACATTTCTATCAGTTTGATTAGTATAGGTATTATCTTTTTGGTCAAAATTCACGAGTCTTTTTAAAGCATCCAGATCCCTCATGTTTCATTTTGAACAGAACCTGGAACTTATTGAATGGCAAATGATTTTTTTTTTTATTTGAACAAGTATCTAGAGTTCCCATGTCTCTTTGATAACACCTCGAGTGCCACACAGAGATATAAAGTTAAATCATGACACCCTCAGGGATATTTATGGGATGTAGTTTTTAAACAGAAGCTTCCTAGAGAGCAGAGGATTAGATACTCAGAAGATGAGATCCTCAGTTATCCAGAAGTTCTCCGCATGTACCTGCTGCCGCACTGACATTGACCCAGGGCCACCATATTTTCCTTTCTATCCTCACTCGTGATTTCCTGATTTGTCCCATTGCTTGTTGACGCAGTGCTGATCCAGGTAGTTCTGACTTTCACTTTCTCCATCTAAACATTAGCATTTATTATTACAGCCAGTGATGCTTAACATCACTTTTGCTCTTCTCCTGTTCTGCCTCCTCCCCGCCAAGTACTGCAATCTTGCTGACACACTTAGACTATTCTGAACAGGTACTGTGATGCCAGTGACTTTCTTTGTTTCTTTTTATTCCCTCATCATTGTTGGCACAAATTTGCACTTTGACATACAATGCCAAGAGACTGTGCAAACAAAAAGACAAGGAAGGAATTGTGTCCACGAGCCCTGTGCTATGAAGGGCATCTTCAATAAGCTGACTAGATCACTACTTTCCTGACATATGCACATCTCACCAGACATATGCTGGAGACACACACAGGCTATCATATGCTAATTATGAGTGTAAATTATGACTGTAACAAAGTGATTTAAGGTACAAATAGCAAATAATGAAGTGCAATCAGGAATAGAAAGTAAGGATCATTTGAAACTTATTTTCAATAAAAGAGGATATCTGACCCTTGATAAATGAGACACAACTCATCATGTTTCATTAGTTTTTCTAAACATCTTTCACTTGCCTTCCATCTTCTTTCTTTCCTTCCCTTTTTTTTTCTTTAATTACTGTTTTAAAAAGAACAAGAAGATGGTATGATTGGTTGGCTAAACAGCTTAATTTTACTATTGCTAGTTTTATACTTTGTGATGTATCTTCTCTATTCAAGCACTTCACCTATTTCCTAAATTTATCTCAGTTTTTTATGACTGTGTGTATATGTATGTGTGTGTGTGTGTGTGTGTGTGTGTGTGTGTGTGTGTGTGTGTGCACATAGTGGACCCATGTGAGTTTATTGATCCTGTCACATGGAGAGGCCAGAGGAGAATCTCCCATGTCCTTTTTGATGCTCATCCACATCATCTCCTCGAGGGGAAGTATCTCACTGAACCTGGAGCTGCTCTATCCAGTCAGAATCACTGACCAGAGAGCCCTAGGGGATTCTGGTCTGTCCTCTCCTCAGGAATGGGATGAAATTCATGTTCCTTTTTCTTTCTTTTCTTGTGCATGGATACTGAGGAGCCACCATCTCCCCAGCTCTTAAGTAAGCTTTTGATACTTTAGTTTTCATTTTAGGCAGCAAATAAGTAAAAGTAGAAAAAAAAAATACACCACTTTAAAATCTGTCATAAAAAACCTTTCTTGATTTAATAAAAAGTCTTATTTACTTAATTTTGAGATATTTTAGGGATGTTAATGCATCTTATATTGTTGGGCAGAACTTTGTGCTTGTGGAAGATTATATGTTTCAACAGCAGTATTCTTTCACTAAGTTTTATTGCCATTTAAAATAATGGAATTTAAAGATAGATGACTCCACTAATTTATTACTTAGATATCATTAAGATGGTAGGGACATATTGATCATTCTAGATTTTTTGGCAGTTTTCATAAAAGTCTATTTCATTACTGGTGAGTAGCCTATTTATCAGTTAAATATATTTAAATAACATGTAGGTAACTGCATGACTGCAGCATTGGTAACTCAATAACCAATTCAACTAGAAACCAGCTAACAGACAACTGCCTACATATTTAAAATACAGCTCCTGTTTAGATCGTCCTTCATTTTGATCACCTTTGTGGGAAATTGGGGAACACCTGCTGGTCATGTGGAAATATTTTAAGGCCAAATATTCCAATATATATGTAAACATATATATGCATAGATATATATATACATACACACATATATATGTGCATAATATATATATGTGTATATATATACATACATGTATATTAATCTATATATACACATATATATTTATATATGCGTATATTAATATATATACACACACACACACACACACACACACATATATATTAATCCAGAAAGTCATCAATGTACCTGAAAATGGAGATGTAATATGGTGGAAGTGTGTAGAATTTGCTTGTCATGGTGAGTAGTGAGTTACAGACAATAATCAAACATGTTGCCTTGCAGGTCTTAGATTTCCTGTCTTTTTCCTAAATCAGCTTCATATTTAGAAGGCCTGAATGTCACTTAAGGTGCTGTCTTTCCTCCTAACAGCTTGTGTAAACTAATAATAAGTTTATCATGTTCCATTACAAAGATAAATAATCAAGTTTTTGGATTTAAGTGTTTCTTCCAGGCTGAGTTGATGTTATGGTAGACAAAAACACCAGCAGTTTCCTGTGGTTGAGAAGATCATTTTCAATTTATTTAAATCGACTTTTTATGATTTTGATATTTTTGTGAGTTGATGATTTTGATAGAGGAAATATTTTCCATAAATTTTGAAATATTTCACTTACAGAGAGAAGTGTTAACTGCCATTGAGTGCACACATGCCCAGCAGCTTTCTGGGAGCTGATGCTACAGATTGAAGTATAGCTTTTTCTGTCATCCTTCTGTCTATTTGCTCATTCAGAAAGACAGCCGCAATGGATGCCACAGTTATAGAACAACCACACGTGAATGACAAAACTCAGAACAACGGATGCACAAATTTATGTAGTTTTCTACTTAGAATATATTACTTTTTCTGCTTTTTCACTTTGTTTCAAGTATGAGGGTTTCTTTTATGAGTATATGTGTGCTCTCTTGCTATATAGTTGTATATTTCCTTCTCATTGCTGAGTTCTATATGTCTGAACAAATATTTCACAATAGGTGAGCTAATTTCCTAGAATTATTTTTAATAATTAGTATTCTGTTTTGTCACCACACTTATCAAAACACTTAAATCTGTCTTTATGTTTAACTAACTCTATGTATAATTTATCTTCCTCATTCAAGCTTTGAACCCAAACTGAGAAAATAGAAAAAAATAGTCTGAAAACCACTTTACAAATAGAAAAAGGTAGTTATTATTGGATATATGGTCTCAGTGTAACTTTTGGTTAATAAATTAAACATTAGAAAGTAAGATTTACATCACAAAGCTATGTAGTGACTTAACAGTCCACATGTTTCATGTGTATGGCCAATCTCTCTATATATAAGAAAAATAAAATAAAATAAAAAATAGTAAAATACACAACCAACTTTAGTTATTGTGTAAATAATTGTAATCATACTTTATAAACCCCAGCTCTGAGGTGATATGTAAGAAGAATTTGGTGAGAGGTGGGATGAGATGAGCCTTGGAAACTTCAGCTTCCTTTTTTTTTTTTTCCACATCTGCATGCTAACCCAGTTTTTGTGTCTATGCCAACTTAAATGAAAAACAACAAAGCATTTAAGTCATATGACTCTATCAGTTATTCTTAAAATTATAAAAATAGTTTAAAAGGCAAATAAACTAAATTAAGTTTGAACTAAAATTTTAATCATTTGTTAGAACCAGATTTTTGGAAAAATTACAACACAAATAATTAGAACAGATTACTAAAAATATTGAAATATGAATGTTTATATGATATTCTAGCAATGTATCTCAATTTGGCCCACAGTTAAGCACAATTACTAAATGCTAAGTTTAATTGTTTTATGTAATGAAAAAAAATTCTGTATACAGACACATTGAAATTTGGTTTGGAAATCAAAGTATTTGTTTTACTGCTTACTTTAGAGGCTGCTTCTCCAAGATTTTAAAGCATTTTAGTAAAACTACCTGATTACAAAAAGACTTTTTATAATAAAAGGACTATAAAATAGCAATGATATCATTAACTAATATATATTTTCTCTTATCATATATCACCATGATGAGGTAGTCTTTTTTTTTCTCTCTTATATTTACACACCACAGCAAACAATTGATTTCTATCTCATTTCTAATCACAGATCTCCAGGTTTAAGCCAGTCTTTCCTCAAAGGTTTAAAAACACATTTCAATACCCTTTTTGAGAATAGCTAACTCTTGTAAGTTAACTATGCATTAGTATGACTAGATCTTTTTAAATATATCATATTTCCAGCATCCAAAACCGATGGCATTTCTCTTGCTCCCTCTCTCTCCTCTTTCTCTTGCTCCCTCTCTCTCCTCTTTCTCTTAAACACGCATTACTGACAATAAATGTTTACTTGTTTTCTTAGCCACTACATTCAATTATATAAAAATCTCTGATCAAATTGGGAAGATTAAATTCTTGGTGCGATAGTATTTTTTAAACATTTAGTTAATATTTGATATCTTTTCTACTCTTATATTTAAATACTTAATGGACTATAAATAGAATGGCTTATATGATTTCTTCTTAGCTGAATTTTCAGTTTTTTAACTTTTTAAAACTGAAAAGCATATTAGTATTTATATGTGTGTATGAGCATAATGGGTCTTTTTACTATGCAAGAATATTTCATGAAGGTTGATATGTATAGTTCTGTGGAAACTGGCAGACAGAATATATTGTTTCTTTGGTAACATCTCCTTGTTTGGGTGTAGTGCTCATAGTATCAAAGCAAAAGCTAACTGATCATTCATTATGTCTCTCAGTAATCACACCATAGAGTTCTGCCCCTCAACAATACACGCCAACTCCAGGAGGCATCAATTCCCAAATCTCCATGCGCTGGGAACCTAGCATTGAGAACACCTAAGTTTATGGGGCACACCTGAATCAAAATATCACATTATGCCCCTGTCCCCCATAAACTGATAACCATCTGTGATGTAAAATACAATGCATTCAGTCCATCTTTAATAATCCCCATAGTTTTTATCAATCCTAATGAGGTTCAAACATTCTCATAGTTCAAGCTCTTTTAACTGAGCCATACAACTAAAAAAAGCCAAAGCCACAAGAAATCCATAATAGCATAGAATAAACATTCACACTGTAAAATATGGATTTGGGTATAGCAAAGAAATAGTCGTACAATACAAGATTTAAACAGGGCAAACATCAAACTCTGTATGTCCAAGTTTAGCAATTCTTGCCAGTGATAAGTCTCCAGGTCCGATAATTCTAACCAGCAATAAGCCTCTGGAGTTCCAATTCCACCCCTCTAGCTAGGCTGGCTACTCATAGTCCTGGAAAACTCCATCTGGGGCTGGCAGCTCTCCTTGGCAACCATCTAGTTGTCCTGACATCTCCTCTGGGTCTCCACTGCAATCCACACTTCATCCTCATGGCTTCACTGGGTCTCCATACAGGCATCCAGCAAACCTGCTTCACACTGCCCATGGCCATTTCCAAAACAAAAGACCACATTGTAAACTCAATGACCCTCTCTTTACTGCATTTCTTAAACTCCTCAATACCATGGAAAGTTGTCAATTTGTTAATCCAGGAGGAATAAAGCAGACTTTGAAGGACAGGAATTCCTTGAGTATGCAGGCCCCTTCAAAAGAGTCTACTTTCTGTTGCTCCAGTGCAGGTCAGCTGACCCAATCTCAAACGTTGTAATCTCTCATATTATTGCAGCTGAACAGGCAGAAGTTTCAGCCCAAAGATTTCATTTCTGTGCCATATCTCTTTGCAAACACTAGTCAGTTTCTACACACTTCAACCATGCAAGTTCTCAGTACATGGGCATAACAGCAAGCCATTCACACAAAATGCTTCTAGCCCAGTCCAGACAAAGCTCTTTCTCAATCTCACAAGCCAAACGTCACAGCTCTTACTGCATTCAGATCTTTCAACTCTGACCAGAATAGTCCATCAAGCTGTACTTACATCACTGCAAAGCATCTCTTAGGCCAAGGTTTCAAATTCATCCACATTCTTCTTGAAAATCAGCTCCAAAAGGACCAAAGCCATACCGTCATGTGTCTATAGCAAATTACCCCACTCTCATTACTTTGCAGTTGCAGTGAGGTTTGCATTGCTGGCAGAAATCATCCAACCAAGAGCAGCTTGGGGGGTCGGGGGGAAAGGGTTTATTTTGGCTTACAGACTCAAAGGGAAGCTCCTCGGTGGCAGGAGAAAATGATGGCATGAACAGCGGTTGGACATCACCCCTGACCAATGTAAGTTGGAAAATAGCAATAGGAGAGTGTGTTAAGCATTGCCATGGGGAAGCTGGCTATAACACCCATAAGCTCACCCCCAACATTAATTCAAAAATCTCCATCATCTGGCAATTTAGCATTCAGAACATTTAAGTTTATGGGGAGCACCTAAATCAAACCATCACACTATATTTTGCTAATTTTAGTTCAAACAAAATAAATCTTTGCAACAGCATCTTATATTCCAAGTATTTTGGACATTATTACATGAAGAATTAATTCTGACCTCATAAGGTTAGCCTGTCTGCTTCAGAGATGTTTATTATCCATTACTATATTTTTATATAAAAGATAGAAGTTTATCATGGCATTTTCCTTATAAAATGATTAAACAGCTTGATGCTGTGCTGAACTGACTCATGATATGCTGTGGTTTTAATTGTTATTCCAAGTGTATGTAATAATTTTCAAATTTTCTTTTAATTTGAAAGCAGATTTATTTGATCCATATTTCCACACAGTCTGATATTGACGTTTAAATGTATGTCTAAAGAACTTAGTATTTCCTCCCTGGTTCCAAAGAAATTTCAAAAAGGTTAGCCCTATATAAGACAACAGTATTAGATAACAAAGTAGCAATTCTATTGCAATCTTAAGCCTGTAAGCTTACATAGAGTATGTGAAATTTAGAAATAAATTTTCTCCATGATAGTTGCTTTTAAATATTTGTGTAAAGATAAACTTAAATTTCATTCCCCAAGCAGGGGACAATGTGGACATAGAAACTCTACTTTGAGATCTTGCATTTTTACATGACAAAACTTCACATTCTATAGTATCAAGGGGAATAATTTATATTTTTCAGTATCTTTCTTGGCAGGAAATCATAATGACTGATACAATACAACTATATATTTTATAGTCCTGTTGAGTTTAATTTATTCAATAAGTCATATATATACTTGAAATAATATATACTCATATATAAAATTACAATAGGAGAATGAAGAATAATTTAATCACTGATAAAATAATAACATTTCTCAATGATAATTCATGCCATGTGTCTAACTTTATATGGTTTATGAATTATCAAGTGAGCTAAAAAAAAACTTTAACATGAAACTAAATCAGCATACGTGGTTGATTCTGTGTGTGGGGGGGGGTGGCATACTTACATGTGTGGGCATATGCATGCACACATACATGTGGTGTGAGGGCCAGAGGAGACTACTGTGTACCTGACTCCAATGCTTATCCATGTATTTCTCTGAGATGTAATCATTGTCTCTGAATGTCATGCTGACATTTTTATGAGTTCCAGGAAATCTGTTTTCCCCTCCCCAAAGGACTGGTTACAAGCAATGAATGGGTGCCCACTCCCAGCTGTGTTTGTAAGTGCTGGTCAATCAAGTCATTCTCAGGTGCTCATGTTTGTGGATCAAGCATTTGTAACACTGACACATCTCCCAAGCCCATGTTCTAATTCTTACATAAAAAAATATGTGTTAGCAAATTACACCTATCTTTGTATCATTGCTTATTAATTACATCTCACAGTCATAAATTTATAAGTATCCATTGCTTTTCATTTGTCATGTACATGAAGGATGTGGATGTGAGGTGATAACTGATCTGAATTAAAAGCTTTTCAACCCATGGGAATTTCTCCAAAGGCCTGAACTTCCTGGACCCTTAATGATTCTGCTCCTAGAACCATTATAGCACATGTGCAGAAAGCAAGTACGTATGAATGATTAAGAAACAGAAAAGATACTTCATGCAAAAGCTACTCTTTCTCACATCTATCTTTCCATGAGTTCAAAGTTGAACAGAATAACATTAAGTCATTTCTAATCTTATTGCACAAGACACTTGGTTACTTGCTAAAATTATAGTTTAATGTGAGAAAAAAGGCCTGTAACAAGATTTACTTAAAAGCCTGCTTATGAAATAGTACCTGGAAAACTCTTCTTAGAATCATGGTAGCATTATAAATATAATAGCTGAAATGGGACCTGCAAGCAGTTTTATAATTTAGGATGTTACATTAAAGATTTTTAAGTTCCTGGTCACATGATTTACAAAGCAAACTATTGTTATGTATGTCTCAGCATGTGGAATTAATCACAAATTTATTTTTGGCCGATAGTGATACTGTCAAACTACTTTTGCATAGAACATCTTCCTATTATAAATACTGTAGATTTGGGCTGGAGAGATGGCTTAGCAGTTAAGGTGTTTGCCTGTAAAGCCAAAGGATCCTGGTTCGATTCTCAAGGACCCACATAAGCCAGATCCACAAAGGGGCACATGCGTCTAGCATTCATTTGCAGTGGCTACATTCTCTCCCTCTCTCTGCCTCTTTCTCTCTCTCAAGTAAATAAATAAATAAATAAATACTATAGATTAAACAAAGTAACACAGCAAAAATGGGAAAAAAAAACAGAAAATATATGATGGTAAGCAGTCATCGTGTTCCTTTTGAAACAAGAGCACAGGAGAATGAAGAATGGCCTCAAAGCAGCACCTTGAAGATAAGATGAGTGATAGCCAGCCCTAAGGTGTTCGCCTTATTTATTTTTCTGAGCAGCAGTTTTTCAACGGTAAAAAGGAGTTCATTTCTCATGCCTTCTTTATATCACTCCTTTGACTTTTATGTGAGTTTCAATAATTTTATATGTGGTACTGTTTTGAAAACATGTAAAATATTTTATAACATATAGTTATTTTTATCTATTTGCAATGTATTTATTCATTTCTCTAGACTAGAAATCTGGAAAATACTTTTATTAAAGTATTCTTTTTTTTAATGTTTTTATTTATTTATTTGAGAGTGACAGACACAGAGAGAAAGACAGATAGAGGGAGAGAGAGAGAATGGGCGCGCCAGGGCTTCCAGCCTCTGCAAACGAACTCCAGACGCGTGCGCCCCCTTGTGTATCTGGCTAATGTGGGACCTGGGGAACCAAGCCTCGAACCGCGGTCCTTAGGCTTCACAGGCAAGTGCTTAACCGCTAAGCCATCTCTCCAGCCCTATTAAAGTATTCTTATTGAGTATGGAGATGTGGCCTTTTTAAAGCTGACCTAGCCCAAAGTAAACGGATTCTCTGCCCTGAAACATAAGTGTAACAGGTTGCTGGGGAGATGGCCTAGTCACTAAAATACTTGCCACACAAACATGAGGACCTGAGCTTGGAGTCCTAGATCCCACACAGAATCCAGGAGTAGCAGTGCACTCATGCAATACCAGGCTGAGATAGGAGGATACCTGGGGCTTGCTGGTTACAAACAGGGCTGGAGATATGGCTCAGTGGTTAGGGAACTTTTTGCAAAACCTAATGAACAGGTTTGATTACCCAGTACCCATGTAAAGCCAGAGGCACAGGTGGCACATTTATCTGGAATTGAGTTGCAGTGGCGACAGGCCCTGCATGCTCCTTCTCTTTCTCTCACTCCCCCTCCCTCTCTCCTTACAATAAATAAATAATAAACATATTAAAAAATAAGTTAGTGCTGGACAAACTGGATAACCATATGCAAAAAAAATGAAACTTGATCTGCGCATTTCACCTTGCACAAAAATCATGTCCAGATGGATCAAAGACCTCAATGTAAGACCAGAAACTCTGCTACTACTGGAAGAAAAAATATAAGGAACTCTCCATGATAGAGGAGTAGGAAAAGACTTACTGAACAAAACCCCAGTAACTCAGGAAATTAAAAAAATTACTCAACAATTGAGATATCAGGAGACTGAAAAGCTTTTTCACAAACAAACAATAAGCAGAGCCAATAGATTTCTCATAGAATTGGAGAAAATATTTGCCAGATACTCATCAGACAGAGGCCTAATTTCTAGAAATCTACAAAGAACTCAAAAACCTAAACAATAAAAAGTCAAACAACCCACTAACAAAATAGGGCAGAGAACTAAACAGGTAATTCTCAGAGTAAGAAATACAAATGGCAAACACACACTTAAGAAAATGTTCAACATCCCTAATCATTAATGAGATGCAAATTAAAACAACCATGAGATTCCATCTTAGCCCAGTAAGGATAGCAAACATCCAAAAATCTAATGTGAACAAATGCTGATGAGGTTGTGGAGAAATAGGAACCCTCATTCAGTGTTGGTGGGAATGAAAGCTGGTAAAACCACTATGGAAAGCATTATAAAGACTCCTAAAAAGTTTGACTATAGAGTTACCAATTGTCCCAGTTATTTCCTTACTGGGCATTTACCCTAAAAGCTCCAACCTCAGCTCAGAGATATTTGCTCAACCATGTTTCTAGCTACTCAATTCATAATAGCTAAGAGCAGGAATCAATCCAGTTGTCCATCTTAGATGAATGGGTAGCTAAAATGTGGTATATCTACATGATGGAATTCTACACAACAGTAAAGAAAAATGACACATTGAAATTTTGAAGAAAAATGTTCAAACCTGAGATACTGATATACCTCATAAACAACTCGAGGACTGGAAAATATGGATGGTGGGGTGGGAGGGGAGGTAAGGGTAGAGGGGGACAAAAATATGGACCAAAAATGAAATTGTACCATAAAATCCTACATCCTGAAAAACATACTAAAATGTCAAACCTTCTTCATGTGCTTAGAGAGAATACCCGATTCACAGTGCCTGGAGAGGGTATGAAAAAGAATCTCTTCAGTATTTTCCTATATCTCTCTATTTCTTTTCTTTCTTTCTCTTTTAAATTACCTATATTTTCTTCCTTCTTCTCCCTTGGCACTGACCTATAACTCCCAGTACCAGCATGTGGGCAACATCCACAATGAGCTGTTGATCAGAAAGACGCACAAGTTTTCCCAAAAGAAGAAAAAAATTCTGACGGAATACTTGATGACCCTCCAAAGGTTAATGGTAACACCCTACTGCCAAAGACACCATATGTTGTTAGGACAGAATGTGGAGTGACCTGACTGGAAGCTGGAAGAGAGTCAATCCACAGACGGTTGGCTTGTCTGGTGCCAGAGGTGTTACATGAAAGACTGGGGGAAAATGACCAACATTTGTCTAAGATCCTGGACTAAGATACTCAACAGCAATCAACCTGACATGATTCTCACAAAAGTGCATTAGTGCCACACAGCCATGGTGGGTTACCAACTGCTCTTGATTTAGTTAAGGGATCCGCTCAGTGGAATGGAACCCATACCTAGAGTGGGGAAACAAGTCAGAACCATATTTAAAAACAAGCCTGCTCTGAAATAATAATGGGTATCTATGTATCTTGTACTGACCTCACTCTCCATTGGAGAATTTCCTTCTCTTTTTCAGATGGACGCAGAATCTGAGTAGAGAACCAGCCCATCACACACCACCTGGGCACCAAATGAAGCTGAGGAGTTAGTGGGGAAATAAGCAAGAGATGCTTTCTCGGTGAACCTGGTACCAGCACAAGGGTGAAGAAGATTGATACAGAGAACACTCATCTCCTACCAAACCAGAGATCCAGAGACATAGAGACTCCCAAGACCTCCCGTCACTGAAATAGACCTAAAATGAACCCAATGTGGCTCAGGGAAACAGAAAGATTGCTAGAGCCATAAGTTGGGTCATTATGCACACATACATTGCTTCTCCCCCATAACTGAAGACCACCCCCACAATGCAACACCCACAACCCTCATGGGGAGAGAACAGGGAGAAGGCTAACAATGGTACCATCATGTCTGTATACACACTACATACATAACTAATTACAAAAACTAAATTGGAAAACACGAACAAACATGTGTATACATGCAAGTCCAGCACACACATGTAATAAGCAAACCTCTAGAATGAATTAGTAGAGAAAATATTTAACATAATATTTTTCATATAATAATATCAGTTAGGCAAAAAAAATTGTTTATTTCATGAGAAAATGAGTTTCTTTAAAAATGAAAAGGTTAGGCTTGAGAGATTGCTTAGTGGTTAAGGCATTTGTCTGCAAAGCCAAAGGACCCAGGTTCAATTCCCCAGGACCCATGTAAGCCAGATTCACAAGGATGCACGAGGATGCTTCTGGAGTTCGTTTGCAATGGCTAGGGGCCCTGGTGTGCCCATTCACTTGTGCTCTTTCTCTCACTCTCTCTCTCAAATAAATAAAATTAAAATATTAAAATAATCAAAAGGTTAATCAAAGAGTATAAAACAATTTATTAAGACTCTGCACAAAATATGTAGGTGAAATGAGGTGGTCAGAGGTGAGGATGACAGGTGATAGAATGTTTCCAAGGGAAACCCTGGCCATAGAAAGCATTAACTTGGTGATGTGTAGAAATTCCTCTCAAAGTTCAAGTGTACAAGCATTGTACTGTTCACTTTTGTTAAGATTCAACTTTGGGTTTATTAGCATGAAAACATCCTGAAGGATTCTGTATTTTCAAGGAGGTTATGCTGTAGGGGACTTTGGAAATCACCTTAAGTAGCAAATCAGATTAGTTTCATCTCAGTGTGCTAAATTCTGTAAATGATAGAGTACTTGTTATTTTAAATGCAAAATCCCCCTCCCCCAAAACATAGCAATAAACCCCATGTGGCCCACACATGCTATCATTTCATTTCCTTATTATCATAACACTTTAAAATTCTATAAACTGAAAATAAAATAGTTATCTCTAAAATAGTCTGAAAATGTGATATACACAACTTTAGGCATTGGTGAAGGCTAACACTTGAAAGGAAAAATAATGATACATTAGTTCTATTTTTCATTTGTTAAGAAATGTCTTGGGCTGGAGAGATGGCTCACTGGTTAAAGTGCTTGCCTTCAAGGCCTTAGGACTCAGGTTTGATTCTCTAGTACCCATGTAAAGCCAGATATACAAGGTTGTGCAGATGGCTGAAGTTTGCTTGCAGTGGCTACAGGCTGTGATGTGCCCATATCGTGTTCTCTCTCTCTCTCTCTCTCTCTCTCTCTCTCTCTCTCTCTCTCTCTCTGTGTGTGTGTGTGTGTGTGTGTGTGTGTGTGTGTGTATGTATATGTGTGTGTGCTTACAAATAAATAAATAAGATATATTTTAAAAAGAAATTCTTCCTCTTCAGAAGTGAATGGATGAAATAGGTACTATCAGTGTATTTTTAGTAAAACATTCTGTCTGATTCTAGAATGTGAATATACATCATAATAAATTTGTTCAAACCTACAAAATGCACAATAGGAAAAGTGAAGGAATTGTAAACCATGTGGCCTTTGGCTAACATTGTTATACCAGTGTATGATAATCAGTTGAAACAAATGTGTAACTCAGGCAGAAGAATGTCAATAATGAAAGAGATCATTCATGTGTGGGAGTAGATATATGGGGAATTTCTATACCTTCTGCTCAGTCTTGTTATACATATAAAACAGCTATAAAATACAGTCTTATTTTCTGAAGGAAATATTCACTCAGTACCACTGTCTTATATCTAGTCTTCATGGATATAAATATCTTATAAAGCAATAGATGCTTCCTGAAATAGCAGCTACTAACATATCCATATTAATGGGCATTATATCTTGTCACTTGGGCTGGGAGTTAGAAGAAAGAGTAAGCCGGCTCTCTCTGGCAAGGGGGAGCTAGGTTATAAGACACGAAGCCTCCACCAGCAACGCACCTCCTTCATCAAGGCTCCGCCTCCCAAAGCCTCCACCATCTAGGGCTGAGTACGAAGTTTCATCACAAATACATATCGCTATGAGGGATATTTTACATTCAAAACCAATCCATCACAAATCCAATACTGGAGAAGAATTCCCTCTCTCTCTCTCTTAAATTTTCTTTTTTGAAGACTGGAAAGATATTATCAGAGAATATTATAGAGCTTAAGAGAAGAAAAGAAGACAGAGAAATCAGGAGGGTATACTGTACAGGAAAATCCACAAATCTCATTCTTCTTAAAAGGAAGAAAAACAGCATGTTATCTATCAATCCATGAGATGAGTTGTCAAAACTTGATGTGAGCCATGCTAATTAATGTACAGTTTGTTTTATAATGGAGGAAGTGCCAATTCTTCTCCACATTATTCAACCAACATCATGAAGCCAACAGGGGATGTGGCTCAGTGTTAGAGCACTTGCCTGATGTGTACAAAATCATGAAGCCAGTCTTTTGGTATTTCAAAGTTGATTTTAAAATTTATAGTAAGTAATAATATGACCTATAATATATGAAATAATTATCAATGATCATAAATATATAAAATAAAGACATGCTAGAGTAAAAATCACATATAAAAACCCAACCATAAAATGGAGAGTTTCTGTGTGTGAAAATGTTGTCTTGCAAGATGTTCATTTACTTTTATGCTTATCTTCTGATTCTCATTCCTTTTTTGATAAAAATTATATTTTTATTTATTTCCTTATTTATTGGGGAGGAGAAACAGGCAGATAGAACGTTGCAAACAAACTCCAGACACATGTTCCACCTTGTGCATCTGGCTTATGTGGTGGGTCCTGGGAGGTCGAACCTAGGTCCTTTGCAGGCAAGCACCTTATTGGCTAAGCCATCTTTCCAGCCCTGATTCTCTTTTCTTAATATGGAAAAAAAAAACATGAATTTAATTTTCAGTTTAAAAATTCATGTTAAGACATTTGAAAGTATATTGTTTTTTTAACTTAAAAACAATTCACATATTGAAAAATTTGTACTACATGCATTCCAAATGGTAAGTGTAAATTGTGGGTTCTGTTAATATTTCTATGTTTTTGTTTCTCCAGTATTACAATGTTCTTACATTTTTACACTGTCATAAAATAAATGAGCTAGATAGCTCTTCAATTTTAGAAATTGTGTACTATCTGAATAGAAATTCTAGGAACTCTGAAGAAGAAATCCTATTTCACAGTAAAAGAACAAGAAGGGTCTGTAGGTTTGCCACGTGGTAGAACAAATTTAGAGCCTATGGAACTCACTGTAATTACAAAATGAAAAGAAAATGTATTTTTCCAAGAGCAAAATAGTGTCTAGGAGATTTGCTATTGGCTAGAGTGAACATATCCCAAACAGAATTAACACACCACTTTGCTGTTGTGCTTTAAGTGGAGAACATGTTAATTTTTGTTTAACACTGAAGAGGAATGGATGACATTGGAAAGGCTTGTAGTTGTATAGAGATACCAGAGTCACCAATCCAGCAGGAAAATTATGAAAGAAGCCTTGCCAGTGTACACATGATTTGGAACTTTTATTTCTCTTCTCATTCATCTCTAATACTAAAAGGAAAACACAACTACATAAGCTTAAAAAACTCATTCTTTCAACCATATGAAAATTTTGGAGTACATTTTCCATTTGAGATATAACTGCCTTAGCAGAAAGACTTACAGTTATCTAGTATATATTTTTTAACTTTTTTATTGCCATTCTCCATATATGCAATAGACCATGATTGCTTTGAATTTTATCTAAATTTGAAAGAAATTTTAAAAGTTGCATAATCACATTTTAAAACTAAATATACAGAAACACACAGGGCTTTCTGAGGTAAACACGGAATCCACTAATATAAAGGATTTGGTATTCACCATGGGATTATGAATAAATGATTACTCAGTGTCTGGGAGTCTGGGAGGATGCCTCAGGACACGTGTTCCCACTGTGGCTCTTACAATAGCAGTAACCCTACTGAAGAAGACTCTCAGAAGACTAGGATGCTGGGGTGAGGAATATAATTATACAACCCTAGAGAGATATGACCAATCTGTGATTTGTTCATATATTAAATTTTGTTAATTAAATTTTAATTAATAAAAATTAAAATTAAAAAAAAAACACGAAATGAGGCCTTTTGCTCTTGGCTTCCTGATTGACCAGTCCCTGGGTCCCAGATTCCAAGATCCCCTGAGAGAGTAGACCAGAACTCCACCTTAGTTCCCCACCTCTGAGGCTGCCCTTCCCAGTACCCCTGCTGCTGGCGTGGTGTGGCCTGGACCCTGCGTGTGGGCTGCAAAAGCCGGCCTTTTGCTCCAGCTTCCTGATTCACTGGCCCCTGGACCCCAGCTCCTTGCTCCCTGAGCCTGAGCCAGAGGGAGGGTAGGCCCCTGTGTGAGCTGCCCTTTTGCTCCCGGCTCCCAAGCTTCCCAGCTCCTGGTTTCCAAATCCTAGTTTTCAGCCTTTGGTTCCCCGTGCTGCAGAGTGTGCTGAAGTAGAGTGACTAAGGCAGAGATCCTAGTGCCGCGGGCACCCGCGCTGCACGTTCAACCTCCTCAGTCTGCTCCTCGGAGGACACACCTATCCTCCGCCAATCTGCTGCAAATTTAAGAGAACGGTCACCGAAGATACTTCAAGGAAAAACACTTGTTTTCCCTTAATGAAACAAGACTTTTACCACCCCCCTCAAAAAAAAAAAAAAATCAGAAAACAGAGATCTACACTAAGGATGCCTGGTCCCTGGCCCCACGTAGGAAATCTCACGAAAAACAACGGAAATTGAATCCCAAAACGAGAACACGACAAACAATTGATCCTGACCGAGAAAATTGCTATACTAGAAGCAAATCATCATCAACAACCAAAAAAACAACAATCTTTGTAAATGAAATTGAGCAGAATCATCTCTTAAAGCACATAGCTATTGTCAACAGGCTGAATTTAATTGAAGAAACTAGAGAGGGTGCAAAAGAGAGATAAATGGATTGAAGGTGAATCAAAAAATAGAGGGTCTCCATAACCAACTGATTAAGCTTAATGAAGACAAGATCAAATACAAGAATGAATTCCAGGGAGCATCAAGAAAAAATTCTACTTCCTAAAAGGCAGACCAAATGGCTGCACCTTCACCAGGCCCTTACAGGGAACACCTGAACCACAAGACACTGGAGAGGGTAGGATCAAGGCTAACCTTAATCTTCTACATCTTCCCTCCCTCCTTCTCCCTCTGTCTTTCTCTCTCTCTCCTCTCTCTAACTCTTGTATATTAGTTATCTTTTTCCTCATTTTCTTAGTGGGCACTGATCTGTAACTCCCAGTACCAGCATGGGTCTATCATCCACAATGAGCTTTTGATCAAAGATACCTAGAAGGTTTCCTAAAAGACAGATTTCTGTCAGAATAATTGATGACCCACCAAAAGTTAGTGGTAAGATCCTACTGCTGAAGACACCATATGCAGTTGACATGTAAAATGGAATGGCATGGCTGGAAGCTAGAAGAGAGTCAGTCCCCAGACAGTCAGTGCATCTAGTGCCAGAAGGTGCTACATGGGTGACTGGGGGAAAATGACCAATATCTGTCCAAGCAACTCATGGTCTAACCTACTTGTTCAGGAGTCCAAATACCTTAAACAACAATAACAACAAAAACATGCAAACAAAATATTAGGAAATTGTGGGATAGCCTAAAATCACCAAACATCTGGTTCATGTGTATACCAGAAGGGGAAAAAAATCCAGGCCAGAGACATACAGAACATATTCAACAAAATTATTGAAGAAAATGTTTCCAATCTTGCAATAGAGAGGCCCGTCCAGATATAAGAAGTTTATAGAACACTCAACAGAAAGGACCAAAGAAGATGCTCTCCAAGGCACATCATAATTAAAACTAAACAACCAAAACAAAGAGAGTACTCACAGCAGCAAGAGAGAAACAACTAATTAGATACAAAGGCAATCCCATTAGAATCATCTCACCTTATAATCTTTTAATAAAAAAAAGAATAGATAATGTGGCCACCAAAGATAGCAAACCAATCTCCCTTATGAACATATATATGAAATGGTAAGAAAATTACTTTTATTAATGAAAGTAATATACAAATTCAATAATGATTCATTTAAACATGACCACAGTGTACCCAATTCACAAAGTCTTGGTTGATACTTTTTTAATTTGTGAAAACTGATGACTATGTGAGAGTAGATAAATAAGAGGCAAATGCCTTACTTTATGTCCAAATTACTGACAGTGTTAAATGCCTTTTTGTAATAAGAACAAAAAATTACTGTTTAATAAATAAAATCTTTAAAATATATAATCTGTGTATCTACAAATCCTCACATAAGGAAGCACTGTTATGGTGGAGTATTGAAAGCTGTGTCATGACCAAGAAACAGGAAAAGATGAGAGGTGGGTACCATGATCACTGCTACGGTAGATGATATGGAAGTTTTAAGCAACACAACAGAGAAAGAAATATTAAATTCTCTTAAAGTTTGTTTTGCCTCTTAACTGGCTAATGCCTAATTTTCTCCTCAACATCCTAGTGGATATCTCAAAGCATGTAATATTTACCCAATATTAGCAATTGCTTTTCTTATTATTTAAAAATAACACAAGTTTCTTAATAAAAATCCCTTTAGATGTGGAGGTAAAATGAACACTACATGTCCAGGAAATTAGACTCTTTTTCCATGCAAAAGTCATCATTTGAACTTCTCACCAAAATGTGATACAAATTTCTAGGAGCGAACATAAATATATATATACAGATTACAATATTCAAAAGTCAAATCCGTTATTGTAATTAAACTGAAGAACACATGTACGTCGAAGTCAGTAGTTTCATGACCAATAGATCCTTCTATACCCCTTTTGTAAATACTCTGGAAAATATTTTCTAGTCAACATTATATATTTTGGCCATGTCACCTTCAGATTTCTTTCAGATGAGTCTTTTTTCCCTTTATACTTAAAATTATGCATCCTTTAGCATATTGATGAATAAATTCAGAGTATTTTAAAAACTTGAGCAAAAGCTATTCACACACATAATTCAGTCTTAGTAACAGATAATGTTATTTACTTAAAACTTGAGAACTTTTACATGTTATAACAAAGAAAAAACTGCATGCGCTAAAATTGTAATGCCTTGGAAATTTTAAATATAATTTTTAAATACTTCATTTATACCCAAAACAAGTACATATCTAACAATATCCAAATCATGTAATGTTTGAGTTTATATAATTTATCTAATCTTCTGACTAATGAATGTAAAAATATTTGGATAGAAAATTAGTGAAACAAAGCAATTGATTAGTTTTATTATGTAGGATGAAAGCTAAAACTTCCACTGCATGTGTTATTTATATATGAGTAAATGAGATGTAGCACATAGTTAAACATTTATATTGAATGTTTTAATTCTGTGAGGAAAATGACTATAACTAATAGAATGAATTAAAAACAAAGACAAGGGCAGGAGAGATTTCTCAGTAGTTAAAAGTACTTGCTTGCAAATCCTGCAGTAAATTTAGATGAACAAAGTAGAGAATAGGTCTGGAGTTTGTTTGCAGTGGCAAGAGGCCCTATTTCACCTGTTCTCTCTCTCTCTCTCTCTCTCTCTCTCTCCTTTCTCTCTTCCATCTCTCTGCTTCCAAATCATAAATAAAATGTTTAAAAAAAAAACAAAGAAAATTCAAAAATTTATAATTTTTATAGATTAATTATCTAAAATAATTGTTTCCTCATTGCCATTAAAATAAATTGAAAAAATAATGATAGAACAGAAAAGGCAAAGGGCTATCTTCAAGCTGTATAGATGTATTCACAGCATGACATTCCTCTCTTTAATGATATCTCCAGAGTGTAAGAGTCACTTTTGAGAACTTGACATTACAAGCATTTTGTCTTCCTTTAAAAGAAAATAATTAGAAGGCATGAAAGAAAATAATGCCATTCTGCTTACAGAATAGCAAAGTTCTGGCCTTCTGGTCAAGATGGCATCTACTCACCTCCTGGGGAAGGCAAGACCTTTAGGATTCATTAGGTTTTATGAGGGTTTGCAAATCCTAGTAGAATTCCAGTGTGAGGGAATGGAGGAGCAAAGTAGGGAATCTGCTCATTCCCATGCTCTCAGGCAGCCCACCAGTCCCCCAACCCCCTCAGGCAGCCATCCTCCTGTGCAGGTTCCTCCTGCACTAACTGCAGGCTATGTGGACCCAGACCAGCAGCTAGTTTAGCTCCACATGCAAACACCTTCCCACTTGCTGCTGCCTCACACTCCCTGGAACCAATACAGGCCAGCAGGCTAGCTTTCCCCCAGGTGACCTCCACTCATGAATGCCATCCCACTCACTGCCACCCCCACCCCTGTGGGTAGACTCAGGCCATCAGGCTATCGTTCCATAGGGGACCTCCACACATGTGATATCCCACACATGTGATATCCCACGTACCCACCCTGCCTTGTCACAGGACTCTGAAGTTCCATTCACACCCTGGTGCACAGTCACCGGGGCCCTGCTGTCCCATCCCCTCACCCATCAGCATCTTGGAGCCACCATGCATTACCATCCTCCCCCCCTCCGCAGCTCAGCCCCAACACCAGTCTGCTTTGTCCCATTCTCCCTACCCCTTGTCCCCACAGGCCATCTGACCATGCAGTCCCATAGCCAAAACCACAGAACAACAAACACCTTCATCAGGTCCCTGGGCCCCCACCAGAGCCTCACAGTCTCCTTCCCTCTAAGCATGCATTCTTCATTGCCAACAGAAGCCCACACAGGGGTGTGTGTGTGTGTGTGTGTAAATTTTCATTATGAATTCACCAGGTTCCATCCCAATAGCCTGAGGTTCTTTTCAGGATTCACCAGTGCTCAAAAGGCAGCTGCTGATGACGGCTCCACACAAAGTCTGAGGAGCATTAGGGTGGCTTCTCGTAGTTCTGCTGGTCCTCAGTAAGGGTGGTGCACACACCCATCTCATTGAACATGTAGTTAAAAATAGTAACTGTTTATACACATGTTGCTATTGTGTGTTCTTTTTGCTTCTCTACATAGTTATTCACTTTGATCAATTTAATAATATTCTGATTAAATTTTCAATATCCAAAGTGCTATTGTGGTTTCAACCTTTTGACTTGGCTGATTGGTTATTCTCTCAAATCTGATGAGTTTTTACAAATCATCACCTTTTCATCAATGCATGGTCTTCTTTTTCAATAAAATGCCTCTCTCAGCTAGAGCCTGTTTGCTTGCCAGACTGCCTTTTAAAAACTTTAAACCAGAACAATTTATTTTGCCTTCCGCAATGATGATTGGACTATGACATTTCTAAATTCACCATCTTTTCTGTAAATTGCATCTTAATATACCATGGTCTTTTTCCAACTGATGGCTCACTATTTCAAATATTTTCCTTAATCTGACAGAAAATGCATATTGTCTTCAATGAGTTTGAATAAAAATTAAACTTTAATAAACATGTGTGGTTAATAATTCTGTTTATGTAGTAAAATTTGTAAAACTGATAATTAGCATAGTTGAATTACATAAGTGAATATTTTAGATATTTGCATTTGTAAAATGTGAATATTCATGTTATTATATTGAAGCAATAGTTGGAAATTATTATTCTCTGCCTGTTATGATGTTAATGTACCATGAACCATATAAACAGCTTTAAGGCAATAACTCTTAATATGCCTGTTTCTTATTATTAACTTTTGTCTTTTCTTTTTATTTTTCCTTCTATGAGAGAATGAGAGAGAGAGAATTGACATGCCAGAGCCTTCCACCACTGAAATTGAATTCCAGACATGCGTGCCACCTTGTGTGCATGTGCAGCTGGCTTTCGAGGTACTTGGAGAGTTGAACATGGGTCCTTAGGCTTCACAGGCTAGTGCCTTAACCCCTAAGCCATCTCTCCAGCCCATCATTAGCATTTTTATCCTTTGAGGAAAGTGTCACTTTGAATACCATTTTAACCACAAGGTTATGATAGATTTCATTGGTAATTACCAATCTAATTTTCTTTCTAAATGAAAGGATTCAATATTAATGCCTTTCATTAATCCATCAGTAGCTGAATTCTGGTACAGTTTCATGGTAGCTTTCTTGTTATCACAATAGCACTAATATACTATAATATAATAATAAAATAATGATATAATAATAATATAATACTATAGGAATACAACAGTAGAAAAATTAGGGACAACAACATACAGAAACCATATAAAAAGTGAAATCCTCATTGAATAATAGAGTCCCTGGCAGCAATATGTACAACGTGATGTTGCCAAAAGACATGGCAATGAGCACTTGGCTCCTTGTATTAAAGCAGTCAAGAGCTAAGTAAAACGTCAACAGGGGGGATAGAGAGATGGCTGAGCAGTTAATGTGCTTCTGTGTAAAGCTTAGGGACCCAAGTTTGACTCCCAGAAACCGTCGTAAGCATGCTTCACATGGTGGTACATGTGTCTGGAATTCATTTACAGGGGCTAGAAGCCCTGGCAAGGCCGTTTTCTCTCTAACTCTCTCTCTGTTTCTCATAAATAAAAATTTTAAAAAAATTTAAAAGTCAAAAAGCAAAACTTATTTCAAGCACCAGGGAATGAATTGATAGAAGTAAAAATAGCTAAGCGAAATAGGATCTTGAGAACTTCCTTTCTGAAAGTATCTGTGTGAGGCCCAATGGAATATTTTGTTATCAGCAATATTGACTTGGCTAGTGGATGAAGAAATTGTGCATTTCCCAATCTTATTCCTTGGGCTACTTGTCAAGAGAACAGAATGAAACAAAAAGTCAAGGAGTGCATTTTTTTTCCCTTGGAACTTGGAGGTAGTATACAGACATATTTAAGACCCATGCTTAGTATATGGCAGAGAGTCACTTACAGTTTATATATTCTTTCAGGAAAGTATAATTTGACAATAAAATTGTGTAGCAGTTTGCTAAATAAGAACTATTATGTCATGATGGACTCAAAGTCTTATTTTATGATAATAGATATATCGCAGATGACTTAAATTACTACACAAAGCCAGACAGTTAGTTGATTAGGCAACAAATGCATGTAAGTAAATCATAAAATGATACAACAAAAATTAACAAAATAGAAACCTTAGACCATTAACAAAATCCATAGATATGAGATCTTAAAAATAATGTATGTTGGGCTGGAGAGATGGCTTAGCAGTTAAGGTGCTTTCCTGCAAAGCCAGAGGGCCCAGATTCAGTTCCCCAGGACCCACATAAGTCAGATGCACAAGGTGGCACATGCATCAGGAGTTCATTTGCAGCAACTGGAGGCTCTGATGTGTCCATTCTCTTTCTCTCTCTCTCTCTCTCTCTCTCTGTCAAATAAGTAAAATAAATAAAAATAAAATATTACAAAGTGATGTAGGTTGGAATGGTAGTCATAAGTATAACATAACTGTAATTTACTTAGAGTTCATTTTAAGGCACAATTGATTGCAAAGCTTACCTCAATTGTCCTCCACATAGTGAGGGGAAAGTGAGTTAAAAGCTCAAGTGATGAACAGAAATGAACCAACGTGAGATTTAATCTTAGACGCATCAGTAATAAAATTTGTGATTCTGGCACATCTACTTAATGTCTCTGTCTCTCACTTAGGTTTTCCATAAAATGAGATTGGAAAGGTTCTACATTTGTTTCAAGTTGTTGTTTATAAAAGTACAGTATGTTGCAACAAAATATTAAATAATTGTTGAAAGATCAAATTTGAGTGTACACTTAATGCTTAAAAATGTTGTACTTTAAGCATTATTTTAGTCAAACTTTGGTATAAAACCAAACATAAATAATATGTAAATATAATTTTATCGTACTATCAAGTATTAATATTTATTGACTGCAGAACTCTACCAGAACTTATTATTATATTACTTCTATAGCAATTAAAGTTATTTGGGATGGTTTGACCAAGAGTTCATTAGTGATCACTGACAAAATAAACTCATGAATGCACACACATATTGTCATTTCTTTGTGGTACATGTTTCTATAATCTATGTTCCAATTCTATCTGCTTCTGATGTATATTTATTGCCTGCAAGCCAAAAAGCACACCTCTTCTAAAGGGGGAATTTGATCTCTATTAACAATTATGTCTTATAATTGAAAAGTAATATTTGAAAAATATTTTATTCATTTAGAGTTAATATTGAAAAAGAAAAGATCTCTTCTAGAAAGGATATATGTATGTGTATTTTGTAGTGATGAAATTTAAATTAATGCATAAAAATGCTTCATACACTTAAAATACATTTAGAAAATTTTTGTCAAACCTAAGTACCAAGATCATGTTATTAAAAAACATTTCAAATAAAAAGTATTAATAATGATGATGATGATAAATAATTCGGAGCAAATTTTCACTTAGTTTCTTTATATTCCTGAATTTATCTAGTTATAATTAGTGGAAAGAGTAAGCATGGTTTCTGTGGTGGTTTGATTCAGGTGTGCCCCCCCCACACCACCCAGCCCCATAAACTTCAGTGTTCTTAATGCTAGGTTCCCAGCTGAGGATAATTTGGGAATTAACATCGCCTGGAGGTAGTGTATTGTTGGAGGCAGGCTTATGGGTGTTATAGCCAGTGTCCCCATGCCAGTGTTTGACACACTCTTCTGTTGCTATGGTCCACCTTATATTGTCCAGGAGGTGATGTCAACTGTCTGGTCATGCCATCATTTCCTCCTGCCATAGTGGAGCTTCCCCTCGAGCGTATAAGCCAAAATAAACCTCTTTTTTTTTTTAACCACAAGATGTCCTTGGTTGGGTGATATATACCAGCAATGCCAACCTGACTGCAACGGTGAAGTGGTACAGAGGAGCAGGATTGCTGCTAGACACCTGACTGTGTGGCTTTGGTCTTTTGGAGCTGATTTTGAAGAGGAATTTGGAAGGATTTGAAACCTTGGCCTAAAAGATGTCTTGAAGTGCTATCAGAGTTGAAAGAGCTGACTGCCATAAGAACTATGGACTGTGAGGTTTGGCTTATGAGTGTGAGAAAGTGCTTTGCTTGGACTAGGCTAACAGTTTGTGTAAGGCTTGCTGTATGTCTGTGTTTTAAGAAGTTGTGCAGGGTTGCTTTGCATAGAAATGAACTGGTGTGAGCAGAGGGATATGACACAGAAAAAATTAAAAAATCTTTGGGTGAACTGCAGCCCATTCACCTGTAATTAAGAGATTACAACCTTTGAAATTGGGCCAGGTGACCTGCATTGGTACCAAAGGAAGTATGTAGACCCTTTGAAGGGGCCTGAGTACTCAAGGAGTGTCCTGATCTTCAAAGTCTGCTTTGTTCCCCCATGGTTTAACAAACTGGCACCCTACCTGGTATTGTGGGGTATAAGAAATGCAAGAAAGAGGGGGTAATTGAGTTTGCAACACTGTCTTGTGCTTTGGAAATGGCCATGGACAGTGTGAAGCAAGTTTGTTGGATGCCTGTATGGAGACCCCATAAGGCCATGAGAAAGGACCATGGGTTGCAGTAGAGACCCAGTGGAGATGCCAGGACCATGAGATGGCTGCCAAGGAGAGCTGCCAGCCCTGGATGAAGTTTTCCAGGACTGTGAGTAGCCTAGCTAGATGGGAGGAATTGGAATGCCAGAGATTTGTTGCTGGTTAGAATTACTGGACTTGGAGATTTGTCACTGGCTAGAGTTATTGGACTTGAAGCTACAGAGTTTGATGTTTACCTTATTGTTTTAAATCTTGTATTGGCTGAATATTTCTTTGCTATGCCAAATGCCATCTTTTTTAGTGTGAATGTTTATTCTGTGTCATGAGTTTTTGAGGGTTTTTTTTTTTTTTTTGGTATTATGGCTCAGTTAAAAAATCTTGGATTATGGGGATGTATGAACATCATTGGAATTGATAAAAACCATGGGGATTTTAAAATCAGAAGAATGTATTGCATTTCACACCATGTATGGTTATCAGTTATGGGAGCCAGAGGAAGAATGTGGTGATTTGATTCAGATGTCCCCCATAAACTTAGGTGTTCTGAATGCTAGGTCCTCATGTGATGATGAAATGGGAATTAACACCTCCAGGAAGAAATGTTATTGTTGGAGGTAGGCTTATGGGTATTATTGCCAGTGTCCCCTTGTCTGTGTTTGGCACACTCTCCTGTTGCTGTAGTCCACCTTATGTTGGCCAGGGGGTGATGTCCACCCTCTACTCATGCCATCACTTACCCCTGCCATCATGGAGCTTCCCCTCAAGCCTGTAACCCAAAATAAACCCCTTTTTCTCCCACAAGCTGCTGGGTGACTTGGTTGGGTGATTTCTACCAGCAATGCGGACCTGAGTGCAACAGTTACCTTATGTATAAATGAGAACTCTGAAACACAGAAGAAGTATGATAAATTCCCTGAATATTTTCCACAGTGATTGTGAAATCATAATTGATGCTATGGGCTCTGTAACTCTAATTCTGCAGCCTTGAACATGCTATGTTTTTTTAATTCATAAGAGATGATCCAAAGACATATAAAAGTAGAAAAAAAAATGAAGTATACTCATATAAACTTTTATTATCAATTGAAAGAATGTCATTATGTGCATGAACTCTTTGGGAGTTTTGAAAACCACTGTCTCCTATGAAAGCTGTTCATGAATAAAGCAAATACAATTAGGTATTACATAATCTACTCAGATGAATAAAACAACCTTTTTAAGATGTTTTTGAAGTATAGAACATTTATAAATGCACAAATTAGAAACACGTAGTTCTTTCCAAGTTTAGTTGAGAAATTAGCAATTGCTTACATAGGAAAGGCAACAGAAAATGTGCAGCCCATCCTAAAGTGAAAGTGTTGCTTTTTCTTCTCTATGATTTTAAAACTTTATGCTTTGATCATTTCCAAATGCTTTCAACCAGCTGTTCTGTTATTTTACTATCCCCTGGTTGAGGCATTCTCCTGAAGCAAAATGTTCTATTTTTTTTATGTTTTAAGGACTGAAATTAAACTTAATCCAAAATTAAAATATGATATCAAAGCAATTCATGATGTGGTAAATTGTGTTAATTAATTATGTAGAAAAAAGAAAAAGATAATTACTACATTAGTTTGTCACAGAGTAACACTAAGTGCTGAGTGTTCAATTTCAAATATTAAATAAGTATTCAAATTTAATCCATTTAGTATTATGAAAGAAAAATTTGGATTTTTGAGAAAGGAATATAGATATGTAAGGCTGTATAAAATTTAACATCGTTTCAGAACAAATTAGGATAATAACTTTTCATAACATAATCATAGAAAGACAATTCAGTGCTGGAGAAATGGCTTAGCAGTTAAGGCACATGCCTGTGAAACCTAATGACCCCTGTTTGATTCTCCAGGTCCCAGGTAAGCCAGATGCACATAGCAGCACATTCATCTGGAGTTTGCAATGACAAGAGGCCCTGGCATACCCATTTTCATTCTCTCTCTCTCTCCCCTTTTCTGTCTCAAATAAATAAATAAAAGTAAATCTATTTAAAAAAATAAAAGAGAACTCAACAAATTAATCATTGTAATTGTTTTTGTAAAATCATCTAGGTATATGAGACCTAATGGGTTTCACTTACAGTGGTTTCAGAAAACAATGTCCTGATACCATATGACATAAGTTATAATGGTCAATGCTCCACATATAAATATATCCTAGTGAGAAAAGTAAGCAGGTATATTCTCTATGCTTCATGAAATGGAGGAATGACAATGTAGGAAAAAGTTCTGAAAACAATCTTCTAATGATGAATATAATAAAATTATAAACAACTGTTGAAATAAGGTATTGTCAAAAGTAGGATAAGATTACAGTACTTTGAAATGGGGTCTTATGGCTTGAGTATGAAATGTCACCCCCCCCCCAACACTCCCTTCTTAAATCCTAAGTCTTCATCTGGTTCTAATATCCTGGGAGGTCTTTGTAACCACAGGAGATAAGCCTACCCTGAGGAAGTCGGTCATGGTGCCTTAGAGTGAGCCCTTAGGGATACATTTTCCCTGGCCCCTTCCTCTGCTTTCTATAGCACCAGATGAACAACCTGTAGTAAGTCTAGAAACATGGAACCAAATGACCGTAGGTTGAATCTTCTAAAATTATAAGTAATCTTTTCTCCCTGAAGTAGGTCTCTCAAGTGATCTTGGTCACAGGGATGCTATATAATTAATAAAAGGGCTATCCCATAGTCTCTTAAATTTCATTTGAAAGCACCCAGCAAATCAATGATAAAGTAAAACATGTTAATGTTCTAAATAATTTATTTATTTGGAGAGAGAGAGAGAAAGAGAATGGCTGTGCCAGGACCTCTTGCCACTGCAATTAACTCCAGTGACATATACCACTTTATGCTCTGGATTTATATGGAAACTTGAGAATTGAACCTGAATCCTTAGGCTTTACAGGCAATTGCTTTAACTGCTAAGCCATCTCTCTAGCCATTAATGTTCTTAAGATGTTAAAATATTTTGACCAAGGAAAATATGTCGTGTTCTTTGAGTAAAATGCATACCTGATTGACAATAAACTCAATGCACTTTACAAAAAGAGAACATCCGTGTTATCCCTACCAAAAATGATGATTACAGCAGACTTTTAAGAAGAGCCTTTACTCATTCCTCAAGGAAAGAGCAATATGGAAAACTTCCACCCAGTGAACATATTGCAAACCAAAAAATCTAGAAGTACATTATCATTAAGTAAGAGAGGTAAATTGCACTAAACAAAAAGATGGTCAATGAAAATTGTGTATGCACAGTCATGGCAACAGATGGCCCACATGCCTGCCCAGATTACTTACAGGCAAAATTGTTATTTAATGAATATTGAAGAGTACTATTTGTGTTAGTTAGCTTTCTGTCACTGTGACAGAAGATCTGTGAAAAACAAATTAAGATAGGAAAGATTTATTCTGGCTTATGGTCTCAGACATATTAGTCCAAGAGTTTAGTCTCCCATACATGGGCTAATAGAAAAACAGACAATCAAGGTGGGGAGGTTGTTTAGAACCAAAGCTACTTAAATCATGACAGAGAGAGGGGAGAGGAAGAGAGACAGAGACAAAGAGAATAATACAAACAAAGCCACTAAAGTCACATCCACAGTAAAATGCCTTCTTTAACCAGGTCTAATGTAGAAAAGTTGCCACCAACTCCAATAATGCCATCAGGTCTTTCATGTAACTCTAAAATACCAACACCACAAAACAATTAATTTGTTAATATTTATGATTTATACTTTTCATATTTTTAAATGAAATAGATGCATCATTTCCTTTCAAGAGATTTATGTTCATCTATGCAGTAAAGTTATATATATATTGTATATATATATGTATAATCCTTCTCTGTCTCTTTTAAACACATATGTATGTAGTATACTCATACAAATATACATATATATGCATATAAACACATATTTTGAGTTTCTATACTTCATAAGCCAACATCTAACTAAGTTATTTCTTAATATTCCCAACATTATAGAGGTAACTAAACACAATTTGCTTGGAAATAATTTATTAAAATTACACTCATAAGAAAATTTGATTATCTATACCTGATTAAAATGCCAGCAAGTATCCTTCAAATTCAATGTTACATAGTCATAGAAATATCACAAAACACTCAGGGGACTCTGATCAATGAATATCAATAGGTATGGACATCCCAACATGAAATTTTATTTACTCTGACAAAAATCCACTTTTCTTACAAGTCTTTCAAAGAGCCCACATGTTTTGTAAAAATGTTTCTCAGTCTAGTTAGTAACTTCTTTCATATCCTGCTTTTTTTATTGAGATGAGTTATTATTGCCAATGTCCACTGGTGACCCTATACCCACTATATCCCCACAATTCATGTATTACTACCTCCAAACCTCCTGAGTCTTTGTGTTTTTACCAGAGCTGAACTAAACCCAGAAATTAGGTGAAGGTATTTTTCCCTACTTGAAGCTGTAATTTTTAGATTCCCCAAGTATTGCCATATATCCTAAAAGCTCTATTAGGCTTTCATGAAAAATCTCCTTCATCATCTACAAAAAAGGAAAAAAAAAAAAAAAAAAAAAAACCTAGTAAAGTCTTTTTTTTTTCCTAGCCAAGACATTACTCAACCATACTCAATAATAAGTACTGACTCTAGAAGAAAAAGTAAGCCACCATAATTATTTCTTGAACTGTAAACAAAATAACACTCTTGTAAAAACCTATTTGTAAGAACTTATTTGCCAAAAAGAAAATTCATTCATCCCTTGACAATCTTAGCTCTCTTCTCCTGAGAACCACAGTGTTCAAGTCCCTTATTTCCTGGGGGGGGGAAAAATAACATCATGGAGTGATTCGCTAGGCCACTCTATCCAAACTGTACAATGTTCTATAGGTATCAACCCTTTTGCTCTGCCTAAATGACACTTTTGAGTATTCTACCATTTCTACCTGTCATTGTGAATTGCAATCAATGCCCCTGCTTCAGATATCCCTTCCACAGTATAAATATTTCTCCCTTGTGTTTCTTATGTTAGGAATAGATAATTTTGCAAGAATTTCATTCTATTATCTTCTTATGAATTTTAGTTTGCAAGTAGACTTTCCCCCATAATCACTCATGGCTTTAGGTAGGGGTTTACCCAACTGATGTGAGGTGTGTAATGGATCTAGTTACACCAAGCATTCCTTTCCTGTAGGAAGCTTTCCATAATGACTCTTTATAACAAACCACACTCAATCTCACGATGTACTTTAATACCTAGAGTGAAATTCTTTCTTACTCCTGGAAACCCTGGCTGTTGAGTTTATAAAGACATGCCAGTGAGAGATGGGCTGAGAAGGTAAGGGGATTATAATAGGAAGTACTGATAAGAGATGGAAATAAGAAGACCAAAAATTTCCATTATTAGAATCAGATATAATACCATGGCACATGGAAGTTCCACATATTTAAATTGTTCCATGACCAGTCTTACAGCCCTTTTAATCTGGGTGTACTTGGAATCAAACATTCATGGAGTTTTCAGTTGGATGTGTCAATACAACATTATTTGGTACATTATAACAGCATTGATGCTAGACCATATATAGAACAGTGGTCCCATCACTTCTAATAAAGCTGAAAACCTCTCATTGTTTAATGACATTGTAGCCTGATTCATGATTGCACCCAGCTATTTACATATGAATTTGAGTTGAATTTCTCTTTGCAATAAACCCTGATTACTAAATGTTATTAAATAATTTTATCCTATCTTAAAATAATAATCTCTGTTCTTAAAAGATAAAAGGGTAAATGTTCTGTTAGTTGTTTCATAAAAATAGTCATTAAAATATTATGTTTAATTATTTTGCCTGCATTATGTAATTATATACTTAATTACCAGATAGATAACACATAGATAGCAAACAGGTAGATACCCAGCAATATCAAGAATAAGCCAACAATTAAATATATATATTTAGGCTTAAAAGTTTCTTTCTAACATGTATTATAGATTTTTGACACAAGCATAGGATAATACAATTTGGGAAATAATGATCCAAAATATTAACTGAAAGCAATCTAAATAAATCTGAATTTATTTAGTTAGTTATGTACTTTTTGCTGAAGACTGCCTTTTGAAATCAGAGAAAAGTGAGAATTTTCTCAATGGAAAAAAGCATAGAGGAATCTCTTTATCTTGGATGAAGTGTCCTGCAAATGATATCCTACACATTCACGTATGGTTTCAAAGCTTTCCAGAATTATCCTCTTACTGAGACAGGTTCTTCTAGGAGCAACTTTCAGAGTATTCCCCCATGTTTTAGATAACTGAGGAGATGACAGAATACTAATAAATGGTGGAACCATCCGTGGGACTTGGCGTGACTGGAGAGCATAGATGCTGGTCCCATGTAACTAGTGTCCATGTGGCATCCTACACAGTTCAGTCTAAACTGTGCATGTTCATGACCAGTCTTGAGGGGCCCCACAACACATATGCACAAACCAACTTCATAAAAATGCCAATGGTTGTAGGAATCTCATTAAAAATTAACTTCTAGCCCCCCCTTAGAAGAAATACCAAAGATGTAAAATACTCTGCAGGTAAAAAACTAATTCCCAAATGTTTATATGAAAAATTTAATAAGAAACAAATATCAAAGAGTCAAAACATACCATAAGTTTATAACTTCATAACCAAGTTATCAAACAAAAGCCACAAAGTCCACGGTACTCTGATCAGTACATCAGTTCCAGAACACCAACTCAGCAAACAAACAATTTACTTTCACTAAGAAATATTTTAGGGCTAAGGAGATGTCTGACTGGTTAAATGTGCTTGTGTGCAAAGCCTTCTGACCCAGGTTTGCTTCCATAGAACCCACATAAAGCTAGGTGCTCAAAGTAGCATATCCATTTGGTGTCGGTTTGCAATACATGAGATGCTGACAATTCCATTTTCCCTCTTGGTCTCTCTCCTTGCAAATTAATAAATAAGAATACTTTTGAAAACAAAGAAACATTCTAAAATTCATCTTCCAATTAATCATTGCCAATAATTTCATTGCAATTTTCATGAAGTAGAATCATCATACTTTTCAAATGAATATGGTGACTCCTCATCACAAAGATTAAAATCAAAATACCTTAAGAAGAACTTTAAAATATAGATATTAAAAATCTTTACTGGGGCTGGAGAGATGGCTTAGTAGTTAAGTGCTTGCCTGTAAAACCTTAGGACCCTGGTTCGAGGCTTGATTCCCCAGGACTCACATTAGCCAGATGCATAATAAAGGGCTCATGCATCTGGAGTTCATTTGCAGTGGTTGGAGGCCATGGTGTGCCCATTCTCTCTGGATATATATCTGCCTATTTCTCACTCTGTTGTTCTCAAATAAATAAATTTAAAAAAAGAATCTTCAATGGTATAAAATTATTATTTAAAACCACACAAAAATTGAAAGCCCCATCTTCTACAAGACCTTCCTCCCTAGTAAAAATTATGCCACAGGAAGATATTAGCACTTTACTTTGTTTCTTATGAAATATATTTTACGGTATCAAGCACTTCTGCAACTACTATTCCCATTCAATTCTTTTTTGGAAGAATTACATCCAAGCTTTAGATAATGTTTGTCTGGTTCTTCTTGTAAGCTTCGGATAGCCCGGAAGATTTTTCTCAAAGATAATGTATTTTCGATACTGAAATCATTGCCTCTCTGCCATGCCATTCTAAAAAGTAATAGAGCTAATTAAAGTGTTTTGGATCAAACATTGTATCAATTAAATTACAAAGCATATTAAAATAGACAATTGCTTTCTTTATGAATTGTGATGTTAAAATATGTTAATTCTCTGGTCCTCATTTTGGGAATGTTTGATTTACAATTGGTTGTCACTATGACAAATTAGAAAGGAACTGATGTAGTCAGACAGGTTAGTGCATGCCTTTATGTCCAATACCAAGGAGGCTGTTGTAAGAGGACTGCCATTAGTTCAAGGCCAACTTGGGGTGAATGAAAGAGAAAGAAGGGATTGAGGAGGGAGGGAGGGTCAAAAAGAATGAAAAAGAGAGACAGTGAAAGAAAGAAAGATGCAAAATAGGAAGGAATGAAGAAAGGAAAAAGGGAAAGGAAGGAGGAAGGCAGGGAGGGAGGGAGGAAGGAAGGGAACTGATGGAATTTTAATGTTTCTGTGTCAATTTCTCAAGATTTCACAAATAAGTATCACCTAAATGACAAAATCAGCCACCACCACTTGCATTTGTTTGCGTCTCAAAGTGGGCTGACACATGGGAATGTTTACAGTAAAATAGAAAAGAAAGGTTTTCAGGAATCCTTGGAAAAGTGGTGGTCCATAAGGAAGCAAGGTAGGGAGACTGCTGGCTGTTCATGTCCAGTCTAGAACAACTGCCCATACTCCATATATTACAGGTCAGAGTTTTATCTTATAACTGATCTGATCAACAATGATATGCTTAGGTGCTCAACATTTATTGAACAATGGCCAACGGTAGCAGTTCTCTTTTTTGGGAAATATAATGTATGGTTCTAAGTTCTTGGTTTTCTTATGCACATCTTGCATATGCCTCAGTATCTTACGTATCACACTGACTGTCACAAGAAAGATATATCATGTACCATCATTCAACCAACTTGAAGGACTTGGGGCTAAATCACAAGGGAACCATGGCCAGAGCATTATGGAGATCTACCCAACAAAGGGAGGATGCCTCTTTCCACCAAACTTTAATCAGAGCTTGGGAAAAATCCACTACTGTTGAGTTGTTTTTTTCCCCTAAATCAACATCCTCCCTTTGGATCTTCTTTGCAGTAAATGTAAGGAAAACTTGACAGTTTTTGTATAGAAGCTACAATGAGAAAAATATAGTATTCAAAGTTGGAGCAATGGCTCAGAAGTTAAAGTGCTTGCTGGCAAAGCCCAATGACTCAGGTTTGATTCCCCAGTACCCACATAAAGCCATTTTCACAAATTGGGGCATGCATGTGACATTTGTTTGTAGTGGCTAGGGCCCTTGATCTCTCTCTCTCTCTCTCTCTCTCTCTCTCTCTCTCTCTCTCTCTCTCTCTCTCCTTGCACATAAATTAATAAAACACTTAAAAATTTTAAAGCATAGACTTCTGTGGCATCTCAGGAGTATTACAGAATTATTGTGATACTATACATAGAGGTGCTCAAAGATTCCTATCACTTGGAATAATAAGTTGTTACTTCATGTTTTCAAAGCACATACTCTTGACATCCAATGAAAAATTCCAGTGTATAAAATATTTTGAAAAAAGATAATTACCTTTATTGCTTTCCCTTCTCCAAATTTCTCAGAGTAGACATGCTAAATTTATAACCAAAGCAAAAGAGATGTGAAATGTACAAATGAAGTATATTTTATTTGTTTTACATGCTCATTTTCATCTCTTTTATGGCTCAAAATCAATGTGATTTGCAATATGAGTGGAAAAGGCTCTGATCACTAACGAGAGAACATCTGGCAGTGCCAAGTAAAAATGGGACTTGTGAAGCATCTAAATATGATTTCTTGGCAGAGAAGAGAGATATGGAAAATATTCAATAAAACTCTTCCACTGTTTTCAATGGGAGTGCCATAGCAATCTCTCACTGTTCCCCAAAAGATGTTTATATGCTTTCAAAAGTATTGTTATGTGGTATGTAGTATAAAGAAAAGAGAAGAGATAACAAGTAATAGAGACCCAGAGTATAAAAGTATTATCACTATATAACACATAGCATAATAAGTTATGCAAAACAACACCTTTACTATATAACACTAAAAATAGGAAAATGTAACATGAAAAAATATGTGTATTGTGTTCTTTTCTCTACCCCCTTCCTCTGTCCCTCCTTCCCTCCCTTCCTTCCTTCATTTCGTCTTTCTTTTTTTGCTTCCTACCTCCAAGTTTTTCTTTCCTTTCTTCTGAACCTGTTACATATCAAACAATAATTTCATTCTTTATAAAGCACAAACAAGGGCTGGGGAGATGGCTTAGCATTTAAGGCACTTGCCCAAAAAGCCTAAGGACCTACTTTCAATTCCCCAGTACCTACATAAGCCAGATGCACAAGGTGGCACATGTGTCAGGATTTAGTTTGCACTGGCTGGAGGCCCTGGCACACCCATTCTCTCTCTATGTCCCTATTTGCAACTCTGTCTTTCAAATTAACACATAAAATACTTTTTAAAAAGCCAGCATGCCTTTAATCCTAGCACTAGGGAGGCAGAGGTAGGAGGATTTCCATGAGTTCAAGGCCACTCTTGAGACTACAGAGTGAATTCCAGGTCAGCCTGAGCTAGAGTGAGACCCTACCTTGGGAAAAAAAAAAAAAAAAAAAAAGACACAGGCAAGCTCTTAATATCTTAATCTCAGGGGTCGAGGGGAGATAGAACACTAGCCGCAAATGTGAAGGCTGAATCTGACATTCCAGGACACTTAAATGTTTGTTTTTTGTTTTTGGTTTTTTGTATTTTTTTTATATTTGAGGTAGGGTTTCACTCTAGTCCAGGCTGACCTGGAATTCACTATGTAGTCTAAGGGTGGTCTTAAACTCACAGTGATCCTGCTACCTCTGCCTCCTGACATTTAAATTAAAGTAAGTGGGCTTCATGGGTCTGCCTGTATTCCAAGCACTAGGGAGGCTCAGAGTTTTATCATATACATGATCTGATTAACAATGATAAGCTTGGGTGCTCAATATTTGTTGAACAATGGGCAATGGCAACAGTTCTTTTTACTGGATTCAGGTTAGAGACCCTGCCTCAATAGATAAAGAAGGCAGCTACTGAATATACACCCATGTGCGTGCACACGCACACACAGAACCTAAGCAAAAAAGAAGGAAATCTCAGCTTCAGACCTAATTTAACATCCTGACCTTAGGAAGTAACATGGCAATGATTTGGCAATGTTTTCTTAAATTTTATGAACATTAATATACTCAGTTAAGAAACATGTCTAATAAAGGTACTACTTTACCCTGTTTTACTTACAGATGAAGATTAGAGGGTCCTTCATTAGCATTCATAGTCATTTTCACACTTAAAAATTACAAAATTATACACAGAAAAAGGCCTATACACAAAAGTGTCCAAATTAACTTGAATCAGATTATTTTTTTCTAGCAACTTGTACTTTGTTTGTTTGTTTTTTAATGAAGGGTTTTACTCCAGCCCAGGCTAAAATGGAAGTCACTGTTATCCATGTCCTGTATCTAATGGGCATTCTCTTGTCACAGCCTCCAGAGTGTTTGGATTAAAGTTGGGCACTACCACATCAGACCTAAACATGTCATTTATTTATTAGTCTGAGAGGGACAGAAAGACATATAGAGAGAATGGGCAAGCCAGGACCTCCAGCTATAGCAGATGAAATCCAAATACATGTACCACCTTGTGCATCTGGCTTAACGTGGGTGCTGTGGAATTGAACCTGGGTCCTTAGGCTTCCCAGGCAAGTGCCTTAACTTGTCAACCATCACTCCAGCCCTTACCTTTCACCTTTACTAAATCATTCCATATCCATGCTGCTTCCTTGTCCTCAGTTCATCTTTCACTGTGCTTGCTGAGTGCTAGCCCACGTTAGACTGCCTCAGTGCACAGAAAAGGATGCCCACCATGAAGGATTTGAGAAGCGTGCCCATAGTGAGGAAGGTGCAGTTCTCAACGTGGCCTTGACTGAACAATCAAAGTGAAACTTCGTTTTTTAAGATCTTGTCCATCTGTAGTTACTTGTCAGTGGCACAGCATTCATTCACTCCTCAGACGTTTGAGAACAAATGAGATTGCTAATTGATGCCCCTCAGAAGTGAAAAAAGTGACTATGTGAGCAGGCTTGGGCTATGACTGGCAAAACAGAGAAAATCATTCCAAATAGATTCAAGAGTTCCCTGCTTTTAGAGTGATGGAGCATGATCAGAGCTATGGTGTATCCCAGAGGATATTTAGCAATGTCGGGACAGTTTTTGTTGTCATAAATGAAGGGATAATCCTGGTACCTTGAGAATATAGATAAAGAATTCTTTATGCCATCCTCAAAATGCACAGCTCTCCCTAGTCACAATTCTTCTGCCTAAATGGTCTACAGGGTAGTAGATGCTCAGAAACCCACTTGTAGAGCAACGAGAGAAAAGTGGAAGAAAATGACAACAGTTCTGCTCAGCAACCAGGGCTGAGTATATATTTTATAATGGGTATCACTGTGTGAATACGTGTATTTCTCCATGTGTTCATTTCAGGTAATATTCATGACTAATATAGAAATTGTGCTGTGTCATAGCTGCCGAGTAGGAATAAAGAGAAAATTCTTATTATTCTCTACTTGCCATGACTAGTTAAAGTGGGTCATGAGCATATGAGCAAGTAATTTGCCTTAGATCATTGAGCTGTGAGATGAGTTATATGATTAGTAAGTTCTTTCTAACCATTAGATCAAAGATTTAAGAAAGAGAGACCAATCTCTGCAGGCATTCTAAAGGAGGGTAATGGAAAAATCTCTGCATTTCCCTCAAAGCATATTTTCTCAAACTATGTTTGGTTACAGACAGAGGATATGATATAGAGAGGAAAGGAACACAAGCTCAGGAAAACTGGATGAATCATTGCATTTGCAAAGGAAATTCTGAAAAAGAAATATTTATGAAGCAGAATGGAGGAATTACTTAAACTTTGCTCATTTTCTGTATTATGCTCATCATTTCTGAGTCACTTTCCTGTTTCAATGAGGCAAGCTGTTTCAAAAGGCACAACATTCAGTGAGACAGTGGTGTTAAATGTCATGATCAAGGGCTGGGAGGGATTGCTTAGTGGTTTAGGCGTTTGCCTGCAAAGCCAAAGAACCCAGCTTCGAGTCCCCAGGACCCACATTAGCCAGGTGCACAAGGGGGTGCATGAGTCTGGAATTCGTCTGCAGTGGCTGGAGGCCCTGGTGTGCCCATTCTCTCTCTCGCTTTCTCTGCCAAATAAATTATATAAGTAAATAAATAAATTATATAAGTCATGATCAAGCCAGGCATGGTGGCACATGCCTTTAATCCCAGCACTTGGGAGGCAGAGGTAGGAGGATTGCCATGAGTTCAAGGCCACCCTGAGATTACATATTGAATTCTATGTCAGCCTGGGCTACAGTGAGGTCCTACCTCAAAAAATACAAAAGTCATGATCAAGGATTTTTACTAAGAAAAGATACTAAGATGTAGTGGTATCATTGACAGTTTACCATGGTAATGACCTCAGGTGAACTCAGAAAAAAAAAAAAAGTGTCATACACCTTAAAGGGCTACATTTTGAATCATTCAACAAGCAATTTACTAAACTGAAGTATTTCTCTTCTACCAGGCATCCTCTAAGTCTCATGAAGATTTATAATTTTGTTTTCTTAGCCTTCCTTTTGATTTTCTTTGCGACAGAAATATTCATTCCTTGTCCTTTTTACTCTAAATATAAATGAAATTCATAATGGAAGGAAATACATGAGCAAATAATAGAAGAAAGGACTTATGAGAGCTTGACACTGGAGAGCATAATCTTTGTCGCCACAGGATTCTGATCTGGTTCCCAATTCCAGATATGGGTTCCTTTACACTGAGCGGATCTTAGCCTGTTGGGAAGCTGTTGATCATTCACGGAGGCTGGGTGCCACTATTGTACTGGCCTGTATACCATGTCAGGGTGTTTGCTTCTGAGTAGCTTAAACCTCTGGTTGCTCAGGCCATTTTCCCCCAGTAGCCCCATGTAGTACTCCAGCCCTAGACAGGCTGTCTGGGGACCCTGCTTTTTTTCTGGAATTCCAGCCAGGTCTCTCCATGCTCAGTTTCAGCAACATATGGTGTCTTCAGCAATAGGGCCTCAGCTTTTCCTTAGTCAGGTAATCTTTGGCTAAATGAAGGGGTTACATACATCAAATTCTCCCTAAATTAATAGTGCTTATACCATTTAAACTATACTGACTTCACCTCCACCAGATAATCTGTTCTTCTTTTTCAGAAAGTAGCAAGACTGCAGGAGAAAAACTACCCTTCTCACTTCATCTGAGGAATGGAGAGACAAGCAAGAGTGCTGCTTCCATTCTGTTCCTTATAATCAGTACCAGGGTGTAGAAGACTAACCCTGAGGATACTCAATACCCACCAAAGGAGAGATCCAGAGGCTCCTAAGAGCTAGTCACTGAAGTAGACTTAAAATTCACCCAGAAAAAGTTGTAAGAGCCACAGTTTGAGAATCATGCCCAGAGGCAGTCCCTCCCTCCAAAATAAGTGACTGCTGCTCCCACAACACATAAACTTCAACCCCGTGAGGAATACCTGCAACCCTACTGAGGAGCGTCCCAATGGAATGGGGACAGGGATGAGGGAAGAGGGTACCAACACATGATGTATCCAAAACATCTTGTTAACAATAATAATAATAAACATTAAAAACTTTAGACACTGAAGTTACTCAAAGAGATAGGTGGGAATGTTCTGCAGTGACTAAATCCCTCTTATAGAAAATTAGTGATTTGGGCTATTTTTTTTTCTATTCATATAGTGATAAAAAAATTAGCTATTTTCTACAAGGGAGAATATAAGTTATATTAAGAATTTTCCATAGATGACTGAGAGGTTACAAATGAACAGATACAGATACGTTTAATCCATGTCACTGAAGATATATTATTGTATGTCCAGATGCTACAAATGATAATGTGACTTCTGGTGTAATTGTGTGAGATGTGACTTGATAATGTTTTGAAGAGGCCAAAATGCAGGTGAATGTGGCTTGCAATTAACTGCACTCTTTCTGAGGAGCTGTCTAGAAATACATATGAGAAGCTAAGCAATGTGGTTTTGCGAATCTGGTGCATTTGAGCATCTGCAATAGTGTGATTTGGAAAGTCAAGGAACAGTTCTTGTTAGAAGACACTGAAGCAGCTAGTGAGTTTCAGGAGGAATAAACGTCAAGGGAAGCAATGCTGAGCACAGAATACATCTGTCTGCCATCACCACAACATGCCACAATCTTCCACGTCTAAAAGTAGATGGGCATAACTGCAGATGAATGCGCAAAGCAATTTGTCAAAGGTCGATGGTGTTCTATCAGGAGGAAGATAAGACCCTTGTCTACATACTATTTGTTTGAATACATTTTAAAAAAAACACAAGATAAAGCAAACTCATATCACCAGTCCTGTTTTAAAGGAAATAATAAGGGTCAGATAATCTCCATCAAAATGTTAATGTCATCAGTACAGAAATGTGCAAAGAAATAAAGGATGGAATGTGTATTCAGACTCCAATTTCTGCAACTAGCCCCAGGAGTCAGGTAGTGGCGGCACAACTTCTAAGGTTTGCCCTTGCCCTGGGCAAAAGCCTCAGTGGCCCGCAGAGTAGCTGCTGTCCCTTCATAACTTCTCGCCTATCCTTCCGTTGTCCGTGTCCTCAGTGACCTCGGTATTCCAGGACAATTGTCTCAGGGTTTGCTTCTAGTGGGATGCAAACTAATCCATATTATAATACTTAAAGAATATTTACTTTGATAGAATAAATCCCTATCTAAAATTAACATCCTACTTGTTTCATAGATACTTTTCCTCTGGATTTGTCTTTTATCATTAGGGAAATATATAAAACGTACCCAATATTGCTCAGGGAAGAGGGGGTGGAAAGATTGTTAGAGCCACAAGTTGGAACATTATGCATGGAGACATTGCCTCTTCCCCATAACTGATGGCTAACACCAAAATTCATGATCCACAATCCCCGTGGGGATACCTGGCACCCCCAATGAGGAGGATCCCTTCGGAGGGGGCAGGGATGAGGGCAAGGATCATAGCAACATATGCTGTTTACACACTAAGTACATACATAAATAATAAAGAAAAAATAAACTTCAACAATATTGAAAATTTTAAAAAATAAAAAATAAACTCATATGTGCATGCATCTAAGTTGATAAAAAATACATTCTTTAAGAATAATATTTACTTGCTAGGGCCAAGCCTTTTATAGTCAAAGGAAGTTATTTCATTTTCGACAGGCAAATATAATAGACAAAATTGTGAATTCTTGTAGGTACTTAATTGCTTTATATCAGGAATTATTCCAACCTGAACATTTAAATCATGATTTTGTTTTAATTATATACGATACTATACTCAAGATGAATCATTTTTTATAGGTCCTAACTTTTGATCATGGAAGTGTTAAACATAAAACAGAATTACTGGTGACTCTTCAGAGCTGAGCATTACTCATTGGTTTAAGTTAAGAAACCCATCCTCTTTAGCTCATCAAACTTGCATTTGGAGCCTGCCTAATTACCAATGTGTGGATTCTGAGAGGCTGTGTCTCCATCAGAGGCCTAAGATTTGCTGTACTTTAGGTGTGCGATTGGGAATGTCCTCTTACTTGGTGTGAGGTATGAGTCACCCAGTTAAATGTGAGCCAACGCCTGCCTTCTTAGGAACACTGTCAATTAAAAAGAAAAATTTCATCTCAATCAATTCAGCCTTCCACATATGTTTTAGGGGACAAAACACCCAACCCAAAGCAGCTGATGGGAGTAAAGGGTTGATGCCACCTTACAGTCTCTAGGGGAAGTTTCCTGATGGCTAGAAGAGAATAACTGAACAGGGACTGGACATTGCTCCTTGCCACGTCACGTGGGAAATAGAAGCAAGACAGTGAGCTGCGTTCTGGAAGCGGGAAGCTGGACTATCCTACCCCAAACCCTGCCCCTAGCAAGACACCGCCCACAGCAAAACTCTAGCTCCCAAAGTGCCACTAGCCGAGGACCAAATATTCAGAACACATGAGTGTATGGAGAAAGGCGGACTCCAATGCCCTCAAGGTATCTTTCCATTGTTTTGAATTCAAGAGGAAAAGAACACTACTTATTAAACTCTAAAATCACAAACTAATATAAAAACAAAACTATGAAAGTGAACCTAAGCATTTTATGTTTAACAGCCATATTGTTTGCCTCCATTCTTCTGCTCAAGGCCATTGGCATCTGTGATGCAGTTTGGCTGCTAATTGGATGGAAATAGGCATAGATGTGCAGATATCTTTTTGGCATAAGGACCTCATCTCCTTTGGGAGAGTATATACACAGTAATGGACTTGCTGGCTTACACAGTAGTCCTATTTTTACTGATTGAGGAATCTCTCTAAGGCTTACTATGGTAGCTATAATGAGTTACATTCCCACCAGAAGAATATAGAATAACATTTTCTCCAAATCCGAAATCAACATTTGTTATTTATTTATCTTTTTGACAATGGTCAATCCAACTACAGTGAGAGGATATCTCATTATAGTTTCTTTTTTTAATTTACATTGGCAATTTACTTTTATCAGTAACAATTAATGAGCACTTTCTCAGTAAGGTAATATCTTCTGTTGACAAACATAAGTATAAAATACATTGTTTTCATTCATTCCTGTGTATAACCGTTATATTAAGCACAGTGCTTTACAAACTGCTGAAATTCACGTGGTTCCTTAAAATGAATTTTACGACATTTTATTTTCAGTTCTGATGAGATTAGATTTTTAAAAACTGATGTTTGATTTAAAATCTTATTTTATTTAAATGTGTTCTTCATGCTACAATACAACATTTCAAAGTCTATCAAGTACATAATGTCAGTATACACCCTCAAAACTTTTAAATTTAAATAATGACCTATAGCCTCAGCCTCTAAACTCCTGTAAGGCAGCATCAATATCTGAAAGAGAACACTATTAAATGCAGTATAAATTCCCCTCCCAATGCAAACTTAAGAAAAGCAAATTAAAAAGGATTATCAAATTACTAAACCTCAGTGGAATCCATTACTTAATATGCCAACTTCTTAACTTTCTAAACTTGTTTCTTCTAAAAACCTGTTTTTAATAGAATCAATATCTGAAGCCCACATCAAAGCAACTTTTTTTCCTGTTTTGTAAAAGCTTCCCCTAACAATTCTCACATTATGTGGAATTGAGAATCATTGTTCTAACAAAACAGCAAGGCAAAAAAAAAAAAAAGAGTAAGAACTTAAAAGCACAGTGTAAGAAAAGTACAGAGACATGAAGAGTAAGATATGAAAATCAAAAGGGATCACTCAGTTTTTGAACATCTTTTACCCTCGCAAGGTCCAAAGCCCAGAGATTAACATTACAGTCTACAGGTGTGTCATCACCATAGCAACTAACAAAACCCAAGGCTGGGGAGAGATAGTGGTAGAGAGCTTGTGGCATCCAAGAGGCCCAGGCCTCCATCCGCAGCTCCCCTGAAACAAACCCCCATAGAATACATCCTGCACAGAGCCCGACTAGTCCACGAGAACCACCTGGTGCACTACTCCTTCCTGGTGGGGAGACCAAGTTCAGGCCTATGGGAATGAGCACTCTTCTTCTAATAGTCAGCCTCCTGGGAACCTGTTCATGTTCCTTCTGCTCAAAAATTTTAAAGACATACTAACACAAAATATGAGAGCCAAACAAAGAAGAGCTGGTCTTAAAAAAAAAATGTGTCTGTCAGTTTCTACTGGAAAAGTTCTTTCTTGTGGAGCTACTGAGAGATAGAAACATGAAAAAGACAAAAAAAGTTATTTCAGATAAATTCCATGATAGGTGTGATGCAGTAAAGACTAGCATAGCAAGCTATTCTAAAGCATCCTGAATGCATAAAGTAGACATTTTAGAATGCTTTAACCTCTGTGAAAATGTAGGTTCAACCTAATTTTATACCCATTTCACACTTATCATAGACCCTATATTGTTCTAGATGTCCACTTTTCATCACGCAAAGATGAGGATAAACTTAGAGCTACCTATCAGATGAAGGAGCTGTGAAATTACTGCTGTGACACTGCTTTGAAAATAGGCCCCTAGGTTGTAAAGTGAGGAGCCAGCTCCTCCAAATGTCGTGTGGAGCTGGGACTCTTCAGTCGCCACCTGCGGTTGGCTTGATTGTTACTCCTCTTCTTATCTGACCCCAACCCAGTTAAGCATCAGCGTTTCTCAATTCTTCGGCTAAGGGCAATTTCTTTCTCCTAATTCTGTGTACACAGGATTAGTCAAAACGATTTTGCCCAAATCCGCCTTGACAGCACCAACTCTCCCTCCTGTTGACAAGGATCCGACGTTGACCATGAGCACTTCATTCTTAGACAGCCTTTGGCCCTTGGCTGCTTTCTTGTGTCCTTCAGCACGCGCACCTAGAAGCCGTCTCAGTAGGAATCAGGAGGTTTCCAGCTCAGCGAATCTCAGGTAAAGCTCCAAGGGCTCCGAGCACATGTACCACCATTCCGCCAGCCCCGCACAGAGGAGGGTCCATTTTTGTTCCAACTCCACTAAGACCTCCTGGAGCAGCATGCTCCGCAAAAAGTGGTACAAGTTTAGAAGATTGATTTACACATAGGTTTCCCTTCACTCTCTTTGGAAACAATACCGGGTCTCACTTCTATCTCCTGGCCCATTTTACATTCTCCTTGTAGAATACGACGCCCAGCCACACTCCCCTTAAGGTCATCATCTTCACAGCCAGGTTTGTTGACATCAAATGACCTAATAACAATGAGTCGAGGTTCTGAAGGGAAGTCTCGTGGGGGTACTGGAATTTCTTTACTATGAACTCACAGAGAACTTCAATAGTGTATTCAAGTTGAGCAGAAATTGGAATCATCAGAGGTCCTTCTGTCACTTTCTCTTACACAAATGCAAGAATCTGTTCAAGTTGTTATTTAGCCTGACTTTCTTTCATCAGATCAGTTTTATTCTGTAGGATCAAATACGCTTGAGTTTCTTGATTTCTCTTGCAGCCAGGTGTTCCGAAGTCCGAGGCTATCAACAGAAGAGTTGTTTCCATCACTGCTGAACTGTTCAGTATCGTGGTCATCAAAACATCATGGCCACAACAGTCAACAAGGGAAAATGCATGGCCAATTTGAAGTTCCCTTTAGTTCCTGGAATGTGGATAGGAAACTCACTGGGTGTATCACTTCCGCATGACCTGTAACATTCTGCCCAAGGACAACTGGGGAAGTCAAGTTTATACATCTTAGCATTAGCATATCCAAGCTATCCCAGCTTGATTGTAATGTTCCTTTCCAGTTCTTTTTGTGGGTCTGACTGTGTGAATGTCAGAAGTGGCTTTTGCAACAGTGGATTTCCCATGCACTACATGACCACTTGTACCTATATTAATAGTGGCTTGTCTGCTGCTAACTTCAAGTGAAAGTGGCATTAACTTCCTAACGTCCAAGGTAGCAAGATCCTGTTTTGAAAGGTGCAGCTGCCCAAAAGTCACTCCAGCCACATCCTCTCATTAAAGTTTGGACTTGAATTCCTCGGATACTTAAGGAAACATCATTTCAATGTATTAATGTTATTTGTTGACCATTTGTATGAATATTTTAGAAGTGTGTGATTAGATTTTTAGCCCATTTTTAATTAAAATATATTTCTTTGGCATTAATTTTTAATTGTGTCTTCATAGTCTGGATACCAACACAAATGGTGCTGGATTTTGCATTTGAAAATCTCTTCTACTGTGCCACTTTTCTCGGACTCCTCTGGATTGCTTCCTTCATAGTGACAGAGTCTCCTGTGTGGAGTAAATCTATTGCACTACTGTCTGGAATTAATACATCAATGGCAACTTATGGTTCCCATACTGCATTAAGAGTTCAGATCAATTTCACTGTGGATCCAAAATATTTTTGATCAAGTTTCAAATATTTTGGTATTGTCATAATAGTTATCATTAAATATGAATGAAAATCTTCAAAAACCTTTGGAGCTTAGTCCCACACAACTGGAAATATGAAAGTCAAGAACTGCAGGCAATGTTGTTATCTGATTCAATTAACTTGGCTTATACTTTGGAAATGACTAATTTTCATTCTATTTGCCAGAGAAAAGCCAAAAAGTAAGTTAGTAATTGCAGAGAACTTCTATTTTGTATTTCCCATCAACATAGAAACGTTGTGGGTTTTTTTGATGCACAATTTCTTTTGGTTAAGAGTTCTAGTCCAAGTTGGGGAGATGATTCAGCTGGGAAGAGTCCTTGCTACCCAAATTTGAGAATCTGAGTTTGATTTCCCAGCATTCACACAAAAACCCAAGTGTGGTAGTGCATGCCTAAAGTCTCAGGCCTGGGTTGGATGAGTCAGAGAGAGAAAGTTCTCTTTCTAGTCAAACCAAAAAGGCAGAGCAGGGCTGGAGAGATGGCTTAGTGGTTAAAGAACTTGCCTATAAAGCCAAAGGACCTTGGTTTGATTCCCCAGGGCTCATAAACAAGATGCATAAGGCGATGTATGCATCTGGAGTTTGTTTACAGTGACTGAAGGCCCTGGTGCACTCATTCTTTCTTTCTTTCTCTCTTTCTTCTTCTTCTTCTCCTCCTCCTCTTCTTCGTCCTCTTCCTTGTGCCTCATTCTCTTTCTCAAATAAATAAATAAAATATTTTTTTTAATATTAAAAATCAAAGCAGCCTCCAGTTTCAGTTAGAGACTCTGTCTCCTGGAAATAAAGTAGAAGAATGATAGAGGAATGCACCTAGTATCCTCCTCTGGCCTCTGCATAGCATGCTCACAAGGAGTGTGCATCTGCACACACGTGTGCATGTGCCCCCCCCCCACAGAAGAAGGTGGGACATAGTGCCATCTGCAGGAGACTCTGGATGGTATCAAGGTAAATTCCATGTATAAAGGCTGTCATTCAAGGCAATTATACTGCCTGCTTGGAGAAGTAATTTATTCCATTTGCTTAAATTAAGAGCTGATTCTCCAAACCCAGACAAGTGGACCCTTCAAAATAGACATATATTTATGTTATTATAATTATGAGGCAATTCACCTGAAATCTGACAAAATATCATGTTTACATGCCAACCAGAGGTATGATAATGTTGTTATAAACACAGTATTAGGATAAGAGCAACAAAAGAAGCGCTCATAGCGATCCAATCATCCAATCTACTAATAGTAAACAACATTTTCATTGCTCATTGGTATGATTGTGAAAAGACACTTATCATATAGTTATATTTTAAAAGAATCGTTACCATTGGTTAAACAAAAAATGGAGGGAAACATAATATAGTTTCAAGGTACTGCATTATATCCATATTTGAATCCAACTGTCACACTGAGCAGACTCTTTACCTTAGGAAACACCTTTTGTGTTTATAAAAGTGATTCTAATAATCATTTCATATTTTATAACAGTAAAAATATACAATCTTTTTAGTACATCTATGGCAATGGCTTTTGTAAACTCAAAGTGAACAGCATCCTTATCTTTGTAATTCATTAAGAAATGCCTTCCCAGCTTGGTGGTGCATGCCTTTAATCCCAGCACTTGGGAGGCAAAGATAGGAGGATCACCTTGAGCTTGAAGACAGCCTAAGATTACATAGTGAACCTCTCTAAAAAAAAAAAAAAAAAAAAAAAAAAGAGGCAGAAAAGAAAGAAATTCCTGATTTTAAAGTTTGTCAACTGCAATTTCTCTTTGTATTTGAGACTTAAAAAGTATCATTTATTTACTTCAGAGAAAGAGAAGGGAAGGGAAACAGGCAGAGAAAGAAACAGAAGGGAGAGAGAATTGCCATGCCAGGATCTCTGGCCACTACAAAAGAACTCCAGATTTTTGTGCCACTTTCTGGATCTGTCTTTATCTAGATACTGGGACTTGAACTCAGAATGTCAATCTATGCAAGCAAGTGCCTTTATCCACTGAGTCATTTCTCCAGCTCCTTGATTCTTTATATTTATTTGTTTGTTCATTTATTTATCTATTTACTTTGTACTTTGGGAGGTAGGGTCTCACTCTAGCTCAGGCTGGCCTAGAATTCACTATGTAGTCTCAGGGTAGCCTCAAACTCAGGGTGATCCTCCTACCTCTGCCTCCAGAGTGCTGGGATAAAAGGCGTGCACCACCATGCCTGGCTTCCTTGACTCTTTTTTAATGTATATTTTTTTATGATTTTACCTGCACATAAAAAATCTTTGAGATAAGGACTTCAAATGCATACTCCCAGACATTTTCTTTGAGATGTGAGCATAATTATAGCAGAAATTAGGAACTATAATGTCACAATGGGGCATATGTAGCATGTATTCTTGGAAAATATTGAGTTAGATTTATCATTTTGGTAAGCTTAGAAATATCAAAACTAAAATCTGAAGGTATTTAAACTGAAATAAGCCTTGAAATATGATTAAATGGCATAGTTGCTTTCTCTATTCTTTAGTTTTCCAAATTATGTTCCTCAATTATTTATAACCAACAAATTATACTAGGCATGAAATAACTCAGCTAATTTTTCACTTTGTTAATAAGATACACTTGCAACTTAGGAAATTTGATCAACTTCTATGCAATGATGTTTATTTTCTATATATTTATTTTCCTGTCTTTTTTGGTTTATTTCCTTGCTTGGTTTGTTTCAGACAGGGTCACTGTGAAGGTTGGATGGCCTTGTAATGTAGCCAAAAGGCCTCCTGCCTTAGCCTCCCAAGTGTTGGCATTATAGACTTGCACAGCATTCTTGGCCCAAGGTTATTTCTTAAGTAAAGAGATATATCAAAAGTAGTTTTGACATTTTTATAAATAATTTTAACTAAAAAATCAATTTTCAACACTTTGATGTTAATTAAAGAGAAATAATAATAACAAGCATAACATATCCACAAATAGAATGACAGAAGAATGTATTAAAAATTTAAAAAATACTACTTCAGAATTTCCTTTGGCCATACTCATATATACATGAAGAAGATGTAAATAATTTGGTATTTTAATATTTATGAAATATTTTCTGACAATAAATTTGATTTATTTTAGGCATGCTGATGTCATTGTTATCAACAAAATGCATTCCCTAATCATGCATAACAAAGTAGGTGGATCAAGTAATACAGTTTCAGCAATTATTTCAAAATATTTTAGGTAAAGTGACAGATGTTTATACTCAAATAAAGTGATGGATGTCTCAGGATCAGCATGGATAGGTATTGGTTGTGAATGTTTGGTAGAGATATGGAAGTACCTGCTCATGTCCTCCTTTTTCTCGAAGCAGGGCTCACAATAGTCCAACTTCACTTGAAGATCACTCTGTAGCCCACACTGGCTAAAGTTCATGCCAATCTTCTTACTACAACCTCCTGAGTGCTGCTATTATAGGCACAAACCACCTGATTCGCCCCCGCTTTTCTCCTACTTTAAGATATATTTAAAACTCTTCTTATTGGAAAGGTTAAAAGTCCATAACTATCACTGTAAACTCTATAATGTATAGTAAAGCTCAGCCATCAGGAAGTGCATACAAACCTGATACATAGCCATGCTGTACATATCTTATAAAATCTTGTCTGTTTGTTTTTCCTAAAGTAAGGTCTTTCTGTAGCTCAGGATGACCTGGAATTCACTATGTAGTCTCAGGCTGGCCTAGAACTCACAGCAATATTTCCCCCCTCTAAATCCCAAGTGCTGGGATTAAAGGTGTGTACCATGATGCTTAGCCTCTTTTAAAATATTAATCAAATATACGAATTCATCCTTGTGCTATCATATATATGGACATATAAATGAGCCCAGCTTGGATGAATCACCTAAGTAATTAAAGAAGGTAGATTGTCGCTACAGGTATTTTTGTGCTGTCAATGAGAAGATAAATGATACACCACATAAGACATAATTTACGGATTCCATGGATTAAAAATAATCTTAGTGGGAAGGTAATATGATGGAGAATGGAATTTCAAAGGGGAAAGTGTGGGGGTGGGGAGAGGGAGGGAATTACCATGGGATTTTTTTTATTATCATGGAAAATGCTAATAAAATTTTTTTAAAAAATGAATAAAGAAAGGAGGGGGCTAGAGGGATTGCTTAGTGGTTAAGGTGTTTGCCCGCAAAGCCAAAGGACCCAGGTCTGATTCCCCAGGACCGTCTGGAGTTCATTTGCAGTGGCTGGAGGCTCTGGCATGCCCATTCTCTCTCTTCCTCTGTCAAATCAATAAATAAATAAAAAGAAAAAATAAATAAAAATAATCTTAGATAAGACTTATTTACCTTATAGTATGGTGAAATAAGAGCTAATTCAAAAATGAAAAAAATCTGTATTGGTGTGAATATAGAAGAAATATTAAATTTATAGTCCATAAAACTCTGGACAACAGAAATATTTGTTGGCTGTTAACCAACCCCCCTTTTTTGTTAAATTTCATCTAGGGGAGTAAATATGAGTTATTGTCTTAAAATTTGAAAGCACGTTAAAATTTAACTTTTTCATGAAATGGTTATGAAGGGGAAATCCCCCACTTTTGGAAATTATGTACTGAAGGAGCTGAGAAATCGCATGGTTGACTGAGGACTTGCTGAGGCTGTGGGAGTCCGGAAGCTGTGGAAGTTGAGTCAGAAACATTGTGTTTGACTAGTTAAGAATGATTCTGTGTTTAGCTTACTTAGTCTCTGTTCAATCCTCAACACAAAGTATTTTTGGTTGCCATTGGAGAATTCTCAGTGGACAATCAATCAGTTTAGGACACTTTGAATTGTAGGTAGAGACAGGCCAACGTATTGACTCCCCCACCCTCACCAATTCAGCCATCTAGTGAGCTTTCCCACTTTTGGTGCTCAAACCCTGAGGAATGCTTTTCCGAAATTAAACATGCTGTTTCTGTCTTTGCTATAATTCCGATTCCTATACAGCAAAGTCTGTTGCATTTATTCCTGTCCCCTACCTGGTGATCATCTAGCAGCCCTGGAGCTGTAACTCATTGCTGCTACCTGGGTAAGAATCCATACTCACTAAGAGCAGAGCTGTTCTCGCCCATTTCAGTTATAGCAAATTCTTAGCACTGCTTCCCAGTCTATATGTAATGTTAGGTCATGAGGAGAACGTGGGCAGCACACAGAACCACGTGAGGCTTGCAGGTAGGAGAAACGTGTATGCTGATTCCTGCTTACAAAGTCAGCCTAACTATGGAGGCCGTTTAGGGTAGCAGACCACCCCAAAAGTAAAAGCAAAGAATGCCCTTGCAGTCTTTATTTTGCTAGAACTCAGAGAAGGATGTATTTGCTCATTATAGAGTTGTTACCTCTACCATACAGTAGCTCCATAGATCTGATTTTCTATAAACAACCTGAGCCCCTCCTAGGAAAGAGATGTCCTGTCCTATAATTAAGATTCCTAGGAGGATTAAATAGCACCCTAACACTGTGGCTGGATAAGATCAGCCCTCCAAACTTGGTGTCAGGGCTGGATAGCTCAGCCTCCATTCAGAACCTACACATCACCCCCATTTGGGTCTCCAGATGGGCCTGACCCTCTCCTGCCTTCTTATGGTCAGGAGCTCTTCATACTCTTTCCTCTTTCCTTCTCTTAATCTGGTAAAGTCTCTGAACTTTGCCCTCTGGTCTGTGGATTTCACTTCTTTGAATTCAGAAGATAACCATCTGGGGAAACCCCAAAAGTCTCATTATTGGTATGTTGGTGTAGATTAGTGCATTGGCAAGGCAATCCAAAATGCTTCTATCACTGTTGTTAAAGAGGATTAAGAAAAGGCTAACTTCTGAAATTATGAATGTTGCCATTGAGGAAGAAACCCCGTCTTTGGGGAACTGCAAAGTTAACTTCGAATGTTTAAGGTTGACTGGAGCTCCAGGAGTCACTGGGCTCCTGGGGAGATTAGCCAGAAGTGTTGCGGAGGAGCTCAGCCATGGATGGCTACTTCCAGTGCTTCTCTGCAGTCAGCTTGCAGCTCACCTTGTTCTTCCCCTGCTCAGTAGTCCAAGTCAAAAGACCTCTAGGTGACTGCTGAACTATGAGTAGACAATCAATCAGCCTGGGAGACTTTCAGTTCTGGATAGAAACAGAATCAGTGTACTAAATCTTCCTACACACACCCCGACTCAGTTCTCATTTGAGTTTCTAACTTCTGGAGGGCTCCTGTTTAAGTCAAGGAATGTTTCCTTGCTGGTCTAATGTGTCTGTCTTTACTGTATCTCTGAGTCCTGTTTAAGAAAGCCTATCACATACATCCCTGGTACTGGCCTTGTGAATTGTATTCCTGGGGCCCAGAATGGCAATGCTTTACTGCCCTCTGGGCAAGGACTCGCTCTGGCACAGCTCACAGGAGCAGAGCTGCTACCCCTCCAAGTTCACCATGCCAATTCCTTGCTGATTACTTTTTAATTTTATTTTTATTTTTGAGTTTTTACTGATAACTTCCATATATGAAGACAATATAACTTGATCATAGACTTTTCCTCCCCCGCCTTCAGTGTGATCCCCGCCACTGAACCCCTCCTCCTCTCCTACTAGTCTCTCCTGCTCTGATGCCATCACCTTTCCCTCCCATTAGAAGATCTGGGTAAGCAGTGTTAGTCACTGTAAGGTCAGGAATACAACAGCCTATTTGGAACTGGAAGACGGTATTGCAAAGCACTCTTCACATTCTCCTGGCTCTCAAGCTGCTCTTCCACCACTTCTGCTGCGGTCCCTGGGACTTGGAGGATGTGACAGAGACATCTCACTTAGTGTTGAGCACTCCACTGTCCTTTCTTCTTGGCACTTTGTTGAGTTTTGATTAATTATTAAGTACAAATAACCAATAGCACTTTGGAGGTATCAGTGGAAGTGGTGAAAAGTGGTACGATATATTTTGTTCAAAAACTCTAATGGGTCAGAATTAGGAAGGAATATAGGGAAACAAGAAAAGTACAGTTCCTTGAGTTTTATACTAAACAGCTGGATGGCTGTGAATGTTTTGACTTAAGAAGACTACAAACAGAAGCACCGTTGTGGATGATGGGGAATGTAGAATCTTTCTGTTGTTTTAAGCTTCTTACCTTCATAAGACCAAGGGATGATGTTGAATTGACTGGAAAAAGAAGAGCTTTGAAAAGAAATTGATTTGGAATGAACCTGAAAGACCTCAGCCCGAAGTAAAGATCACTAAAAAAGCTAAAGACTTAGCTCTAGGAAACGCAAACATTTAAGAAAGAAAGGATGGGGCATCAGCCCAGAAGTGTGCAAGGAACTGACCTTGGATGTAGGTAAAAAGGCCAACAAGTCCATTGGCCCAGAATTCAGAGAACAAAAATATTTTAAAAAGACAGTGATCCAAATCCTGACAAGATATTGATTAGTACTCTGAATTCTCATCCAAAAACTGAAATTGAAGGTTAACTAGGAATGTTTTTAAAGAAATGATGCTTAGTATATAAAATAAACTTAAAATGAGTGAAGGCAGTTATCCGAGAGTAATAATGGGCCGGCCTATCTCAGTGATGTGCCATTCAGGAGAACAGACATTACTTAAGGCCTCAGTAAGTCTCTGGGGCTTGGAGATTCTGTGCGATATTTGTGTCTCCACAACAAACAGAAGGGCGTGAGAGGACAGGGAAGCAGCCTTTGCACCACTTTGGTTAACTTTCCATTGGATAAAAACTAATCAAAATGACAGGTGTGGTGAGGCATTTCATTGATTTTGTGCTCTGCAACAGAAAATGTGTTTAGTAGTTTTCTAGCCAGTCTCTCCTACATAAATATTTTTCAAAGTCATTTCAATATTCTATTCTATACACTCTCAGGAAATTCTTCCTTTAATTATTTAAGCCAGTGTTGTGACAACTGCATCTGGTCTCTGTTTTCCATTCCCCAATTATAGACCTTCCTAATGCAATTTAGATGGTTTCGTTTGCTTATTATTTTATCAAGTAGCTTTGGATTCATTTAACTCACAGATGAAATATGGTATATGTAATTTTATTATATCTCTCTTATTCAGAATGTCTGTTATATCATACATACAAAATATAATAAAAATTAATTTTACATCCCATTGATTTTCTATCATTATTGTGTGATTAGCACATTAAAATGCTAACTTCAAATCTAACTTATTTCAATCAAACATATTAAGTCATTGAAATTAGCATGTAAATATAGATTTCTTTTTAGTGTTAATATTATGCACTATTAGCTCAGTAAGGATGTTTATCATATTAGGGGATACTCAATGAAATGTAAATAAGAATAAAAATTATGAAATATTTTCTGGGTTAATATTCACTTGAATTATAATTCTGAATAAAACTGCCTGTAATTTCGATATTCAATATCTTGTTTCCCCAGAAAATTGCACCAATAGTAGATTATATGAACCCAAAGCAATGTATCTGTGAATCCCAGCTGCACATCATGAGTTTTGTAATGGCTAAGTTAACATGCATTGTATCACCTTTTTAGGCTATAGCACTGGAAAAGATAGTTTTTAAAAGTTTCAGTGTTACATGGTGTGAACTATTCTAAGAATTGGTAAGGTGAACTGTGCCTTCACTGACCTACTCAGGGTATTTTGAATGTTACAGCAAGCCTTAATAAATTAGCTTCATCTGTCCAAGTGAAGCTAATCCTTCCTCACAGTTTGTAAAAAGTAGTCACCAAAAGCTACAGGGAAAACCTGTGCCTGTGATAGGCATTGCCTGTTGTAAGCTGATTCTGTGATGCTTATTCAATATAAGCTCATTCCTGCCAGGTCAGTGGCTAAAATCATCTAAGGTTTGAAGGATGAGTGGGTGTGTGCACACCTATATGCAGGTCTTCATTGTCCCCCTACCATGAATCCAGTTTCATTGTCTTGACTTAGGATTTGCACACTCAGGCACTCAGTGAGATGACATCAAATGTTCAGACAGGAGGAGCTCTAATGCATTATAGCTCTGGGTTTGAGCAAATGACCTTGTCTTGATGTCCATAGTAGAATGTGATTGAGGAAGACATTTGGCTTCAGTCTTTGGCATTCACATGCACCTGTATATCCATATATGTGCATCCACACAAACAAGTGACCCACACATACACAGACATGAACACACATACACACAACACACAGAACCTCCCAAATAAATAATAAATAGTCACATACAATTAAACAATAGAGGAAAAGGAAACTGGTGTTATAAAGATAACCTAGAAAGGCAAAAATGCGAATGGGATCTGATGTTCAGATATTGGGGGAATGCAATCTACATCGTACTGATACATTAAAGATAATATATATTTAGGAAAAACTCCTTTTGCAAATATTGCAAGCTAGACGTTAACCCAGATCATATCAGAATCAGCATAGGATCCTTTCTAGAATAACAAACTTTTTGACCTCTCCTCCACCTGGATTTGTGCTAAGCAATAAGTAAAAATGAAGCAAAAGTAAAAATGAGTTAATGAACTCAGAGGTTAAGCAATTAGTGTGGAACTGGGGACAGTAGTACCTGGAGAATGTCTCCAATGGCTGCCCAGAGGTACAACCACTCTAAGAAGATCATCATCCAGAGAAAAGACTGAACCTTGCACACCTTCTGGCTGCCCCATCCCACTGCAGATAACATTGTCATTAACTTACATTCTCTATTTTTGCAATATGCACATAGTCAAACAGTCAAAAACCATATACCAACAGAGGAAAAAAAAAAAAAAAGCAAGAGAAGGGCTGGAGAGATGGCTTAGCGGTTAAGCGCTTGCCTGTGAAGCCTAAGGACCCCGGTTCAAGGCTCGCTTCCCCAGGTCCCACGTTAGCCAGATGCACAAGGGGGCGCACGCGTCTGGAGTTCATTTGCAGAGGCTGGAAGACCTGGAGTGCCCCTTCTCCCTCTCTCCCTCTATCTGTCTTTCTCTCTCTGTCTGTCACTCTCAAATAAATTTAAAAAATAAAAAATAAAAAAAAAGCAAGAGAAAACAAACTGAACCATGCTTAAACAAAAAGGAAATTGTAGTTCAAGTTCTTTAGGGTTAGAATAAATATGGTTTCAAATTAAGTTAATTTCCTATTGCAAGCTCATACGAAGACCAATGTACGAAAGGTTGTTGATAATAGAAAACATATACTCAAAGCTTTCAAGTTTAAAGATATGAAACTACATCCATAGGTAAGGGATGGGTATTGATCATTTAAATGGGATCCTATAACAATTATGAAAGAAAGCTGATAAGGATTTTTAAAATTATTTTTGAGACAGAGAGAGAGGTAGGGAGAGAGAGAGACAGAGAGAAGGGTGCACCGGTGCCTTCAGCCCCCTGTGAACAAACTCCAGACGTGTTTGCCCCTCGGCGCAGGTGCAACGGGGCGCACGGGTGTTACTGTGTCTGGTTATGTGGCACCTGGAGAATTGAACATGAGCGTCAATGTTACCAATTAGTAAGATAACCTGACGAGGTGAGGCACTTACCCACAGATTTGCATACAAAGGTATTTCCCGTGTTAAGTTACCATGGGGAGAGGAATCTGAACTTCAATTAAATACCTCTATATTTCTTAGAAGATATACAGAAAGAAAAGATAAAAGTCAAGATTTTGCCAACGATCAAGTGAACCTCTCATATACTACTAGTTAGTTTTCTAAAAGATGCAAAAGCAGCAACTCAGTAACTCCATCCTTTCTATACACTGCACAGAAAGATACGGAAATGTAAAACATCCACAGGTGGGTGGTGTGATTCCTTATTAGTGGTGCGTTGCATTCTACAAGAGAACATGGGTAGTGCAGTTCCCAAAGAAGGGGAAGCATCCTGTGGTAGCTGTCACTGGTCTAATGCTCACTGTTCTCTGCAGGCTTCTTTGCCTGCCCGCCTGCCCTCAGCTGGAAAGACCGCTTTGGGAGCATATGGAACCTTGGGGACACTGAGGCTAGCTTTCACATGTAGGCCGTCATGGGTGGAGCTTTGGAGGTCTAGTTATGGTTAAGTAGCCCACTCCTGTTTCTTGCCCCTTCTCTTTTTTTCTGATATGCCAAGATATGAGTGACCTGCACCACAAGGTCCCCCCACCAGGGACACAAAAGAACCATGTCTTTGCTAACGGGACTGCCACTCTGAACCAGAGTCTTTACTTCTTTCCCTTGCATTGACATTTTGAGGTATTTGCTGTAGCAATAAGAAAAGGAAACTAACTCAAATGTCTTCATAAATCAGTATGTTGGTACATTTTTCCATTAGAATATTAGCAAGTATCAGTGTCTATTTGTTTGCTTATGATCCAACTGACAGAGTAATAACCTCTGCCTCATTTCTCATTTTTCATTCTTCTGACCACAATAAAGATTTGTCTACTTAACAAACATTTTAAGAAACAGAGGCCGAGGGCTGGAGAGATGGTTTAGCGGTTAAGTGCTTGCCTATGAAGCCTAAGGACCCCGATTTGAGGCTCTATTCCCCAGGGCCCACGTTAGCCAGATGCACAAGGGGGCGCACACATCTGGAGTTTGTTTGCAGTGGCTGGAGGCCCTGGCGCGCCCATTCTCTCTGTCTCTGTCTCTGTCTCTGTCTCTGTCTCTGTCTCTGTCTCTGTCTCTGTCTCTCTCTCTCTCTCTCTCTCTCTCTGTCTGTCTGTCTGTCTCTCGCAAATGCATAAGTAAAAATTGAATAAAAAAGCATTTAAAAAATATTTTTAAAAATAGAGGCCAAACAGGAGATAGTAATAAGGCTTGTTACTGCATAAGAGAATTCTTTGACTCATAGAACATAAATAAGCCAATCATGGTCTCACTACAGAAAAATAAACTTCTGACCCAACATAGAAGATAACTGTTGCAGTGACCTTGTTTCTGGAACACACACCTCGCCAAAAGCAGCTTGTGTGAGGAAAGGGTTTGTTTCAGGGTTTAGAGATTCCAGGGGAAGCTTCACGAGGGCAGAGCAAACTGGCTTAGTTCATCATGCATCTATAGAAGAGAGAGACAAGAGCAGGCATCAGCAAACACAAGGTGAGTCTGAACACACGCCTCAAGTCGCCCCAGGGCCACCCTTCCAGCAGGACTCTGGCTGCTCAGTGGGTAAGGCGCTTGCCACTCAGGCATGAGGATCTGAGTGCGGTGGGTGTGTGTGTCTGTAAATACTAGCATTCCAAACTGAGATGGGCCGGGTGTGGTGGTGCACGCCTTTAATCCCAGCACTCGGGAGGCAGAGGTAGGAGGATCGCCGTGAGTTCAAGGCCACCCTGAGATTACAGAGTTAATTCCAGGTCAGCCTGGACCAGAGTGAGACCCTACCTCAAAAAACAAAAAACAAACAAACAAAAAAAAAACTGAGATGGGAGGCAAAGATGGACCACACCCAAAAGATGGTAGGCCAACTAGGCAGGCATATGCAATGACAAACAAGTAACTCCGCCGCAAACAAGATGGATGTAGAGGCCCAGAGGAATGACACCCGAGGTTGTCCTCTGACTCCATATGTCATCCATGGCGTGTGACAGCTCCACCCCCCCCCATATCAGACACAGGCACCGAATGTAAGAAAGAGAAGAAGCTAATCTGCATAAGAATAAAATCCGAGGTATAAGGTAAACTTGGAAGTCCTAGAGAACTTGAGATTAATAAAAAAAAAAAAAAAACAACAAGTAAATAAAAGGGAAGCTAATTAGTGTATATCCTGGAGAAAATTAACCAGCTCCAAATGGTGCCGGAAAGAATGTTTTGATCAAGTAAGACTGAGGAAGAGGAGCACTAGTTGAGTGAGGGGAAAACTTGAGTGAAGTGTGATCCAGCAATCTGACATTTGAACTGGGAAAATGTTTCTCAGTCAAAACCAAAAGGATATCTTAGGACATTCTGCGAAGTGACTCAGAAGAGATGAGGGTCAGTATCTGAGGTTGGGCACCCCAGCAGCTCATAGATTTTTGAAGGCTTGCTAGCATCAGGATGCACTTCACATGAACATATTCTCTTTATGCTCTTTTTAAGAAAATTGGAAGGTTTCATTTTCAAAATAAATCAAGGTAAATGGAAAATAGTCACTACTACTGCCTCAATAATTAGTCAAGGAATTTCATCCAGATGCTTGAAAAGAGTTTGCTGAAGAGAAGAATCCTTACCTTTCAAAGTTTACTGTTTTCCATCTGTTAGTCGCTAATGAATATCTTTCCATTTATGTTACTACTAAAAATTAGATGCACAATTTAGGTGTGAATAATAGTATCTGTTTCAGTTTGTTAAGCAAATATGAAATAAATTCAAATATGCAGTTAGTTGATATTTAGTAAGAGTCACATATGTGATTAAATAATAAATCACAAGAACTTTGGAATCACAAATAAATACTAAATAATAAATCACAAATCTTTTCTCCAGGCAAGTTATCCTAACATGGATAAATATCCTTATACTGAGAATTTATTTAAAAAAAATAAAACTATTAGTCAAACATGTCTTCCTCCAAATTGTCCCAGCTAAAACTGTTACAAAGTTATAGTTTTCTCAAATAAGAAGACATTGATAAGAGTAACTATTCCTTTTTTTGCAGTTAATGGATATATACTGTTGCTGTTATAATTGCAGGCAATCTAAAGATTTAAAAGTTCAGTTATGGGTGTGGATGAAGTGTTCCACTCAGGCTCACATTGCTGCCAGAAAGCACGTGACCAAGAATCAGGTGGGGGAAAAAGGATTATTTTGTCTTCCAGACTCAAGGGGAAGCTCCGTGACGGCAGGGAAAAGCAATGGCATGAGAAGAGGGTGGACATCACCTTCTGGCCAACATCAGATAGACAACAGCAACAGGAGAGTGTGCCAAACACTGGCAAGGGCAACCTGGAGGTGAGACGGATCAGTCTGTCTCCAACAATACACTGCCACCAGGAGCCTCCAATTACCAAATTGCCGCCAGTTTGGAACCTAACATTCAGAGCACAGTTTATGGGGGAACCTGGGTCAAACCACCATGCCAAATAAGCTATAGTGAGTTTATTGTGTTGTAGTACCCTGCATAAACCCTAAGTAAGAATATTTAACTCCTTGCGAGGGTATACTATTTCCTGTGCTTGTTGCTATGGGCGAATATGTAGCAGGAAGCAGATCAAGGAAAGAAAGGATTTATTTATTTATACAGTTCAAGCCACAACACGAGGCTTTTAATTTTAGCCTTTTATAGAATGCCAGATTCTATAGACATATTTACTTATTAGACATATTTATTTACCTTTAATAAGGTAATTTTCTATATAGCAGTACTGAAAGTTGGGTTAGTTGCCTTTCTTTTTTACCCCCCCCCCTCCATTAACAGCTGCAACTTCATGATTTAAATGTGAAAATGTCAAAGTTTCCTTTTAAAATATTTGATGGCAATTGAATAAGTGCTACCGTCAGCAGGTCTATTATGCTTCTCATTTGCAGTATATTTTTAAATTTTAAAAGTTAAGCATATTGAAACTATTAGAAATGTAACTAAGCATAACACCAACCAGGTGATAATATAAATCATATGTTTCCAATGAGAAACTCATAGACTGCAAGTTAATGTTGTTAAGCCCATGTATCCACATCAACAGAAATATTCATCATCATTATCACCTCTCAGCTGGCAGAAATTAGCAGCAGATGTTATGGAAGTTTTCCATGTTTATATTCGGAGATGTTCAACATTCCCCTGAGAATTTGGAATTGGAAAACACAATGAATCATGTTCCCGCCACCCCAGTAAACTGTATTTCCATCATAACAACCATTTGTCTAACAGAGTTTCATCTCAGATTTGTTTCCCATCTAAGGTAAGGAAGCTAGAGAACCACTAGGTGCCAATAAAAATAGTCATCATATTGCTTCAGACAAAAGGAAAGAGAAAATAGTTTTGTTTATAAAATGTTCTGTGTACTCTAGTAAAATAACCACAAGCTCTCCATATTTCATAAGCTGGTTGTTTGACTATCATACTAGTGATTATTTGAAGTTTATAATATTGAATAACCCTGATAAATTAATGAACATTACTTTTTTGCCTTTCAGCTACAGAAACACTTTACTAAAACACAATATGAACTAGAGTAGATAATTTTAAAGGGACAAAAATGATTAAGTACCCCAGTGTTTTCTGATACCAAAAATGAGCATGAATCTATAATTTACTAGTATACTTAACACTTAACTCACCTCTTATAATAATACATACACATTTTTTAACATTAATTTGGAAAAATAATTATTGTGTGGGTATTGGTATAAGAATATATGAGTGATGTGGTTCATGACATTTTCAACTGAGTTTGATATAGAAATAAAAACATTTGCTAAGAGAAATAACATGCATTAGCATAGATAAATGCTGGGAACATGACACTCATAAGCCCTAAAAGCATTGGAAACAATGAGTCTACGTTTCTGGTAATATAATAATTTTAACACCATTAATAGAAAACACAACTTGTTTATTTGGTGCCTCAAGAAATAACTTCAGAAATATATTATTTCCTTAAAAATTATTTGCAAAAGGGAAAGAGAAAATATGGGTAAACCAATGCCTCTAACCACTGCAAATAAACTCTGAATGCATGTGTCACTTTGTGTGTCTGATTTCTTGTGGGTACTGGAGAATCAAACCTGGACCTCCAGGCTTTGCAAGCAAGCTCCTTTACCCACTTAGCCATCTCCCCAGGCTGTAAAGATATTATTGAGCTTACAAATTAAAGCTCTGTCATGTTCTTGTTAGTTGTTCTCCCCAGGAAAGTTGCAGTACAAAAAAAAAAAAAAAAACCATGAAATTCATCACGGGCATTCTGGGAAAATTAGGAGGTAAAAATCTGAACTCAGTATTTTGCAAAGAACTTAGCCAACGTCCTATTGTGATGGATTATTATATAAAAAGAGGACTTCAAAGTCACTTAAAACTCAAGTTGGTTTTCAAAATTACAATCTTGCCTAAATTTTTATCCAAGTACTGTGTAAGGAAGAGAGGAAAACAGAGCAAGGAGGGGATAAAATGAAAAAATAAAATTCAAAAATGTTCTTTTAACCCAGATGCCTACATCAGCCTGATCATGATCTTGCAGCAGGCACATAATACTTTAGGACTGAGGAAAGAGAATAAGTCTTTTTAAGCATCTTCATGAATATCAGCTGGTCAGTTTTTGGAGAAAGGTAAAAATATTGCCTCAAGAGAACAAATCCACACTATCTTATATGTTGCTATAAGGATATCAGCAGCAAACAGCATCTGCAGGTGTTCTTTAGTTTGCGAAAATTTGTATAAATGTGTAGAAGTCTGTTTTGACTGAGCACTCTTGACAGTTATCAACAATATATGATTTAGAAAATGATGGCTAAGCAATTGTCTAAAATAAGTTACCCCTAGTTATCCACGCATGGCATAGTTACAGAGTTCCATTCAGATAATGAACAGTTCAACATACTCAACAAGTTAAAAACTTCACATTCAATGCGCATCCTCAGTGAGTATGAGCCCTCCAGCATTGCTCCAGATGAGTAAATGGCACCATGTCAAGTAATGTCTTATCCACATCCAGTAATTCAGGTCAATGCTCTCGTTTTGCTGCTTCCAGCCATATATCTAGCCAGTGAACAAGTTAGATTCATTTTTTAATCTCTAATAACTCTTTCTAAGTGTTTACTCATTTATTTATGCAAGAGAGAGGCAGATAGAAAGAATGGGAGTGCTAGAGCCTCCAGCCACTACAAACGAACTCCAGACGCATGTGCCACCTTGTGTATCAGGCTGTACATGAGTACTGGGGAATTGAACCCAGCTCCTTTTGCTTTGCAAGCAAGAACTTTAATAGCCATCTCTCCAGCCCCCCAATAACTCTTGAACTCATTTACATTATTTTTTGTTTTTATCCCACTTTACCAAGGTATAATTAAAAATGTCATATTTATAGCATAGAATGTGATGTTTTGAGATATATACACACTTTGTGAAATGAGTTGAACTCATTCACTTTCCTGCATTCTCTTGTTATATTCTGTCCACAGGACTGTCATCAGTAGATTAGATTTCTTAAAATGCTTCCTTCTGTGTTTTATTATACTTAACTCCCTATACTTGATTACTTCTCGTACACATACCATAGCTGCATATGTACTACTTTAAAAGTAAATATTATGATCTATCCATCCTTTAAAAAATATGTTGAGTTTCCAAATCATTAACAGAGTCCAGAATGTGTGTGTGTGTGTGTGTGTGTGTGTGTGTGTGTGTGTGTGTCCTATAGTTCTCTCTTCTAATTTTGATCCTTTTTTTCTGAGTAACTTCACCCCTTTTACTTTCCTTCAAGTTATCAACTGACCTCTTCCCTTCAATTTCCTACCCTTCATGTGTGTCTCTATCAGCCATGGTTGTCTCTCTGTTGTTTCAGAGTAGATCATTCTCAGCAGCTTCTGGTGGGGAAAAACACACTTCATTGAAGAGAACCATCATATACCTTTGTGTTTCTCTGCCTTCCATTTCACTTGTAAACTCAATCCTGTCCTGAGGAATCACTGTCCTGTAATAGACTTAATCTTAGGCTACGATGTCAACAGACCTCAGTAAAGATGCATGATATAAATTTATACCTTGCAAAGAGATATTTGGATGAGATTCTGGACATCAAACACTGCACATGAAGCATGTTTGGTGGCCAGATGTGTGATAGATGCACTTGTAATTCAGTCACATTCTGGTGTAGGTTTAGGATAAAAGGCAAATGTAAAGTTAAATATTGCATTAGTGACTTCTGGGCAGTATAGGCCCCCTTGTCACATTTATCACCATATCCATTTTGTTTAAAATAATAACACAATTGTTATTTACTTATTTATTTATTGGGATCTTTTGTGTGTGCATTTAGTCACACTGTCATGTTTGTGTTTCAAGAGTGGAGGTCAGAGCATGTGGTGGTTTGAATAGTATAGATAACCCCCAATATATTCAGTTGTTTATTTGTTTGTAGTTTGCATCTGCAGCTGCCTGGCTGGAGGCAGTGTCTCTGGGTGGATCTTTAGGTGTGGTGGTGGGTTTCAGATTTCAATCTAAAGATATGCAAAGTGTGCCTACCTGGAGTTCCTGAGGTGTGCTTCAGCTTTTGACATTTTGGCTTGTGGTTCTCTCTCTCTCTGCTTGGGCCTGTAAAGGCAGGCCAGTTTCCTCTGTCATTATGGAACTTCACCTGGATCTATAAGCTTCAATAAATCCCTTCCTCCATATCTATGTCTGGTCTGGAAGTTCATCTCAGGGAACCTGAATCTGTCCGCCACAGAGCACAACTGGGCATCAGACGTCACCTCTACCTTGGGCATGGTCTCTTGTTTCCTGGTGTGTTTGGCAGGCTAGCAGGATCATGAACTTACAAAGTCTTCGGTGTTTGCCATATATCTCCCCATAGAAGCACTGGGATCATAGATGCCCTCTGTGCAACCGCTTTCCATGGGTCGAGGGATCTGAATTCAGGACCTCACACTTGCATGACAAGTGCTTTCGCCATGGAGCCATCTACCCGCTTCCATTGTTAGGCATTCTTGACAACTTGTGGTTCACAGCATCTGGCTATTAGAAACCACTGTCTCGTGTTCTCATAGTATGTAGATAACTCAGAAATTTTGGATTCCCTTAAATTTGAACAACTTCACAGTACAAGAAAGACTCGGAGATCAAATCTTACCTCTTTTCTAGCATCTTTGTTCACCTCTGAGATTATTTCATAGAGCCTGATAGATTTTCATGTCAGTTCTCCTTTAAGGGTACTTAACTTCCTCTTTCCATTCAAAATCATCCAATTTTTCTATACCATTATCCATGCACTATTGTCCAGAGGAGTTTTCATGTTCTGCTCTAGCTAGCACGATCCTCATCTCTCATAATCCTCTCTTGACTTTTTTTGCTTTTATTTTCTAATTCTTATTCACATTTTCCCACTGAATGGCTCCATCTTTTAAATAATAATGCTAAGCTGACCATTTATATACAAGCCTGCAATCCTTCTACTCAGGAAGGTAAGACTTCAGGATCTCAATTAAAACTTGCTTTGTGGGGATGGAGGGATGGCTTAGCAGTTCAAGTATTTGCCTGAAAAGTCAAAGGACTCAGTTCAACTCCCCAGAATCCACATTAGCCAGATTCACAAGGGGGCACAAGCATCTAGAATTCACTTTGCAGTGGCAGGAGACCCTGGGAAGCCCATATTCTCCCTCTCTCTCTCTCTCTCTCTCTCTTCCTCTCTCTCTCTCTTCTTCACCCTCTCTCTCTCCCCCCTTTCTCTGTTAAATAAATAAATAAATAAATAAATAAATAAATAAATAAATAAATAAAATTGCTTTGTGGCTAGAGAGATGACTCAGCAGGAACCCGTAAAGCCAGATGCACACGGTGGCACATGCATCTGGAGGGCCTCTAGCCATTCCAAATGAACTCCAGACTCACATGCCACCCTGTGCCTCTGGGTACTTAGGATTTTCAGGCAAGCACCTTAACTGCTAAGCCATATCTCCAGTCCCAAATGTATGTTTTGTAGAGTTACTCTTACTCAGTACTGATCAATTATTATATTTTAACTAAGTCAGTACAGCCTCTCCAAGTGTTTTTTTAACTGTGTTAAGACATATGCATTTGCCATCACTTTTCATATTTTTCTTGAAATTAGGATAATTATATGTAAAACAATGACAGTTATAATTATAGAAATAATTATATTATAAATGATAGAAAATGTGCAAACACATGTAATCTCATTTCAATCCTATCTGTATGGGTTTCATGTCCCTTAATATTCTAAGATAAAGAAATAAATTCAGTGCATACTTCACCAGTGTCCTTTGTGGAAAATGAACATAATAGTCCTATTGTTTTGGAATTGGAGTATCATTGTAAACAACTGTCAGAATAACTTCAATCAATAATGATGCTGAGGCCCAATAACACTGGTTATTACACTATGTGCTATAAAGATTCACTCAATAAAATTTTATTGTGGAAAATTGCCATAATACAAAATTTAAATCAACATTATAGCAGATTACTTCATTTCATTTATGGCAACACTAAAAAGTCCAGTAGGATCATGATATTAAATTCTTATGACTGGATTTCAGAACTACTCAACATGTACCTCACCTCACCTCCCATCGCCCATGAACTTTATTTCACACTATTCTATAATCCATTGCTTCAGTTAGATTTGCCAACCCAACAGGAGGCTAACCCCTACATATTTACCTTTTTTTTTTTTTTTTTTGGTTTTTCAAGGTAGGGTCTCACTGTGACCCAGGCTGGCCTGGAATTCACTATGTAGTCTCAGAGTGTCCTTGAACTCATGGCAATCCTCCTACCTCTACCTCCCGAGTGCTAGGATTAAAGGCATGTGCCACCATGCCTGGCTTATATCTACCTATCTACCTTTGTGTTGTTACATAAATCATGTTTTCCATAAGACTAACAGGTAAAATTTGTCCAAAGGAAATACAGACATAACAATAGCCTTATTTTTCTTATAAAAAATATCCACTAACCATTATAAATAGGAATTGTTTTTTCAACTTATCCTAGGTTCCTTTACTCCTCCGTGTGTGTGTGTGTGTGTGTGTGTGTGTGTGTGTGTGTATGTGTGTGTGTGTGTGTGTTTCTCTCTCTCTCTCCTGCCGTTATCATTGCAAAATATTTGGAAAGCCATTGGGCTTACAATGTATGTTCTAAGTAGGATGAAGAGGCAAAAATAGCAAAAGATGAAGAGAAGAGATGAAATATATTCCTCTAGAGGAGCCCTTTGCAGAAGAATGCGAACCCCAGGATCTTTGTTCACATAATTATAACTATTAACCACTGATGTGCATTTCTACTAAGCCTTCCGTGGTGAGCCATGGCCAGGAGTATAGTATAAGGTATACTGTACAAAGTTATGCCCGTGTAAGATTTACCTGGGCTCTTGCACAGGCCTGCATTATAGCTTGTTGAGTAACTCTAGACAGTATTTAGCACTTATTTCTCTATCTAACTTTGGGTAACACCAGAAGAGAGTTTTAGCATCCATAAGGAAACCATATAATTTACATGAATTAATTAATATAATGATGAACCTCCAAAGAGAATTCTCTTTTAGCAATTCTTTTTAAAAATATTTTTTGTTTATTTTTATTTATTTATTTGATAGTAACAGAGAGAGGAAGAGGCAGATAGGGAGAGAAGAGAGAGAATGGGCGCGCCAGGGCCTCCAGCCACTGCAAATGAACTCCAGACGCATGCGCCCCCTTGTGCATCTGGCTAACGTGGGTCCTGGGGAATTGAGCCTCGAACTGGGGTCCTTAGGCTTCACAGGCAAGCGCTTAACTACTAAGCCATCTCTCCAGCCCTTTTAGCAATTCTTTATATTTGTTTTAAGGGAAAAATGAAATTTATTATAACCTATAGTCACTATTTCCCCAAAGTACTTTTTCATGATATCACAAGTCCCTGCTGAAAATAAAATATGTCTAGAGAAAAATTGGATAAATACATCTGGCCAAACTGAAGTACCTTAAAGGTCCAATTTGATGGTATCATTTCTATAATTTTGTTTTTGTGAATCTCTAAGAAATAAGATGCTAGAATTTCAAAAAGCTGTCAATCCATGGCACCATTATTGTCATAACACCATAGAATTCTTTCATAATCCATGTGTCAGTTTTTCCCAAATTTCTTCTGTGTACAGTCTTTATAACTGCATGCATCATCTCCATACCAGGGTCTACTCAACTGATGTAGTTTGAAATAGTTTAAGGAGATATTTGACAAATTTTAACTGAGGTATCTCAGTCGAGGTGGATTTGTGACAATGCTAAGCATGAAGTTATGACTTTTTTTTTAACAGAAATATCAAGGAATGGGAAGAAATAGATGAAGGGAAAAGAAAAGAGCATTCAGTCCCCAAACTACCATGACCAGTCTTGGATTGTTAGTCATCACTGAAACTTAAGCTAGAGACAGGCATTCCACTCTCTGAAAATTTCATCGTAGATGTGGCAACAAATATTGTATAAACAATACATCATTGCTTTAAACATCATTCACATAAATCCTAAAGTCTTTCAATACTAAAGGTCTTATGTATAAAACATGACAAGCAAACAGAAAAATTAAGAAAACAGGGCTGGAGAGATGACTTAGCGGTTAGGCGCTTGCCTGTGACGCCTAAGGACCCGGGGTTCGAGGCTCGGTTCCCCAGGTCCCACGTTAGCCAGATGCACAAGGGGGCGCACGCATCTGGAGTTCGTTTGCAGAGGCTGGAGGCCCTGGCGCGCCCATTCTCTCTCTCTCCCTCTACCTGTCTTTCTCTCTGTGTCTGTCGCTCTCAAATAAATAAATTAAAAATTAAAAAAAAAAAAAGAAAACATCCTGACAGTATGAAAACCTATCATTTTCATCATATGAAGAACACTTTATGGTCTATTTCCAAATGTCACTAAAGTATAAAGAACCCATACCTAAAGGTACTGACAAATGAAAAGACAAAGCCATTCTACAGGAGACTTCTAGACCCTAGTTTCCCCTATTATGATTACAGTTCCTTTTAGGAAACATAGGAATATTTCAGTGTGGTATACATTAGTGACTGTAGACACTTTGGCAATTAGGAGAAAATTAGAAAATTTGCTGCAATTTCAATAACTCCTAAATTATTGATGTCTCTAAATAACAGTTATATATATTTAGCAACCTAATTAAACATAGCCTGACGCAAAAGTTCTGGAAGGGAATATTTGGGTCTTTTACATCTTACAGCATCCTATAAACATCTCATTTTTCAAAATTGAGCTCTTACAGCAATCACTTTCATAAAATAATTCAGTTTTCACAGTCAACTTTACTTTCTAAGTTGCTGTGAAAAAAATGTTCAAATTAGTTATTAAATTTTAGTGTAAGTACGAAAAATAACTGGTAGGGATTGCTGCAATATTTTTCAATATTTTGAAAGGTTGTGTTTTGTCTTGTTAGTGTAATTAAAGTGCATTCTTTAAGCAAAGATACATATTAATGATATCAGTAAATGTATATATTCATGATTTCTCAATTTGACATCAGACCTTAAAGACATTTCCATCCAAAGTCATTATATATCATGTGGAAAGCGGGCTGGAGAGATGGCTTAGCGGTTAAGCGCTTGACTGTGAAGGCTAAGGACCCCTGGTTCGAGGCTCGGTTCCCCAGGTCCCACGTTAGCCAGATGCACAAGGGGGCGCACACGTCTGGAAGTCGTTTGCAGAGGCTGGAAGCCCTGGCGTGCCCATTCTCTCTCTCTCCCTCTATCTGTCTTTCTCTCTGTGTCTGTCGCTCTTAAATAAATAAATAAACGATATCATATAATGTGGAAAGGTCCTGTGCATGATTCTAGGAACATATGGGGATTTCCTGTCTTGTTTGTATATAATTCTGGTGCATAGAAAAAAGTATTGTTTTTCTCTTATCATTATTTTTAACAACATATTTCATATGGATATACCATGTGTTGGTGCTCCCTTTTCCCCAGTCTCTGTCCCCATTTCATTGGCAACCCTCCTCAGTGGGGTTGCAGGTTTTCTCTGTGGGATTGTGGTTTATGCATTGTGGGAGCATCAGAGATCCAGAGTATCCTAAGAGCTCACCAGTGAAGTAGACTTAAAATTCACCACTGAGGAGCATTCCCAATGGAATGGGGGCAGGGATGAGGGAAAAAAGGGAACCAACATATGATGTATCAATATGAAACACGTTATTAATGATAATAATAATAAACATTAAAAAAGCTTCACCAACCATGGCTCAGGAAATTCTGCTGAAGAGAGGTGGAAAGATTGTAAGATCCTCAGGTTTAGAAATTACTTTTGAAAAATCAATAGCAGCTGGAGAGATAGATTAGTGGTTAAGGCATGTACCAGCAAAGCCAAAGGACCGAGGTTCAATCCACAGTACCCACATACAGCCAGATGCACAAGGTGACAGACATACGCATCTGTAGTAGCTAGAGGCCCTGGCTCACCCATTCTCTCTTTCTTTCTCTCTCGTCTTTCTCTCCCTCTCTCTATCTCTCTCAAATTAATAAATATAACGTTAAAAATGGGACATGATTTGACTCACTTTCACCTCAGAGTACTGTTTTCCCAACAATACCTCCTAAGTGGCATTCATTAAATAAAGCCGCCACATTCATTGTGCTATGTTTGTACCTGGACCCTTCGCTGATTCTTGGTCCTGCATCATTGGTCAGTCTGAGTCATGCAGCTGCACTAACTTACATACTGTCATTTTCCTTCCAAGTTAATTCATTTTATTAGTTATGTACACGGTGAGCATTGAGCCACATTGGTACCATCATCAGCTTCCTGCCTGCCCTCCCCTCTGCAGGGACTCTCCATGTTGGAAAATTCTCTAAGGAGAGTGAAGTCAACACCAGATTAACAGGCTAATCATTATTATTTTACAGAGTATTTAACAAGTGTAGGCCCTCTCGTAGCCCACAACTGGTGGGAGCTTGGTAGTGGAGAGCATGTTCGTTTTCAGATATGGTTCTGACATGTTTCCCAGCTCCAGCTATGGGTTCTATTCTACCGAATGGATCAGTTAGCCAAATCAAGAGCAGTTGGTTATTTTTTATGTGTTTTGTTATCTTCCTTGATATTATAGGTCCTGATATTTTACCATGTTAAATGCAGAATCGACTTACCAAAACTAACATTAACTAGTATTAAGAAGAATGACATATTGAAAGTTTGAAATCTACCTTACATTTCATCACAGAGAATCTCTATTTTGCAGGTGGGTATTAGAATCTGTAGAATTATCTTTATTTATTACCTTTATTCTCTTGGCTTATGTTCCTTAATTTTACCATTATTTGTTGTTGCCTTAAATATGTGATCTTTTAAGATATTTTTATTTACTTGCAAGCAGAGAGAAAGAGAGAATAAAAACAGGGAGAGTAGGTATACCCGGGCTTCTAACCATGGCAAATGAGCTCCAGATACATGTATTTTGTGCATCTGGCTTTAGGTAAGTATTGGAGAATCAACCCAGGTCTTCAGGTTGTATAAGCAAGCACCTTAACTACTGAGCAATCTCTTCAGTCCCTTTTTTTCTTTCTTTTTTTTTTAAAATTAGTTTTGTATTCAGCAACTACAGGCAGTTTGGTACCATTATTAGGCTCATCCGTGACCTACCCCCTCCCCATCAGCCCCTCCTTGTTGAGGTATATGGGTCATGCATTGTGGAGTTAGCCCACAGTTATTGGTACAATAAATGTCTCTGGATATCATGACCCAACATGTGGCTCTGACATTCTTTCCGCCCCCTCTTTGGTGAAATTTGCCTGAGCCATGTTGGTTTCATTTTTGGTCAGCTTCAGTGATGAGGTGTTGGGGGCCTCTGAGGCTCTGGCCCTCTGATTTGGTAGGAGTAGATTTTTCTCTGTGTTGGTCTCCTTTCAGTCCCTTTTTTGAAAAATAGTTTTATTTATTTGCAAGCAGAGAGAGAGGAAAGAAAGTGTATGGCTGCTTCAGAGCTTCTTGCTACTGCAAACAAATGCCACTTTATGCCTCTCACTGTATATGGTTACCGGGGAGTTGAAACCAGGCTGTCAGGCTTTGTGAGCAAGCACCTTTAACAGTTGAACCATCTTTCCAGGTCACTTTTCGTTCTAATCATGTTTCTTTTCCAAAGCCTACATTGTTTGTTTCTCCCCTGATCCAAACCACAGGGATGTTAGTGTGTGGGGTGGAAGGGGCAAGTTTAAAAGATACCCTTTACTTCTGTGCACAGGGCGGCTCTTCACCCACATGGACTCTTTCACACTGGGTGGACTTCTCCATGACCATCTGTGTCTCTGGGAGCCTTGATGCCTTTCTTCTCTTTTCTTTTTTTCCTCTGTGAAGATTTTCCAGTTTTTTAAACAGCAGATTAGTGAGGGGGCTTGCTGCAATGCTTTCAATATTTGAGGGCTCTCTGTTTTGTTTTGTTAGTGTGGTTAAAGTGCATTCTTCAAGCAAAGATATATGTTAGTGATTTCAGTTAATGTATCTTTTCATGATTTCTCAGGTTTATGTCATATCTTAAGACCATTTCCATCCAAAGTCATTATATAATATATGGAAAGCTAAAAAAAAAAAAAATGTGTGATTTTAGGAACCCATGGGGATTTCCAGACTTGTTGCTTACAACTCTGGGGCACAGAGAAATTATTTTTGAAATAAAATAGTATAGGATTTCACTTTTCTTTTTTTTTTTTCCTTTTCTTTGTAACAATTTCATTCGTACCTATATTAAATCGCACCTTTATTTTATATCATATTCCTTTCCTATGCCCAACCATCTTTTACACCTTATTGAACTCAGCTAAGCAAAATATTCTACATCTCTCCTTGAGTGTCAATGAGTGTACCTAACTGTGAGGAAATAATCAAGGTTTGCCACATGAGAAAATGAATGAATGAGTCCATGATTTCAGATCAGCACAGTGGTTTACATGTCTGGAATGTAGTGACGAGAAATATTGTGTTAGCTTGCAAAACCACAGCAAACAGTGAATGAAGTCTGCAAGATTTTATTTAGCAGAACTAGTGAGTCCAATTTGCATTTGTCACTGACATGTTTTAGCCCCTTTGAATTTTAGAGTATAATGAAGTGACTCATGGAGGAAATATTTATGAGAATTGAAAAATTATGCAACATACTTAATTGGCCTTTTCAAGGGCAATGTTTGCTATTGCTTTTGTAAAAAAGCATATGTTTAGATACTTTTAATGTGATAAAATTTAAAGCAAACTATTATTTACTGTATTTAAAGTGTTAAAGTTTAGAAGAATCCAAAATGTTCTGCAAGAAGAAATTACACTGAAAAGAATGTCTAATGATAAACTTATTTTACTTATTTTAGTTTAATTTTTAAAAATATTTTACTCATTTATTTGCAAGCAGAGAGAGAAAGAGAGACAGAGAGAAAGCAAGAGAGAGAGAATGAGTAAGCCCAAGCCTCTAGTCACTGCAAACGAACTCCAGATACATGTTCCACTTTGTGCATCTGGCTTAATTGGAGTGCTAGGGAATCGAACCCTAGCAGGCAAGCACTTTAAACACTGACCCATCCATCCAGCCCTTTTTTTATTTTAATGCTTTGTTTTTTCTTTTATTTCTGGTATAAAATATTACCATAGTTGAAATCACAAAATTGTATTTTAATTTTAACTCTATAACATATAAAACATTAACAACATAATTTATAAGTATCATATTCTATTGTCGAATGTAAGTGACCTGTTTAGCATTTTATTACAATGTATTATACAGTCATACCCCATATTTTATTTGTTTCCCTGGGGCTATGAACAGTATAGGCTAATATTCACAAGTTCCGTATCTTGGGGATTGCAAACATAAGCACACTTGTATCAGACCTTCAGCTAGTCTGATAAATGGTTCTGGGCTTTTTTTTTTTTTTTAAATCAGCTGGGACAAGTCAGGTGACAAATGATTTCCATTAGCCTCAGCAGAATGGAAACAAAACAGATCAATACAAATGATTTGCAGCAGGTTTAGATCATAAATTTCCTCTCACCCTCGTACATCATTTTAATATAAAAGTTTTTTTTCTTTTCATAGTAGAAGAAAAAGTCATTAGAGAATTGAAAATTCTAGATATTATGCACTATCCTTGATTTAAGGTGAGATGATGTTAATGTGCTATTAACTTTATTCAATGGTACATAATAATATTATTTTTAAATATGGCAAACACTAAAATGTTAATGAGCCATGTTCCAGAAAATTAATTTAACCTACAAATAAATTGTGTAAAAAGTCATAAACTCCTTAAGTTTACAAAGTGAGGGTTGATTTTTATTTAATTTTGGACTTTCATTGCTTAATTTTTTTGGTGACTCTTTTCTTAAATAATTTTATTAGAATTATTTATTTGTTAAGTATGTCCACTTCCTGGTTTCATGTTTAAAAGATGCGTTTTTACATTTGTAGATCATGTTTTCATAGTAGAAAATAATAGGAGACAAGAAGAGTGAAGCCATGAAAGGGAAGAAAAATAAATCCAAATTCAGAAAAGTAAATCAAGGTTACCTTTCCTTTTGCCTGAATCACTCCCAGGGAAATAGCTTCTATGAGGTTATGAGAGACCCACAGGACCCCACCTAATGCCTGTCAAGGGAGTCTTGGCAGTTAATGGCGTTACTTAGTTATGAGACTGGTAGACCCATAAAGATACGGCCAAAATCTGTCACTCCTGCGCCATGCACCAAGCCCATCGTTCTGAGCAATGTTCCACCACACCCAGGGAAAACGAACCCGCTGTTATGCAAAAGTAGCTCTTACCCCAGCAAAGAGAAGTAGCTCATGCCCACTGTTCCCTGGAGGACCACCAGGGGAGAAGGACCAGGATAGAGGCTAGCTCCTGCTGACCGAGGCTGGCATAGGAACAAGGCCAGCCTCCTGAGCCGGCCCTGAGAATTCGCCTCGCCTTTCTCAGTTTACCAGAACACTCGTTGCTGCTTGAATGACAGAAAGGGAAATAACCACTATTCTTTCCAGAAAGAGAAGGAAGTCTGTTTCAGATGGACATAAGAAGAGAGAGTTATTCAACAAGCTTTTGTGTAAAAACCAGTTTTAACGATTCGCTGCCTTTGGGTTGAGGAGTTGAGTCGTATACACACTGGGTCAGTGCAGGACCAACTCTTCCTTAAAATGCAGGCGAGGCTCAAAATCCCTCTAATCCTTCCCAGTAACTTCAAATACTTGGCAAAAAACTGTTTAAATGGTTGTTCTCTCTGAAAAAAGTCAAGGAAAACGATATCCATTCTTTCCATACCTTAATGTCTATAAGCTTACGGTTTACAGTCTTCCCAATTTGCCTGAAATATCTATCGGCACATCCTAGGGATAAAGAGGATGCCATTTAGAACCAGTCTGTATTCACATCCAGGCTTTGCAATTCACCAGCTGTGTGTGTAATCCTGGGTGAGATACTCATCCTTTCCATGGCTCAACTTAGAGTAAGTAACAATTCTACTTGTCCTACTAGATTGGGATGAAAACTAAAGACATAAACACAATAGATACTTCACAACTGCATCTGAATAATAAGTAATATGCATTCTAGATATTATTACTGTTATTATTATATATGTTATTGAGTTTATATGTACACAAAAAGGTCATTTTATTAGCAAAAAAAAAAGAGGTTCCATTATGGTGCTTTCAAGCAATATTTTGTGCCCCTGGCCCCATCTTTCTCCTTCCCCTCCACCTTTGTGCCCTACCTCCTGACTTGTCTGTCCCTGCTCTCCCACAACATGTTTCCTTGTTCCTTCTCCCAATCCATCTTATCACTCTTGCTCCCCGCTCGTGGTTGTCTCTATAAAACCATATCCTATGCTCAGTCCTACGTCCCATTATTACATACATAAAAATAGTAAAAGTTACAAACCATATAAATAAAGAGCATGCCATTTTTTTTTTTTTTTTGGTCTTTCTTCAGTTGGAATCCTCACAGCATATTTCTTTTCCAAACCCTTCCATTTTCCTGCAAATTTTGTAACTCCTTTTTTCCCCCTAGAGCTGTCCATTGTGTTTATGTACCTGATTTTCCTTATTCAGTCATCTTATGCTGAATATCTCAGTTGATTGTGTGTCTTTCCTAATGTGGCTAACACACCAATAGACACAGATATTCGAGTTTCTGTGTAGTCGGATACAGGTTACTTTGGGTATATGTCCAGGAGTTGTATGTCGGATCCATAGGGTACTTCAAGTTTCAGAGTTTTGAGAAATCCTAACATTGGTTTCCATAAAGGCTGTACAAGTTCATACCCCACCAACACTGAAAAAGTATAGTAGCTCATACCCCACCAACACTGCACAAGTGTACTAGTTCATACCCCACTAACACTGAACTAGTGTACTAGTTCATATCCCAGTAACACTGAACAAGTGTACTAGTTCATGCCCCACCAACACTGCACAAGTGTACTAGTTCATACCCCACCAACAGTGAACAAGTGTACTAGTTCATACCCCACCAGCACTGAACAAGTGTACTAGTTCATACCCCACCAACAGTGAACAAGTGTACTAGTTCATACCCCACCAAGAGTGAACAAGTGTACTAGTTCATACCCCGCCAACACTGCACAAGTGTACTAGTTCATACCCCGCCAACACTGAACAAGTGTACTAGTTCATACCCCCACCAACACTGAACAAGTGTACTAGTTCATACCCCACCAACACTGAACAAGTGTACTAGTTCATACCCCACCAGCATGAACAAGTGTACTAGTTCATACCCCGCCAACACTGAACAAGTGTACTAGTTCATACCCCCACCAACACTGAACAAGTGTACTAGTTCATACCCCACCAACACTGCACAAGTGTACTAGTTCATACCCCGCCAACACTGAACAAGTGTACTAGTTCATACCCCCACCAACACTGAACAAGTGTACTAGTTCATACCCCCACCAACACTGAACAAGTGTACTAGTTCATACCCCACCAGCATGAACAAGTGTACTAGTTCATACCCCACCGACACTGAACAAGTGTAGTAGTTCATACCCCCACCAACACTGAACAAGTGTACTAGTTCATACCCCACCATCAGTGAACAAGTGTACTAGTTCATGCCCCAACAACACTGCACAAGTGTACTAGTTCATACCCCACCAACACTGAACAAGTGTACTAGTTCATACCCCCACCAACACTGAACAAGTGTACTAGTTCATACCCCACCAGCATGAACAAGTGTACTAGTTCATACCCCACCGACACTGAACAAGTGTACTAGTTCATACCCCACCAACACTGAACAAGTGTACTAGTTCATACCCCACCAACACTGAACAAGTGTACTAGTTCATACCCCCACCAACACTGAACAAGTGTACTAGTTCATACCCCACCAACACTGAACAAGTGTACTAGTTCATACCCCCACCAACACTGAACAAGTGTACTAGTTCATACCCCACCAGCATGAACAAGTGTACTAGTTCATACCCCACCGACACTGAACAAGTGTACTAGTTCATACCCCCACCAACACTGAACAAGTGTACTAGTTCATACCCCACCATCAGTGAACAAGTGTACTAGTTCATACCCCACCAACACTGAACAAGTGTACTAGTTCATACCCCCACCAACACTGAACAAGTGTACTAGTTCATACCCCACCAACACTGAACAAGTGTACTAGTTCATACCCCCACCAACACTGAACAAGTGTACTAGTTCATACCCCCACCAACACTGAACAAGTGTACTAGTTCATACCCCACCATCAGTGAACAAGTGTACTAGTTCATACCCCATCAACACTGCACAAGTGTAGTAGTTCATACCCCACCAACAGTGAACAAGTGTACTAGTTCATACCCCGCCAACACTGAACAAGTGTACTAGTTCATACCGCACCATCAGTGAACAAGTGTACTAGTTCATACCCCACCAACAGTGAACAAGTGTACTAGTTCATACCCCACCAACAGTGAACAAGTGTACTAGTTCATACCCAACCATCAGTGAACAAGTGTACTAGTTCATACCCCACCAACACTGAACAAGTGTACTAGTTCATACCCCACCAACACTGAACAAGTGTACTAGTTCATACCCCACCAACAGTGAACAAGTGTACTAGTTCATACCCCACCAACAGTGAACAAGTGTACTAGTTCATACCCCACCAACAGTGAACAAGTGTACTAGTTCATACCCCACCAGCATGAACAAGTGTACTAGTTCATACCCCACCAACACTGAACAAGTGTACTAGTTCATACCCAACCATCAGTGAACAAGTGTACTAGTTCATACCCCACCAACACTGAACAAGTGTACTAGTTCATACCCCACCAACAGTGAACAAGTGTACTAGTTCATACCCCACCAACACTGAACAAGTGTACTAGTTCATACCCCGCCAACACTGAACAAGTGTACTAGTTCATACCCCACCAACATTGAACAAGTGTACTAGTTCATACCCAACCATCAGTGAACAAGTGTACTAGTTCATACCCCACCAACACTGCACAAGTGTACTAGTTCATACCCCACCAACACTGCACAAGTGTACTAGTTCATACAACCACCAACAGTGAACAAATGTAGAGTTCCTCTTACTCACCCTCATGTGTTGTCATTTTTTCTTTGAAGATAGTTATTCAGAAAGGGGTGAAATATTAATTGATGAACATCTTGGAGCTATCTGTTGAACAAGTGTGTTTCATTTTTTTTGAAGTGTCCTTTCATTGCATTAGCCCCTTTGTTGATTGGATGAGTGTTTTTTTGTATAGTGTTTGCAGTTATGTATATTTTCTAGATATTAACACCCTGCTGTAGGAATAGCTGACAAAGTCTACAGTCCTGTTTGCTCTACATATAGTTTCTTTTGCTTTGAAGAAAATTTAATTTCACATAGTCCCATTTGTTGATTCTTGTGACTATTTTCATGTTTTTGACTCCCGTTTGGAAGTTCTTCGTAAACCTATAGCTCCTGGAGTATTATCCACATTTTCCTCCATCATCTTCAGTGTTTCTGTCTTTCCATAACAGTCTATGATGCATTATGAATTGATCTTTATGCAAGGCTAAAAATGTGGATCTAGGACTAGAGAGATGGCTTAATATTTAAGGTGCTTTCCCTTGGAACCTAAGGACTCAAGTTCAACTCTTCAGATCCCACATAAACCAGACACACAAGGTGATGCAAATGCACAAGATCACACATACACACAAGATGACACACACATCTGGAATTTAATTGCAGTGGCTGGAGGCCCTGGCATGCCAACTCTCTCTCTCTTTTATAAAAAGTTTCAAAAAACATGGATCTAATTTCATTCCTCTGCAGGTGGATATACAGTTTTGCCGGCATCATCTATTGAATAGGCTGTGTTTTTGTTTTCACCCAGTGTATGTTTTAGATATATATTTTTTTAATTAGTTGATCATAGTGGTGCTTTCCAATGCCCTGGGGTCTTCTATTCCATTGGCCTGTGTGTCTATTTTTGTTCCAGGACCATCCTATCTAAAAAGCAAATGCTTAGAGGATTATGACAGAGACATAGACATCTCATGAAAACATTTTTCCAGGAAGATCATTCCAGAATACATGCACTTGCTGATACTTGGGAAGTATTGGGGAACATCTTTACATCTGTTTCTTTATTTGAAAAGTGGACCATCATGTAAAATTTCTGAATTCCTTGAGAACTGTACTTGGAGGAAGCATGAGAAGGATCCCTGGCCTTAAGTGTGCAGTGAGTTCCAAAGCAACATCCAGTATTGACCACAGTAAGGATTAGCTACATTGGAGGTTATGTCTAGTCCAAATAGCAGATGACTAAGCCCGCTAACATCTGACTGTAACCACCTAAGGTACTTACCCCAAGGATGAACTTCCCAACCAAAGCTTTCTTGAACTTTACACGTGTACCAAAATGAGTAACAACAACAACAGCTGGTTTGCTCTTGGATAGTACTATGTTTTGCAGGTATTGATGATTCTGTAGTAGCAGCTGGAACAGTATTGACTCTTCTCGATTCAAAGAGCATAACTTACTTTCTGCCTTTTAGGTTTTCTCATCCACACATAAATCTGTGGCCTTCCAACTAAGCTATTTGTTTGGAATATAATTCCATTAACTTATAACCAGAATTTGCAAAATGCTGGAAAAAAGACACAAAAGCAACTATAGCTAAATATTTGCTCATCTTTTTCAGCATAACCTACTTTGGAACTTTAGTTTCAGATTTTCCTGTAGTATTTTTCCATTGAAATTTCATTCTCTTTTGTTTTAAATATTATATGATTTTCCCTAGTTCTTTTGGTAAAAAAAAAAAGCTACTCTTTCTTAGCTAAAAGCAAAGTTATTTCTTACTTTAATTAAATTATTGACATATGTTCTTCAGCAAGGAGCTGAAATTTGATCCATAATTAAAGTTAAAAATTTTCACCATACATTAGTCAGAAGCGTCCTACTTCCTAAGCACATCACACTTTCAGAACACATCCCATCTCCTTTATCATGCCTTGCTGTACAAGTGGAAACATCCATCCACTCATTGCCAACAGCCTGTTCCTTGCATTTTCCATTTGTGGGGACTCAGCCAGACATCTTCAAAATGAGAATAGGCACTTCCCTGTGGATCCACATTGTACAGCACCCACCCAAAGAATCCCCAATGACAGAATCTTTACCTCAATCTCCATTTCTTTTTCAAATTATCAGTGTGAGATCAGTCACGCATCCTTTGCTATTTCACTCGAAATTTCACATGAATTAGAGAAGTTCAACTGCATATAAATTGATGTTAATACCAACAGGATTCTGAGCTACACTGTTAGGGAAAAACCTGTATAAATCTCCAAGACTTATTTATACATTTATTTCTTACAGTACTAGAAGTTATAGATAATGAATATCAGTGAAAAAAGATGCAGATATTATAATGTACTAAGCTTCCAGTTTAGCAAAATAAAATTCAGTTTATTAAAAAATTGAAAATACATAGCATTTATGAAGCTAATTTGACCATTGGCAAGATAGGAGATAATCGTGCACACACATATGTTGTATTATTCTACTGAAAGAGCAAACATGTGAAATAACATTTATATGCATCCATTCAGCTGGCCCTTCCCATGTGGAGGCCTGATGGGTGATGGCTGCAACAACTGCCTTGGTAGTAGATGCAGACTGCTGCTTGTTTAGGTTGTTCAAAGGAGCCTTAGGGAAAAGTTTCTAGTGTTTATGCTTATTCCTGATCTCATAATACCCCTAATCTCGGCTCCAGACCAGAATGTGTGGTGCCTTTTGGAATCTCCAGGGCACGGTGATCAGGGTTCCTAACTGGCCAGGTCACTGTGACAAATTCACCAAGGTTTAGAATAAATTAGATTGAGGGCCTGTACTGGGCCAATTTCAAGTTACTTGGACATCTGAAGATCCACATCTCAAAGAAGTGGGACCAAGTTCAGATGATGAATTTGGTACCTGAGAAGCAGCTTATTGCAATGGCTCTTGTGTCAAATATATCCCCATCACAGCCCTTGGTCAAGTGGCAAGCTAGGCACTCATAGGGCTTCTGCTGTTGAATTTCCCACCACTCATGTTCACTGATAAATTCCACATGCAATCCAAAAATGTTACAGTTCAAATACTTATAAAATATAAAATTCCTATGTAGGAGGAAAACACTTGCATCAAGTTATCTATTTAGTCAAATTATAATATAGCATTTATTGAAATTAAAAACTATATAATCTAAGGATATATTTGCTGTGTATCAAATTGTAAGATGTCAAGTTAACCCAAGTAGATAATCAAATTATAATATATTTTGAAATCATTGAAACAACTTATTTATGAAAATTGTTATTATATGAACAAAATTATAATTATAAAACAAGAATTAGCCCAGATTCCTTTCAGAAATACAATAACGACACTTGTTCTACAAATATAGTGCCACAATATAAATTATACAGTTTTAATAATATGGTGGTATTGGAAGGAGAGGCAAATTGGACAATGGCAACTAAATTAATGTACCTAAAAGGGTCTTGAATAAAGGGGAGATCTGATTTAAGATAAAAGCATGCTGGTAAGAAGGAAATGGGACAATTAATATTTATTAAGAAAATAAAAATGAGACTCTGAGGTGTTTTTATCTTATAGAAAGTGGAAATATAACCCATCCAAAGTGTGAGTCATATGTATCTAAAATGCAAAAATTAAATCTTAAATATCTATATGTTAATATTGATAAATACACTTACGACCCTCAGATATACATTTTAAATAAAAAGTCACTGATCATAAAATTTACTGACATTGAGGTTTACTTATGATTTTTTTTTTAATTTGCTTATCTGCAAGCAGAGACAGAGATATAGTGAACAGAGAGAGAGGGAGAGGGAGAAAATGGGCACAACAGGGCCTAAGTCACTGAAAATGAACTCCACTTGCATGTGCCATTGTATCTGGATTTATGTGGATATTGGACAATCAAACCCAGGTCTCTGGGCTTTGCAGGTAGGCAACTTAATCACTAAAACATCTCTCCAGTCCCTTAAAGACTTTTTTTGTAAGTTAAAGCATAGAAAACATATTGGAATTTTATAACCAAGAAGCACATACCTAGGAAATCTTTAAAAATTGAAAAACAGAAAAATATGAATTCATAAATGGGTATGTTTTTAAAGGAAGGACGATAAATACATAATACTTACTGAAAAGTAGCTCATATTTACTTGTCATTAGGGAAAGGAAGACTAAAACTCCTAGGAAATGCATCCGAAAGACATGATAAAATTTACTTCCAGATGTTCAGGTGAACTTAGAGAACCACTTCAAATTCCTGTAGTCATGGTTGAAAGTAGCTTGGTTAACCATGAATTGAAGATGTGGAAAACCCTACAACGTGCCCTGCAATATTCTCCTAAATATTTATTCTGTATGGACATATCCATATGTACTCAGAAACATATATATTTATAGATTTTTACTGCAAGAACCCTAAACTGGAAGCTATCCAAATGCCCATTAAAATGAAAACTGGTCTAGAAATTGTGACATATTCCTATAGTTTAGTACCACAGCATGATGATAAAACAATGCATCTCCAGCTACATACAATAATTTAGATTAAAGTCACAGCAATAAAGTTTAGCAATAAAAAGCAGACTCACATCAACATGCAACATTTTATTCCATTTACATAGATGTTTCAAACAGGGAAAGCAGAGATCCTCTACTTATTACAGACACTCTACCAGGAAAGGATGCCCTTTGATTTGTCCTTCAGAAGAAAGTTGAGGTTTATGATTGGAAAAGGTTTAGAGGGTGCTTATTGGGTTTTACAACTTCATTTCTAAAGTAGTGATGAGAAGATTCACTATATAATAAATTCTTAGTTGTTCATTTGGGTAATACACCATCTTTCCTGTGTGTTTTATGTTTTAATTCAATAGAACCGCGGTTTAACGATACTGTCACGTCTTATTATTTTATATGTTGTGCCTCTTTTTTCATCCACATCTTGTAACTATAATGATATTTCAAACATAGTGAATAAATGTAAATTAAGTAGACAAAGAATGGGCTGTTTAGGTCTTACTGTAGAAACTCTTGGCAAGAGGAATTTCATGATGAATACTCACTGTTGGGCCATTTAAGGAAGGCCATCTTTAACTAGCCTTCTGAGATCATTTGAAAATGTTACATCCATAACAGATGATAGGAATTCAATGATGTAGTACCCGTGCATTTTTCTTCAGGAAAATAGTCATGTAATACATGAGAGATTAATGAATAAGGTAACAAGTTATTGAATAGGAGATTAGAAAGTGCTGTACAGAAAAATGACGGTAAGGTTACTTCTCCTTAAAATCTACTCAGAAAACCCTTCCTCACTCATAGTACATTTTTTTATTATATTACTTCTTTGTAAGAAGCCAGAAATCCTTTCAGAAATGTCAATTTTGAGCAATGGAAGAGTCAAGAAAACAGTATCCATTTGGCACTCTGTCCCCAGAGCTATAGCATCTAAAACTGTGCTGCTCCTTTCTATCTGCCCTCTATTCTCCCTCTCTCTCTCTCTCTCTCTCTCTCTCTCTCTCTCTCTCTCTCTCTCTCTTTTTCTCCTAATCTTGTTTCTTCATTCCATTCTGTGTTCCATTCAGACATTTCCACCTCCTTGTTTGAGGCAAGAAGGAATAATTTATTCAGCCAAAAAGATGGATTACTTTTCAGATAGATAACAATTCAACTCCCCAAACCTAAGACACTTTGTCAAAGCTGTAATGAGTCAAAAGCAAATGTATTAGTACCATGTAGAACAGAGGGGTGTCACTTCTGAGAATAGTCCCCAACATACAGGGTTGAGTTAGCAGCCTCTTCTTTGTACTATTACTTCACATGATTAGTAATGTAGACTTCATTTCTATTTTCTCTCCAGGCCCTCTCTGTCTCACAGAATCCTCTATGATGATGGAATTGCCCATGTTCACACTGCCCAGACTGTTAGTCACATGTGGTCATGATGCACTCAGAATAAACTTGTACTGGGAGATAAGTTTCTGAATAAAAGCTGCGCATCATAACTCAAACATGATATATAGAACAGAATACAGCATTAGCGTATTTTAGCAATGAATGCAGGCTGAAGTTATACCACATTGGATGTGATAGGTTGCAGACATCATCATTAAAAATAAACTCATTAAAAATGGCTTAGTGGTTAAGGTGCTTGCCTGTGAAGCACAAGAGCCCAGGTTCAGTTCCTCAGGATCCATGTAAGCCAGATGCACAAAGTGGCACACACGTCTGGAGTTTATATACAGTAGCTGGAGACCTTGGCACGCCCATTCTTTCTCTGAATCTGCCTCTTTCTCTGTCTACCTTTCTCAAATAATTAATAAATAAAATAAAAATGTTAAAAAAAAAACTCATCCATTACATTGTAATATATGTTGTAAATCGTGTTGTTGCAGTCAGGTTTGCATTGCTGGTAGAAATCACCCAAGCAAAAGCAGCTTGTTTGGGGGAAAAGAAGTGGTTTATTTTGCCATACAGGCTCAAGGGGGAAGCTCCATGATGGCAGGGGAAATGATGGCATGAGGAGACCGTGGACATCACTCCCTGACCCACATAAGTTAGACAATAGCAACAGGAGAGTGTGCCAAACACTGGCAAGAGGGAACCGGTTATAAAACCCATAAGCCTGCCCCCAACAATACACTCCCTCTAGGAGGTGTTAATTCCCAAATCTCCATCAGCTGGGAACCTAGCAGTCAGAACTCCTAAGTTTATGGGAGACACCTGAACCAAACCACCACATTCCGCCCCTGGACCCTGTAAACTGAAACAATATGTGATGTAAAATGCAATACATTCATCCAACTTTAAAAGTCCCCATAGTCTTTATCAATTCCAATGATGTTCACATATCACCATAATCCAAGGTCTTGTAACTGAGCCATAATACCATAAAAGAACCTCAAAAAAAAACAAAAAAAAAACACCTATAATGGCACAGAATAAACACTCACACTGCAAATGATGGCATTGGGCATAGCAAAGAAGTATTCAACCAATACAGGATTTAAAACAACCAGGGAAAACATCAAACTCTGTAACTCCAAATGCAACAACTCTAGTCAATGACAAATCTACAAGTCTGATAATTCTAACCAGCAAGTCTCTGGAATTCCAATTCTGCCCCTCTAGCTAGGCTACTCACAGTCCTGGAAAACTTCTGGGGCTGGAAGATTTCTTTAGCAACAGTCTCATGGTCCCAGCATCTCCACTGGGTCTCCACTGCAATCCATGGTTCATCCTCATGGTCCCATGGGGTCTCCATGCAGGCATCCAGCAAACCTGCTTCACACTGCCCATGGCCATTTCCAAAACACAAGATGGCGTTACAAAATGAATGACCCTCTCTTTCCTGCATTTCTTATACTTGCTAATACCAGGCAGGGTCAGGTGGTAATAAAGAAGACTTTGAAGAACAGGACACTCCTTGAGCACTCAGGCCCCTTCAAAAAAGTCTACATTCTTCCCATTGCCCCAGTGCAGGTCAGCCGGCCCAAACTCAAAGGCTGTAATCTCTCAATTGTAGATGAACTGGCAACCGTTTACCCAAAAATCTTTATTTCTGTGCCATGTCCCTCTGCTCACAGTAGTTCATTTCTATGCAAAGAAAACCTACACAACTTCTCAGAACACAGGCATAACAGCAAGTTTTTCACCCAAACTGCCTCTAGCCCAGTTCAAGCAAAGCTCGTTCTCAACTTTGTAAGTCAAATCTCATCGTTTGTTCTTACTGCATAGTTCTTACCGCATTCAGGTCTTTCAATTTCCATCAAGCTATACTTGCAGCACTGCAAGGTATCTCTTTGGCCAAGGTTTCAAGTCCTTCCACATTCCTCTTGAAAATTAGCTCCAAAAGTTCAAAGCCACACAGCCAGGTGTCTAGTAGCAATTCCACAGCTAGGTACCACTTTATTGTTGCAGTCAGGTTCACATTGCTAGTAGAAATCACCCAACCAAGAGCAACTTGTGGGAAAAAAATATTTTGGGGGAGGGCATACAGGCTTCAGGGGAAGCTCCATGATGGCAGGGGGAAAAATGGTATGAGCAGAGGGTGGACATCACCCCTTGGCCAACATAAGGTGGGCAATAATAACAGGAGATTGTGCCAAACACTGGCAAGGGGGAACTGGCTATAACATCCATAAGGCCACCCCCTACAATACACTCCCTCCAGGAGGCATTAATTCCCAAATGTCCATCAGCTGGGAACCTTGCATTCAACCTTGCATCTAAGTTTATGGGGGACACCTGAATCAACCCACCACAAGTATCTACTAAGAAATTGAAAAGTGTACATTTTGCTCAAACTTTTAGTATATTGAATTCATTTCAGGCAACATTCTACTAAAATGACTATGAAAATAAAGTTTTGCATAAAATATTTTGTAATGCCATATTATTGTTCTGTTTTATTTTGTTAAGGTACAGTCTTGTCATGAGACTCAATCTGGTTTTGAACTTATGACCTTTCTGATTCATTCCCTCTGCTTTTAGCAAGGATCTAGTTACTATATTGTCTATTTTAAGATTCACATTTTAACTTTCATGTTATATCAATTGTTAATGCACATTATAATTAAGAGTATACCATGATTTGTGTTTTCCCTGTCTTAGTGTATCTTATAAGTGATCATAAATGATGATTTTATTGTACAGTGAAATTGGTTTTCTAGTTTCTAATGACAATGCACTTTTGTATTAAATGTTTGTGTGAGAGGAAGAAATGGCTGGGGATTTTTGTAATTCAATATATTTTAAACTGACATATAAAATCATAAAATTGTATCTATTAATGAGGTTAATATGATGTTTCTATGCATGTATACTTGTACAATGTTCAAATCAAATCCAATTTTTCTGTTACTTCAAATATTTGACCTTTCTTTATGGTGACATCTTCCCTTTTTTTGTTCATTTTCATTTATTTGAGAGCAGCAGACAGAGAGAGAAAGAGGCAGATAGAGAAAGAGAGAGAATGGTCGCACCAGGTCCTCCAGCCACTGCAAATGAACTCCAGATGTGTATGACCCCTTGTGCATCTGGCTAACATGGGTCCTGGGGAATCGAGCCTCAATCCAGGGTCCTTAGGCTTCACAGGCAAGCTCAACCACTAAGCCATCTCTCCAGCCCTTAAATCCTTTCTTCTCATTTTGGAAATGTACAGTGGATTATCAACATCTGTATGAACCTATTAAATGACACCCAAAAATTCATAGCTCAGAGATAGCCATGTTATAGTATATATCCATTGCTCAAACTTTAACCATGCCTTCCTCTCGATATAGTCCTAGACTTTCATTACCACCATGATATTCTCAATTTATAACACGTAAGCATTTTGGGAATTCAGAGTGAGACAATTTGTTTGCTTGTGCCTGACTTATTTCACTTAAAATTGTAATCTCCAATCCAGTCTTGTCATCACACATTACAGGACTTCATCCTTTTTACAGATGCATGGTATTCCATTACACATATGGACCACCTTTTTTTAAATTTTTTTGTTTATTTTTATTTATTTGAGAGTGACAGAGAGAGAGAGAAAGAGGCAGAGAGAGAGAGGGAGAGAATGGGTGTGCAGGGCCTCCAGCCACTGCAAACGAACTCCAGACGCATGTGCCCCCTTGTGCATCTGGCTAACATGGTTCCTGGGGAATAGAGCCTTGAACCGGGGTCCTTAGGCTTCACAGGCAAGTGCTTAACCACTAAGCCATTTCTCCAGCCTGGACCACCTTTTCTTATCCATTCATCTGCTGTGGAAACTTCAGCTGATTGCACTTGTCATCTATGAATAGAGCTGCAGTAAACACAAAAGTGAAGACGTCTCCCTGAAATGTTGAGCAGGCTTTCTTTGGATTTTTTCTCAGCAGTGGGATTGCTGGATCATAATTTTATTGAATATATTTTGTATACCTCTTGAGATATTCCTATGCTTTAGCCCTTCATTCTGATGATGTGGACTGTCAAATTTATTGATGTGAGGCACAATCACCCTTACTTACTTAGAATGAATCTCAAATGATCATGTTGAACTATCATATTAATGTGTTGCCTGAAGCAGTTTGTTAATATTTTATTTGTTTGCATTTAATATCATTGATCAAGTATATTTTCCTATAGCTTTATCTTTTTTGTGTGTTCATTTTTTTTTATTTATTTATTTGAGAGCGACAGACACAGAGAGAAAGACAGATAGAGGGAGAGAGAGAGAATGGGCACACCAGGGCTTCCAGCCTCTGCAAACGAACTCCAGACACGTGAGCCCCCTTGTGCATCTGGCTAACGTGGGACCTGGGGAACCGAGCCTCGAACCGGGGTCCTTAGGCTTCACAGGCAAGTGCTTAACCACTAAGCCATCTCTCCAGCCCTATAGCTTTATCTTTATATTATACTGTTGCCTTGTATTTATATAAGTTACTGGCTTATTGCACTGTTTGTGAGATTTATTTATTCTCTATTTGATAAACTACTTTTAGGATATTTGGTATTTAAAATGTTTGTTTTTTTTTTTATTTGACAGAGAAAGAGAGACAGAGAATGGGCATGCCAGAGCCTCTAGCCACTGCAAATAAACTCCAGATGCATGTGCCCCCTGTGTACCTGGCTAACATGGGTCCTGAGGAATTGAACCTGGATCCTTTGGCTTTTCAGGCAAATGCCTTAACAACTAATCCATCCCTCCATAGCAGTATTAAAAATATATATATATATATATATATATATATATATATATATATATATATATTGTTTTTGTTTTCTACTTTTTATAACTAACAATTTCCATGATTATGAACAATATCCCATGGCAATTCGCCCCTCCCCCACTTTCCCCTTGGAAACTCCACTCTCCATCATATCCCCTCCCCCTCTCAAGCACATGGTCTGAGGCTTGAACACATTGGAAACATTTTTATTATCATTCAATTTCATTATTATTAGCATGTCTAAATTTCCTATTTCTTCTTCTTTCACTTTTGGAAGTGTATGTTTAAGAAATTCTCCATTTCTTCAAAGTTACTAGGTTTGATTTTATGCAATTGTTTTTAATGATCTCTAATGATTCTTCCTTTTTCTGTGGCATTGGCTATAATATTTACCTCTTAGTATGGTATTTTATTTATCTGAGCCATTACTAGCTTCTTATTCTAGCTTAGGGGTTGGAAATTTCACCCTTTTGAAGACCCAGCCCTGTATTTCATTGACTCTTTTTCTTCCTTCCTTCCTGCCTCTCTTCCTTCCTTTCTTTCTTTCTCTTTCTTTTTTTTTCCTAAGCCAGTTTCATTCACTTATGTCTTGTCATATTTCATTCCTTCTATTGGACTGGTTTTGGATCTAGTCTGTGTTTGTATTGTTAGTTATTCACAATGCAGCGAAGGTTGTTTATTTAATATATTTCTGCTTCTTCTTGGATACAGGCATTCTTTCTCTAAGCAGCCAATTGCAAAATTGAGGCCAGCATCACCAAACTATCAGACAATGTCTCAAAAGCCCAAGAATAAATAAATAAGACCTGACAATGAGAGTCATCAGTGCAGATGGTATCTGTTTAAATATGATAGCCCATGTCCACACACTACCAGTTAGCCTTCTGAGTAGGAAGTTGTTTCAATCTTTGGCACTTTAATGTGTCTTTTGGTTTTCAAATTACGCCTTATTATAGCAACATAAAATATTTCTTAATTTATTGCATTTACCAACCATATACTTACTCCTAACAATTAAAAACAGAGAAAATCCAAAATCATGTTTGGTACCAATTTTCCCTTGATGCACTCTTAAAGGCTATATATACTGTTTATGATTTTTTTAACTTATATGTGTCTTGATAAAAAGGACCTATGCCATACCATAAACCACATAGATATGATAATATATATACTGCCAAAACAGTATATATTAGCTTTGCCAGAAGCTTAAACTATCATCACTTAACTCACTATATCCTCATACTGGATATTTTCTAACTTTTTCATTTCTAATTTCTTTTTAATTTTTTTAAATTTATTTTAAAGAGATGGAGAAAAAGAGAGAGAGAGAGAGAGAAAGAGAGAAATGGGCACACCAGGGTCTTTAGCCACTGAAAATGAACTCCAGATGCATGTGCCACCTTGTGCCTCTGGCTTACATGGGTCCTGGAAAATTGAACCATGGTCTTTTGGATTTGCAGGCAAGTACCTTAACAACTAAGCCATCCCTCCAGCACTTATTTCTAATTTCTATACTGAATAATTGAAATTTTAAAATAGTTCACATATATTATCCCTGATACCTTAATCAAGTGCTTCATGCACTGATTTTTCTATGTTTTCTGAAGTTGAAATGCACTGGAAACATTTACATATTATATTTCTATAAATGTTATACAGCCAGGCCAAATCAAACCTAAGATTATATCTGTTGATTTTAACTTCATGTACTATTTTAAGAATGATGAAAATTCATTATTGTTATTGGTTAAAATATTTCTTACATTTGAACTTTTATAACTATTTGAGACATCTCTATTTAGCAAAAATATATTGAGATTTTGTTTTGCAAATACTCTAGTTGGAAAATTGCAACTCTGTAGGCTTGAATTATGCAATTTAGAAATGTGAATTTCTGACATACAAAGAGAAAACAAGGGCATTTAAATAGATTAAATAGTGCTGAGTTAGCAATAGACACCATACAAAGGTCAGTTAAATGAATGAACAATTCTATTTTCCAAAGTATATTCTAATGACCATTTATATAAAGAATTTAAATCCAGGACAAATGTACTGAATACATCAGGTAAGAATAAATTATTAAAATTATTGTTAATATATATGTATTATAGACTTAAAGAAAACAAACTAGATTTTTAAAGCCAATAATTTGCATGACATTGTTCAATCCCAATTGTAAATGTACATTCAACAAATTACTAAAATATTTGACCACAAGTTTAAGTACACAATATTGCATAATAAAGTTAATTAAAGACAGTATCCTGTCATTAAATACACATGAACATTAAACCTCAAATTAGAGAATATGACTCTTTCAAGTACTATATATTATTAATATTTTCAAAAGAAAACCACGCTCTTGACTTTGAAATGAGACGGATGACAAAGGAAAGGAATAACTAAGGTGAGATTCAGGTAACATCTGCTTTGAAAGAGGGAATATGACGTAATTTTACTTTATTTTTATCATATATATTTCATTCCATGAGGGTGGTAAATAGTAAAATGTCAAATAAATAGCATTAGTTTTAAAATTATGAAAATTTCTAGGAAAGAAATACTCATAATAAGATCTTTCTTTCTGAATTATTTTATTGCAAGAGACTGAAGTTCCTCTTAAGTTATTCCTTTGAAATGCCTCCTAAACTATAATGTGGACCCCAGATAACACAAGGAAAGCCTCTTAGTTTTTTAAATTTTTTTTCATGAAATTGGGCTGGGTCCTCATATAGAAATTGGATCACATGAACTGGAGATATTACTTAGTGGTTAAAGTGTTTACCTGCAAAGTCAAAGGACCCAGTTAAGCGCTTGCCTGTGAAGCCTGAGAGCCCCGGTTCGAGGCTCGATTTCCCCAGGACCCACGTGAGCCAGATGCACAAGGGGGCGCACGCGTCTGGAGTTCGTTTGCAGAGGCTGGAGGCCCTGGCGCCCCCATTCTCTCTCTCTCTCTCTCTCTCTTTCTCTCTCTTGTTCACGTGCTCCCTCTCAAATAAATAAATAAAAATAGACCAAAAATAAAAAAAGAGACATTTGTAATAATTCTTGTTTTAAACTATTTAATTTTATTTTATTTGACAGAGAGAGGGGAGAAGAGAGAGAGGAGAGAGAGTGAGACAGAAAGAGAGAGAAAAAATGGGCTTGCCAGGGTCTTTAGCCCCTGCAAATGAACTCCAGACACATGTGCTACCTTCTACATCTGGCTTACATGGGTCCTGGGGAATCAAACCCGGGTCCTTTGGTTTTGCAGGCAAATGCTGTAGCCTCTAGGCCATCTCTCTAGCTCCTTAATTTTTTTTTTTTTTTTTTTTTTTTTTTGGTATTTAATTTAATTGAGAGAGCGAGAGAAGGAGGCTGTGGGGCAGGGCACAGCAGGACCTCTAGACGCTGTAGTCGAGCTCCCTCCAGAGGCATGAGCCACTTTGTGCACCTGGCTTAAGTGGGTCCTGGTGGAGAATCAAAGCTGGCAAGCGCCTTTACCACTAGGCCTTCTTCTCAGCCCTACAACAATTCTTAAAGTGAGCACTACTTCACAGCAGGGAATTTTTTTAAATGTTTTTTTTTTTAATTAAATAGTTGTGTATTCAGTAAATACAGTCAGTTTGGTACCATTATTGGGCTCATCCATGTCCTACCCCCTTCCCTTGGCCCCTCCTTGTTGAGGTATATGGGTCATGCATTGTGGAGTTAGCCCACAATTATGGGTAAATTAAATGTCTCTGCATATCATGACCCAACATGTGGCTCTGACATTCTTTCTACCCCCTCTTCTGCAAAATTTCCCTGAGCCATGTTGGATTCATTTTTGTTCTCACAGCAGGGAATTTTTATCTGATTAATTTATTTTATAGAGTAATGAGCATTGTGAACCATGGAATTTTCTGTAGATGCTTACATAGTATGGTTACGAATATCTATGACACATTTTCTCCATCAAGTTCCTCAGCCCCAAGGTAGAGTCTCACTCTGGCCTACACATAGAAGTCACTCTATAGCCCAAGCTTGTTTAGAGTTCAGTGATCCTCCTACCTCAGCCTCCCAAGTGCTGGGATTAAAGGCATATGACACCATGCCCAGCCATCACAGTACTTTAATTATAAAACATATTTGTTTTCTTTGTGAATTTTTTTAAAATTTATAAAACAAAAAGGAGATGTAATTGCCATATTTAAACCCAGAAACATGCTTCAGTGGCCCAATCAAGAAATAAAGGTCATTTTGCCAGGTGTGGTGGCGCACGCCTTTAATCCCAGCACTTGGGACACAGAGGTAGGAGGATCGCCTTGAGTTCAAGGTCACCCTGTGACTACATAATGAATTTCAGGTCAGCTTGACCTAGAGTGAGATCCTACCTTGAAAAATAAAAATAAAAAACCAAATAAATAAATAAAGTTCATTTAATAAGAATAACTAAGGTACTTCACTCAGTACTTTAACTTTTGGTATACATTTAACAAAGAAAACACATATAATGTTTCAGTGATATCAGACATCAGATTATTTTTGTCACCAAGTTAAAATTTGCTTTTCAGATATCATTAAGTAAATTTTGACTTGACTTTCAAGCTAAGTTGTTACTATTTCTAGAATATCTGTCTTCTTTACCCCGCTATACAATTATTCCACATGTAACTGCAGGTTTTCAAGCTTAGGAAATGGAAATGTAGCTGTTGGCTGTTTTCAGCACAGCTAGCATGCATGAGATTGCAATTGGATCCTCAGCAGTGAACACTGCATGAGCCTGAAGGCCTTTTGAATTTTTGTTAAGCAACTCACGTAAACGATTAAAGTATTTGGCAATGCTGTCGTCTCCCACCTCTGTAAATAAAAGAAATGTTAGTAGTATTTAGCTTTGACCCAGAAACATAATGCAATTCTGAACAACCACAAAATGTCAACCACATTTATAAAGTTTAAGATTGATATAACAGACAAAATTTGCATGTCATTCTATTTTTAATTGAAGGAAATCAATAAGAAAAGACATTGGAGTATTTAGAAAACAATATTATTTTTCTCTTTGATCATTTTTAATAAAAGAATTTATTTTTCATAATGTTTATTTATGTCTCAAAAAAGTGCAATTTAAAATGGGGCAAATAGGGCTGGAGAGATGGCTTAGCAGTTAAGCGCTTGCCTGTGAAGCCTAAGGACCCCAGTTCGAGGCTCGGTTCCCAGGTCCCACGTTAGCCAGATGCACAAGGGGGCGCATGCATCTGGAGTAAGTTTGCAGAGGCTGGAGGCCCTGGCGTGCCCATTCTCTCTCTCTCTCCATCTGTCTTTCTCTCTGTGTCTGTCGCTCTCAAATAATTTTTTTAAAAAAATTAAAAAATAAAAATAAAAAAATAAAATGGGGCAAATAGAGAAGCTAAGGAGAACTGATGGGAGTGTCTAATGATCTCTTCTCTTTAGTATAATGTGGGAACTATCTCTAAACCCCAAAGAAATTCTCTCTCCTTATGCCTCTCTTTCTCCTTACCTTTCTTCTTCTGCTCTACCTCCCATTCCTCTCTCACCTTTCCGCTTAGAAAGCCTAAAGTCCTTTAAAATTTTGCTATGGACAAAGTGGTGACTACACATATTGGTAATCTCAGAGACAGGAAAATCCACCAGAAGCCTGGCCTCAAGGAAGCGGAGGAGAGCACGTGAAATCCTACATGGAAGGAGCCGGAGGGTAAAGACTAACACACACAACTCGTCCTCTCACCTCCACGCACATGCTGCAGGCCACACGCACATGTGCTCACACACATGAAGACACACCCACCCACACCCTATGTTGGATCTACCTATCAGGAAGCAAGCCTTCTTTAGTCACAGAATCTATTTGGACCTTGATTTTGGACTTCTGTCTCCAGTCATGTATGAAAAAAATTTCTGATTGCATTAGCCCCCTTTGTTGCAGTGGACTGGGCTGAGGAAGATGTAAAAAAGTAGAAATATTCTTGGATTTATATTAGAAATTACTCAGCCAGGCTGGAGAGATGGCTTAGCGGGTAGGCGCTTGCCTGTGAAGCCTAAGGACCCTGGTTCGAGGCTCGGTTCCCCAGGTCCCACGTTAGCCAGATGCACAAGGGGGCGCACACGTCTGGAGTTCGTTTGCAGAGGCTGGAAGCCCTGGTGTGCCCATTCTCTCTCTCTCCTCTATCTGTCTTTCTCTCTCTGTCTGTCGCTCTCAAATAAATAAATAAAAATTAAAAAAAAAAAAGAAATTACTCAGCTAGTAATTGGTCACCCAACATCAGACTTTGTTTTGAGCTACCAATATAAATGGGATAGCTTTCAGTATATTTATAGGCATAAGATTGAGTGAGATAATTTCAAGAGAGTTCTAAAACTGGCACTAAGTTTATCTAGTGTCTTGAAGAAAAGTAGCTGTGAAGACACCACTTAAGTACTAGAGGGGCTGAGAAAGAGAGGGAAAAGAGGGAACAATGACCAAGATTTGACACGTTGAGGGCTGGTTGAATACCAGCAAATCTGCACAAAGTATCTGAGTTAAAATCATCCCTTCTATATCTTCAGCAGTATAACTTCATTTTCAGTTTCCTGGTGAGATTTGTTTTCCTACTATAAGCAATATTGGACTTGAGGATGAGATTTGCTTCAGTAAGTGGGATACACACAAATGTGATATCAAAATAGTTCATGAAGGTTTGCACATGTTAGTGTGATCTCTCTCACTCCTTGCATGTATTCTAACCACATTATTTTATAACATATAAAAATGAAAAAAGTGCTGTGCATGTAGAAGCTTTCCAGGGTTGGTGGAAAGGATACAGTGGCAAGCTAGATCCTAACCAGAAATGGCAAGTGTCGCAAGCAGGACTGCTCACTGACGCCCGTCCTACACAACTTCAGCACATGAACATGAAAACAAATCCTTCCTATTTTACTGCAAGCCACTGAGATTCTGAGGTTATCATTACACAGCATTAAGTTGGAAACAGCAGGATAATTCACTGTTGTATTTTACAGTTTAAAAGTATATGATAAATTTGCCTATGATCTCTCAGAAGGGTAACTGGAACAAAATTATGTGTAGACTAGATTAAAGAAAAATGAGAGAGAAATGTAAAGAAAATGTATAGAAATTATATGAATTGGAGTAGAAATGTGGAGTGAAAAGTTTTCTGCATTTATTTCTTGTGTTTCAGGAGAGGATAATGGGATCCATCTTTCACAATTTAACTTTAAACAATATTTTTATTTCTGAAACAAGTTTACATCTGTGGGCAATAATAAGAAAATAAAAGTGTTTTATTGATTTGATCTACATCAACTAAAACAGAGCCTTGAGAACAAGAAAAATTTTTAAGACTCAAAATTCTGTGCTGAGACAGAATTGTATTAGGAGCATCATAATCATTGTAATCTTTTATGATTTCCCAGACTTAGTTAAATGTAATGCCACTGGGGAAAAAAGAGATTTGTCACCAACCCCTTCTTTACATCACTCCTGGGAATAACTTAAATTTAGATCAAGTATGCTTGCCTCAAAAGTATGCTAAGGGGTTTAATTAAGAGAAAATTATGTTTTATACATATATCAAGTAATGAAATGCATGCACAGAATTTAAACACAAAAATCTTAAGCAAACTTGCTTTCTCAAATCCACTTCCAAGGCCTATAAAAATGACATTTTTTTTCTTTTGCACAGGGCTGTTGGTTATGGGGGAAGTTTTTAGATATTCATTGAGTTCTCAGAAGAACTCAAAAATTTATTTTCTGATGCATGAAATTAATAACAATAAATTTAAAACGTCTCCCCATATCCAGTGTTGTACTCTTGCCCAGTGTCTTTCATTATGAGGAATTCTGCGCTTTTAACTGTTCTGTGCTCACACACAGTATGTGAGCAAATGCGTAAGTGTGTTTCTAAAGAATGTCAAGGGTCAGCAGCCTTCCCAAAATGTTGAGAGGATGGTAGGGTTCAATTCCCCAGCCACCCACACAAAGATAGACAAGTATTTGATTGCAGCAGCAAAAGACACACCCTCCCCTCACACTTATGGTAATTAATAATCTCATTGCTGAGTTGATTTTGCAAGAGTACTCCCAGAAGGAAGAGCATAACTTTCAAAATAACTACTACCATCATCACTGCATGTAAAGCTAGATTCCAAATAAATTATATTATGGCATTTCTTCATTATGAAGGTACTAGGATATATATGGTTTGTTTTTTTCGAGGTGGGGTTTCACTCTAGCCCAGGCTGACCTGGAATTCACTATGTAGTCTCAGGGCAGCCTTGAACTCAGGCAGTCCTCCAGAGTGCTGGGATTAAAGGCATGTGCCACCACACCCAGCTAGATATTCTTCATTAAGTATACAAATGGAAGGAAAATAATCCCAGTAAGACAGTAACTGACATAGAGAAAAAGTAGAAAAGAGAAAGGGAAACAGAAGGGAGAAACAATAAAAAGAAAGGCAAGAGATGGCTCCAGCTAAAGGGGAAAAAAAGAAGTAAATAAGTGCAATCAGGAAACTCAAAACAACCTCACAGAGGGAGAAGAAGCCCAGCCGAGCTAACTGTGCCCTTTTGGAGAGTCTTTCAGAAAATGGGGGGAGAGTAGACCCAGAAATAGCGGCAAGAAAAACCTGACCCACAGAGACGAGAATTGGGGTTTGTGGAGTCTGTGTGCATGGCCACAAGCGCTGGGCAGGTGCGGTGCCCTTCTGCACGTGACCACTCACCGAGGCCCGGATGTACCCACATCTAACCACTCACGGCTATGGACACAGGCGACCCAATCCGTCCGCACACATGGTATGCAGGCCGCAGGAATCCTTCTTGGTTGAACTGCACGTCTGCACAATCTTACCTCCGGTGATGACTGTTTTGAATGTCTTCTCTCCTTTTTTTTCAACCCCTCCTTATACCAGGGGTTTCCAGGCACATCTTTTGTTCCTTGCAGTACCATTCATTCATTCATTCTCTTCCCCCTCCTCCCCTCCCTCTGTCCTCTATCACTCTCCTCTTTGGATGATGTGGTATTCAAAGTTTAATCTGAACATTTTGGACTTTCTTTTGTCCTAAGCTGTGTATGAGATCACTCAGTCCACATTGGAGCAAACATTCCCTGTTTAGAACTTTGCCTACTGACTCGCTCCCACTGTTGCACACTCTAAGATTTTCTTCTTGCAACTGAAACTGGTGTTTTTGTGTCATCACCTGTGATAGTTTAAATGGATGTGCCCCAGTACATTTAGGAGTTGATTAAAGCTTGTAATTTGGGTCTCTAGTCACCTGGCTGGAGGAGATGTTACTCTGGGCAGATCTTAGGGTCCAGCCCTAAGGTGTGATTGGGGAATTTCTAGCTAAAGATATACAAAACATTGATGCTTTGTGGGGAGGGTTCTTGGAGTGTATTTCCTTGTGCTTGTGGTGGTTGTTTTTCTCCCTTCGTGGCCCTCTGAAAGACAGCTAGCTTCTTCTGTCACTGTGGAATGCCCCTTTATCTCTAAATTTCAATAAATCCTCTCATAACCGTGTCTGGTCTGGAAGTTCATCTCAGCAACCAAAGCTGATTACTACAGAATTTGTACAAGGTCAGAATGAATCTGATCATGTGGTTTGGGGGTCTTTTGGAACTTTTGGTTTGGAGGAATGAGAATGGACATGCTACTTGCAACTAAAGGCACCTTCTGGAATGGTAAGCCAAGTATTATGGACTATTGTGATGAGAGATTGAAAATTCTAAATACAGCCAAAAGTTGCATTTGGAAGCTTGGCTTATAAACTTTCTAAGGGGAATGCAAGACAAAGAGGACTTGTTGGAACTGGGCTACTGGCCTAAGGGATAGTGACATTCTGCTGCCCATGTCCAGACAGCATGTTCAAAGTTCAATTTGTAATGGACTGGTGTGCTTGGCTAAAGATACGGGATTGAGAGATTTAAAGTTTTACGTTGGAAAAATTAAAACAAATTTAAAATTTACTGACACAGAAGCTGGTTTTATGTTACTGAAGCTGCTACTGTCAAACATATTAACAATCTTAAGCACAATGACCCAACTGCTTTATATTAAAATGATATAAAAAATGCCTGAGACAATTCTACCCCAGAAAAGCTGAACAGGAGGAATACATTCTTTTAAAAGGAGATCTGAAATGAAGCAAGCTGCTCTTAAAAGTCATGATTTACTTAGTTGCTGACTTGAGAATATGGCTGTGTCCTGCATACCTGGTTTTGGTTTGGGATGCATAAAAAACAATGCATGGGGTATGTCATGAAGTACATATGGTTCCTGGAACACTGCATGTAGGCAGGGCATGATGACCCTGATGAAGAGGATGGTAAAGCTATTGAAAGATGGACCACGGGTTACATGGAGTCCCAAAGATGTTTTGGATATACCAGAATTGTAAACAGTTCTACCATAAAACACTGTTGGCTTGGGACAGAATTTTTCCTTGGCTATTCTGCCCAGCTGGAAGGGCAGAACTGGATAATCTGGAGACTGTCAGTCACTGGTTATAATATAGGACATGAACTAGAGCTGTTTGATGTTTGATGCATAGTTACTCAGTTGACTCTGTAAACATTTTCAACTGCTTTAAAAATATAAAACTTGTTTTGATTTTATAGTACTCAGCTAAAAGAATATCTGAAATCTCAGATGAGACTTGGGACTTTAGAACTATCTTAAGTTGGTAAAGACTGAAAACATTTGAAATTTACACTAAATGCTATTTACAATGTAACATGGTTATACATTTATTGGATACCAGAGGCAGAATGTGGTACTTTAAATGCATGTCCACCAGTACTTTCAGGAGTTTAATAACACTTGTAATTTAGATCTCCAGCCACCTGGCTGGGGGAGGTGTCTCTGTGGGTGGATCGTAGCATGCAGTGCCAGCATGTGTTTCGGGAATTCCAGTTTAAAGATCTGCAAGATGCTTGACCTTTGCCTGGGGCTCCTGGACTGTGTTACTTGGACTGGTGGTGATGGAATTTTCTCTGTATGTGGACCTATGAAAGTTTTCACTGTTTGTGTACCAGCTGCCATCTGCTTCTTTCACATTTTCTCTTTAATGCAAACATATGCACTGTGTTTATGTACACGTTTCAGTGTTAATATTCCATCATAATAACATATGTACATCTTGTTTTAATTAGAGGGTTATTTAACCTCATTAGTTACAACATATCTACAGGTACTTTGCTTCATGCCTGAGCTTCGTATGCACTGGGACAGTCCTTATTAGTAGCAGAAAGAAGTGCCTTACAAAGTAGTGGTAGAAAGAACTTTGATGTTTTTTAGGTCAAATAATTTTTTTCACTCTTCCTTCAATCTAATAAAATTCTTTTTTAATGGAAATGATCCAATTTATGATTTTTGACTTTCTTAAATTGAGACTCACATTCTGATATTTAAATGTAAAAGTCTTCAGAAATTTTAAACAGCAAAAAAGTCCTATAAAATGAGTATATAGATTGACAGATACTCCACACTTGCACTTATTATTCCTGGTCAAAAATTACTTTGACTTAGTTAAATTGAGTACTTTTATCATTTGAGCACTTACTTTTCCTGAATTGAAAATAAGTTCTCTCATATTTTCAACAATTATTATATTCGGTTTTCCTGAGTTGTGTAAGGAATAATTCTTTCATTCCCCAATTTTATTCCTATAATGTATAAATTCCTGTAAATAAGAAACCTCAGTGCTCTACAGAGCACTGAGCTTTCAGATCCATTTCATTCTATATAGAACTTCTTAGAACCATGTTAACATGACCATTATCCATCATATCTATTTTGGAACCCACTTGACATATTCCAAGACATTTAAAATTTGTATCTGTAGTTGGATGTGGGTGAGAGTGGCACACACAGGCACACCCGATGCACAAGTGTGTCAGGAGTCCTAGCATTAATAAGGTGAATTGAAGACATATACAAATTTTGCAGCGAGCTCAGGCAAATTTAACAGCTTTCGTAAGCACAAGTCGCACCCCCCGCATAACAACTCCCACAGTTGTGGCACACACAGCAGAAAAAAAGTACTTCTGTCCTGCTCCAATGTGTATGTTTATGCCTCAGGATCTGCTCACACTTCTCAAGCAGAAAATATTTGCTGTTGAAACAAATCGTTCCATTATAAATCCCCAACTGGGCTGTGAAGATGCTGACAGTTCTGTTGATTTTAGGAACTGTCATCATTCGTGTCTTTTCCAAGTGAAAATGTGTTTTTGCATAGAGAGATATGTTATCTAAATATTAAATTGAAGGGGAAAATATCCCATTATATAATCACTGCAGGTAGATATTGATTAATAAATGTGTTTTCATTACATGTATACTTTGTTTTCTACTTTGCATGATATACTGGGGATGGAAATTGAGTACATGAGGCAATGGGCCCATTGCATGTTTGCCTTTACACATTCAGAATGAATATCAATGGTATGAGCATATGTAGAGAACTTGTAGTGTTTACTTACATATGAAAATGTGAGGAGCATGTGTATGTAGAGATACAGAGCATATAGTCTTCTATATGAAAGCACTAATGCTGCATTGCATCAGCTATGTGCCAAGAAGTTAATATAAATAAATCTATGAGAAATCCAGAAGAGGATGAACAATCAAAGGTCGAGTACTTAAATACAAGTAGTGAAACTTTCACTGGGTTTTGAATGAAAACTTGGAGTTAGATATAAGATAGCTTTTTGGAAAGAGAATTTCAAGAGAAAAGACGTATCCTTAGATGCATATAATATACTAACACAAATGATATACTAATAAGAAGTTTAGCAGAATGTCTCAGCTAGACAGAATTGTTCAAAAATGAGAAGAATGAGAATCCATGCTGGGTGTAGCAGGAGACAGCGCTACATCGAAGATGATTTTTAATGTTGGGGTACTGTTTTGCTAAGAAATTTTGATACACTGGATATCAACAAAAAGCCTGAAATGGGTAACTGGCACCACTGTATTTAATATGGATTAGATCAGAAAGAAAAGATAGGTTGGCATAGCAACTAAAACAACTACAGCAGTCTAATTAAAATATTGTACTAGCTTCTCTAAGGATACTTTCTTTTCATTTGCTTGAGAGAATTGCATTTTATAATAGTTAATTAATTTCTGAAAATGGCAAAATTTTAGAAATGGTATAATTGACAGTTTGGGTTGTGACAATATAAAGCAAGCACCAGTCCATTCTTTGGGGAGAATGTCTATCTGTAATAAAGTAAACTGAATGGAGATTTGTTTGAGATTAAAAAAAGTACATGAGCTCCTTTTCAATGTTATTGGAGTACATATTTCATCTCTACAAATTGTTATAATGTTTAAAGCTATCTTATCTAAACCTGAATTTCTGGATGTCCATGTCAAAGTAAGTTGGTAATAGTTGCTGAAAATGAAGATTCCTGGACCTAATTTCACACCTACTAAACAAGACTTCCTAAAAGTGTAAACTAAGAATTTTGGTGGGGATTTTCTTAGTTGTTTGTTTTTAATCCAAACAATACATATATTGTATACATAGAAGCTTATTTAAACTCAACCTTGCACATATTTTCTGTTAATAGTCTAAAATGCTACTTGACATTGTAGTATTTCTCCTTTTTGAAGATTAGGAGGTGTGCCTGCAAATGCGTGTATTATTGTATGCACAATTTTCATAATCATTGTCAAATGGGGACTGAAGAATTGACATGTTTACCTTGGCATGAAAGAAAAATAAATAAATGATTTCTATCCAATAAGGAAAGAGCAACCATTGAAAGTGAACCAAAACCACCTTGTTTGGTATTGGTGATCTCTCACCTGGATCAAATTGTTTACAGCCAGTGAATGGCATTGTCTAAGACTAAATGACTTCAAAGTTAGAGAAGTCCAGACACAAGTCTTTTTTATTATCTTGGAAGGTCTAGACCACACCTGACACTTGTAATTAAGAACTATGTTCACTGTCAAACATTCCTTCAGGAAGACAATCTGAGGCAAGAAAGAAAGAAAGAAAGAAAGAGAGAGAGAGAGAGAGAGAGAGAAAGAAAGAAAGAAAGAAAGAAAGAAAGAAAGAAAGAAAGAAAGAAAGAAAGAAAGAAAGAAAGAAAGAAAGAAAAAAAGGAAGGAAGGAAGGAAGGAAGGAAGGAAGGAAGGAAGGAAGGAAGGAAGGAAGGAAGGAAGGAAGGGAGGGAGGGAGGGAGGGAGGGAGGGAGGGAGGAAGGAAGGAAGGGAGAGAGAGAGAGAGAGAGGAAGAAAGGAAGGGATGAGGGAAACATTCATCTAGCAAGAAGGAGTGACATTCTCTCTGGAGGACTGCTGATCTTGAATTTTAAATACAGAAAAGATTCTAAGCACCCCTCTGTTGAGAATTCAGCTGGCTTGTATTTCTGTTAGTCTGACTATTACAGGGTATGGTAGCCTGTAAGAATCTGGGAGGATGTGTGAGGAATTACCAAAGCAGAAGAGCATCTCAGCCCAAGAGAATCCTCATACTGAAGGTCCACATCTGCACCAGTAGCAAGGGCTACTTTGGATGCTGTTACATAAGACAATTTTAATGAAAGAAATATTTCTGATCATTTTATGAAGTAGCATCATGAATAACATTGAGGGAAGACATATGTTCATAATTATCAATTTCTTGGGTCAACACGCTCATAACTTAGATTCTTACATCTTTTACAGTTAAGCCGGAGGTAGTGGAATGGCGCCTGCAATCACAACACTGAGGATCATCATGAGATGGAGGGAATCCTGGGCTATCCATGAGATCATGGATTCCCCAGAAATTATTTTTGACTATTTTTCAGAAAAACCTATGGCATGTGGTCAGACTAATATCCTAGTGGTCCATACAAAATTTCCACTTAAAAAGAAAAACTTTAGGCCTGATTTTTATATATGCATGAGTATTCAAATAACAATGACTTCTCATTTGAGAAGTTTATACAGGGGCTGGAGAGATGGCTCTGGGGTTAAAGTGCTTGCCTGCAAAGCCTAACAAACAGAGTTTGATTCCCCAGTACACACATAAAACCAAATGCACAATGTGGTACATGTGTCTGCTTTGTATGGTGTTCATTTCCAGTAGCAGGCTAGAGGCCCTTGTGTGCCCATTCTCTCTGTCTCTCTTCATTATATCTTTCTTTGTCTCTGCTGGAAAATAAATAAATAAATAATATACTAAAGAAAGAAATTAACAGAAATGAAGATGAGGCATTTCTAAGGAGTTTCATTAATGTGTTTAAATTAGTTTTTAAACACCTTATAAGTCATTCTATTCAAATGATTGATTTAAAAAATGCTAGCTCCTGACTTGTCTTCAGAATTTCATTTCACAGAAAAAATTGTTTAATCTCTTTCTAAATCAATGTTTTGGACTTGTATAAAGATCAAAGGGGCAATATCCTAGAAAATGAAATATATATATATATATGTAGGCATGCAACAGTGTTGTTATTCAACATAGGAAATATGGAGAAAATAGAAAGGATTCTACCAACCATCTTTAAGAAAGGAATTTGCTCAATTATTTTCTTTCTAAAGAAGACTGCAGAATAATTAGAGACATAAAATCTTGCCCCAACTAAAACCAAACCTAACAGTACATTACTAATTTTAGCATGGAAGAAATAATTCTAAGGACAGGTTTCTTACTACCTACTAAAAATCTGTAGTTTATGTACTTAACCAGAGAAGAACTGGGCACAAAGAGGTCTTTGGGGCAGGCAAAGGGGAGCTGATTAAAATCTGCAGCTGACTCAATGTTCCCTGTTTTGGTGACCTCTCGTGTACGCCTTGCTCATAGGTGAGAAGGCACAGGAAAGGAACAATGGATTTTTACATTATCTTTGGCTTGTCTTTTTTTTCTTCTTCCAAACATTCACACTGATATAGACTGTTGTCAAAATAAAGTGTTAGGATAGAGCAGGGTAAACTGACAATTGTAGTAAGAGTAGCCATAAAATAAACCCAATACTCCTCCAGTGATCTTCAGAATTCTTTTCTCATTTCTAAATATCTGATTAGGCTGAAAAACTGAAATCTGTGATTAATCACTTCATTGCCCTGCTACCAACAGAGATGATTTGAACAGCATTGACCCTTCTTCTTTTAAAGAATGTGTTTTAGGGACAGAGAGATGGCTCAACAGTTAAAAGCTCGCTTGCAAAGCTTAACAGCCTGGGTTTGATTCCCCTGTTACCACATAAAACCAGTTGCACAAAGAGGCATATGTCTGGATTTAGTTTACAGTGGCACGAGGCCCTGATGTGGCCATCCCCAACTCTCCTCTTGTGAATAAATAAATAATAAAAAAACTGTGTTTTAGGCAGAATCCTTCTGATTATCTAATCAGTAAAAATTATGGATAATTACAGATAAAATATGTCAGGCATCTGATCCTATAGTGTATACCTCTGAATCAAGTTCCTTCTCCCTCTGGGAATCAAATTCCCTTTCAACACTAATAATAAGACAAGGCTGTGAAAATACCCCTGGGTGGAGAAGTCAATCCTGTGTAATCCCAGCTCTCTTATGTTATAGAAAATCTTGAGCCTGAAACTCTTCATTTTCAACACTGACCTTAGCTAAAATGCCTCCAGTGAGAACAGTGAAACCACCAAGCACACATTGCTGGGATTTAATAACTGGATACTGGATGTATTTATTGCCAATAAATAGTATATTTGGACTAACTTTTCAAACTCAGCTCAGTTGAATAAGATCTTCCAACTAATTCTTCATTTGTAGGAAAGAAGATGAGCCACAATCATTGACATAGCAGTACTGATCTCACTGCTTAGAACTGTAAGGTTCCTGTGAGAAATATTAAGGTACACAGTCCCAGTTGGTCTAGATAGCAAAGCTAATACTTAAACATTTTTTGTTAAAGACATATTTGTTAAACAGAAATACTTAACAAGGAAAAAAAGGAATGAATTCCCCCCATAATAACTAATTCAGCAGTAATAATTTACTTTAGTAAAATAAATGTGGATAACAAAATCTGCATCCACCACAGGAAATATTCAAAACATACCCACCACATTTTAACAATATGCATCTATTTCCAAACAAATGGCAATGTAAGTTTTTGTCCTGATTGTTTCATGTCCCAGAGGTCAATGGTTTATTTACTAGTTCACTGGTAACAATCTAAGGAGGAGAAATCAGAGGATCCAAAAGCCAAATTGGAAGAGGTTTCATATATTTTTTTTAAATTTCTATATCCTTTTTTAAGAAGATTCAGATATGTTTTTCAGTGATGCCATGTGTTTCTGTCACTTTTAATCTATGAATTTTGTTCATACAGCTGAAAGTGCCATCATATGACAGGATCCATCAGCTAGTGGAGTTATAACAGCATTTGATTATATCCATTCATATCTCTATATTGCTTACAAGTCTTGAAGTAATCTAATCCTCAAAACAGAAGATAGCTAAGTTATTTCAATAAAGCATAGTTTTCTTGGAGCTGGAGAGATTGCAAGTGGTTAAGACACTTGCCTACAAAGCCTAAGTCCCCTGTTTCGATTCCCCAGCATCCACATAGGCCAAATACACAAGGTGCGGCTGCACCTGAGGTCCTTCTAGAAGCCCCGGCACTCCCATGTTCTCTCTCGATCTCAAATATATAAATAAAATACTTAGTAAGTAAAATAGAGATTTCTTAGTCAAAGTAGGGCATTGTGGTGGATGCCTTTAATCCCAGCATTCGGGAGGCAGAGGGTCTGAAGATCACTGTGAGTACAAAAACACCCTGAGACTACATAGTGTGAGACCCTACCTCAAAAAAAAAAAAAAAAAAAAAAAAACCCAAGACATTTCTTTCTCAGTCAGACTTCTAATACACAGAGCACTATAAAGTAATGACATTTAAATGGCTTGATATTCTATAAATGTCTTGAGTACTTGCCCTTCTAAGAGTACTAACTGCAATTTCAATGCTGTGTAAAAAGCTGGTTCAGAAGGTGAAGAACTACATGTTCGAAGAATGAGCAGCATCGCCCCAAAAATGCAGTTTGAAAAGTAACTTAACACTGAGCAGCAATCAAACTTGCATCTTGCACCACAAACTTTGGAAGGATGTTAACATTGAAATCCATAGACTATCACTAGTAAAATTTGGTAATATAAAGGATTTGGTGCATATTATTCTGTGAAAAATCACATTTACAATCACCTACATGTCCAGTGACTACTTCCATAAAAGATGGATTATGAAAGAGTAAAACCACACTCAAGTGATGTCTAAGTAAGTTATGGAAGAATTGATCCTAGATATAAAATGAATAGTCATGCTTTCTTGGTGAACCTGGAACCAGTGCAAGGGTGAAGGAGATAGACACAGAGAACATTCAACTCCTACCAAACCAGAGATCCAGAGACACAGAGGCCTCATCACTGAAGTAGACCTAAAATGAACCCAACATGGCTCAGGGAAATTTGGAGAAAAGGGAGCTATTATTGTTGTTTATAATACCATGATTATTTCTCTTGCTTTACTACGGGGCGATATCAGTCCTACTCACAGACACGGGGCAGACATGAACAATCGAGCACTGAGTGTTCTCATCCCTAAGCCTCCCGATGTCCTCAGAAACCTTCTCCTGGTGACCACTACCAGGCCACTGAAGTTTTCATGAAAGCTGAGACCCATTTTACTTCCCTGACTAGCTCTTTCCTAGCAACAATAACTTCTCAATAACTTAAAAGTTTCATGGAAGAAAAGCTCCGGCAGACTGCTCCCAGCTTCCTGCCTAATTCCTCCCCCCACCCTGCCCCCAACCCCCAAGGCTGGCAGCCAGCTGAGATTGAGGAACATGTTGCAATTTTTTTTTTTTCTACAGGAAGGTTCGCATTTCTACCCTGGGGTGACAGGTGGAAAACAGTATAATGTGTCCTGATAGTATGTGAGCAGGCTCTTCCATCTAGCACTGAACCCTGATCCCTGGGATAATCCTCCTGACAATGCTGGAGATCCCCTCATTGCCCCTAGGGGTTGTGCTGCCCTTAGGGGTTGATTTCTGTCTTCTGTGTCAAGACAGCCAATCCTGCTGAAACTTCTCACTTAATATTCATTATCTTCCACCAGGTGCTTTTGTTGGGGTGTTATTAAATCAGGTGTGTCCCAAAGGCCTCTGCAAGACTATATGCAGAGGAGATAAGACCCAGAGTAACTCACAGCAACTCCTGTTTGGGCACCAGGCAGGCTGTCCTCTAGCTACCTGGGCTCCCAAGTTATCAGGTTATGAGGAAATCTGATCCCTTTTGGGGAGGGGTTTCTGTGACTATGTTTCATGACACTCTTCCCACCTCCAACGACAGAAAAACAGAAACCAACTTACAAATCTACCAAGCAGATTTTATTGCCAGAATGCTTACAGAATTGTGACAGGGATACAAGGGTTTCAAATGGGATCATGCACACACATCCTATACCTCTGCATGCACTTATACAAATTATATGAATTCATTCGTTCTTTATTTACAAGCAGAGAGAGAGAGAAAGGGAGGGAGGGAGGAAGAAATGGGTACCCCAGAGTCCAGCCGTTGCAAACAGACTTCGGATGCACGTGACACTTTGTTCATCTGGCTTTATGTGGGTACTGGGGAGTTAAACCTGGGTCATTAGGTTCTGTGTGCAAGCACTTGAACTACTAAGCTCTCTCTCCAGCCCAAATTATATGAATTCTCCCCCCCCACTTTTTGAGATATGGTCTTGCTGTAGCCCAGGCTGACCTGAAATTCACTGTGTAGTCTTGGGCTAGCCTTGAGCTCACAGAATTCCTCCTACATCCTGAGTCTTAAAGGCATGTGCCATCACCCCAGGATTATAGGTATTCTCAATGGAAGTACACATTTTACAACAGAATATGCAAACCTTACACAAAATTTTACATAAAGATGTCTATAGATAGGACACAGGACAAGAAGGGAGTAGGAAAGCAGATGCAACAGAATTAACAAAAGAAGACCAAATTGACACAGCAAATGTGAGGAGAACTTTCACACGTCATTGAGGACGCTTTGTCCTGAAATGAGAAGGATGATAACAAATTCAGTTTTCTCCCCTCGGAACTGTCCCCAGAATAAAATGTCATGTTCTGTGTCCTCAAATTATTAGCACCTTAGTGACCTGTGCGGTGACCCCAAAATGAGCAATGCCAGTACAAGCATGTCCGTGGTAGGATGTAAATGGGTAGTAATCGAGGTCCCCACTGGGCCAGTGGAAGCTGTGTAAGGGGAGGGAGAGATGGGACAGAGAGGCGTGGGGGGGGGGGGGAGGAGAGAGCCAGAAAAGCAGAGGGTGACATAGCGGAAAACATGATCTCCCAACTTTGCTACAAATATCAGTAATTATTGACTTCCGCTGGCTTTCTTATCAAAGAGTTTGAACATGCAAAATGACTTATCTTGATTTCAGACCAGTTAGGACGCAGAGCTCCCTGCTTTCCAGCTACAGTGAATGGTAGGCATGTGCTGTCACTGTCCAGTTTTCTGGAAGTCAGTTTTAAGTTAAAATTTTAAATCAAATATTTTTGTAAAACACTTAACTTTTAGTAATCAAATCCTTCTACTTCTAGATCCAGAGAATTTTAATATTTGCTTCTACAAAGCTTTGATGAATGTTTGCCTCATACTGAAACTTAATTAACTAATCTCAATTAAAATTTATAATAAATGTGTAAATTTAACATATTCAATTCCCTTTATTTAAATTGTTTGATCACCAAACTAAATATTCCTAAGAGATAAGTTGTATAAATTAATTCCATTAAGCTTATAAATTGGCTGAGAGGGTTTTCTTAAATGTCCCAATACTGTTTATACATTGGGAATAGTTCAAGTAAAAGAAGCAAGCCTAGTTCTCTTAGCTATGAATATTAAGTTAAAATCTAAAATCCATTTTCTTAGAACTTCTGCTATGGTAAATTTCTCTCATTACTAACTTTTTTTAAGATACAAAATATCCAAGGACACCTTAACAGAATCTGCCCATCTAATGCTGTGTAAACACAGTAAGGTTTTCAACTGAGGAAATCCAGTGCTGGGCCCTCTCGCATGGATCTGTCATATCGGCCTCATGTGGCCCAGAGATGCCTTCAGAGGAGAAAATCAGAATGAACCTGATCCCTTTAGTCCAGCAAATAGAAACTAGCTCTGAACTTACTAGTTCAAAGGCAAGACATGAGTGCAGTGGTACAGGTCGATACTCCCAGTGCCCGAGAGGCCGAGGCAGGAGTATTACCAGATCAGCAACATTGTCTTACAGCAAAAATAAACTAAGAAAAACATTAAAAGAGAGATCTCAGAAGTTTTACTACAGGGAAAACAGACAAACCCAAAGAAATACATGATTTCTGGCTATCCAAAATTTAAGCTTTTTATGTTATGTTTTGGGGAAACACCCCTGTGTCTATTGTGTGATCAGTGCAAAAACATGAAATCATACAAATGTGTAAAATGAACCCATAAATCAAAATAAATACAAATATCTTAGTCTTTCTGCTCCAGTTCAAAAGTAATTACTGAGTATTCCCTATATGTAAGAGATATTACTAGTGTTATGGTAATAAAATTAGAACAAAATCTTCTGCACACCTGAGGTAGTAAACACTTTTATTATTGAATGAACCTTAAAACAGACTGGGATGCCTGAAACTGGCCATATCTATGTCAAAAAAAAAAAAAAAAAAAGGTCATCCTTCTATGCTTCCAAACAGGTAAAACTCCTTACATACATATTGGCAAGATAGGCAATGGCTAGTATTTATATCCGATGACTTAATAATGCATGTGGTGTATATAAATTGTTCATGGTAAGATTATCTTGTAAGGGGCAAAACCATCTCTTTTAGGTATCCGGAGAAAGAATGAGTCTCTTATACATTTATACAACAAGGTTTTGCATTTTGTGGGCAAGTGCCCATCAAAGAGAAGTTTCTATCTTTCCATCTAAATGGAGATGTGGATGTTGAGATGTTATCTGCCTTAGAGACCAAACTCAAGAGATGGCATCCAGGTGCTTTAGAAAGACAGCCTTGGATATCAAGCTGACAAAACATCTTTGGAGTTTTCAAAGTTACTTTTATACAAATCAAAGAGTATATAAAATATTTAAAATTACTGTTTCTAAAAGATAATCATGCATGGATTAAGAAACTGCCACACATTGTGAGAAACGCATCATTAGATGAATTTTGTCACTGAGCTAACATCACAGAGTGCATGAAAAGTCTACATGGTAGCAGTTAACTATACACCTGAGCTATATGGATAGCTTATTTTTCTATAATGGGCATTACATTGTAACACAATAGTATTGTATAATTAACAATAGAAAAGATGACATATTTTTGAAGTGATAGTAATTTTATATTTGATTCACTATTGACCAAAATATTATCATGTAGTACATGACAATCAGTGAGCTATGAAAAGGAAAAAGAATGTTTTTCCTTATTTTCAATAGCTAGAGTAAAATGTCTTCCTTTTGTTTGGGTTTGTATACAGAATTTGCAAAAATACAAATTATGCCCTCAAGCCATTTCTAGAAAAAGCAATGGAACGGGGATCAGAAATATATAAACCACCTGCCTATAATTTTTAAGATCAATGTCTGTTAAGTGAATGTTATCAATATTTTTACTTTTATCAAAACAATTCAGAAAATTCGTGTTTTCATTTATTGACATCTTTTAAAAGCATACAATTGAATTTAAGTAATACATTTTAATGAGTCAACAATATCTTGCATCTTGTTATATCAAGTGGTTAAAATAACTTGTTCTCCATAAATTAGAACAAAGCTAACTTTGACAATTTAAAGTCAACAAATCAATTCTGCTTTAAATGTGTATATATAAATAAAACTAGTATTCCCACTCTGTATTGTAACTATTAATTCTCTAGGTCGTTGAATGAATAATTTCTCCCACAGGTAACTCCTTAGCAGCAATACACAGTGTAATATATCAACCTCCTCTGAGTTGAAATATTCCTTTTTCCAGCAACCATGGAGTGAGCAGGTCAAAATATGTGAGAAAGTTGAAACTTAAAATGTCCCAGGACCACTCTGCAAGGTTATAAAAGCAGTAAACAACAGAGGAGGGGCAGACACTAACCTGCATTAGGTAGTAACTTCTGGAAATTTTTAGAAAGGATATGATATCTCTTCTTAATGATATGTCACAGGTAATTAAATGCTTGGGACAAGGGGACTTGGTGCTTGGCCCACACTGGTTATGGTGTAGCTGTGCTTTGGTCTCTCTGTGTGCTGTTTGGGTGACTAGGCAACGGTTTGCATCTCCTCAGGGAAAGTGTTTCACGTGACACGAACTGACCATCACACCACGAGGTAGAGACAGTTCAATATAGAAAACAATATTGCGATTTGGGATTTACACTAAAGTGAATTCAGATATTTTGTTCAGGTATGAATTTTTATTTTGGTAAGTTGCTTAAGTCCTCTGATTTTTAGGCTATATGCCTACAAAATGGTGATAGAACATATGCATGCCATTGAGGCAGAAGGAAAAGTAAAAATAAGATTGTATTGAACAATGTAACATAGTATGTTTGGAAAAATTGTAAAGCAGTAATTACTCCTTTAAATTCACATTAACAGAACTAAAACTTTCAATGAGAAAGTAAGTCTGTTGTTTCAAAGCAAGTCACTTTTTGTTTGCATTATACATACAGGAGTATCTGAAAAAATCAACTATTAGTTGATTCAATGTGACCCAACTTTACTGGATGGTTGTAGAAAAAAGCATTTGTAATGGAGGGACTGGAGGTGGATGGATAGGTGGGTAAGTGGGGGAGAAGCAGCCAGAAGAATCTTTAGTTCAATTCAATGCAGGTCTTCTCATGTGAATCATAATCCACACTTTAGTAGACGGGCTTTGTAATGCTCCCCACATCACTCACAAAATTTCTGGGTTGAAATCTAGTGCTTCAAAAAGGACTGGTAGTGAATGCCCAGTAAGTTGTATTTCTAGCCCACCGGGCAACAATTCTTTCATGTAATATAACAACGGTATCATAAACTAAATTAAAACATTAATCATCTCATATAATACCAAGTGATCTTAGAAAATTCAACAGCCATAAAAATACAGCTTAAATATATTCAAAACAAATAAAAAACAGAGAAAATGAATTCTGCATGATGAGTTTCCTATTTATACATTTTATTCTGATGGAAACTGAATGAGTCATTGGATGGTTACTGATAATAATTCACTGAGAAACACTACTAGGGTCTTCTCCCACTGCATAGGCAGATATCATACCATCTGCAACTGCTTAATTCTTCCAAATGTCAAGCTTTTCTGTACTCCTTGAATTTATATGTTATTGCCACACTTAAAATTTGGTTGACCAAAAACAACAAAGGAATTAAAAAATATGAATATATGATATAAGCAAATTTGATGGACCAATTCACATGCAAAAATATTGTAGCAAAACTCTTTATTTTGAATATTAATTTAAAATTTATTCCACAATTCTAGCATCCAAAATTATTTTTCTTCACCCTTATATATAAGTATTAAACATGTTACTCATTTACAATAAGTTTCCTTGTCTGTTGTCATATTATTAAGACATTAACTTTTGCATAAGTCATATTTAAACCAGCTTATACTTGACATAGAGGGTGGAGGGGATAAGGCCCTATCATAAGCCACTTAAGCTGATTGGCCATCCCACAAGAGAGACTACTGAATAAAGCACATCCAACCTACAATGCTCTTGTTCACAATTCTGTAACCCTCCTCATAGTTTTCAGTAATTCAGAATTAGTTGTGCTTGCCAGTAATCAATGTGAAGAATATTCCATCATGTTTTGATCATGTTTACATTGCATGTATTATAAAATAATTAACATGCTATGCTTTGATTTGAAGTTACATTTAAAAATGCTATACTGCCTGGTGTGATGGAACATGCCTTTAATCCCAGCACTCAGAAGGCAGAGGTAAGAGGATTGCTGTGAGTTTGAGGCCAGCCTGGAACTACAGAGTGAAATCCAGGTCAGTCTGAACTAAAATAAGACCCTACCTTGAAAAATAAATAAAAGTACTATGCTAACATCATTATGCACTATTGCTATCCAGTTCCTGAACATGCCAAGGCAGAGCTTCCTTGGAAAGTGCCGATTGCATCTGCTTCTTCGTTGCCACAGAAACATTACCAGAAAACCTTTGTACTCATTAGTCTTTCACTGCCTTCCTCACAACTGCATGTGGTGCTTCCATGCTCAGAAACCTGTCAGTCTGTCTCACAAAGATTGCAGAGTAGTAATGCTTAGATGTGAACTAGGGAACATCTGTTACCTTCAGCATTTTATATTTCAGTGTTTTATTTTCCTTCCCTGGAATTCTTTTGGTTCTGAAACTATTTCTTTATGCTGTGTATGTAAATGCCACTGAAGTCTTGATGACTGAAGTGTTTCCGTAGCCAACTCATCTCCACAAATGTCACACTCGATTTTAATAGCTTCATTACCAATTATAGATACAAAACAAAATTAATATTTTACAGATACTGCTGCTGAGTAAAACTCAGAAGTAAAAATGGGAATTCTCTTGGTCTTAATTTCCTTAAATCAGTTTCCATGATCACAATTTATTGTGCCACTGAGAGAAAAAGAAGTGTGTCTTTCCCTGTGCAAAACCAGTCTGGGACATCTTCTTTAACCACGAATGAATTTGAGTTAAAATTTCTTTATTCTCCTTCTTTGAAATAATTACCACTTCTTATCATGGAGAGAAAAGATATCTTATGTCTTGAAAAAACATTCTTGTAAGGGCTAGAGAGACAGCTAAGTGGTTAAGGCACTTGCCTGCAAAGCCTGAGGATCCAGATTTGACTCTCCACATCCTACCAAACCAGATGTACAAGGTGACGCAGGCAGGCAAGGTCACACATATACCTAAGGTGGTGCACATGTCTGGCATTCATTTGCATTGACTGGAGGCCCTAGCACGCCAATTCTGTCAGTCTCTCCCTCTCTCTCCCGCCGCCCCCCCCCCAACACACAGACACATAAAGAAAGGCCAGTCTGTTGGGCTTGCTTCAAAAACAAACAAAAAAAGTCCTTATCAATCCTCCTAGAAGTAAATTAAGATTAAAATTTTAGGGTCGAGGTTATAGCTCAATGGATAAAGCACTTGCCATGCAAACCTGGATCTGAGTTTCAATCTTGAAAGCCACATACAGCCTGGGTTTGGCCAGACATTGTGGTGCTTGCCTTTGATCCCAGTACTAGGGAGGCCAAGGTAGAATTACTGCAAGCTCGGGCCACCCTGAGACAACAGAATGAGACAACAGGTCAGCCTGAGCTAAAACAAGACCCTACCTCAAATAATAATAATAATAATAATAATAATAATAATAATAATAATAATAAAACCTGGGTGTGGTACACTTTTCTGTAATGTCTGTTCAAGGGAGGGAAAAACAGGAGCTTCCTGGACCTTACTGGCTATCTAGTCTAGCTGAGTTATTGCACTCTGACTTCAGTGTGCCACCCTCTCAAAAAAAAAAAAGAAAGAAAGAAAGAAAGAAAGAAAGAAAGAAAGAAAGAAAGAAAGAAAACTAAGATGTAGGGTAAGTACCCAGCATTGACCTCTGGCCTCTTCACTCACTTGCAAATATATGTATGTGCACTTACATGCACAAATACACCCATACACATACAAACATACATGTATACATGCACTTCCACTATGTACATGTGAATATAAAAATAACATTTCAATTTTTATTATTGTATTTAATTAGCATATAGATCAATGGTTTTCCTCATAGCATTTTCACAATAGTTTGTTTTTCTTGATTCTTTTAAATATATTCCATTATTTATTTGAAATCAGAGGGAGGTAAAAGAAAGACAGAGAGAATGGGCACACTATAGCCTCCAGCTGCTGCAAACCGTCTCCAAATGCATGCACCATTTTGTGTGTCATGGGCACTGGGTAATCAAACTCTGGACCCTGGGCTTTGTAGCTGAGCCATTTCTCCAGCCCTGTTTTTCTTGATTCATTATCCCCATTCCCTTTTTCTTCTTGTCTTCTGTCTCATAATTCCACTTTCACATCACATTTATTTTATGATTTTTTTTGTTCTCTGCCCTTAAAATCTCTTTTTCCTCCTTCAAGGGTTCTAGGTCTGATATTATTAAATATCCCCACACCAACAACAGCATAAAACATTAACTATTGGTTCTGCATATGAGATAAGACATGCTATTTGTCTTTCTGTATCTCAGTGACTTTGTTTTATATCATGATTTCCAGATACATCAATTTCCTTAAAATGTCTGGGATTCAGTTTTGTTCATGGCAAATGAAATTTCCCTTGTGTAACTGTATCACATTTCCTTGATCCAGTCATTTATTGACAGCCATCTTGGCTGGTTCCATTTTCTGGTGTTCTGAATAGAGTAAAAGCAAACATGGACGGGCAAGTATCTCACTAGAAAGCTTAGTTCTTTGAATATATGCCCAGGAGCTGGATAGCTGGCATGATAGATCTATTCTTAGTCTTCTGAGAAGGCTCCAGGCTGATTTTCATAGTGGCTACACTGGTTTGCACTACCATCCACAGTGAGTAAACATTCCCCACACACTCACTGGCATTTCATGACTTTTAGTTCCTTGATGACCTTATAGGCAGACTAGAGTGAGAGGAAACCTCAAAGTACTTTAATTTGTTATCCCTGATGGATAATGATGTTGAACACTTTTAAAAGTTTTATTCAAAGCATTACTATGTGAGCACACTGCATATCCATCATATTCCGCTGGGTTATACCCTCAGGCTCTGTCTCCTCCACCCCTTCCCCTGAGTGCCCTCCTCAGCAGGGTTGTCTGCATTCCCGCTGCGGTCATTTGTCTACCGGCTGATCTGCTTTAGGGAACTATTTGGTCAGTTCATGAGTTTGAATTTTTTAATAGTTTATTTATTTTTGATTTATTTTAGAGAGAAAGGCAGATATACAGTGAGTTAGAATGGGGTATGCTAGGGCCTCCAGCCAGTTCAAACAAACTTCAGATGTACACACCACCCTATGATATGGATTTACGTGGCTATTAGGGAATCAAACCTGGGTCCTTTAACTTTGCCTGCAAATGACTTAACCACTAAGCCATCTCTTCAGCCTCCTGATGTTTAACTTGTGCAAATATAATTATATCTGATATATATATATATATATGGAGAGAGAGTGAGATAGTACATGTGTATGTGTTGTTGTTGGTTGAGGTAGGCTCTCACTGTAGCCCAGGCTGACTCAGAACTCACTCTGTAGTCCCAGGCTGGCTTCAAACTTCCTATCTCTGCCTTCCTAATGCTGGGATTAAAGGCATGTGCCACCACCCCAAGTTTTTCATGTATTTTTGATATTAACTTTTTTCTTCCATTCTGTAAGATTCCTCTTCACTCTATTGAGTGATTCCTTTATTGTGTAAAAATTTCTTACTTTCCTGTAACCTCGGTGTAATTAAACCATATATTTAATATATATGTGATGAAAACGTTTATTTATTTTAATTTATTTGTGAGTGAGAGAGAGAGATTGAAAATGAGAATGGGTATGCCAGAGTCTCTCATACTGCAGAATAATTGCGAAAGCGCGCACCACTTTGCGTGCCCGCCTTTAGGTGAGCACTATGGAATCGAACCCTGGCAGCAGGCAAATAAGTGTCTGTAACCACTCAGCAAGATTTTAGTTCCGTTTGATGAAGAATTGAAACTGACCTCTCACACAAATCAATACACAAGGTATCTGTCATTCTTATTGAGTTAATTTGACTGGAAGCACCAAATGGTGCCTGTAGCCTTGGTGCGCAGAAGGAAAACCATCCACGACCCTTGAGATCACCTGGCAGGCTGGGTAGCGGGTCCGCTCTGCACCCTGTTCTGTGAGACAAATCTACCGATCACAAATGGAGCCCACAGAAATTTAAAATTTGGCGTGTCCTCAGTTTCTGTCTTTATTATGGTTTGCCCTCAGTCCTTGCCTCACACGTGGGTAAGCACTAGTAGGGAGCCCCAGTACCACATGGGAAAGGTTCAGTTCGAACCTTTTTTTTTTTTTTTTTTTTTTTGGAGACACCATAGAGTCAAGCAAGAACATTTCTGTTTAGCCCTTGTCATAGAGCAACCAGGAGGATTTGATATAGCAAACTTCCACATGCACAGGCTTCAAACATCCTGTTTTCAATGGATGTCTTCAGAATTACAAAGTGTAGCACATCGCCACTCTTCCCCACTATTGAATAATTTGCCTCATCAATTTTATGCTACAAAAACCTCACAAAATATTGAACTTATTGAAAAGTGATTCAACTTAACAAAAGATCAAAAATGAGTGTGTGGTAGAGACTTTTACCAAATCCATTACCCATTGTTTTTTCTTAGTGGTATTCCCTCAGTTTTCCTTAGCATAATATACAGAAAGCAGCAAAAACATCTGCATGATTTCAGCCTTTCTTGTGGCTAAGTGAGATCACATGAGTAATTCTGAGCAATGCAAGTTAAGCAGATGAATCATGTGTTCTTATGGGGTCCAGGGAAACTCTGATAAGAAGGAACTGGCCCAAGTACTCTCCTTCCATAAACCAAAACTATAAGAATAGAATGAACACTGCCAAGTCATCTTATTTGAATAAAAAGCACAGACATTTATGTGTCTAACAATTTTATAACAGCTACATAAGCAACTCAAAGCCACTGTTGTGAGAAACAATCATTACTCTAGTCCCCCTGGCTTGGAAAATACATAAATATTTGCTTAGTGACATCTTAAATATCAGTTATTTTCCACAATTGTTTCTGTAATTATTCAACAGTAATTATTCTATAATAATTGATATTTTGAGTAATGACACTGAATACATCTATTTGATAAAAAATAATGTCACAGCTGGAGGAGGCTTATGCCAAGTTAGCCTTGCACACTTATATATGGTCCTAGAGTTGGTGGAGAGGAAGATAACAATTTTTACATCTTTGAGATATCAGGAACAGCTGGATGCGTAAGTATCCCATAAACGTTGGTTTTAGGTTTCTGTGTCTATTCCCAGAAAACATTCCAGATGAAGAATTGGAAGGAAAGTCCTACTTATTATAATTCTCATGACATTTTATGAATTTACATTTTTCATTATATACTGAGTAGTTGAATATCTGAGACATATAAAAGAGCTGTGATTTTTTTTTCTGAAAATGCATCAATTCTATTACCCAAAGAAAGTTAGTTTACATGGTGTACTTTTTGTTAATTAGCTTGTTTTTTTTTTTTTTCCTGAAAAGGGGAGAAAAAAACATATTGAACTAGAATCCACGTAACATGTTTTCGGTTTCTATATGGTGTGTATAGCAATGACACAGAGAGAGGATGAGAAGAAAATGGCTACCTGCCCCGATCAGGGGGAGCTGCGTGGGTGCTTATTTACTCCGTGGCTTTCACCATTCGGGTCCACAGTCAGCCATCTGTCAGCAACTCAGACATCTTCAAAGGCAATGTTGAACAACAAAAAAGTAATATTACTCTCTGCATATCACTGTAATTTCATTTATTATATGCAGCTATTTTTACATAAAATCTATCGCACATTTTTCATGATAAGGTGGATATAAAAATAATTTCTGACAGAAGATTTTTCATATCTGCTCAGAACAGAAGTAGATTTTTTTCAGGATTAGACAGGCATTGGACTAGAGAACCAGTAGAGATACTCTAAGAATGCTTTTTTATGTGCTATTCTCTATATTTTCTTTTTTAATACTTATTTATTTATTGTTTGCAAGCAGGGAGAGAGAGATAGAGAGAAGAGACAGAGAATGAGGGTGCCAGGGACTTCGGTCACTGTAAACAGATTCCAGACACATGCGCCACATTCCACTTTCTGCATCTGGCTTTACATGGGTACTGGGGAATCAAACCCAGGTTGTTAGGCTTTGCAGACAAGTGCCCTAACCACTGAGAAATTTCTCCAGCTTGATCTTTTTGTTTTTACTAGTATATTTCTGTCCTTATGACTTTTAGGTTTATCCTGTTATCATATGCAACCTCATCCTTCCTAATGTGTTTTGATTTGACAGAACTTCATTAACTCATATATGTGTTCATTTATTCATTCACCCCTCAACAATTTACCTCATATCTTCTCTCTATAAGACTGTACTTCACATGGTAAAGATGTCCTTGGTATGGAAGTTTCCTTCTTGTACTACATACTCTTGACAGAAAAGAAGTTAAAGAAAGCTACAAATGTACTTGCAGTTAGGAAATAAAAATATAATTTCCAAGGTTACATCTGACATAAGGGTGTTTTCTTAAACTGTCTTCTGTTGCTAATATCAAGGGACCTCTGAAAAGGTCAGTTACAAAGAAATCATTGTTTGGTTCATAGTTCTGATCCAAGGTCTCAGGGGACACAGGTATTATGGTTTTCATGCAAGCAGAGTTCTGAGGTGATGCAGGGAATTATTTCTTATTATGGTTTCTAATCTTTCTTCTCCTCCCTCTTTCTCCTCTTCCTCTTCCTCCTCCTCCTCCTCCTCCTCTTCTTCTTCTTCTTTTGTTTTGTTTCTCAAGGTGGGGTCTCACACTAGCCCAGGCTTACCTGGAACTTAGTATGTAGTCTCAGGGAGGCCTTGAACTTACCACGGCACTTCTACCTCTGTCTCCCGAGTGCTGGGATCAATGGCATGTGCCACTAGGCCTGACTTCATCCTTCTTATGAAGTCACCAGTATGCACATATGGAAGCTCTACCTGGTGGTATCATCTAACCCTGATCAATTCAGCTAGGCCTCCTCCAAACACCATCATCAGATTCAGGTTCCACCCTCCTAATACTTAAAACAGAGATTTCACTTCAGTAGGAAATTTGGAGTGACAAATCAGACCATACCAGTGATGGATAAAGTTACTGGAAACATCAAACATTTCAATTTATAGTATTATGATTATTGGAGAAAGTAATAGCCTTGAATTCCGAATCAGAGTATTGGATGTGTAAATTGGATTAGATGAGTGGTAGCTAAGTCAAATGTTCATAGTTTCAGCATAAGGGAGGTTGAGAAATACATACATACATATATATATTGGTTTTTCAAGGTAGGGTCTCACTCTAGTCCAGGCTGACCTGGAATTCACTATGTAGTCTCAGGATGGCCTTGAACTCACAGCAATCCTACCTCCTGAATGCTAGGGTTAAAGGCGTGAGTAACCAAGCCAGGCTTCCAAGTATATATTTATTTAATCTTCTTTTGTTTTTTTAAATTTTTTGTGTATTTTCATTTATTTATTTGAGAGCAACAGACAGAGAGAAAGAGGGAGGGAGAGAGGAAGGAAGAGAGAGAGAGAGAGAGAATGGGCACGCCAGGGCTTCCAGCCACTGCAAACGAACTCCAAATGCATGTGCCCCCTTTTGCGTCTGGCTAACGTGGGTCCTGGGGAATCGAGCCTCGAATCAGGGTCCTTAGGTTTCACAGGCAAGTGCTTAACTGCTAAGCCATCTCTCCAGCCCTTCTTTTGTTGTTTTTGATATAATGCAGGCTGACCTGGAACTCACGGTATGGTCCTAGGCTAGCCTCCAACTGACAGCAATCCTCCTATCTCTTCCTCCTCAGTACTTGGATTAAAGTCATACACCACTACATATGGCTTAATCTTGTTTTCTGTAGCATGCTATCATTTTAAGGAATCTACCACAGCCTATAAGTTACTTTTTTTTTCTGAAATTGAGTTTGGACCCCAGATATAAAGGGTGATTTTAAAGTTATAAAATAACACAACCTAAGTTACTTTAAGAATACCCTTTCTCTAACATCAGGTTATGCTAAACTTGAATATCGCTGTCATGTTGCAGTAAGAACACGGAGTCCTAGTCAATGGTTCACTAAGAAGTTACACTTGAGTTTTAATTCAGCTTAAAATTACATTGCACATTTGAAACGATTTTTTACCCCCAATAAAGTATCACTGGCATGATACTCAGTTATGAGTCAGCGTTACATAAATGGAAAGCAACATGGAGAAAGGGTTATTTGGGCTCATGGTTTCAGATATTCTGGCCCATGGTTAGCCTACCACGTTGGTTTTGGTTCCAGAGTGCAGCACAATGTTGCCGCTGTTAGAATGGGGAGACATGGTAGGGAAAGCTGGTACTCTCATGGGAGACAAGGAAGAGAGGAGAGAGAGAACAAAGAAGGGGGAGGGACAAGACGTATTCTTCAAAGCGAGGCCCACACCACCAGCCTTAACCATCTGAACCCCACCTCCTGAAGTTTCCACAAATCCCCTCTGACATCTCACAAAATCTGTACACAGATTAATCCATGGACAAGATTGGAATGCTGGTCATCCAATCACAACTGAAGGCCCCGCTTCTGAGCACAATTGCACTGGGGACTAAGTGTTCAATACCGGCGTCTCCTGGAGACATTTCAGATTCCCATAATACTGGCATGTGTGTACAATTTATCCCAGATATTGCTGTTCTGTCCCATTTCCTTGTTCTGTTCATGAAGATTATTTCATTGTCCATTATTTTAGAAACACATACTTCTAAGAAATTCCATTATGCTTCCTTTTAAATTACCATTACAAATTTTCTAAATATTTTTCTGTTGTTCACTAGCAATAGTTCCTGATAGATCATCCCATCTTTTCACTGAATGCTTTCTGAAAGAGCAGAGAAAATTTACCTAAAGTTACAGTTGCCTGAATTCTATTCAAAAACAAATAAAGACATCAGAATTTTTATTTTATGGGATGTGACTTTTCTATTGCTTTAGATCAGAGACATGATAAACTATAATGAAGGGGGAAAAAAGTGTCTGATAGTCTCATTAGTCTAGTCTTGTTTGTTTTGATTCCCTTGAACTTTGTATGTGAGGAAGCAACGCTGTTAACAGGTTCCCTTATGATTCCAAGGAGTGCTGAGACATTCCAAACCAATTCTTCACTTTAAACTTAATTACATTGATGGATTCTTACACTGAGATTAATACTATCAATCAACCTTACCTACTTCTGTATTATGGAGAAAAAAAAACTCAGCTCTGTTTTTTCACCTTCCTTTGTCAATGTTTTCCTTTTCATGACTGAGCTAAGATCAACCATCTTTCCAAAGATAAGTCAGTAGTTCATCCACATCCATCTTCGGTGACCAAAGTGACTGGATAAGTTTCTCCCAAGATGCAGCCCACCATTAAGCAGGCTGGCTGCTATTGTTTTCCTCAAACATGGATCTTCGTGAGCAATGATTGCTTCTTAGCTAGTGGGGCATCATGTAGAAAACTGTAAGAAATTTGATTATGTAATAGTTTGTACCAGGCCAATTGAATGAACCGGCCAACTGCCAACTCTTCACACTAATTCCAACTGAATATCTGCTGTACTGAGAGCAAAAAGTTTGGATATTAATGGAAATTCCCTGTAAAATCATAAACCCTAAGTAATGAGCCTATTGCAATGTGATGCTGTAAGACAAGTAATTATTAAAGGGGAGTTGCCACATGGGTGGCTGCTTTGTATATGTTTAAGATAATGTAGACAAATTCTTGGAGTCCCTTATAAAATTATATACACTTTATAGTGCAATAAAAACTAAGCATTGCTAGTGACATGTTACTCTGTGAGAGAATGTTAAATGTGACGAAATGTAAACTTAGTTTTTCAGCATGACAAGCAATGATCTAAGTGCTTCACTTGTGAAAACTCAAGGCCACATGTAGACAGTCACTAGCCTTGTGTTACAGAGAATAGACACCATAATTCAAATTACTGACCAAGCTCAGAGAGGTGCTGTCTATCCCAGAACATCAGCTGTCTGGTGCCAAGAAAAGAAAGAAAGCTTGATAATGAGCACAAAAGAGTCACACGTTACCTAAATAGAATACTTTACTATTTTTCTAAAGAATAAATTATATGCCCCTTATAGATAAATGAAAATTTCTTATTGGCAAGTTGCCCAAGTTGTGTTGAAGAAATAATAGGACCTTCACATCTAGAGTAGTTTGGAACACATCCTTCACTCTCGTGTCTATCTTTGGGAGATATCCTGTCCCCAAATTTATGTGAGATAGAATTTTAAATGCAGATTTCTTTTTAACATACTTTCTACCTTTCATCCCTCTTACGCTTTAATGACGTCCATTCCTATTCTGAAATGTTATTATCTTGAATACTATCTTATGTTTTACAAGAAGAAATTGGCAGTAAAGAAATGATATTAAAAAGTAACAAGAGGGCTGGAGAGATGGCTTAGCGGTTAAGTGCTTGCCTGTGAAGCCTAAGGACCATGGTTCGAGGCTCGGTTCCCCAGGTCCCACGTTAGCCAGATGCACAAGGGGGCGCACGCATCTGGAGTTCGTTTGCAGAGGCTGGAAGCCCTGGCGCGCCCATTCTCTCTCTCTCCCTCTATCTGTCTTTCTCTCTGTGTCTGTCGCTCTCAAATAAATAAATTAAAAATAAAAAAAAAAAAGTTTAAAAAGTAACAAGAAAATGGAAGCCGAATTGAAATACATATCTAATAAGTTTATACTTTATGACTCCACATAATAAGTTGTGTATTCCAGATAAAATGGGAGGAGAGCTTTAACTCTGACATTTTAAATGAAAGATAGGAATAAAAATTTTCACCTGTATCCAGGGTCTTTTCTCAATATTAATCTCAGATACATGAAGTAAACAGCAAAATAAATTATTTGTATTACCACAATTATATTGGTTTCATAAATATTTTATGACCAAATACATTTTCTCATACAGTATCCCTATTTCTAAAATTATTTGTCCTTTAACAATAGGATTTTGACAGGTGTAAGGGAGAATGAATAACCGGAGTGAAATCATATATTTCTTTTATGAGAAATCTGTTGAAGCCAGGGCAAATAGAACATTTTTTCTTATCCTCTTTAATGCATGCTAAGATATAGTTTTAATAACAAATATAATCAGTAAATCTGTGTTAACTTCCTGCCAAGTACTAGGATTTAGACATCTGGAATTCAAAACAGAATGAAATAAATAACACTTAGTCTCTAGAACTTGTAGATAAGAGCAAATAATGATGAAAATGTAAACAAGAGGTGACAGGGATGGAAAAGATAAAGTAAATTATGAAAAAAAACACTATATACAACTCTGTGTCAATAAAATAGGAGATAAGGGTAGTATCATGATTTAGGAAGATATAAATTACACTTGTCTGGCATATGTGAGTCCTTTTGTTTAGCTCCAGCCTCAGAAGAAAAAGAACAGAAGAAGAGACTTAAACTATTATTACTCATGAAAAAAATTAGTTTTTAAAAAAATGGAACCCTATAACTTTAGAAACATATCCTTATTGTTATGATCATAACATGTGGCTAAGTTGAGATACCACTTTATTTGACAAGTAAGAAAAAGCATACATTTGAAGTCAAGTAAAATTACTACAAAATATGTGTACCTGTTTTTCATTCATTACAACTATTGGATGGGAAGCCTTGGCTTGTGTTCTTTAGTCTTCAATGTGAAAGAGATAAACATCAGTTTCACATGTGGGATAGTTACTCAACCACTAGAAAAGGAGAGCAATGCTCATGGATGAATCCAGGCTAAGTAAATGAGCATAAACAGTCCCCAGCCTTCCCTCTTCTCTCTCTCTCCTCTCTCTCTCTCTCATGTCTGCTTAAAAATTATGCCGCCCACTTTTATGTGTAGTGGCCTTAGCAACACAGCAGATGTGTCTCAAAATCTCTGTAGTTTCCCAGTCTCATCAGTAACTGGCAAGGTCACTTTAATTCTGACATTCAGATTTGGGAAACCTTTAATTTAATAACATGTAGGCCATGTTCTTTCATCAACACTTTATGTACAAAATAGTGATATTTTCAATCACTATCTGCACAAATGGTTTGCCTCCATCGGGGATAATATTTATTGGACCTTTTCTAAACCTGGTCCTTTTTTTCACAATTTTTATTAACATTTTCCATGATTATAAAAAATATCCCATGGTAATACCCTCCTTCCCCCCCACACTTTCCCCTTTGAAATTCCATTCTCCATCATATTACCTCCCCATCACAATCATTGTACTTACATATATACAATACCAACCTATTAAGTACCCTCCTCCCTTCCTTTCTCTTCCCTTTATATCTCCTTTTTAACTTACTGGCCTCTGATACTAAGCCAGTCCTTATTATCTTCTGTTTTGATCCTGAAAATTTATTTTAACATTCTTTTAGAAGAAATATACATCAATGAAATGAGAAAAAAAATGTGAATGGCTGTTTCTAGAAGCTATTAAATTACACCATGGGATTCATAAATAAAAAGAAATGTTGCTCCCAAATGATCTAGTCTGTCATCTCAGATGGCCTATCAAATGGCCCTTACTACTGTGTGACTCTTGAAAAATATCAAGGGGAAGATGACCAAAATAAGTTTCTATGTGAATTTTGAATTCATTTATTTATCATTATCTTGGTCACAACACAAAATATTGTGATCTACAACTAATTCTTATCAAAGTAAATACCATAACAGAGATGACAATTTTTAACAAAAATAATAATTAATTGATGGACTAACTAGTGATTTATTTTTGTGCATGCTTATTCATGCATACTTGCCAAGGCCTCTTGCCTCAGCAAAAATAACACCACAGGTTTGCATCAATTTTCCCATCTGGCTTACATAAGGGGCTTAGCAACTGAACCCAGGCCAGTAAGCTTTTCAAGCAAGCAACATTAACTGCCAAACCTTCTTCCCAGCCCCTGAGAGGCACGTAAATGCTTGAGCTGAGCTGGTGAATTTAGGGTAGCAATTCAGCAGGCAAACGAATTCAGAATAATCCTGACCAGAGTGTTGCCAGAAATCCTTCTCTATGTCTGACCTCTGTGTATGCACTGTAAAATGGCATTTGCCTACTTTGGTGATGCATACACATTCATGTGCCCTGGATCTTTGGATTTCACTTGTTTTATTATTATTTGTGTATGTACAGCTTTGATTTCTCAGTCTAGTCAGGTCCACAATTGCATTTACTCTGGTCCCAGTAAAGTGGAAACAAGTGACATGCTACAGGCAGCTGTATGCATTGTGATTCTAAGGTCTGTACCTTCAAAAGCTAAGATACAAATTTCACCTTGAGTCTCAAAAATCCACGTCAAGAAATAAGGCATGAGCCTGTGGTGGTGTGAATGTAAAATGCGCCCCCCCCCCCCCGCCACCACCCAGTAGCCTTACTTGTTTGTGATTAAGCTTTCTACTTATTTCCCAGCTGATGGAACCTTGCTGCAGATGTTTTGCAGGAGGTTGATCAGAACTAGCTCCCTCAAGTATTTCCTTTTCTTCTCTGACATAGGATATGAGCTAATTGCCATGTTTTTTTCCACCATTAAGCAACTTCCCCTTGAAACTACAAGCCTGAAATACACTTTTTCCTTCCATAGCTGCTTCAGGTCAGGTTTTTGTTGTTGTTTTGTCATTGTTTTACCCAGCAATGAACATAACTGCTCCAGAGCCAAACTCTATGAGACTGACAAGCTTCAAGAAAATTGATTCAGGACATGGATGCATTCAGTAATGAAGAATACTTTGCAATGAATCATAGATGATAAATTGAGAAGTCCCAACAGAATAGGAAAATTGACCATTGATTATTCAACATTTCTGAATACATTATACTATTATATAATCAGTGTATTTTTTTCCATGAATTAAATGTAACTATATATTATAACTCTATAATGACTATGATTGAGGGCTATATGGATTGATAGATCATCTGTGGGGGGTATGAGGATTAAAATAAAGGAAATGTTCTTTAAACTCAAATTTCAACTAATTTTCATATAAATTTTGAGTGATGCATCTAAAATTATATGTGACTTCTGTAAGAGCAGAGCTGTTAAAACATGTCATTTTTGAAGGTATATGTTTGATGACAATGTATGTATTGATAACCCCATGAAAAAAAACTAAAAAAAAGAGAACAAAACCCTAATAACTGAAAGGATATGTCCTGATAAATTAATCCAAAGACAATGAGGTAAATGAGCCTAAAGTAGGCTTATGAGAAAACTCATAACATCCTTGGGGGAATTTATGAAGGAATCTGTTAGAATGCAAGCATTTTCAGGGTAGAGTTCCTTTCTCATGCCAACATGACAAACAAGAAAGTTTTAAGCAAAACACCCTTAACAACTCTCTTAATGTCTTGCTTTTCTAAACAAAAGAGATCTTATTCCTCTCTTAATCCTCCATTGATTATGCAGTTAGGAAATTCTAATTCACATGAAGTCATGTGGAACCAAGACTGCTGGCATACATATTTATTGTATGCTGGAATCAGTACTAAGAAGTAAACATGAGTAAGTGATGCTGGTATTATTTTGATAAATGACAAATATCAGGTTTTATAGCTAAATACATGTTGGCCATGTTGCTGCTTTTATTCAGAAAATTTAGAAGAAAAGTTAGTTTTCCAGATGGAAAGATCTTAAAATGTATAATTCATATAAAAGAAAAAGGAGTTTGATATATATTCATTATTTGAACTAACCTATTTCCACCACACATACAGGTCAATGACTTCTAAATATGTCCAGAAAATAGCATATAGACTCAACATGACTACATGCGCAATAAGTCTCTCAGGTTTCAATCATATTACTCAGTGCATCATATCACACTTCATGCTTTTGACTTTGGTTTTGTTTTGAGAAATAACTACTGCTTTTAGTCTTTAAGCTCTATTTTTTTCCTCTACCCTCCTCCCAAACTTGATGACTAAAGACAAGACATATAACATAATCAACTTCTGTGTAACATAGTCTGTGCCTGCCTCTCAGCACATGCGGAGATGGGAACATTTGCCAAGTAAAATTTTCCAAGGGAAACATGAAAAGAATTTGTAAAGTCCCAGAGTAGTTGCCTGTGAGAATTTCTTCATGTATGATGACGTATTTTCCACACTTGTAAATTGTGATTTCTACCCTTTTCTTAATCCTGATAGACACCATCACTCAGGAGAGTGTGGACCAGTAACTGACTTTCCAATGCTATTTTTCAGCAGAATATAGGTTTCATTGTATAAAAAGAACTGGACATTTTTATTTGATTTGTTTTTTTTAATACAGCATTATATTAAATGATTATATAGACACACAGATAGCTGTTAGACATATATTTATAACTACAGATGTCTGTACATGTAGGAACTAATATACATGCTCACGTTTTCTTTCTCTGTATACTAAGAGCACCTAGAGAAGCAACGATGACCTGGTAATGACACATGGTACCTGATACCGTTGCTGAACGTCTCCAACCACAGAAGACATGTCACATTGGAGAAATTGCTGGTTATAGTACTAAATACAAGGAGTATATAAAATGAGTCCAGAACAAGCCATGTTGTCAAAAAGGTAGACATAATTTTAAAAAATGAATGTTTGTTGAAATAAAAAAAATGGATCAGTATGAATAAATGGGCTTGATGCATTTGTCCAGTAAAATAAGCTCTGATTGAGTTTTAACTTAAAATTACATGTATGATATATAAATCTAAAGAGGATCATGATGTGTATAGTTTCAAAGCATGTCTCCCAAGGTGTATTTCATAAGTAGAAAAGTTTATTACCATATAGTTGAGAAATTTAGCACACACTATCACCAGTTGATCAAAGGTAATATACCATGCAATGTATCTCACCCTCATGGAATCTCTGATAAGATACACATTAAAAGAGATGCATTACTTTTCTGCTATTCTTACCCATACTATTATACTCACAAGAAAACATCAAACAAGTCAAATTTAAAGAAAATCCTTCAAAATCCCTGGAAGTTTTCAAGAATAATGGCATTATCATGAAATAGGTAGACTATGGAACTACTGAAAATTGTTGGGGGCTAAAGATTAAAGACAGAAGCAGGGCAGGACCTCCCAGGCACCAAGGGCATCAATACGGGAGACAGTGCCGTGAGGAAAAGAACGTTAATTTCCTGGTCTGGTGACTGCACTATGCTACGCAGACTGTAAAGATTGTTGGGTGATGGATTATCGATCAGCAGAAACTGTACACTGTTTGCAACTTCTCTATGCAAAATAGGCAAGCAACGAAAAGCTGAAAATCACATAGTTTGAATGTCAAATTTCTCCCTTATTTATTTTAAGGATAAACTTTGTTCAGAGAATTTTTTTAAGAACTTATATTGATTTATTTATTACAGTCAGAGAGAGTGTGAGAATGGGCACACCAAGGCTTCTAGCCACTGCAAACAAACTCCAGGTGCCTGCGCCACTATGTGCATCTGGCTTACGTGGGACGGGGAGAATTGAACCTGGGTCCTTAGGCTTCGCAGGCATGTGCCTTAACTGCTAAGCCCTCTCTCCATCCCCAGAGAATTTCTTTTTAATGTCTATCTATGAGTTTTTGTTAATAGGGATCTGGATTGTCATCTCAAATTAGGGGATGAAGGAGAAACCTGCACAGAAGCTTCTCTCCCTCTCCATAGAACACGCACCAGAAGTCGCACAATGACTATTCCTACAGCATCACGCTTCTGCTGCCCTTTCACAGTGTTTCCTTGTTTTCCAAACTCCCACACAGCCATGCCTCCTCCGCTACTGGGTTTCCCACAGGAAACCCTTGACAGCATTAGTAGGTCTGTGACTAATTCTCAAAGGTTGTGGGGTAAAGAAGCTTTTGTATGAAAGGATATGAACTAGGTTCATGAAAGGATCTGCCACCTCCCAGCCCCATTCTGAACACACAAGACAGAAGACTTTCTTTCCACTTGAGTTTGAAATAAGAGGAACTGAATCTTCAATTTCTACTTTCCTTTAAACTCTCAATAATCATTTCCTCCTAAATAGACTACTAAGCAAAAAAAAAAAAAAAAAAAGAAAGAAAGAAAGAAAAGAAAAGCCAAGTGAGAAAGAACTTTAAAGAAATGTCAAAATGTTTATTTATTTTAAATGGATAGCATTTTATGTCCTTTTCATGAATGACCTCAAGGAAAATAACACACATAAACACAAAGTAGTATTAATATAGGTAATTAACAAATAAATTGTCTCGTACGGTTATTGTTTTGTGTTAAAAACACATACATCTATATTCCTTACACTTTGTAATTTTGCAAGTCAGAACTTTAATATATAACCACACAACAACCTGGTCCTCTTCCCCGCCCCCACCCCGCCGAGGGCCTCTTCTATAGGGTGCTGGTAATCACTGCTGTGGGGTCAGGCCAAGAGTGAACTAGTGAGCTGCTGCGGGGTGGACAATGCCTCACAGCACGGCTGCCCACCCTGTGGCTCTTACATCATTTCAGCTTGGCTCCGTCTTCCTCAATAGTCCCTGAGCTTTGGAGGCTTTATATTTTGACACTAGAATTTAATGTCATTAAATACATATAACCTATGCTATGAAAAAGCTCTTGAAATTTATTTCTCTTATCTAAGTGCAATCTAGTATAGTATAATCAATAGCTTTACATCTTTTTTTGTTTTGTTTTCTGCTATTTCCTTAAACTCTAGTAACCACTATTCTATTCCCTGCTTTTATGAGATCAACTCTCCAGATTTCACCTATGAGGGAGATCACGTGGTGCTTTCAGTTTCTTGACTTACTGTCTTTTTTGTTATTGGATTTTAATATTTTATTATCTATTTATTTATTTGAGAGAGAGAGAAAGAGGCAAAGAGAGAGAGAGAGAGAAAGTGAGAGACAGAGAGAGAATGAGGGCACCAGGACCTCCAACTTCTGCAAATGAGCTCCAACACATGTGCCACACTGTGCTAACATGGATCCTGGGGAATCAAACCTGGGTCCTTAGGCTTCACAGGCCAGTGCATTAACCACTAAACCATCTCTACAGCCTCTTGACTTTCTGTCTTTAACATATTGTCTTTTACTCTCATCCATGTTACTACAAATCACTAGCTATCTTTATTCCCCCTTTTTTTTTTTTACTGGCTGAAAGTAGATATGTATATCTGCCACTCTTTCTTTATCCACTAATCCATGGATGAGCACACGTTGACTCCATGTCCTGAATATTATGAATATTGGTGCAACATACATGTAAGTGTAAGTATACTCTGTGACACACTGATTGCATTCTCTCTGAATATAAACTTGGAAGTTGTACACAGGCTTTGGATATCATAGGACAATACAAGGTATCTAGAAATACTAGATAAAATAACAATAAAATGTAGTCAAGCTAGAATAAAGCTTCTGTTGAATTAGTGCCAGCCCAAGATGTCACTGTTGACGAAATCTAAAGAGAACAATGGTTGAGCAGATAATACACTACTATGATGCAGAGATATAAACACTCCATACTTTTTCAAATTTGATCACTGTTCTCTCCTGGGACATAAAATAAGCTATCTTCTTTGACTGAATTTTAGACCACTTTATAATTTTTTTTAAATTTATTTTTTATTTGAGAGAGACAGACACAGAGAGAAAGACAGATAGAGGGAGAGAGAGAGAATGGGCGCGCCAGGGCTTCCAGCCTCTGCAAACGAACTCCAGACACGTGCGCCCCCTTGTGTATCTGGCTAACGTGGGTCCTGGGGAACCGAGCCTCGAACCGGGGTCCTTAGGCTTCACAGGCAAGCGCTTAACCGCTAAGCCATCTCTCCAGCCCAAGACCACTTTAAATAATAAAGGGCTAAAAGAATCACTTGAGGCTGGGAGATGACTCAGAAGGTAGGAGCACTTGCTTCACCAACGTGGGGGCCATGCACATAGCTGGCTGTGGCCGTGCACAGTTCCGTCCACAGTCCTGAGGGACCCAGAGATCAGACAATTGCTTGATCCATCTGACTGAAAGAAATGGGGCTCAAGGAAACCACACAGAAAGCAACGATGAGGACTCCTGATACTGTTCTATGGCCTCCTCACAAGGTGCATAAGGTGTTTCTACTTCACACCCGTAAGTATTGGCCTACACACATGCTCATACAGCATGCACACACGGAGCCACTAAAGTAACAGACAGGTGTTAGTTGTTGCTGTCTCATGGATACAAAAGAAATTTCCTCAGAGGTAATGTGCATTCATACTTATTAAATTAGGTGTGCTGGATCCATCCACATAAAAACCATATGAGCTCAAACACTGGTCACAGCTTGAGAATTAGTCCTATCAATTTGAAAATTCTTTCTTAGAGAACTGGTCCAATCTATATTTTTGCATTTAGTGAAATAGTGCTTGTAGTGAAAATCAATTCCTGAGTTAATTTGAGTCTAAAGATGTTTGCATTATCAGAGGTCTTTCAGCACCTTGATGCATTTTTGTACAGGGATAAAAATATACTTATGAAATAATAAGGTTACATATTGAATCTATATGTAGCACATAATAAGAACCAAAAGAAAAAAATCATCAAGAAACATAAGTCATTAGCTCTAGAAAAAGTAGGAAAAAAGATTCTCCCCTCAGTGCTTCAAGAATAAACCATTCTTCTAAACTCGTTGGCTAGTGGAGTGTTCATGATTCCTGGCCGTTGGAGTTGTTAGGGAATGCAGACAGGATAACTTAAGCCCATAGACTTGTTAGAGAAACAATAGAAACTAATTTGAATAAAATTCACACAGTTGACAAAGTAAATAAAATAAATAGACTCCCTAAAAGGTAGCCAGTGAAGTGAACTATCTAATACTTTGTATTAAAGTTCCTAAGACCCTTCAACATGGACTTCATGTATTATTCATGTATGAAATCATGGGACTCAGCTCAAAGCCAGGCAATAAACATTCAACACAGGTTTTGCTAAGTGCAGCAGAACTTAGCCAAAGACTAGAACAGTAAGCATTCAAAGGAGAAATGGAAAATGGCATAACATGAATCATTGTTCAATATCCACTAGGTGCCTTGTGCTAATACTTATTCTTTCATTTCACTACCAGAGAAATCCTTTCATATTACTCCCATATAATCTTCATAAAATGATCATTGAACACAAAACTGATGTGCTCAGGAAAGATGATCTTGAAATGGGTCCAGGTGGAACAAGAGGTGAAGACCTGGAGGCATTTTGTAATCAGTCTATAAAAATATGTGACTGAGAATTCTCCTCCCTAACACTGGCAGGGGTAGAGGACAGTCTGTGAAAGGAACTGATTTCGGAGCTCAGCAAAGTTGTTCCAAAAATAGTATTTTGGCAAAGCTCATTTGAAAGGCAGCCTTCTAGACAGGTCATCCTTTGGCAAATGCCTCATTTTACAAAGATAGGCACAGTTAGTAGATACCCAGAATTACTTTTTTGCAACAGTTGAGAAAGATATCTTCCTATTTTATATGCTATCACAATGTAAGCATGCTGTAGATCAGAATATGATTAACAAGCATCTAGCTTCCTCTGGCTCCAAACATTTTCCATGTTTCTCCTTTGATGTACTCCTAACCAGTTCTAATAATGAAATTCTATGCGCTTACTATTTTTCTCTTTCTCTATCCCAGCAACAACTTCTGAACCCTAAGATACAAGAGAGAATAAGGACATCTATAGGTCAAGCTAAGTCACTACTGGGATTATATATGTACTAACACCAAATCCTCAACTTCCACAGTGATTATGGGTCCCAACATAAAGGAAGCTGCAATGTATAGTTCATTAACAACACTGAACATGCCCAAGTAGTTTTAGGAATTACTTGATGAGAATATTGCATGCATGAGAAGAATCTTTAAGCAGGTGTTGAATTTTTAAAAGGTCCACATTTACTTAAAGTAAAATCCGGATGGAGTGAAGGCCCAGGGAAGAGCAGGGGCATTGCCGAGAGGCAACGTTAGACCTATGAAGACAGGCTCCATCATAAAGCCATGAACAACGAGAGCTCTGTGAACTCTTTTAAAATAAAAAGCTAGAGTGTTTACAATAAGTCATCACTAGTACAACTAAGCGCAGTGAACTTTCTGACAAGTGTGATGTGGGAATAGAGTCAGATAAGTTTTGGGGCAGTTCATATGGAAATTTTTAAATAGACTTGTTTTGAGACTGAAAGTAAAATAAAAGCAAAGCAGGCAGACTGCAGGGGCCAGTTCTATCTGATGTGCTTTTTTTTTTTTTTTTTTATCTCTGTGAATCCAGAGAGCTCGTTACACAGATGACTCATCAGGAGTGCAGAGTAGCATCCCAAACAAGGAATCAAATGGAAACAGTTTCAGATAGCTGTTTGGAAATGTTCTGTTTAAGTAAAATTACCCCAAATTCTTCAAGTGTGCTATTAAATGCTGCATAAACCACCCTAATACTTTCCTGTTCTGAGTGCTTTATGAACATTTTCATTAGTTATCTTTTGCTCAGCCTTAAGGCTCCAGTGTGCAAATAATACTGTTAGCTCTTTGAAAGTGCATTAAGTCTTCCAAGTTTGATGCTCTAGGGTGGCATTGGGTCTCTCAGAGCAGTAATTTACTAAATAGTAGGGTGGGTGCTAGCTCCCTTATCCAAGAAAGTGAACTGGAGCAAAGAATTATGGGTCTTCTCGATATGCAGAAAGCTTATTACGGAACCATGGCAGCAGAACCTATGAACATAGGGGCAAATGTACTACATAAAAAAGAAAAGTGGGTTTCCCTTTGATAATATATTATTTCCAATTGGCTAATAAAAAGGGAAATGGCATATAAAAAGCATGCAATTTTGCTAATTAGATCAGCGTGATCTCTCCACTCTTCTCCAGACATATTCAATACTTAGGGCTATTTAAATCCATTTATCCCCTTTTGAAAGGGACTGAATGGAATGCAGGCTTTCTGTGGTAGACATAACTTCTTTTTTTTTTTTTCAAACTAGGACAAAGACTTTCTCTCATACTTATCAGACAACTTATCTTCAAGTAAGAAAGATTTGCTTCGCATCCGTTCAAGCTGCCCTGTCTGACAAAATGATCCCTGTTCTGTGACTTCTAAAATGACTGGAATAGCTCATCTCAATTATGCTTCCCCCACACAAGCTCTTATAAAAACAGGGAAATTTTTTATGTTTTCAGAGGCATCCATTAAGAGGACTCCATTTAAAGCACTAAGTGGTTCAATGGCATTTTCAATGATACCAATGATATCCCAACCACAAAGAAATCAGCTGACACGTAGGTGCTCATTACTTCAAAAGATATGCCCAACATACTGACATCTGCAAGAACAGTTAGGAAATGTCTAAGAACTTAGAATATTTCTACATAGTTGCTAGATCCTCTTGAATTTAAATGAAAATGAATGTGATATTTATCACTCAAAACACCTAATTGAAGAATATTTTTATTGAACTAATTTTCATACATACATTAGAATTAGACTGTAAAATGTCACATACATGTAATGGGAAATATGTGCATCAATTTCATGTATGTAAGAAGTTGCTGTGAAGTGCTAAAGGTAATATATGCTAGTCAGATTTGTTCTCAGTGAGGAGGAATATCCATAAGGCATATTACAAGCAGGGTTAATTTTTGGATCTTCTTTTATAAATTTATTTTTATTTATTTATTTGAGAGCAACAGAGGGAGAATAAGGCAGAGAGAGAGAGAATGGGCATACTAGGGCCTCCAACCACTGCAAGGGAACGCCAGATGAGTGCGCCCCCTTGTGCATCTAGCTAATGTGGGTCCTAGGAATTGAGCCTTGAACCAGGGTCCTTAGGCTTCACAGGCAAGTGCTTAATTAACCACTAAGCCATCTCTCCAGCCCCAATCTTTGGATCTTCTACATATGCATTTTATAAGGAGGGGGGGAAAGTTCATGGTTTGGGCCCAGTGGAAGAAGACACATGAAACCCGGTCCTTTGCCTTCTGGGGACATGGTGTTTCTGATGATGTTTATTTGCTTTGAAGGATGAATAATTCCTGTGACTGGCTTTCATTTGCTTCCCTCCATGATGCTCTTCCCTTTACATCAAACAATGCTAATAACTACTTCTGCTCAAAGATAGTATTAAAGAAAGAAACCTTTGATCTAGCATCTAGAATTAGAAGCACATCAGAGTGCCAAAATACATATTTATCTTTAGCTTGCCAAAATCATATATTCAATTTATACACTCAGAACATTTCAAAGTGAATGCTGTGTCTATAGAAAAAAAAGTCCTGTACATTGCCTATTGTTATTCGGTGTAGAGAAAATGATTTTTTTAAAAAAAATTGAAGAACAAGGTATTATTAATATTTACTGTTCTACACTGATTTACTTTTAAACAATGAACACATAAAATAATTTTCCAAATCAATACCATAAAGAATTTTAACTTTCACATTTGCATGTTCATCTACATTGTTACTCCCTATCCAGCAAACCAAAATGGGGAAATGTTTGCTATCATATTTTTCCACTTACCTAATTCTGTAAGACTAAATATTCAAACATGTAGGAATCAGTAGAGCAAAAGGAAGTGTTTCAAAGAATAAAGGTACAATCCCCCAAGAAAGGAGGAAAAGTCTGAGTCCAATTCGGGCAAGAGAAGAAGCATTCTTTCCTCTCCGTTCTGGAATTCCAGGTGGCCCTGTGGAGGAGGGCAGGTCCAGAAGCACACACAGGCGCTCGGCACTCGCCTCAGCTGCACTCACTGCTTGGTGGTTCAGCGCACATGCTGACAGGCAAGCCTACCGCGCTGTCACTAGTCATGTAGCAAGTTGTATCAACAAATAGCTGCCTATCTCAGGCTCCTCTGCCATGCACTTCTAAGCCACACTCCGGAAGGAGGTACCTTGAATTCTGTCGGTTAAAGTCAAACAAAGCACATCTCTAAGGAGGCTAACAGAAGATAATTTTGAGACCATCAGAAGCAACATATCACATGGAAATAACCTTTCTATACAAAAAGCTTCAGTGTTCAAATGCTCTTAATTCTACATTTGCTATGAAATGTATACTATTCTTAGGCTCTTCATGTATACAGTCCCTGGCATTGTCCTCTAGCCTGCTCATGTACATGAATGGAATACTGCATTAACACATACACATGTAGACACACCACACATACTATGCACAGGCCAAAAAGTAATTTATAATCTAAGGCCTAAAGCCCAAGTTCAAATATTAATTCTTCCTGGGTTCTTTATCTTGTAAACACACACACACACAAAATGTTACAGGTAATAAAATGAATAACGGCACTTGTAGAAACACATTTCGGCCAAAAAGCTAAACATAAAGAAGTTAAGCAAATATTTCGGATCTGTTGCAAAAGATGATGGTTAGAAGAGATAAGAATATGGTGGCTTCTTTCAAAGGGAAGGCTGTAACTTCCACAGTGAGAGATTTGTTTTTACCTAGAAAAATGACCAAAGGCATATTTACGGAAAGAAAATAAAATATGGAGATTAGACCCATGTATATATTCTGCTTGTCATATTGGGCTCTGGCTTTTCCAATGATACCATTGGAGGAGATTGAATAATGAGCACTTGCCTTTCCCCCTATGTCCACACAACCCTGCATTACCTAAGTAACCTAACTCAACTAATAACAGGAGTTCCTTCCCAAAATGCAGTTTGGCATGCCCTTCCTGACACCACAGTATGTCTTACAAAAAATAAATATGAGACACAGAAATACAGAGGTAAACATTAAAACAACCAGGAATCTAAAAGGACATTATTCTTATATATACTCATACATGATTTCAAGTTTAAGTATATTGTATATAAAAGCATACAAAAGTATAATATATTGAGAGAACATTTGAAGTAGAGTAAAACAAAAATTAAAAAAAAATACTGATGGCTCTGGGTCTGAGTTCCTTGCCTGGTCAGTGTGTGGGTGGGCATGGCAGTCTGGAATGGGAACTGGACCTGAGCAGATCAATGGCCCAGTGCACTCCACCCAGGCCCCAGCTGAAGCCACGGAAGAATTGGGGAAATGAGCAAGAGTGCTGCTTTCTTAGTTAAGCTGATATCAGAACAAGGGTAATGGAGATAGATTCTGAGGACACTCAATACCTACCAAACCAGAGATCCAAAGGCACCTAAGTGCCCATCACTGAAGTAGACTAAAAATGCTCCAGATATGGCTCAGGGAATTTTGTGAAAGAGGGGGCAGAAAAAATTTTAAAACCACAAGTTGGGACATTTTGCACAGAGACATTGCCTCTCCCTCATAACCGACTGCTGCCCCATAATGCATGACCCACAATCCCCATGGGGTTGACCTGCACCCCAATGAGGAAGGTCTCTGCAGAAAAGGGGCAGGGAGGAGGGAAAGGATGGTGCCCACAAGTGATGTTTACATGCAAAATATGTCCATATCTAGTAATAAAAATAAAGTAATTAAATAAATAGATAGATAAATAACACTGATAGAGAAAAAATAACTTACAGTTCCCAGGAAGATGGTCAGGCGGGCAGTCAGGAGGAGTTGGAACATGGTGGTATGCAAAGGCTGCCTCTGAGGTCAGTCAGGGAAAATGGAGAACTGTGCAGAGTTGTGGGTAGAAGTCAGACATCAAGTACCTGTAGGAAGGATTAAGAGGCATGGGGAACAAGATTATGATTGGCCAGTGTGAACAGTTTTAAACATCCCTAAGCTACAATGGTTCTCCTTCCTCATGATCTGACACATTGCCCTTGCATAACATGGTAAGTGTCTAGAGGCTGCTGCAGTTACCTTCTTACTTCTGGCACAAAATGCCCAGTGAGAAGAAACTTAGGGGCAAAAAAGGTTCATTTCCGCCAGTGGTTTTCTGGAGAAGCCTCATCATGGCAGAGAAAGCAAGACAGGCCTCAGCAGAAAGCCTGGGGCCGCATCTCTAGGTGGGCAAGAAGAAAGTTGTATTGGAGCTGGGCAATCTTACCCCAAACCCACTCCCAGCAACATACCTAGGGCAAATCTCTACTTCCTAAAAGCATATCCATTTCCCACATGGCCACCGGTTGAGCACCAAGCACTCAAGATCCATGAGTCTGTGGGGGACCTCACGGAAACCAGCTCAGAGGCCCAGTGAGGACCTACTGAAGGAAGTGGCTGGTAGGTGAGGACTGAGGTCTCTTGTGCTTGGAAAGGGCACCATTAGGAGAGTTTGCTCATAGGGAAAGAGGGAAATGGAAGGAAGTCAAGGCAAGGTTATTGAGATATGTTATCAGGTTGTCCAAAATAAGAACTGCCCAATATATACAATGTAGCAAAGAGGTTAACAAAAGTAATGTGCATACAGGAAACGTGGCTCACACAATATGTAAGTGTGAAGTGGAAGGTTTCCTGTAGGGCAAGTTATGCAAGCAGTCAGCATGTGCCAAGCGTGCTGAAAAGGAGGCAGAATCCCTCAAATGGATTGGCAATTTACATATTTCAAGTGGACATTTGAGTGTTTGCAGAGGCAAAATTAAGTGTGTTTTAGTAGCAGTTTTATACCACTTGACTGACTATGCTCATTTACATGAATGTGTCCACATAATTAGTTTTGTGGATTAATAATGTGTGGTATATTTTCAACGAACCACTTGTAAATTAGTATTCTTTTTAATATCTGATTTACAGAAAATTATATAAAATTATACTGAGAAATTTAATGAGCCTAAGGTAATTAAGGCAAATATTAAGTGGTATGAGTATAAAAGGCACAGTGAGGCAGATTCCTGAATTTCATAAACCAAATTCACCTAAACACATATGCCACTTTCCTTGGGAATTCCCTTCTATTTCTTCATACATCCTCATTTTCCCATACAATTCTCAAACTTTCCCAGAGCACTACTGCACAAGCTGATTCCAGTTCTTCCCATTTGTGTCAGAATGTATACATATAACAAAAGTTCAGGTGGTATACCTCAAGTATACACAATTCCTACATGTAATGATACTTCAGGAAACCAGAAGAGAAATACAAAGAAATAAACTTGCTATGTAATAGTGGCAATCATAATGGACCCCAGCCAGAATCACTAGTGGATTCTTAAAAAGCTGAGCAAAACTTTAATCAAGGCCAGGCAAGGTAGGGCAAACTTGTAATACCAAGACTCAGGGGCCTGACAAAGGGGGAATCTCAAGTTCAAGTCCAGACTGGGATACAAAACCAGACAATATCACCAATAAGAAAAAAAAAAATGCTTGCTGTAGAATAACATTTTTCATTCTCAGGTGATGTCCCTAATTATACTGACTACTGTTCACAAATAGATGAGCAAACATTTACTAATAAATATAACATTCGTTTTTGGTCTTATTTTTTAACATTTCATCTATTTATTTATTTATTTGAGAGAGAGAAAGGCAGATATATAGAGAGAGTATTGGTGTGCCAGATTTTCTAGCCTCTGCAAACAAACTCCAGAAACATGCATTACCTTGTACATCAGACATTACATTACGTTTGTACTAGGGAATCAGTCCTTGGTCGTTAGGCATTGCCAGCAAGTGTCTTAGCAGCTCTTTTCTTGCTTTTGGTGTATAACATTCTTATAATTAACACTGGAAACTGGAATGCCTTGGAAATACCATCTAAATACACTACTAATATTTTACCTGCATAGAGTATGAGAGTGAAAATCTTTCTGTTTCCTCTGGGAATAATATTTGGAGATTAATACAATATCACTTCTTATGCAGCAGTACATAAGTGATGAGGAAATATTAGACAAATGCAAACAGGGCAGGAACCGCATATCTTATCTTTCCTGTCACAAAGTGGTGAGGCTTTGGGCATAAATAGTGTTCCAGACTGAAAGGAACTAGGGGCAAGTAAAGACGATGGGTAATCCTAAGTGGGATGCAGAACCTATTGCTGATATTACTGTCAGTGGATTTGGGGTGTTAGATGGATAAAACCCTATCAATGTTATTTTCCTGAGTTTGAGATTGCATAATTCTTATCTAAAATAATGGTCTTGTTTTGGGATGTGCATGCTTGGGCATGAATGAGTAAGGAATACCATGACTGAAATTCACTCTCACATGGTGCTATGGTTTGTGCATGAAATGTATTTGACTTTACCTGGGTTGTTCAAAGTGACACATGCATCTAGAGTTCATTTGCAGTGGCAGGGGCCTTGGAGTGCCCAGACTCCCTCTCTCTCTGCTTCTACCTCTCATATAAATAAATTTATAAGTTAAAAAAGCTCTAAAAACTCCAATTGCCCTCCAGACAGCCCACCTAAGCACAGGTGTGACTCATGAATCTTAAAATAAAGTGTATCCCAACAAAAATATCAATTCCCAGTAGGAAAGAACCACCTCATAGTGGATCCAGAAGTAATATAGGCATGAGAAGGGAAGAACTTCCCAAACTCAGGAGAGCCTTCAGAGTCAGGTGGTTACTATCTCATGTCATTGATAGCATCTGGCTCATGTCACTGGCTTGCTCCTACTATTCTTAAAGGAGAGCTGACAGAATAAACTCCTTTAACATCAGAGAGGTGGAAGTCTCACCTTTGAAGCTTTGGTGAGAATTGAACTCAAGGGTAGAAATGACCCTAGAGCAAACTCATCAGCTAGAATGACAGGAGAGACCCTGAGTGATGTTAGTACTTGACATGCTGGTAATTTCCTTCTGAGGAGAGAAGAGAGAGGAGAGCCAAAGGACCATCTGTGCTCAGAGCTCATTACTACCCATGATAAAAGAAAGACAGCCACACACAAAACCAAGGAGGAGGGCTGGAGAGATGGCTTAGCGGTTAAGCGCTTGCCTGTGAAGCCTAAGGACCCCAGTTCAAGGCTCGGTTCCCCAGGTCCCACGTTAGCCAGATGCACAAGGGGGCGCACGCGTCTGGAGTTCGTTTGCAGAGGCTGGAAGCCCTGGCGTGCCCATTCTCTCTCTCTCCCTCTATCTGTCTTTCTCTCTGTGTCTGTCGCTCCCAAATTAATTAATTAATTAATTAATTAATTAATTAAGAAAAAAACAAGGAGGACACAGAAGGAGAGGTGTGCTGTGAGCTCCTAGAAGACCCAATCCCTACCTGTCAGCTCTAATTAAACTTTCAGGCATCTTCACTTTTTATAAAGTTCCAGTTCCTATTTGAACCAAAAACAAAAAAACAAGGATATGAATTCAAATTAAATGTGTCCCCTCAAGGGATTTCATGGTTTTTAAGGACGTCTCTGAAGTCCAATAGTGTTCTAAGTGGGGGAAAATGGTATAATAAATTCTTAGGTATTAGAAACTTTGAGTACTTCTTAATATTGAAAAATAAACAAGAATTCACTTCAAGTGGGAGGAATTCCAACAGCCACACGAAAAGGGAAAATGAGCAACAGAGTAAAGGCCACAGCAGGATGGCAAGGGTTTCTTAGGGATATTGCTTCCAGATATGAACTGACTGGTGCATTCACAGGCTCACAGTGGTTGTCAATACACTCACAAGATGTTCACTGTTCTGATTTCTCCATTTTGACATGGAAGATGGAAAAGAACAAGAGCAATGAGACAACAGAACAGAGGGAGGACTACCCAGAAACCCCACTCCTCAGTACCACCTTACTGTTGTACTTAGGTTCATATTGCTGGTAGAAATCACCCAATCCAAACCAGCTTGTGGAAACAAAGAGGTTTATATTTTGACTTACAGGCTCAAGGGGGAAGCTCCATTATGGCAGGGAAAATGATGGCATGAGCAGAAGGTGGACATCACCCCTCGGCCAACATTAGGTAGACAATAGCAATAGGAGAGTTGCCAAGTACTAGCAAGGGGGAGCTGGTTATAGCACCCACAAGCCCGCTCCCAACAACACACTGCCTCCAGGAGGCGTTAATTCCCAAATCTCCATCATCTGGGAACCTAGCCTTCAGAACACCTAAGTTTATGGGGGATGCCTAAATCAAACCACCACAGGAGAAAAAGAGGCAGATAAAGAGAGAATAGCCATACCAGGACCTCCAGCCACTGCAAACAAACTCCAGATGAATGTCGCCACCTTGTGCATCAGGTTTACATGAGTCCTTGGGAATCAAACCTTGGTCCTTTTGCTTTGCAGGCAATCACCTAACCAACCACTAAGCAATCCCTCTCCAGCCCTGAGAGAAAATTTTGTATTTATAGTATACATAAATTCTTTCTGAAAATATTTCTACATATGTCAAAAGGAAAACAGAAGTCTCTTCTATTCTTCCAGTAGCAGGCTGTGCGTGCATGAGTATATGCAGTGATTAGACACCAAATTTCTCCTCTGCTGCAAACACCTTCTACTGACATTTCTTTCTATTGCTGTGTCTAAACAAGAAATATCTCTGCACTGAAGGACCAGAAACTCAGGGCTGAGTATGTTAGAAAATCATATGTCAGTATCGATTTTCTAAATAGTACTGACTCAATAGAAGGAGCAAAAATGATCTTTTTTACAATTCACTTCATCATAGTATTTTGTCATTGGAAGAGATTTCCAGAAAGGAGATTAGAGCTATCAGTTCTTTGTGGCTGATTCCAAATTTTGACAACAGAATACTTTCATTGTGATGAAGAAAATTGCCATCTTCAAGATGAAACAGGAAAGCAAAACTCAGAGATATTGAAGACATGCTCCTGGATTCGGAGAGAGTCCCCACTAAGGAGACAGAAAGTGATAAGAATATCAGTCATATGTTATCTAATCACATGATGAAATTATCAGCTTTGGAGACAATGTAAATTCTCATGAGAGTATAAGTTTCCATGAAATATGGGCATTTGTCAGAAGACATCCAAAACACTAAAGGACACCACTGTGTTTCAGAGGGTAGTGACTCCACCTGTTCCTACATTTCATGGGGGGTGTGGTCCATACGCTGAGGCTAATCGCTTTATGCTCGTGTGCACACTTGTTCATGTGGAGGAGTAGCTGGGGGCACATGCATGCGTAGGATAACCTTGGCTGTTGTCCTCAGGAGCAGCATCTACCTAATTTGAGACAAGGTCTCTCCTTGGCCTGAAACCCGGCAATTAGATTAGATTAGTCCACCAGCAGTTCTAAGGAACCTGCCTGCCTGCCTCCTCAATGCTGGAATGTCAAGGACACACCACCATGCAGGGAAGTTTTGTGTGGACTCTGAGGTTGAACACATACTTGCATGCCAAACGCTTTATGCACTGGACTATCTTCCCAGCTCTCTACATATTAAGGCTTACTCTAAGTGGAATAATAAACTCTGAAATCACCTTAAAAATGAATTAACATTCTCTGGACTATGGATTGTGGTTTCATGAAGTGGAAGCTGGTGCTTTATGTGACAAACTCAACAAATGTTTCCTTATAGACAGTTGCATTCATAGAAAATAGCAATGCTTTTATAAGATTCCAAGGCATGTGGATGAGACTGTGATATCTATATAGCCAACCTACTTACTAGGTCTGGTGTAGGGAATACTGGCTAGGTAACAGTGTTTTGTTTTGTTTTTTCTTCTGTACTTGGTATTTCAAAATACCAAACACAACTTAAGAAAGGAAGGGTTTAATGTAGCCCATAATTAGTGGTTATAGTTCATTGACGGTAGCAGGAGTCTAGTACAACTGGTCCCATTGCATCTTCAATGTAGAAGTAGAGTGAAAATATGAATGCCAGCACTCATCTTGCTTTCTCCTTTTTATTTAGTCCAGGTCTCAGGCCAAAGGATGGAGTCACTCACATCCAGGGAGGACCTTCCCTTCCTTCCGTAATTCTAGAAGCAAGCCCATAGACACACCCAGAAGTGTGTTTCCATGATGATTCAATAAATACCACCAGGTGGACAATTAATATTAACCAAGACAGAGAGTTTCCCCTTTCTTTCCCTTGAGACAAAAGGGCTGTATCTCAGAGAGACATGGATCAATGGATGCCTTCAACTCTGACCACATACGCTAGCAACAGCTACTTAGCAGAAAGAACTGGTAGCCATGGGATGAAACAAGAGAATTAATGCAAATATATTAAAGAGCTCTTTCCTTATAGACAGAGACAGACTTGAGAATAGACATGCTAGAGCTTTCTGATGCTTAATTTATACTCTTTATTTCCCACGTAAGAACCATACTACTGGTTGATAGAGTATAATTATAGTTTGTAGTTTGGTAATAAAACAAAACAGTAACAACATTTTATTTATTTATTTTTGGTTTTTTTTTTCTCAATTTTATTAACATTTTCCATGATTATAAAAATATCCCATGGTAATACCGTCCCTTCCCCCACACTTTCCCCTTTGAAATTCCATTCTTCATCATACCCCCTCCCCATCTCAATCAGTCTCTCTTTTATTTTGATGTCATGATCTTTTCCTCCTCTTATGATGGTCTTGTGTAGGTAGTGTCAGGCACGGTGAGGTCATGGATATGCAGGCCATTTTGTGTCTGGAGGAGCATGTTGTAAGGAGTCCTACCCTTCCTTTGGCTCTTACATTCTTTCTGTCACCTCTTCTGCATTAGAGCCTGAGCCTTGGAAGGTGTGATCAAGATGTTACTCAGTACTCCAGTCACTTCTTTCCAGCACTATGATACCTTCTGAGTCATTCCAAGGTAACTGCCATCTGAAAAGAGAATATTCTCTACCCAAAGTGAGAGTAGCATTAATATAAGGGTATAAATATTAAGAGAAGTGCTTACTGGGCAGTTTGATAAGCATAATATATACACTTATCAAGACATCACCAGATGTTATACTCTTAGGGCTAATGACTACCCCTGTTTTAAGTTTTCAGCATCAGGGATGTATTCCCCCCCCCCGCCCCTCCATGGAGAGGGCCTCCAGTCCAATTGGAGGGCAGTTGGTTTCCACCATGACAGACATGCCACTATTGCACCCGTTGGCTCATTTGGCCTGGCTGGCCAATTATAAGGCTTGCAGTGCCCACTGTTGAGTATCTTCACTGGTGGAATCTCTTTCTCCCATTGAACTACATGTAGAATGGCTTCTTCTAGCTTTCTGTCAGCTGATCTACATGAAGGAGGTTATCATCTCAGTTCCAACAGGATTTTTCAGTGGCCTTACAACCCAAGTATGTGGAGTCTTCAGCAATAGGGTCTTACCATTGATTCCTGGTGGGAAACCAAGGGCCTCAGCAATGGCCTATAATGTTTTGGGAGCATCAGGGACCTCCCTGGCCAACAACTCACTGGAGGTATCCCATCCCTGGCACTGAAAATTTTCTAACAATGATGTATGGCTCCTGAGTGTATATACCTATTAAGTTTGTTCAAGGTTTATGAGTTTATGAAGGAAGAAGTTTGACAAACTCAGAAAACCTGCATGTAAACCGTTCCTCTGTTACTTTCTTATTTTCTGATACTGGCAATCTATTGACTTCTCTCAGTCTGATTTTCTTACACTTCAAAACAAAAAAAGAATCAAAATATCTGACTCACAAAAATGTCCAGTTTTTTCAGCTCCTTTATTATGGTTCCCCAAGTCTCTGAAGCACTCAGTTTAAAAAGCTACTTGAATGAATTTTCCAATGTTTCACAAGCTTTACTGATAAGAACAAACGCCTAAGCAGCTTGCTCAACACAGAACCCCACCCCACCCCCATGCCCCCACCCCCGCACCCCCCAGGCAGCTCTCCTGAAGCTCTCAAGCTTCAGACTTCTGGAAAGGTGCATAACTGACAAGAACCTCAGGTAACCCCATCACCACTAAAGTTCAGAAAATGTCGGCTTGGGTTGTTTTGTAAACCCAGATTCTTAGCCAACAATCCAGATTTGGCACTTACGCTCCATAGAAGATGCCTTATATCATCATCTCCCTAGTAACCAGGGGATTCTTAGGAATGGACATGGTGACTACACGCATGACTATTAGCATCTCCACCAGCTCTCAATCCTGTGAACACTTTATAGAATAGATTTTGAACCAATTTTTATAAGAAGCATCCATCCCAGAAATAATAATCTGTTTCCTCTGAGTAGCTCAAAGTTCTCTAAGCATAGACAAGGGACAGTATTCAATGTGAAGAAAAAAAAAAAAAAAGATCTCCTTTCCGGGCTTGCCTCTTTCTGATGAGGAGAAACCTAATGAGAGTAAATTGCTGTGTTTTATTTTAGTTTGGGGGAGACAAGTAGTTAAGTTCCACCAGTGCTTCACTGGATGAGTTTCCAACATATGAGGAGTAACAAAACACACTGCTGCTAACCAACTCTGAAGAGAGCCCGTGGCTTCCACTGCTTGCTACCCAGTGCAGACTATGTTGACAGGTGATGGAATTCTGGCTCCCTGTGAGTCTGAGCCAGGCAAGCAAAGAGAACAGGGTAGCCTGCCAGGATACTGCATGGCTTGAGCAGCCAACGCAGCTTTTTTCTCATTTGGGCAACCTGTTGGTAACCTAGGACTCCAGCTTGCATGATCTACGTGTACACCTCACTTGTTACCGTCTTCTCCTCCCCTTGGTGACCATTATTTGTGATTAGTTCCTATTCAAATATCTTCCTTGATTAATCTGGGATTGTAACAGCCATTCATCTTGCATTGTTTTGGGGTGTATGTGCAGTAAGGCAAACTACGTCCTCCACATGAAGGTTTACAGAGAAACACCTATCGACCATCTATCTCATGCATATGTATAACTGGCTGTATGAATGATTAAAATCAGATAGATCACAATAAGGAGCATGCCCAGTAGAGAAAAGGTTTTATAACCTGTATCCATCAGTCAAACTAGAGCAGTGCTCAAGCTACTCTGTAATTCATCCTCCCCTAAAAAATCCTATAAAGCACAGCCCACACCATGTCCTGGTGTCCTTGAAAACCTTCTACTCCAATGGCCCCTGCTCCTCTGGCAGTATATGCAAACCTTTGCTGTTACTTTTCTCTTAATAAAGTTCCTTGCTGTTTCCCTATGTCTGTGCACCTTTCTGCATCTGTTTGGGTAACACTTCAAGAACCTGGAAATACCGATTAGAAAGTCAACAAATATCACAGATACAGAGTATGGGTTGGTATGACAATAATAACTACTGTCCTGAGTATGTACCGGCTAGAAGGAGAGGAAACCGTGATCCAGGTCATACAGTAGATAACGTGGTGTGGTGTTGAGTTCTTTCTGTAAAGAAAAGAAGTCCTAGTAGCATGCTGAGGGAAGTTATTACATCAGGATGAGGCAGGAAAATCTTCCCGGATCAGAGAGATACTCTTAGGAGTGGATCTAGACAGACAGGAGAACATAAGGGGATGACGTGAGGAAGATACCCTCCTTAATAAAGTGGCCGCAGGTGATGCATGGAAGCCTGCTTTCTTACTGTGACATGCTGTGTTCCTGGCAACACAGGGAGAAAAGTCTAGAGGAAAAGACCGACATAGTCATCAAAGAGAGCCACATGTTTAAAACAAACAAACAAAAAATGCAATGCTTTCAATGGATACTGTGAAGTGACCAGAGAGATGTGTGCATGGAGCTAATCCACTGGCATTTATATTTAAGAAAGACTGCTTTGAAGGGAAAATAGAAAAGGAACAAAACATTTACAGCGGGGGATGGGTGCTGAAGAGATGGTTTAGCAGTTCGCGGCACTTGCTTGCAAAGCCTGAAGGCCCCGGTTTGACTCCTCAGTACCCACATAAAGGCAGATGGACAAAGTGGTGCTTGCATCTGGAGTTTGCTTGCAGTGGCAAGACACCTGTTGTGCCTATTCTCTCTCTCTTTTTCTCTTTCTCTCTTCTCTTTCTCTTCAGAAACATATATATAGTTTGTAATGCAAAGACTGAGATAGGAGTTAGGAAATCACATCCAGAAACCAGAAAATTACAGAGCTTTTTCTAAAGTTTCAAAACAGGATATTTGAAAAGAGAAAGTTTAAACATTTAAAAACATAAATTATGTGGAAGTAGCATACCATGCATCCATAAAGACATATATGAGTAAAGGAATAGCTGGTGGAACACAAGACCCAGCAAGTTGATTTTGATGAGTAGCAAGAGGCACTACAAAACAAGAAGTAGAAAAGCCAATTTTTCTCACTGAGAGAGGAAACAGGAAGTTGGCTTTCGTGGTATAGCCCCTAGATGCCCAGTATATGTCTGAGACACCTCTCCTAGAAGTTCTGGAACAAACATGCCTGGAACTGAAGGTTTATCCAAGATAAAGATACCAGTTTTACATGAAACTGAATAGATACCAATTGGATTAAAACGTTAGGTTCTTACACGTGGGACTATATCATTTGCCTGGAGTATCTCTTGGATCAAGGTTAATAGCTCCCTGTTTGGTAAGCTGAGGGATGGATTAGAAGGACATCTTCTGAAGGTACTATCCCCACATTGGTCTTCTGTCATCTAGAACTGCAAACATGTGCATGAAATGCTTCATAGCATCCTTGATAAAGAACTGAAGTCAGTATCTAAAATTGTCTTTTCTGCACATCCAAGTATTCTTTTTTCAAAGATGTGATTTAATACTTTGGTCATGAGAAAACATAAATATCTAATGATAACAGGTAATGCTAACTGTTCTAATAGTTTCCTAATTAATGATTACTACTTGAAAAAAAAATTCTAATCTGTACATTCTCCTAGATATTTATAATTGTATGACAAGTTCATTACTTGATGTAATTTTTCTAATTATACATTTTATAGGTAAGGAAAATAAGACTTGAAAAGATTGCACGTGTGAACATGAAGTTCAGGCTGGACATGTGGTAGCACAGGTGGAACCTAAGCCTATGCTTCTGACACACTCTTTCACCTTCTAATCTTAAACTTTTGTCTTACAGAAATGGATCAGGAACGTTAAGATCCATGATCATACACTTGTTAGGACACACACAACAGTTAAAACAAATAAATAGCATCTATGAAACCTTTCAAGTCTGTCAAAGAGCATATTTGAATAAATAAATTTATGCCTTTGACAGTCTGATATTTGATCTATATCAAAAGACAAATATCCAATTGCTTTATCTTTCTTTTACGACCAACCAAAGTGCTATTGTTTTAGTCTTGTGGATTTTCCTCAGACAGATAATTAGTTTTATCCATCAACACTTTTAAACATTCTTTAAAAGTAAAACACTCCAGGGACTTGAGAGATGGATTAGTGGTTAAATTGCTTGCCTGCAAAGCATAAGGATACAGGTTTGATTCTCCAGGTCACACATAAGCCAGATGCACAAGGTTACACATGTGTCTGGAGTTTATTTGCAGTGTCTAGAGGTCTCTCTCTCTCTCTCTCTCTCTCTCCTCTCTCTCTTTCTCTCTCTCTTTCTCTCTAATGTGTAATAAATAACTAAATGTCTTTTAAAAAATAAAATACTCCAATATAGTGTTGTTTGAAGAAAAGAATCATAATTGAAAATGGGTGGAGACAAATAAATAATCTGAGACTATTATTAAAATGGTCTCATAATGATTTTTTCAACAAGTATAGCTGAAATTATAACAAAAGGATCAAGGATGTGTGTCTTTATTTTTGTCCTCCATTGTGTCATTCTTTCAACCTTTCTTATTAAAACACATTGTGTTCTTTAATCATTCTGTAATTTGCTTATTATCTTTTAAAAAATAAGTTTACAAGGCTTATGCAAATTAAATAATTGCTTGATTCTTTTCTAAATAACTAAGGAGAAAATTAAAATTTAACAGCACCAAAATATACGACCATTTATTACCATAAACAACAATGGGCTTTGTAAACCCATGTGTTTCAAAGCATAAACTAAGCTCTGGGGATGGGGAGATGTCCCAGTGGTTAAAGGAGTTTGCTTACAAAGCCTGCTGGCCCTGGTTCAATTACCCAGCCAAGCACATAAAGCCAGATAGCTGTTCTTTTGTAGCAGCAGAAGACCCTGGCATGCCCGCATATACATATGTGTGTGTATTCACACACACACATACACATACATTCACAGAAATAAGTGATTTACAATTTTTTGAAAAAAAGAAAAAAAAAAAAAAAACAAGCTTCAAAGCCAGGCAAGGTGGCGCATGCCTTTAATCCCAGCATTTGGGAGGCAGAGGTTGTGGTAGAAAGATTGCCTTGAGTTCAAGGCCACCCTGAGACTACATCATAGTGAATTCCAGGTCAGCCTAAGCTAGAGTGAAACCCTACCTCAAAAAACAAACAAACAAACAAAAAAAGCTTCAGCCATTGTCTTTTCACTTTACTTTTATAGGAACATTTCTGCATTATATACTTTTATTGCTTGGCTATCTAGAGACTGAATTTCTCATTGTTGCTAGACATTTTATTTTCATTCGCCATATACTTGAACTTTTATCTATAAATTTAGTAGCTCTTGGGGTTGGAGAGATGGCTCAAGGGTTAAAGGTGCTGGCTTATAAAACAAGATGGCCTGAGTTTGATTCCTCAGTACCCATGTAAAGCCAGATGCACCAAGTGGCACATGTATCTGGAGTTTGTTTGTAGCCACTAGAAGCCCTGACTCACCCATTTTCTGTCTTCTCTCTCTCTCTCTCTGTCTTTATAAGTGAATAAATAAAATATTTTTTTTATAAGCTGAGCATGGTGGCTCATGCCTTTAATCCCAGTACTCAAGAGGCTGAGGTAGGAGGATTGCTGTGAGTTTGAGGCCACCCTGAGACTACACAGTGAAATCCAGGTCAGCCTGGGCTAGAGCAAGACCTTACCTTAAAAAAAACACATATAAATATAAATATAAATATAAATACATATATATAATCATTCGAAATATAGCTTTTTGAGAGACATTAATTTTGGTGGTGCTTAGTAATTTTCCTACATTAAAGCTATTTCTAGAAGAATTATGTTGTGTTTTAGGTTTTTCTCCTTACTACTATATCAGCAGATGAGGAAATACATTCATGTCTAAAGCCATGAGTGATTTCATGGCTTCATAAAAGAAAGGGTGAAATTCTGTGGCTTTTTTCTAGTGAAATGAAGATTTGGAAACCTAACATTCTTGGGAAGAGCTTATGCCTTGAACATGTGTTGGAATGATCTTTGAGACATGGGCAGACCTGAAGAAGGTCTGATTGATCAGGGCTTAATTTTCTTTGAGCAATAAACGAAGGTGACCCTACTTTTCATGTCAATAACTACAGTCTGTTATGTTCATGTTTTTGCCCCAAGGTAGATAGAAAATTAAAAACAACTTAGAAAGAGGTTATAAAATGTTCTTTACAAGCACAATAAAAGTAAGCTGAGACAATTTATTCCCATCATCTGAAGAGCTGGAAAATTTGAGGAATTATTAAAATATGGATTCTAATGACTCATACCAGCCTACATCTGATCTGCAAGTTAGAGGAAGCAGAAATCTTTTATTTATCAAGTTTTAAACATTGTGCTCATTTGTCTGGTCTGATAATTACCTGTGAACTAGCAGTTGAAAAGCCCAGTCAAGGACTCCATTACCGAAGTAGAAACTGTCTAAATTTGTATGAAATTTATCACGTTGGTGTTCTGCCCGAACAATATTAGTGATATGCTGATCCAGTTTGAACTCTTAATTTACCAAAAGAGCAAAAAGTCTATACTTTACAAGAAAAAGAAATGTTATACCTGAATTATGGCATCAAAGATGGTATTGTTGTGGTAATGAGAATGAGACTTTAAAAGTCTCTGAAATCTGGAGGAGGGCCAATGGCTCAGTCAATAACGTGTTTGCCTTGGAATCACAAGAAGCTGAGCTAAATGCCCAGAATCAGAGTGAAAATCACCGGGGGGGGGGGGGGGGGGGAATGGCACTTGCTTAAAAATCCCAGTGCTGGGGAGACAGAAAAGGGTGGACCCAAGGGGTCAGTCAATCTAGCCTACTTGGTGAGCTCAAGCCAATGAGAGGACTTTTCTCAAAAAATATGACGGTACTTGAGGAACAATAGCGGCATTGCTGTCTGTCCCCCACATGCCCCCCACGCAAATGTGTGCATACACACAGGTACACATACCTACAAACTTACGCACAACAATCAGAGAATCTAAATCATCTATAAGACTTTCCTATGTTTATTAAACACATTCACTACTTCTAAAAGTTGTCATTTAAAATAATATTTCAGGTTATGAAATAATATAACACACAGTCAAATTTCCATGAAAATTTAACTTATTCAAATTTAGATTGAACACACATCACAGATACTTGTGGTATAAGTGGACTATTTTTAAAGTCTACTATTTTACTAAAAAGGGAAGCATGAATTCTGATTATATCACAGAGAAATAAACATTTATCCTGTCAAAACAATTTCAGTTTTAAAAGGTACATGTTTCAGTAGACTGTCATGGATGATATCCATTCATTTATAATTAACACCTACTTTTGAGATACATACAAGACCAGAAATTACTGCTTTCAGCCTCTGCTCTTAACTTCTTGAGAATGTTCTTGGCAGATTCCATTCTGACTCAGGGAGAGGAGGGGTACGTCTAAGATGAAGCTCTGGAAATCCAAGCTAAGTACAGACATTGAGACATTTGTACATGACTGGCTCACACTCCTGTCAGTGGACTTGTCACTGTACCTAGGAAGACATGATGTAATTATCAGCAAACTTCTAGTTTAAAAAGAAAAGAAATTATAAAAGTGAAAACAAGTTAGGTTATTGATATATATTTATGACGCAGAGCTGCAATACTCAAGTGAGAAAATAGCATTTCTTGGCATGGGGAGATGACTCAGCAGGTAAGACAGCTTTCTGTGCAAGAATATGGGCCTGAGAGGAACCCAAGACTAGCATCCACACAAATAGCCAGGTGTGGTCACACATGCCTACAACCCCAGTACTGGGGGGATTACAGACTGAAGAAGTTCTGGGGCTCAAAGGCAGCTCTGTATTGAGAAAGAGTCCAGTCAAAGATATGCATAGATGAGTCACAGAGGAGTACGCCTGAGGCTCCCCGCTAACCTCAGTGTGCATCTGCATGCCCACATGGATACGTGTGCCTGTGCGTGTGTGCACGTGCATGCGCGCACGCACACACACACACACACACACACACACACACACCCTACACCATACATACTACAAACATATTTTTGATAAATTAGCTTAATATTTTACTTCTAGCTGAGTGGAAAAAATAATTGAATTCCTTCAGAAAGTATACTTCCCTCTACCAAAGAAGTGTATTTCCATATGGCTTGTTCATTGCACCTTGAATTAAGAGTAACACATTCCTCCCACACCATCCTCACTCCCGTCCTGTCCCCTGCCTCCACTTATCAACTTGAATGAGGGGAAATGTAAGTGAACAGGCTGAAAGAAATTTTGTATAAAATGAAAACCACTGAAGTGTTGAAAATATTTTTATTTTAAGGCTGGAGAGATGGCTTAGCAGTTAAGACACTTGCCTGCAAAGCCTAACAACTTGAGTTCAATTTCCTAGTACCCATGTAAAACCAGATGCACCAAGTTGCACATGCATCTGGAGTTCAATTGCAGCAGCTGGAGGCCCTTGTGAATCTATTCTCTCTGTCTCTCTTCTTTAGTTTTTTTCTACTTGCAAATAAATAAATACATAAAAACATTTAACTTGTTTTCAGTTTTTATTTATTTATTAGAGAGAGGGGGGAGGGAAGGAGAGACAATCAGTGCACCAGGACCTCTAGCCACTGGCAAATGTATTCCAGATGCATGCGCCAACAAGTGCATCTTGTAAACATGGCACATGGGAAAGTGAACCTGGGTCCTTAGGCTTCACAGGAAAGTGCCTTAACAACTGAGCCATCTCTCCAACTCTAAAATATTTTTATTCAGGTTTTTAATTTCAAACACATGATCAGTATCATCAGTAATAAGGAAAAATCAAATTTAAAGCAAGATAAGGTACTGAAATTAAAATTCTTTATGTCAAGAAGTAAAAGAGACATGAGCCAGCCCGGGGGCGGGGGTGGGGAGGGGGCAAAGCAATTGGAAATCTCAAACGCTGTGGATGAAAATAACAAGAGCCTAGAACTTTTGGAAGTACTTTAGGATTTCCAGTATTTATTTATGTTTTATTTACTTGTAAAGTTTTCCTTGCTCAACTGTGCTCAAGTACCATGTTGATCAAAGAAAAAATGTGATAGTGGTACGAGTGTCTACCTTCTATGAGTCCATGTCAGGCCCTTTGCTTCACATACACCCTCTCTTAGGACTGCACAATCTTTACAGATAACTGCAAATGATGAAGTCAATTCACTGTGTCATTTCTGATCTTAAAAATTGCATAGATATGATATTCTATTTTATCCATTTTACTACATACAGCCGTTAAGGCATTTATTGTATAGATATCTCTTTTTTACTTTCTTGTTCAACGATGATATAAAAAGTTTTAAAAATTCCTTTTTTAGTGTTGTTAAATTCATGAATGTTCTCAGTGAGTCATCAAGGCTATCTCTCACTTTTTCAGGATAAAACTCAAATTGTTAATTAGTCATTATTACATTTATTTTTTTCTTTGTTTTGTTTTCCTATGTTTTGACAGATAAAAGTAAAAGGTATGCACTCAGTTGATTTTGTCCTATTTAGATTACTAATATTCATTTGGTGATATATATAGTGGAACATCAATCCTCCTCAAGTTATCTCAGTAGTAATCAAATAAATCACCATTAGTATCTCATCAAAAAAAATGTAGTATGTGCCCGTCACTTTGCATGACTTGATCATTAATGACATCTCCACTACAATCATTAAATTTCTAAGAGAGGAATTGAAAAAGGGAGAGGAAAGATAATAGATAATCTATACATCCAAAAGAGACTTTACACATTACACTGGTACTTGCCATTGGCATGTTAATGCACTTGTATCACAGACATGTCATTGGCAGCCTTGCATATTTACAATACCATGCACCTGGGCATTATTAACATTTAATGGGTTTGTAATAAATGTGGGTTTAAAAACCTAAGTATTCAAACATATATGGCAATGAAAATGGCGCTGTTTGAATGAACAGCTATTGTTAAGGTTTTAGCTGGCTTCTTTTTCTTAAAGTTGGTTGTGCCCTATAACATACCTTTCACAAGAGTAAACTCAACATGTCACGGTCCCATGTGAGGTTCAGAGTGTTTATGGTATGAAGAGAATACTTTAAGGGCCATTTGAAGGCTGTGCTATCCACAGAGTATCTTCATCATAATTAAAATGTGTTTGCTAGCATGTAATCTCCAAGCATTAACGTGTTCCATGGTGATTAATAGTAAGTATACAGTAAAAGTTGTTACAAAGTAACCAAAAGGGAAAATTAATCAATTAAGATTTACCAAAGATTCTCTTACTTTTTTTAAAGGCTCAAATCACCCAACACTGCTGCCTGCAACGTGTGAGTTGAGTTTATAGTTCATACTTCAGATTCTGCCCCGAGTATAGCTGAAGTACTCTGCATTACAGGCTGCTGAGCAGTTATGATCAGGTCTTAGTCTATGCAGACAGGAGCTTTACCAGAATTTTATACCCTGCCTTGTTCACCTACTTGAGGGTTTGTTAATAGACTAAGTATTTATTTTTCTTGGTTGGTTATTTTTTCAACCTAGTATCTATTCTTAATCTAGAAACCAGAAAAGGCTAAGTTCACATTGGCCCAATCACAAGACTTGTGGATAGATAAAAGCATTTGAATCAATAAAATGAGAAAACAAAGTCTTTCTCTATCCAAGGCAATCAAAATAGAATGTCAAAAGGACTTCATACCCCAGAAGTTTGCTTAGAATATCAAAAAGGGTTTTATTATCTCACATCTTAGTATCCAAATCTCTCCAATCCAAAACGTTTGACAGCAGCAGGTAACTTTTAATAGAGTGAAAATTTTATTCAACATAGCAAAAAATTACAAAGATGTAAGTGTGGTATGTTTGGTTGATAAAAACAATTGGAACAAAAATAGAAAAGGTAATTTTCCAAGCTGAAAATACTACTTGTCACTTATGTTAAAATATGTTTGTGAGCACATGAAAGGTGTCATTACATTAAATATAATATTACATATTATAATTATTCTCATTAATTTCCAAATCAAATACGCATATGCAGGGTCCAAACTACCATGTACTTAAGTACATGTTTCTAGTATTTCAAAATTCTATGTTGCTAAAGGGTTTTCTTTGAAATCAGGCACAGGTTCAGACTTTTCCATACCCCTTGAGTAAGTGACACCAACATTATAAGCACACAAATTGAATTTCTAAAGATAGGATGGTGAGTCATTGTCAAAATGTTCAGGTTTGGAAGCCATGCCTGATAGCCTATTTATGTGAAAACTAATGATTTTTGTCTATATTTCTTAATTTTTATTTGTTTTTGTCTTTTTACAGGAGGGCTATAAACCTTGCATGAACATTCGTGGCTCACCGCCTCTCACTTAGAAGCAAAACCAACACTGTCTCAGTCATTTTGTATGGAGAGAAATGAAGCCTAACACACAGTGGTGGCTGACCAGACAGATGGAGAATTGTAAGTCAGGTCAAAGGGGAGAGTTGTGGGATGTGGTGCTTCTCCTAAAAGTTGTGAGGGGACCATTTAAACTCAGAATCAAAGTAAAAATACATTACATCAAAATTTTAAATAACTTTTTTAATGATTAATTTTGTTTCACAATTTTAATCTGAAATATCACAATATGTTTGATTTACATGACCATTTTTTTTCTCTTTTACTCCATTAGATTTTATTACTCAGCTACTGAGACAAATATCCTAACACCTTACTGGTTTTCACAATTTTAGGCTACTTTTCATTCCAGGCCACTATCCAAATCCACGGTAAGCAGTTTGTGTCCAGTTTCCAACTCTAGTAAAAAGAATAAACTGCATTTGGAAAATTGGGAATATGTAGATTTTCCCTTGAAATGAATATATTCATCAAGTCATCTGAGGAGGAAAGACTGTTACATACCAAACCTATCTAGATAGATAACTTATATAATAACATATAATTATTCGTTCTCTATATCTCTCTCAAATACATAAATAATATATTAAATAATAATATAACTGAATAAAATATAAGCTAGAGAGACTGTATAGATGGCCAAGTGGTTAAAATGCTTTCCATGATGGCTGGAGAGATAGCTTAGCAGTTAAGGCACTTGCCTGCAAAGCCAAAGGACCCAGGTTCGACTCCCAAAGACCCACATAAGCCAGATGCGCAAGGTGGTGCATGCATCTGGAGTTCATTTGCAGTGGCTGGAGACCATGGTGTAACCATTCTCTCCCCCCTCCCTCCCTCTCTCTCTCTCTCTCTCTCTCTCTCTCTCTCTTTCTCTCTCTCTCTCTCTCCCCCTGCCTATTACTATATCTCCCTCTGAAATAAATAAATAGAATAAAAATATTTTTTTAAAAAGCTTGCTCTGCAAGCTTGCCAACTGGAGTTCAGATCCCCACAGTACCCACATAAACCAGGGCAGAAAAGCGGCACATGTGTCTAAAATCCCAGCACCTCCATATCAATGGAGATGGAGTTGGGGATTTCCAGCATGCAGAAGCAAAAAAGACTCTATCTCAAACAAATGGGGGGGTAGAAGGAAGAAGGGAGGGCCATTTTCTGATCTCCACATGTGTCCCATGTCATAGGTGGACCCACACTCACACATACAAATAAATATCAAAAGAAAGTGACTGAGGTGACACTACTCCTGAGGTCAGTGAAACCTATGCCAGCGTCTGTCTGCAACACGATGCGGCAGAGCAGGAGCTCTGAAGGACATCCATGAAAGGCATTTCACAGCCCTGTGCGTTGGGAGGCTGAGAGCACATCTCAGAGATGAAGGACCCCCCACCCCCGCAAACCTTAGGGGTTCAGCAACAACAGACTGAGGTAAGGGAAACTGAGTCAAGACAACCCACACTTGGGAATCTGAAATTTCATGAAGTAAGAAATCACTTAGTACCTGCTCATAGGGAAGAGAAGTGTAGAGTAACAAAGCTGGGAACAGAGTGAGGGAGCAAAGAGAACGTCCCATGAAAAGAAATATCTGTAGGGCTGAGCGCCATGGTGCGGAGATGCGTCTCATTTCCAGCCCGCAGCAATGTCTGGGGCTCACACAGGTCTCTGGAAACACACCTTGGCTTAGATGCTCAACACTGCTCATCAGAAAGCTCCAGTCCCATTCTAACCTCTCAGTGGAATGTTAGCCATACGGAAGAATGTAATTATGTAATTCAAAGGAAAACAGAATCAACTGCATATTATTATATTGAGAAAATTCAGTCAGATACAGAAAGAAAATATCACACCTTTATTCTCATTTGTGGATCCTAGATGTCATATATGCATAACACCATGGGTGTACATAGGACACAAAAGAAAAGTGAAGGTGTCTGGAGGAGGAATGGACTGTAGGGAGAGAGCAATGGGCACGTGGTATGGAGGGCACAAAGTACATTGTCTACCTGTATTAAAATGTCCTTAGCAAGCCCAGTATTATGCACTATGAATATGCACCAATAAAAATGTAAAGCAGACTAAAAATATAGCAGTATATATAAAAATGACACCTTTTTTGTAGTACAACGATGGATCTATCAAACAAGCTCAATATGGCTAAATGTATATGTTCTTCCTAAAAGAACATCAGAAGCACAGAAGAAAATTTCCTATCATTAAAGGTGACAGGTGACATGTCCATGTTCGCAGTTGGAAATCAGTACAGGCTTCTCAGCCAGCACTGCAATGCATAGACAAGAAGTCCAGGAGAACAGAGGGGGAAGAGCACTACCCAGGTCCACATGTCCTTGTAGATCACTACATGCATCTCACTGGACAGTGCAGAGCTCTCTAAAGTGTTCTTAAATGTTTACCAAGATAGACTACAGGTTTAATTACAAAACATTTCATTTTAATCATACATAGCATATTCTCCATGCATAAACCTATTCAGTTAGGTATCAATAACAGGAAAATGTGTGGGCACTCATACTATATGAAAATTTAAACCTGTCTTCTGAGCAGCTCATAGATGAAAGAACTCACTGTTGCATGAATTGCAATTTACACTTATGTAAAATAAAAATATTTGGGCTGGAAAAATGGCTTAGTGGTTAAGCGCTACCCATAAAGCCTAAGGACCTCAGTTGGAGGCTCAGTTCCCCAGGACCCATGTTAGCTAGATACACAAGGGGGCGCATGCATCTGGAATTGGTTTGCAGTGGCTGGAGGCCCTGGTATGCCCATTCTCTCTCTCTCTTTCTTCTATCTCTCTCTCTCTCTGTGTGCGTGTGTGTGTGTGTGTGTATGTGTGTGTGTGTGTGTGTCTTTTTCTCTGTGTGTCTGTCACTCTCAAATAAATAAAAATGAACAAAAATAAATTAAAATAAAAATATTTTTAGTGATGAGCTATACAATGCCACAAAAGTTTTGTGTAAACAACATCATTTTCAAAAGGAAATATTCAATTTTAGAATACTTATTTTTTTAACACTTAGAAAAACACAAGAAATAAAAATTTGTTATTTATTCCCCTACAATATGAATCCAAAGAAATGAAAATTGCAACCAAGGGAAATAATATATGGAAATGAATTATTGTGTTAACAAAACTAGCACATAATGGAGAAAAGTTAATGAAATAAATAGCAAGCTTTTTGATAATATTAATAAGCCATAATCTCTTGGCTCAAATACATAAGTTAAGAAGCAGAGAAGAGGGCTGGAGAGACAGCAAAGCCAAAGGATCCAGGTTCGATTCCCCAGGACCTATGCCAGCCAGATGCAGAAGGTGGTTTACAGTGACTGAATGCCCTGGCATGCCCATTCTCTCCCTCCCCCTCATTCTCTAAAATGAATAAGTAACAAAATTTATTTTAAAAGTTGAAAAGTGATGTCCCATATAGAAACCTATACAGATATGGTTCCAGTGGCTTTATTCACACTGACAAAACTTAAAAGTAACCAAGACATCCGTTAATAGGTGCACAGGTAAACAAGCTATAGTATATTCTTACAATCGAAAATTACTCAGCAATAAAAAAGGTTATTTAGGTGTAAGAAGACAGGATAGTTGTTTAAGCTCTTATTACTAAGTGAAACCACCTAGTCTCAGCCGGGTGTGGTGGCGCACACCTTTAATCCCAGCACTTTGGAGGCAGAGGTAGGAGGATCACCGTGAGTTTGAGGACACCCTGAGACTACATAGTGAATTCCAGGTCAGCCTGAGCTAGAGTGAGACCCTACCTTAAAGAAGAAAAATAAAAAGAAAAACACCTAGTCTCAAATCAGCTATGTATTAGTTCTGAATTTTTTTTAAGTAAAAAAAAAAAGTATGGCTGTCAAGAAGGTTTGGAGTGAGAGCTAAAATGAAGAGGAGCAGGGAGGAGTCTGTGGCAGTGAAGTTATTTTGTGTGATGCTGTAATGGCGTATAAGTCTTTTTATTTATTTGCCCAAATCAACAGAATATGTAGTAACAAGAACTAGCAATTCTGAACACACAAGCCAGTGGCATGAGGATGTGGATGTGGATGGGTTACTCGGTAACCCATGTGCTGCGCTGCTGAGCCATGTAGATCAAGTGGAAGAGCAGACACGGAGGAGACAGGACATGTGTGACATCTCAGTACATTTGGAGCCTGTGTTTTATCTTACGCAATCATGAAAAATGTTGGAGGTTACTTGTTTCCTTTGAATGTGACTAATTTGCAAAATGTACCTGTCACAGGAAACAACCTGAAATAATTTACGAAGCTGGCACCTTGTGGGAAAAAGAATTGAATAGTTGCCTAAAGACAAGGTGTACTCACTTTCTTCGAAATAAAAACCAGTCCAGCAAGTTTCTCCTACCAAAAACTCAATCACCACCAGTTAGTAACAAGATTACAAGAGGCTGTAAGTCAAACATTCCCTTTCTAATTTCTGGAGATTCCTAGACATCAAACCATGGCAATCCTGAAGATGAATTCTACAATGATCTTATGTCGTCTGTGTCTGGAAGTCATAGCCAACTATGAACTGAAGCAGTGAACAGGAAGACCCTCTTGGAAATGTGTCCCCTTGCTAATTGAATGCTTGCAGGAAACATCTGAGCTGAAAATACTCAGTGTAACAATGGTTGGTCTTCCTTGAGCTCATTAAGAAGGTAAGGTGGACAAAGGGGAGATGAATGCTTAATATTGGTACCCAGAAACATTTTGAGGTTCAATTGATTCCATATCACTACTCTGCCCTTTCCTGGTTCTGCGCATTACCAGACAGAGCCTAGTACTGAATAATGTTCTGACTGCAAAGGAAGCACCTGAAAGAAACCAACTTCCTGCTAAGACAGAGAATTATCAACAGCTCTTCTGTTTCCTCAACCAGGAACATTGATGGAGGGAAGTCAGTTCTGGAGCTCAGAGAGCACAAACACAGACCCATCTCTCTAGAGACACAGAACTGAAGAGTGTGTGCTAACAAAGCCCACGTGGCGCAGGTCCAGTGCCACCAAGTGTGTACACTGCGAGCTAGAAACATTTGAGCCAGCATTTCCGCAATCAGAAGTGACCACTATGGGGCTAGGGAAAGGTTCAGCCAGGAAAGTGTTTACTACGCAAGCATGAAGACCCGGGCTCACAGACCCATCACCCATCCAACAAAGCTAGCAGCACCAGCGTTCCCCTGTCATCCAGCACTGGGAAGGTAGCAGCAGGAAGATTCCAGGGGCTTACTCGGTAGCTAGGGTAGCCAAATTGGGGCACTGTAGCTAGGTTCCTTAAGATATCCTGTTTTCAAGACAATAAAAATACATAAAATAAGTTGGTATACAATTGAGGGAGACACCCAGAATCAACTCCTAACTTCTACATGTGCAGTAAGCACATGCATGTGTAATTACATATCTGTATTCACATTTCATATTTATACGTGCAAGGAATCGGATTTGAATATTCAGATGCCAAAATCAACATAATCAGGTGAAAATCACACACACACACACACACACACACACACACACTCACTCACTCACACACACACATATATATATATAATTTATTGAATGTGACTACTTCTATTTAGGTTACTCATATCATGTGTATTTGCACACTCTGCAGAAAGGACAAGGAAGAGGCAAGTAATTGTTGAGCTCAGACTTGGCTGGATCTATCATATTTGTCTTTCCTTATCCCTTCTGGATCCTTCTCTATTTTGTGCTTCAGTGGCTGAGCTCTGTGAACTGACATTGATTTTTCAGTTGTAGCCTGCTCCTCTAACCCAGTGAACTGAGCTCCTTGCCAACTGGTACCAATCAGGGTTGTTCCTCTAGGAATTTACTATCACAGGATACCAAATAAAAAACCACAGTTACACTGTGCATTCAGAGTGCAAATTGAAGGACTGTGAGTATCCATCTACTTTCTGGTATGAGACCTTAGATCTGGAGAAATCAAATCTACTGAAGTAGAAGGGTAAGATAGATTTGCAAAGGAAAGATAAATTGAGACCAGACATGGTGGCAAATGCTTGTGATCCCAATAGTTGAGATGCTGTAGGAGGAAAAGTGCAATCTGAGCTACATACTGAGTTCCAGGCCAGCCTGGGCCATAGTGTGAGATTCTGACTCAGAAAGATAAATAAAGGAAAAAAAAAATGTGGGTTGTGGGTATGAAAGGTGAAAGAGACTGTTAGGAATTGCTAAGAGAATCCTCTTAAGAATTGCAGCCACTAGTTAATTTGTAGTTCTCAGAAATTTTGATTTACAAAACAATATTCTATTCATACACTACATAAAAAATAATGTTACCTAATTTATAGGTCATCTTAAATTTATTACTTTTAGCCATTGGCTCAGTGATATTAACTTGATGAGGTGTGTGTATCCAGTCAGTCTCAACCGATCATTATTTTTTTTTTAATCTGAAAAAGTATCAACCTAGGAGCTCTGTGGTGAAAGGCATTTGCAAGGCTGCAGGCTTGGGCTCAATTCCCCAACCACCCACTTAAAACTGGATGGACATTCATTTGCAGTAAAAGACCCTGTTGTACACACACACACACACACACACACACACACACACACACTGCAAATGAATAAATATTTTTGAAAGAAAATATCAAGTTAAATAATTCTTCCAAGGTGGACACTAAAATTAGATGAATCGCATTTGAGAATTAGACTCAATGCGCAAGTAGTCCCTAGTCTTAGTCCCTACAACATCACTGTGTCTGCATCCAACATGTGAAATAATTACCCAGGCGCAAGGCTCAAAGACTCTTGATTATAAACACTCTTTCAACCCACAAATCCAGTGGACAAAAGAACCATAAAGTTAGATGATAAAATATGGTGAGGCACAAGGAGGCTCTCATTTCCTTCTGATTTAAGATGTCACCTCATGTGGGCTGGGGAAATGGACCAGTAGACAAAGCACCTATGGTTCAAATATGAGAGATGATTTATTGAGCACCTAGAGTCCCAATATGCATGCAGCAAGAAGGGAGGGGAAACAGAAGAACCTCCCAGCAGCCCATGGGCCAGGTAGCCTCTAGAACAGAGCAGTGAACAATGAATGACATATCCTGCCTCAAAACAAGAGGCAGGCAGTGGGCAACACCTGAAGCTGTCCTCGGACCTCCATAGGTGCGCAGGGTGGTGCTAAATGTGCACCCATACTTGCACACATGAACGCACTCACACACCAAATAAATAAATAAATAAACATATCAATCACCTCACAAATCCCCAAGGCAGTTGAAAGTTTAGCTTTTACTATAAGACCAACACTTGCATTTACTGGACAGAGAAAATAGCATTTATCAGGCTGGAGAGATGGCCTAGTGGTTAAGACGCGTGGCGGTTAAGCCTAACCACCCATGATCTGTCTCTCTCCAGACGCCAGGAAAGCCAGCTGCACAAAGGAGGGGCAAGCGTGAGGTCAAACACGCCCACTAGGCGGCATAAGCTTCTGCAGTTCAGTATCAGTGGCTGAGGCCCTGGTGAGCCAATTTTTTTCTCACTCTCTCCCCCCAAAAAGCATTTATTGTGTAATTATTTTATGGCAGATAATATTCCAAATGTTCTACATTAATAAATAATTTAGATTTTGGAACAGACCCTGTGTTAATTGATGTTTTATGCCTGTTTTACACAAAACTCACTTTAAAGCTTTGCTGACAGTAGCTCGAAATCTAAAAAATAGATGCACCATATGACCCAACTGTACCACTCTTGGGAATAACGCAGAGGACTCTGTATCCTAATACTTACACATCCATATTATTGTTACATTATTCATAATCAACAAAAGAAATAGAATGAAGCTGTGCATGGTGGTGCATGCCTTTAATCCTAGCACTCAGAAGGCAGAGGAAGGAGGATTGCTGTGAGTTCAAGGCCACCCTGAGACCACAGAGTGAATTCCAGGTGAGTCTGAGCCAGAATGAGATCCTACCTCAAAAAAAGAGAGAGAGAAAGATAGAAAGAAGAAAGAAAGAAAGAAAGAAAGAGAGAGAGAGAGAGAGAGAGAGAGAGAGAGAGAGAGAGAGAGATGGAATAACGCAAGGTGTCCATCAACAGATGCATAGACAATGATGATGTAAGACAATGGAAATATTTTTTGTTATATAAAAATAAATTTTAAAATGTGAAGGAACAAATGGATCTGAAAATCATTACATTATATGAGTTAACGCAGACTCAGAAAGACAAACACCAGAGCTGGACATGGTGGGGCACATCTCTAATTCTAGCACTCTGCAGGCAGTGGCAAGAGGATTGCAGTGAGTTCAAGCCACCCTGAAACTATACAGTCAGCCTGGGCTAGAGTGCAACCCTACCTTGAACAAACAAAAAAGAAGAAGAAAAGGCAAATACAGCATGGTGTCTCTCACATAGCAATTTTAGCTTTATTTTTATAGAGGTGGGTTGCGTGCAAGCATAGGTTTTTACACTAGAACAGACCATGTGCGTGGGAAAAGGTTTTAAGGAAGGATGAGAAGCTAATAGAATACCTGTGATGTGAAAGGGGCAAGGCTGATCCTAGGGGTGAAGAATACACAGGGGAAGAGGAGTGGGGGAAAGGAGAGAGGGAGCAAGCAAAAGAAAGCATGAGTTCATATGAAACTGCCACAGTGAATCCTAATATTCTAAATGCTAACTAAAACTAAAAATAATGCTGCTATTTTTAGAGGTAAAAACAAGCTAAAGGGCTGTTAAATGCAGGCAATCCACTTTTCTCAGGACTCACTCAACCACTATAGGTTCTTCCCACCTATCACATGCATGACTTATTTCTCTCATACACTTCATCTATTTGTGCTCTGCCTCAAGAACAATAATTTTATGCAAAAGACATATACCAAATCCTAAGAATAAAATTTATTTTTGCATTACATTATTCCTTGTGAGACGTCCATCACTTCTGTATTAAAAAAAAAAAATCCAGAGAGAGTAACATTCTGGTAACAAATTTATATTACCACCACACTTAAAGCTCTTTTCTAATTATTGTGGTTATGCTTCTAAAAGAAGAAAGTTCTGGGGCTGGAGAGATGGCTTAGCGGTTAAGCACTTGCCTGTGAAGCCTAAGGACCCTGGTTTGAGGCTTGATTCCCCAAAACCCACTTAAGCCAGATGCACAAGGTGGCACATGCAGTGGCTGGAGGCCCTGGAGAGCCCATTCTCTCTTTCTCTCTCTTTCTCTCTCTCTATCCCTCCCACACTCCCTCCCTCCCTCTTTCCCTCTTTGTCACTCTCAAGTAAATAATAAACAAAAAAGAAGAAAGTTCTGTAACTTCAATAGCAATGAAAGTCTATGAAAACAACACAAAGCAAAAAAAAAAAAAAAAAAAATCATTCCACAATGAGTCTATTGCCTAAGAAACAACTTCAAAATTAAATAAAATGCTTTTAATCTATTCACATCCTTTGTAGTGCACCATTTTGGCCTTCAAATATAGGAACTAGCAGGATTCGTTTTTACGTAATTCAACTCAGTAAATCTGTTAAATAAAATTGATGTGATACAATGGTGTGGAGCAATCAGAAGGTTACGGGTGGGCAGCCTCCTAATGGCAGGCATGTTGAGTTGCAAGGTAGCAGAATGAAACATGGTTGTGCAGTAAATTTCTGTAGAGAAAGAACTGATATTAGCAGTAGGAAAAACAAACTAATAATCCCGTTACTAGCAGTATGTACTAATAGTGTATACAACGGTGCATATCTGGAGGAAATACTTGTGGCCGGAATGCCCTGGTCCTACTACAAAGTCCATATCTTGGTAAATTCACAATGATCGCATCTGACAGAATCTCTGAAGACCCATTTCCTCCTCTATCAAGCAATACCACAATACCAGTGACAGCATATACACAGAGAGTTGTTCCAAGGATCAAATTAAAATGCATGTCAGTGTTTACTAAAACATATGCTAATTGCTCAGTGAATATTAACTAATTTTAATAGCAATGTGCTTGAAAGTGCCTCTTTTGAAATAAATCAAAGTGATGTTTTTTCTGTTTTTCTTCTATGTAAGTACCATTGTGGAAAGTGTCAATATCCTTGATAAACAAGAAAAAATTAGTGGCAAAAGATGAAAGAAAAAAAGTAATAAAACACTAATCTTAAAAAAATCAATAAAAGGGGGCTGGAAGATGGCTTAGCACTTAAGGTGCTTGCCTGCAAAGCCTAAGGACCCAGGTTTGATGTCCCAGTACCCATGTAAGCCAGATGCACAGGGTGGCACATGTGTCTGCAGTTCATTTGCAGTGGCTAGAGGCCCTGGTGCGACCATTCTCTCTATATATCTCTCTATCTGTCTCTTTCTCTCTCAAATAAATAAATATTAAAGAATCAATAAAAGGTGCATATGAGATAAAATGTTCCTGTATTTATTAGTTAATTTGCCCATAAAAACCACAGTTTAAGCTCTACCTTAGCTATCTAAACATTAATACTTCTTACATTCTACAAGCAGGAAGAATTTTTTCAGAATCTTTTTGTGAGAAGTTTATTGAGAGCTCTACCATATGAACACATTGAAAATGGGTCAGATTCCTCTCTCTCTGTCCCTCTACCCCTCCCCCTCCACTGAGAGCCTTTATCATTGAGATTATCATAACTACATGGGGAGGGGACATGTCTCAAAATGTACCTTCCATGCTGTGGCTCTTTCATTCTTTGCAACTTCTCTTCCAGAATCCTGCTTTGTTAAAGGTATTTTTAGGACAAAAATCTTAAGAAGGGAAATCACAGATTTCTGAATGTATGAGTAAATTGCTTGTAAAAAAAATTCTTAGAATGTGAAATTCTATGTCTCCACAAGTCTGTGAATCCTGAATTGGTCAATCTCTCTCTCTCTCTCCTTCTCTTTCTCTCTGTCTGAGCATGAATAGTATGGAAGGAAGTTGAAGACCATGCATGCATAGCAGACATCACTTTCTATTTTGCTCTCTCTGGGCTTAGGGACACAGCTATACTGATTCCCATAGTTCAGATCTAAATTGTTCCCCAAAGTCCCATGTGCTACAGGCTTGAATGTGGTAGCAGAAGATTCAATAAGGAGGGCCTGGTGGGAAAGGGTGATGTCGTTGGAAGTGTCTTTTGGAGATAACAGAAGCTTTAGCAGAACACACACACACACACACACACACACACACACACACACACACACACACCTCTGTTGCATGATGAGCAGCTTCCTCTTCCTCTGCCCCATTTTCCTGCCATGATATGCTTCTTGTAAAAACGTTCAAAAGTGGATGGGTCCAGTCATACACCAAAAGTTCCAAAACTGTGAGCTAAAACATTTTTTTTTTTACATTGTTTATCTTGGGCATTTTGTCACTGATGAAACTTAGTCCTGTGTCTTGAAAGCAGCCTCTGAGAACCTTGACCAACATCAATGTGACACCTGCACTTCCACTCCTTGCACTGCTGAAGGAGCCCTTCCTCACTGGAACCGAAGGCATACTTCTCTAGTCCTTGTGGAAATGCATCCCGTTTGGAGTCTCTTAATTGGCCTTACAGAAAACAATAGAACCATAAAAATCCTGGTCACTTTTAGAAAATAGCACTCAACTCAAGATCTATCAAAATTCCTTTCTCCGTTTTTTTTTTTTCATTTGTAACATGCTTTTTCTTTGGAGCAGAAAAGATTGCAAATACAATTGAATGCAAAACTTTTCCTTACAACTACAGGTGTCCCACAGACCATGGGATACAGTCCCAACCTTACCAAGAAGCAATTTCTAGTCACTGGGTAAAGCTTGTGGGAAAGTTTCCAGAACTGTGCTCAGCTGTCCTTCTCTCTGTCTTTCTGCATGAATTATATTTTAAGATCCTGGAAGATTAACAGTCTTCTTGCTGGTCTGAGAACCAGACCGAGTATTCTCAATTAGAGGACTGAAGAGTTGGAAACATCCTGGGCTCCTGTACACACCATTGAGCCTTGGCATCTGCCTTGGCATCAGTCACTCTGTACTTCGCACTGCATGCAATTATTTTAACATTTTTCTTTCTTTCTTTTTTTTCTTGTCAGAACCATCTAATGTTTTCTACAAAGAGCATTTCTAATAAGCTGGGCCCTTCATGATACAACATGTCTGTGCCCAACATGTGCTTCTCAAAGGTTATGACTGGGCAACGTCAGAGCCATAGTGGTCATGATCTCCCAGGAGGGGCTAAGAGGTAATGCAGTAAAGAAGCCTGGGTTTATTTTGTGGGAACATCCCAGCTTATGATGCCAAGCATGGCCACTCAGCCAGCCATACTGTTTTCTTCTTCTTCTTCTTCTTCTAAATTCTATCTGCCCTTCTCTCGGATTCTCCTTCCTGGAATAAAAGGGGTGGGAGCTTTCTTAAGTGAATTTTAGATATAAACAAGGTTTAGTACATCTCATATGAAATTCATAGGAATAAAGCTGTTAGATGTCTTCAGGGATCTTGAGTCTTCCATCTTCTTTAAATAGCTTTGTGTTATAGTATAGTGTCGTAGACTTTTCTTCCAGAACACCAAAAAAAGAAAAAGAATTTAGGGATAACAGTCACCATACAGATAAGCCTCTCCTGGAAATGTCCTAGGACTAGGAGCATGGGGAAAAGAAGGTCAAAAACTCATTACAAGGAACATACTGTTAGGTAGACTTAATGTATGTCTATAACTGGATCCCAGCACTCTGGAGTTAGAGGCAGAAGTTCAATGTTCAATGTCATCATACCTGGAGAGCTTGCAATCAGCTTGAGATACATGAGACCTGGCCTCCAAAAAAAAAAAAAAAAAAAATGATTTTACCAGATAGTTCCATGTTCATTTATGAATTTTCCTTGTTCATAGTTTTATAGTTGGGGCTTTGACAGAAAGGCCTTACATATATATTACTCCACTTAATGTTCCATTAGCCAAGCAATGCATCCAAGGGGATATTTTAAATGTTAAACATCATTTACAGCTTAAGTACTCATCTAAGACTCTTATCTTTAACTAGGAAAGAAAAAGGCTATGATTAAACATATATGATGAACATTTTGTTGTTTTTGTTTCTTTCTCAAAAAATGAACTAAAAAAATCACACACACACACACACACACACACACACACATATATGGCTTTTGTTTTTGCTTAATGAGACAGTTCCACTGTGATCTCAGCCTACTCTCAAATAAGATTCTCCTGCCTCAGCCTCCTGAGTGCTGGGGTTACTAACGTGTACCCCTATGCTCAGCCTTTTATTTTCCTTTAATATTAATTGGCTTCCTTAACTCACTGGTTCACTCACTAAATGAATATTACAAAACACCATTAATATTAATGATAATAATGGATATATGGATAATAATGCTTCAAATAGTGGTGAATTATTTGAATATTTTCACTTTAGTTATTTTAATACAGATTTAGTCAAAGATAAATAGTGAAATGCAAGTTTATCAAAATAGCTGACTTTGAACAAAAGAAAGGCCAGCGCCCCTTAAACTCTGTCGCCTTGTCACTTTCTCCAAGAGCACAGCTCTGATTCAGACAGCGTTCCCACCGCCTTCATGCATGCTAAAACGTTCTGTTTAAAGCGGAGGTAATTAGTCACTGATTAAGAGACAGAGTAATTAGTATAAAAGAAAAATGCTTTCGTTTGTATAAGAGCTGCCAGTCCTACAGAAAAGAAGCCTTAGGTGGAAACTTTAAAAAAAAAAAAAAAAAGCTTCTAAAGTTATAAGGTTAATTGATTCCAAAGTTAAAAGTTTAAAACTATCAGCACAAAGTTATGACTAAGGTGGTGTAAACACACCTTAAAATGTGGTGCTCACACTGGATCACCCTCTCCAGCACTAGCCCCTGTCTCATTGATCTGGCTTTCAATGGACTTCAGAGGGGGTTCCTGATGAATCTATCTAAACGTAATCTCCAATGCTTTACCTTTCCTCCTCTTATTCATATCATTTGTATGGATTTTAAAATCGGGACCGAGAATATGACTTATTCAGTACCGCTCTTCCCACACAAGCGCAAGGACGTGTGTTCAGATCTTCCAGGATACCAGCTGTGTGCTGTGGCTCGTGCTGGCTAAGGCCAGCACTGGGAAGGCAGAGACAGGAAGATCCCCAGGGCATGATGACCAGCTAGTCCGGCCAGTGAGAGCACTCTAGGTTCAGTGAAAGACTGGGTCTCAAAGGACAAGACAAAGAGAGAGAGATTGAGGAAGACACCTGATGCCAAACTGTGGTGTCCACACATATGTCTCACACACTCACATCCCCACATGTGCCCACACACATAAGCATGCAAAAAAGAATTTACAGAAATACAATGATACATTTTGTTTTGGCTACCTGTCTGTACTGTTGGGCTACATGAGCTTTATGAGGTCAGAGTGCGTACCCCTCAGCTGCCTCCAGTCCTGACTGGAGCGAGCTGTACATACTCAGCAGTCACACAAATGCAGGCTAAAAAGCCCAAAGTACCTTCCTTGTTTACAGAGACCCCTCAGAAGGTAAGCATATTGGCTACTGCCCCTTTTTCTTCTTGGTTACGGCTGTCGGAGTTTTTCGATGAAGTTGGAAGCAGGGCTTAGACTAGGCATGCATTATTTATCCAAGCCCTCACTAATGAGCCCAGACGGCACACCGCTCAGAACCCTTTCTGTCTAACACAAGGAACACGTCTGCTGGGCTCTGCAGATGCTTGCTTACCTGTGCATCTGTTTTCCTCAACAGCAAACCACTCGGTGGTAAGGATGATGGTCAATCCATCTTTGTCATTGGGTAAGTTCCCAATACTACATGTGGCATCACTGTCTAAGAAAATCATTTTAGATAGTTAACTCAAGGCATCCAACAACTTGCACAGCCACAGAAAGAGATCCCTTTTCAATACTTGATGACCACCTCTGACCAATACCAGTGCTTCAAAAATGAAAGCCTTAGGCCTCAAGATGCCCCATTTCTCTTTATTTTCCACATGTGGCCATTTCCACACCTGCATGGTTGATGCATTTAGATTCTTATAGCACATTTTGTAAACTAAAATTGTCACTTCCTAAGTTTGTTGGCCAAATAAGTGCTCCTACTTACCCCAAATCAACTTAGATTATAAAAATGATGCATGAGGGCTGGAGAGATGGTTTAGCAGTTAAGCGCTTACCTGTGAAGCCTAAGAACCCCGGTTCGAGGCTCGATTCCCCAGGACCCATGTTGGCCAGATGCACAAGGGGACGCATGAGTCTGGAGTTCATTCGCAGTAGCTGGAAGCCCTGGTGTTCCCATTCTCTCTCTCTCTCTCTGCCTCTTTCTATTTCTGCTTGTTGCTCTCAAATAAATAAACTAAAAAATAATAATAATTCTGTAAACCAAAATAATTCATTGAAACTTCTTTTGCTGCCCTTCCTCCTACCACAGCAAGAACATTTACTTTCTAGAAGAAAACAAAAGATCCATTCGTCTTAAATGTAGTGAGACTCTGGCTGAAGCGATGGCTCAGTAGTTAAGCGTGCTTCCTTTGCAAGCATGGCAAGGCCTAAGACCACCAGTGTTCAAATCTCCATATTCCACGTAAACAGCTCAGGAGGCCACGTGTGCCTAAAATTCCAATCCTGCAGGGGAGCAGAGATCCGGCAAGTGTTGGAGCCCCACAAACTTAAGAATCAGTAAAGAGACTGGATAAAAACAAGAACACATGGCAAAGTGATGGAGCTGGGCACCATAGGTGAGCACCCTGCCACAGGTGAGTGTATAGACATGACACCACACTGCCAAAGCGCGCGCGCGCGCACACACACACACACACACACACACACACACACACACACACACCAAGCAAAAACTAATATAGTAAGAACCAAATATACCCATAACAAATAAGGGCAGAAAAGGAGAATTAAGAGAAACACTTACATGTTAATCAATCATGAAAAGAAAATTCTGTAAAAATGGTTTACAGTTTTTCATTGACTGTAAAAATCTACACATATTAATAGTGTCACAGATATAAAGCAAATACACCACAGCTGATTGTTTCACCATGACTTTATAATTTATACATATTCTGTTATATATTAAAATATACATTTCAAGAAAACCATCTCATTTTGATAGGATACGCTAAGAAGTATAGGTCAGGAGGTGGACATGAAGATTCCACAGGTATTTGTAGATGTTAAAAACCAGCACTCAGGAAGCAGAGGTAGGAAGATCACCATGAGTTCAAGGCCACCCTGAGACTACCTAGTGAAATACAGGTCAGGCTGGGCTAGAGTGAGACATTACCTCAAAAATTAAAATAAATTAATTAATAAACAAATAAAAATTCTTAGGCTCAGGAAATTGGGGTTGGAGATATAGCTCAATCAGTAACGTGCTTGCCTTGAAAAGATGAGAATCGGAACTTGATTTCTAGAACCTATGTTTAAAAAGCTGGGTGTGATGGCCTACTTTTATAATGCCAGCATGAGGAGGCAGGGATAACTGGGTCTCTGGGGCTTGTTGGCTAGCCAACTTAGTCTAACTGGCAAGTTCTAGACCAATGAAAAGCCCTTCTCAGCAAGGTCGGACAGCACTGGAGAAAGGACACCCCAAGTTTTCCTCACATGCAGCATGTGCACATGCAAGTTCACGCACGGCGGCACTTTTAAAACTCACTTTTCCAAAGCTACATACACTCTCCCTTTAGTGGTTAATGGTATGATTACATTTCTATAGGTCTCTCATTTCCTGGAGGAAAAAATACAATTTCAAAAACAATATATGGTCATACACATGCTTTTAAAAAGACTTTAGGGAGCTGGTAAGATGGCTCAGCAGATTAAAAGAACAACTTGCAGCACAAGCTTGAGGACCTGAGTTTAATCCCCAACACCTGTGCAAGGAGCTGCATCCACCTCCAGTCTCAGAGTTGTGGAGGGCAGAATAGGAGGATCATGATGTTCTGTCATAGATACTGTGAACAGGCCCACAGTCAACACAGACACAAAGGTGTCTGTTTGGCATACTTATTTAACGCTCTGTGGTTATATAAACAGAGCTGGGTTATCTCGATCATATAAAACAATTCCTTTGACTTTTAGGACTCATTTCAACAAGCTGAAAACAGGCATAAGACACATTTGCTTTTCCACATGGGTATTCAATAGAGCCAGAACCATTTATTCAAAAGGCAACCTGTATCTGTCACTTTTCTTAGTGTTGCAACCAAACAGCTGACAAGGAGCTGTAGCGAGAGAGGAGTTATTTTGGTGGGAAAGGCATGGTGATCAAAGCCTGAGGCTAGTCACGTTGAGTCTGAAGTTACAGTGCAGAGAATAGAATGGAAGTCGAACGAGTCCATCAAACTTCAGGGTCTTCCCCGTGGCATACTACCTCCACTTTCTAAAAGTCGCGACACCTTCCAAACAACAGCGTTCAAACACATGAGCACACATTCCACGTTCATACTGCAAGTGTCCATCCAACGCACTTTTGCAATATATGTTTGAATATGAAGTATGGATAGAGAGGGAGACAGGTAGGGACAGAGGGACAGGATGGAGAGATATGGAATACAGATTAACATATATTCCATTCTATCCCATTCAATTGTTACAATATCTAAATTACAGGACAATATTTTACTTTTTAATATGCAGTTGTAGAAATCCTCTAGGTTCACTCTGCCTCTTCTTCAAAATTACTTTTATAATCTTGACGTTTTACATATACATATAAATTATAGAGCTTTTCAACTTTAATATCCACATGCCAATAACCCATGGGATTTTAAGGAGGATTACACTGAACTGATAATGCATTCTGAGGTGAATCGCCTTTATAACATCAAATCTTTTGATCTTTAAACATGACATTCATTTCCATTAACTTAAAATGTTCTGAAATTAAGTCCATGATACTTCTCATTTTTATAGAGTGCTCTGCGGTATTTTAGATGTATTCATAATTACCTGAGTATGTACCAATTTATTTTACTCTACTTTCATAGTCTTATTTTACTGGATTATCTATTAATTAGCTCAATAAATCTATCTAGTAAGTTCTTGTTTACAATTTATACTTTTATTTATAGAAATTGCATTTGATTCTTTTTTAAAAATATTTTATTTTATTTGCAAACACACAGACAGAAAGAGATCAAGAAGAGAGATAGAGAGAGAATGGGCATGCTAGGGACTCCAGCCTCTGCAAATGAACTCCAGACGCATGCACCCCCTTGTGCATCTGGCTAACGTGGGTCCTGGGGTGTTGAGCCTTGAACTGGGGTCCTTCGGCTTCACAGGCAAGCACTTAACCACTAAGCCATCTCTCCAGCCCTTGATTCTTTTTCGTGAAGACCAGTTCTCTAAGAAAATATGTAGCCTGTTACTTATTTTCTTGAATGTATTAGTCATGATTATTTTGTATTCAATATCAGTAAATTTAATATCTAGCTCTCTGAGCATCTGGTTCTATATTCCACCTTATTTTCTCTTGGTGTTTTTTTTTTTCCCATTGTATGCCCAATATTTTTCTATCAAATCTTAAATGTTTCCGATGAGAAGTGTGGAGATTTGGGGCAATATAATTTGTTTCCATAACAGGTTTTCCTTACCCTATACCCAATTTCTCTATACTTATTCTCTATCCAATCAGTGCCTAAAACAATTAAAAGCTGAATTTGGAATATTATTTCATTCTTTTTACCATGTTTCCTGTATTTAGGTCTTCATGGTTCCACTTTGGTGTTCCTGGAGACTTTGCCACGAATGACCATCAACTCTTGTCTCCCAAGACTGTTGAAGATACATGAAATTTTTCTCTGCTTTTCATTTCCTTTACTATTACCAAATGTCATTCCCTCTTGGAGCTTATATTATTTCTCAGTTGTGGCTTATTAAGTCAAGTCATGTATCCCTGTCAAAACGACAAATATTTCCACTACATAGTTAGTATTTGAATTTCTCCTGGCTTCTTTGTCACATAGCTGTTTGCCCCTGCCCAGGTAATCAGCCTTTTGACTTAAAAAATATTTATGGGCTGGAGAAATGGTTTAGCAGTTAAGGTACTTGCCTTTAAAGCCAGAGGACCTTGGTTCAATTCCCCAGGACCCACGTTAGCCAGATGCACAAGGAGGCACATGCATCTGGAGTTCGTTTGCAGTGGCTGGAAGCCCTGGTGTGCCCATTCTCTCTCTTTCCCTCCCTCATTCTCCCTCATTCTCTGTCAAATAAATAAAAATAAAATATTTTAAAATGTTTGGTTTATTTATTTATTTGAGAGACAAAGAGGGAAAGAAGGAGAGAGAGAATGGGTGCACAGGGGTCTTTAGCCACTGCAAAAGAACTCCAGACACATGTGCCACCTTGTGCACCTGGCTTTATGCGTGTGCTAGAAAATAAAAGCTGAGTTCTTAAGCTTTGCAGGCAAGTGCCTTGACCACTTATCAATCTCCCCAGCCCCCTTTTGACTTTTGAGGTGAATTGGATGTCACAAGGGGATAACCCCATTTAGAACATTGGTTCTCATGAAACTCAGGTCACATGAAACATTTGGCATCCACTTAAAGATTATTCACTCTTGAAAATGAAACTCAAACTAGGCATTTATCATGTTTGTTTACTAAATCTAACAACTCCAATGGAGGTGGATATTCCTTTTATCTACAGTCTTGTCCACAAGCAATGACAACCTGAAGAGTTCTCTGAGGTCCATGAAATCAAGGGGATGTTCTAGTTTGTTAACTTTGTATCTCTTCTCTACCTTTTAAAACAGAAATATTTCCATTATAGGGTATTTAATGATAGGCAGAAGTGTGAATTCATAATATAATACTGCCTTAAAATTAGACAAAAATAATTTAAATAAAACAAATTCTCTGGACAATAATAAAATGGTTAAATATGTTATAGAGATAAATATTAAATTCCATGGAAGTTGTTAATTACCTGAATATGAAATATGTCCCCATATCCTCTTCATATTAATGTATATTTATTTACTGCAATATTAACACACATACTTGAATTAATCATTTTATTATTTTGATGCCCATTTTAAAATATTTGAATAGCACACATATAATACATAACTAACTACAGAGAGAAGAAAAAGAAAGCATGAGCCACATATCTTCAGTTCTTTGGGGCTCATGAAATGATGTAGTTATTCTCCCTCTGGCCTTTCTTGAGCTTTCTTAGAACCCTTTCTTATTCATCATCTATTCCATAAGATGGCACTTTTTTCAAGGTAGCTTCACCTGAAACACCAGTTTGCTTTAGGTGAACGTATATTTAATCCAATTTAGTTAACCCTGTATATTGCTTAAGCTTATTTAAGTATAGTACTTTGTCTTAAATTCCACAAAATATTATATGTCAACTTACATATTTACTTACAGAATATGGAACTCAATATAAAATTTACAAAAAAGTTTAATAAGTATTTACTATTTATTATTTTTTGAATGCATTTATTAAGTCCTCTAATGAAAGAAAAGAAATTGTCAATAGATTGAAATCCTTTTGTTTTTTCAGAAAATTCCACTAAACATTATTTCTCAAACACCAACCTCTGATGTACCCTAACTAGCAAGGACATGCCTAGGAAGTTTGAGAACAGAGCTATTGTATTTGCCATTTATGTTCAGATTTCTTTGTTTCAACAACCTTTGTCCCCCAAGGAGCAGACTGGCAAAGTCTTTAAAAAACTAAAGAGCTTTGAAAATGCACAGCTAGAATGTCATCCCCATTAGACAAGACATACATGTTTCTTTCTTTCTTCTTTGTGACCTGTTTTGTTGTATCAAGTCCTCATTTAAATTTTTTGTTTGATTGATTCAACAAAATGCTCTCAATCTTCCCTTTTTCACATAGAAATTGGTGTTATTTTCTGTTTTCCATTTGAAACAGAAATGCACTAAATTGGCTTTTTAAAATCTTGCCAACCCTAAATGTGAAAGACATTTGAAAAAAGATACATTCATAGCCTGCCAAATATTTATTGATTTCATATTAATAAATGTTGATACATACTTTAAGCAAACATTATGGGCCAGGGAATGAAGATATATTGACAAGAAAGGTATAGTTGTTATACTCATAAAAGCTATCTCTTAAAAAATCAACATACACTGGGCTGATACCACTCCGCCTACCCACCTTGGCTGCAATGATTCATTCAAGTGTTTGCCCTCTCAACTTTCAATGGTAGTCACTGTGCCTACCTTGTTGACCATGAGTGAATCAGGGCTTGATTCTGGAGAGCCAGCTTGAGAAATTGTATCCACATCCAAGGAGGCAGCAGGTGTGCAAATCTCCCACTCCTAAACTGGGAGGTAGTGATGATAAATAAAGACACAAGACTCTTTCAAGGCCCTGTAATTGGAAAAAGTCCACTGTAAATCCTTTAACAAGGATCCATTGGATGGAAAGTTTGGTGTCAGCATCTGTGGTAATTCCGGCTCCAATAGTGTATATTAAAGTTACTGCAGTTCAAAAGCTCACAGTTGGATCTTGGGAGGGGACAGTCCTTCACTAGGCAAGTCACAGCCCTTGGTGAGCCCCTTGATACTCTTAGCTGAGTGTGCTACAAGCCCCAAGAATTGACTTTGACAATATTGGAGTGTTCAAAGCAGGCCTGAGCCACCTGAATACTGCAGCAAGGAATAATGGAATAGGACCTCGGTTCTATTTTGTTGGTTTTTTGGAGCCGAGGCCATGGCTATGAGACATGGCCAGGGACACACCTATTGTGCTAAAAGTGAAGGGAGGCCAGAGTGAAAGCATTTGCCAAGAATGTTTTCATTAATCAAGAATGAAAGTCAGAGTTTTGAAGACGATAGTTGCCATCCTAGTTCCAACTATAAATGATGTCGATTGGCAATGCAACAGCATTATTCCATAAATAAACAAATACAATAAACACACCTTGATTTCTTATTTATTTATTTACTGTTTTACATACCTGTAATCCCAGCATTTGAGAGACTGAAGCAACTAGTATGTGCATTTGACATCCTGGCCCATGCAGCAAGTTCCAGTCAGGCCTGGGCTACATAGTAAGATTGCCTTAAAACGCAAGATATGGAAGAAAAGCAGACATTAAAGAAGAAGAGGGAATAGCTGGGAATTATAAGGGTTTCAGTAGAGGGAGGATGGAGAGAAGGGACAAGAGATGGTAATGAGGAAGGATTATGATCAGAATACACTATAAACAACATTGACTCTGGCCCTGCAGGTGTGGGATGGGTAAGCATCACTTCTGGCCCTAACCCTATAGGATGGCTAGACGTGAGTTCTAACTGTGCATGTGTGTTGAGGGCAGGTGGGGGAGGGAGTAGACACCAGTTCCAAACTAATGAAAATCAGGAGCAAGTAAGAGTGGCTGTGTTGGTTTCAGACAAAATAGACTTCAAACCCAAAATAATCAAAAGAGGCTAGTTTATAATCATCAAAGCAACAATACAAGAGGGTATTATGATCATAAACCCATTTGCATGAAATTTTATAAAGCAAAATCTAAAACAGAAATAACCCTCAACACAATTATAGTAAGACACTTTAATACTCCACTATCATCATTAGAAAAGTCATCTAAGCAGAAAATTAACTATGAAGTATGGGATTTAAATGCCATAGAGCAATTGGACTTAACAGGCTTATACAGAATATTCTGCCATAATTTTACAGAATATATCTTCTTATCAGTAGCTCTCAGAACCTTCTCTAAAAATAAATCATATACTGGGACATAAAACCCATCTCAACAAATGCAGGAAGATCAACAGAATCCCATGTACTATTCAATAAAGGTAGAGTCCAATAACAGGAAATCCACCAACCTGTGGAGGCTGGACAATTCACTGTTAAATAAGGCATGGTAGTCAAAGAAATCAAAAAAGCATTTAAACATTTCTGGAGTGGAACAACAATGAAAACACAACTTACCAAAATTTATGGGACACAGTGAAGACAGTCTTAAGAGGGAAGCACAGAGCACTAAATATTTATATTACAAAAACAGAGAGATCTCCAGTTAGAAACTTAACCATCCATATCAAAGCATGGGAAACACAAAAATAATCCCAAACCCATAGTACCAGACATAAAAAATAATAATAATGAAGATCATAGCATAAATCAATGAAGTGGAAATTTAAAAAAATACAACTAAAAACTTTATTGATGAATCAGGGCTGGAGAGGTAGCTTAGCAGTTAAGGAATTTGCCTGCAAACCCCAAGGTCCCATGTTCAATTTTCCAGATTCCACATAATCCAGAGGCACAAGATGATGCAAGCACACAAGGTTGCACATTGCACAAGGTGGTATACACATCTGGAGTTCAATTGCAGTGACCAGAGGCCCTGGCATGTCCATTCTCTCCCTCCCTCCCTCTCTCTCTCTCTCTCTCTCTCTCTCTCTCTCTCTCTCTCTCTCTGTCTGTCTCTCGCTCTGTCTCTGACTCTCCCTCTCTCAATAAATAGACACACACACACACACACACACACACACACACACACACACACACGAGATATATATATATAGTAATGATGAGGCTGGAGAGATGAGTCAGTATTTAAGGCACTTGCCTGCAAAGTCTAATGATCTGGACTCAGTTTTACTTTACTCACATAAAGCCAGATGCATGTCTAGAATTAGTTTGCACCCACTGGAGGCCTTGCTGGTCCCATTCTCTCTTTCTCACTATCTGTGCTCAATTTCTTTCTCTCTCTCTCTCTCTCTCTCTCTTTCTCTCTCTCTCTCTCCCTCTCTCCCTCTCTCTCTCTCTCTCTCTCTCTCTCTCTCTCTCTCTCTCTCTCTCTCTTTCTCTCTTCCCAGGGTATGGTGGTGCACACCTTTAATCCAGTTCTCAGGAGGCAGAGATAGGAGGGTCACTGTGAGTTTGAGGCCAGCCTGGAACTGCATAGTGAATTCCAGGTCAGCCTCGGCTAGTGTGATACCCTACTAAAAAATAATGAAAAATAGATATTTTTATCATGCTTATAAAATGAATTATCTTCCTTATATGTAAACTATTAATAATCCTTTAATATTTACAATGTGTTCTTAAACTATAACAATAAGAATTTAATTAATATGTGAATTTCATACTTATTACCAGTGGCATTCTTTCCCATCACCATGAACTTGGAAGTCTTGCATGAAACACATGCTCTTTAATAACATGCTATTGCTCAAACATCTTTGAATGATTCCATCCAAATTGACACCTTTCACAAATGTAGTGCAGTATTTCTGATTCCTAATGGGAACACCAGAAGAGAATCAAAAGGTTAATATTCACCATCAATAGTCGTAGTGTAGTCCTTATGAATTTGTAAAAGGTAAGAGTAGCCATCTTACCAAGAAGAAATAAAAAAGGGAGGGTGGAAGGATATGAGACCTGCTCAAGTTCAATGACACAGCTGGAAAAGTGATTTCAAAAACAGCTTATCTTTTCAAACGGGGAAAACTCGCAGAGTCTTAGTGCCTGTAAGCAATATTATAACTGCTTCAACTGAAAAGAAAATGAAATAGATTTCCGTCACACAATAAGTCTCATCTTTTCGGAATGGAGGCTTTTCTCAAGTCCATCCTTTATATACTTTGTTAGTTTAAAAAAAAAAAATGGGACAACGATGGCATTCCTCTTTGTAAAGACTGTGATGGCTTTTGTGAGGCAATTTCTTCCCATGTTAGTGTTTTGTTGTTACTGTTGTTGTTGTTATTATCTTTCAACTTTTTTTAAAATTAAAGCTTATTTATTTATTTATTTGAGAGAGAAAGAGAGAATGTCGGCCTTGGACTCATGGTCCTTCTTCAGACATTCAAGTAGCTGGGGTTATGTAGGCCTGTACTACAACTTCTCATGTACTTGTGTGTGTGTGTGTGTGTGTGTGTGTGTGTGTGTGTGTTTGTATTTGTGGTGTGATGTGGTGTGGAGTTACGGTTTGGTACCCAACATGCTCAGCTTGCCTGTGGCAGGAAGCGTTCACCTACGACCGCCAGAGCACCTCTTCAGGTGTCCAGATCCACAACTCGTTCCCCTGGTCTTTGTTCTGAACAGAATCTCTTCAGATGCCAAAGCTTGTGGGGTTCTGACGTTTGACCACACTTTGGTCCCTGCACCCCTGCAGGACTAGGGTTAAAAGTGCATGTGACCGTGCCTGCCTGTTTACATACTACCTGGAGATTCCAGCTCTGGTGGTCTCAGGCCTCTCAGGCCTTTTTGCTTCTGCATATGTAACTGCCAGGTTATCTCTCCAGGCCTGGTCTCTTTTGGGTATCATTGGACTTTACATAATTTAGACCTCAGCTACTATTGGGTTCTATTACTTTTTAAACATTTTTATGGACAAGTGTTAATTTAAATGCAATTCTGAGATAATTATTCATAGCATTAAATAGATGATAATATGGAAATTGAATTTCATTCTTAATAGTCTGTGCAAATAATATGACAAATTCCTGATTAGTTTCCGTGGCTGTCTGTATTCGTTTGATAAATGAAATATATTAGAGATCATATCATCTAAATTGAAGTCCCTGGGTCAAATTTTAGCATTAAATAAAGTTTGTTAACTCATGTTTATTAAATGTCTTTTTTGTTGTTTATTGAGAGACCAACAGAGGGGGAGAGAGAATGAGAGAGAGAGAGAGGGCAAGAATGGGCTTGCCATGGCCTCAGACATCACAGTTGAACTCCAGACACATGCACCACCTAGTGGGCATGTGTAACCTTGCACTTGCCTCACCTTAGTGCATCTGGCTTATGTGGGATCTGGAGAGTTGAACATGGGTCTGTAGGCTTCCTAGGCAAACCCAAGTCCACATTCTTAAAGCAGTTCATGCTTGCTGGTTCTCCTGTTTGCTAGCTGCAGTTACTCCTCTCTGTTTGAATTCATGGAAATAAACAGTTTATTTAGATGTTGATAAAGTTTCCTCTGTATTTCATAAGCCTAAAATAAACCCCTTCCTCCCATAAGCTGTGCCTGGTTGCATATTCATTCTAACAACAAGGATATGACTATAACAGTATAACTAAATATATGAAATAAAACATCAGGAACATGAAGAGAATACAAAACCACATTTTGAACATCATTTGTCTACATAAACAAAAGGAGAATACATAGCAGATTTTGTGTGAGTTATATTTATTTCTAATGGTAGTAAAGGAAATGCAACTTTTATTGGAATAGTCTTTATACCTTGATGAATTACTTTGGCACTAAAAATAGAGGTTTTGTTGTTGTTTTGAAACAAGGTCTTACTCTGAGCCCAGGGTGGCCTGGAACTCACTAGGTAGCTCAAGTTGACCTCTAACACCCAGCAGTACCTCTGCCCCAGTCTCCTGGGATTGGGACTGCAGGGGTGAGGCAGCACTTTTTGCTGCGAAGACCTCATTTTAAACACTCAAAGACACACAAACAAAAACATCTCTACCTTTGTCTCAGTGCTTAATGGATTAAGGGCAAGAATTATTGCCTTTAAAGATAATGTTCTCCTTATATACACAGATGTAAAATAACTTACATAAAAAACACTTTTATACTTCATTTAAATAGTAAATTGTGGAGCTGAGGAGATAGCTTAGTGGTTAAGACACTTTTCTGCAAAGCCTAAGGCACCAAGTTCAATTATACAATACCCATGAAAAGACAGATATACAAAGACGCTCATGCATCTGGAATTTGCTTGCAGGGCTGAAGGTGCTGGCATGACCATTCTCCCTCTCTTTCTCTCTCCCTCAGTCTATCACTCTGCTTGAAATATATATTATATTTAAAATAAGCAGTAAATTCTGATACTGCTCAAAAGCTTTAAAAATAAATATATTGCTTAAAATTAAGGATAGAGCTTTCATTCTAACCCATGTTTGTTAATTCCTGGAAGAGTCTGGCTATCACGATGCTGGGTATAAAATTCTCTTCTTCTGATATTCTCACCTTGATGAACAAACCAATGATCAGAATTTACCTCCCAAAAGCCCCAACTTCAATGTCATTCCAGAAATTATTTTGCCAACAATAATAAAAAATATTATTTAGTAACTATTCACATGTTTCCTGTTTATTTGAATATTTCATTTATCAAAAGAAAAAGTTGTAATAAAATGCTTCTTATATAACTGCAAAGTGGTTGATGGAAGTGTCTTCAAATGTTTGAAGAAGCAAATGTGAGTGGAACCTAGCGTTACACTTCTCCGGTATATCTGAGCACGTTGTCAGCAAATGGCTTTTATTTCTATTGACTGGTAATAGTTAACTTCTACAAATTTAAAACATTAGCTGAAAAATTCCACATGATTTCTCTTTATATCTAATGAAGTTCTCATGGTTTAGGATTACATACACTAGGACTTTTTCCTTGCATCAACTTATACAGTGCCTATTTCTTTGACTTGTAAAACTAGAGAAAGAAAGGATGAAAATAGGTTACACTTTCAAGTATATATGACAAGAATGCCAACACAGTTTTAAAAGAAAATATATTTGAATAATAATGGCCAGAAGGTATTACAATGATTTCCTGTTCCTTCTACATGGTTGCATATCATGCTTTGAGAGTTTTAGTTTGTAAATCAAACACTGTATTGTCTGAAGTATTCAGGAACAGCAAATGAAATTCACTTAAAATACAACAATGTAATCATATAAAACCATTCTCTTTTTGTTGAGGTTCAATTCAAATATATTTCATGCACTCTTCCTAAAACGCCTCTCTGCCCACTCATTTGTACATGCCATCATCATGGCTATGATGTGCTTACATATGTGCATATGCAGGTCTGTGGAGCTGGGTAAATATTACATCAACAGAAAAAACACAGCCTCTTTACCATCATGAATATCAGCTTCTGTTGTCCATGATATTTTAGAAAACATTTGTAGTGGAGCCTGCAACTATTGATGCAAGCAAATGCTGGAAGGAACTTGACACAATCAAAGATAATTCCTTCATTTCCAGGCCTGGGGCTTCGCATTGTACACAATGGATACCCCTACTTCCCAGGCAGCTATGTTGAAATCTGTGTCTTCAGACACGTCTGAGGATGACTACCTGTTTAGATAAGAAGAAATGCAGTGGGTTGTTAAAAAGAACCTCTCCTGTGACCCAGTCCATCACTGGGGAGCACAACACTCTGCTGTGTTCAAAAGTACAAAACTATTGCATCACACATTAGAGTACTAACGAGTGGAAGAATCTATTTATAACCAACCAGATTAATCACAAGAAAACAAGGAGGTGGTATAGGATGATCACCTGCCTTGGATTGGCTCTTGCCATCATAATACTTCCTGATTTCTTAGCACTCTCAAAATGGTTCTGTGGCCACATTTATTGGCTTCTATACTCTTTCTATAATGCAAGCTTTCCCCCAAAATGTATGCAAAAAAGTTTATTACACAAACACCAAACCTCATGCAATGAACCAATATCTCCTTTTACTATCACCAAGATAATGACATTGTCCATTAAGAAGAAGCCACACTATAAATAGATATAAAATTATCTTAGTGACCATATATATAATCTAGTCACTATCAAGGTAGCAATAAATGATAGATAGATAGATAGATAGATAGATAGATAGATAGATAGATAGATAGATGATAGATAGACAGACAGACAGACATGCATAATGGTGGACAAAAACGCAACATGAGGAGAAAAACATAACAAAAAGTGTTATTTGTCAACAAGAAAGTAACTTAAAAGGAATAACACTAAATAATGGATGTATGTAGTACCATAAATTAAGTATTATGTGATCATTCTTCAAGTCTTCAGGTGGGATGGGGAGATCACTTCAGTGGATAAAGTGCTTGCCACACAAGCACAAGACCTCAAGTTCAGAGCCTCAGTCCTCACATGAAAAGCAGTGGCAGGTGTTTTTCAAGCCAACCATGCCTCTAAGAGAGAAGGGAAGTACAGACAGGAGAATCCTCCAGAAATGTGGGGGCCAGGTAGCCTGTCAAAGTAGCAGTGAACACCTGAGACCCTACCTCAAAGAAGGCAGAGGCACAGCACCTGAAAGTTGTCCTCTGATCTGTATGGCCACACACAGTAGCACGTGTGCCCATGTGCACGCACACGCATACGACACACCCCAAAATAACAAGATGACATTAATAATGACTAAAAAGGGCTGAGGAGATGGATTTGCATGTAAGAGCACTTTCCATGTAAACGTGAAGGCCTAGGAGGGCCTGAGTTCAGTCCCTAAAGCCCACATGAAAACCTGGGCATGGTCACATGCATACACCTGTAACCACAGCACCAGGAGGAATGGAGGCAAAACATTGCTCAAGTTAGCAGGTAGTGGGGCTGACTTAAAATGGCACCTCCAAGTTCAGTGAAAGGCTCTGTCTCAAGAAAGCCATGTGGAAGACAATAGAGGAAGACACTTACATTCCCCTCTAGCCTCTATGATGCATGCACATGGGGCTCACACGTCTGTATACACACATGCATACGTTGTACATGCACATGCGGCACCACACATGTACACTCCAACATTCAAACTATTTACACAAGCCAAAAAATTAATAATAATAATAATAGTAAGGACAATAAGAAAAAGAAATAAGCAGTTACAGAGTAGAGTAACTATAATGAACCAAAGTGAGCTTCAAGGAAAAAACATGTACTTAAGGTGGTTTAACTTACTGGAAGTCAGCAACTCCAATCAGTTCATATCTTATAATTGAAGGAAAAAAAGCATATCCTAAATTATAACGAAAAAAGATGAGTAGCTAAATACTAATAATCTTGTGCATTACATTTACAAACCTGGTTTGTGTGAAAGGGAGACAATTTGTGCATAACTTGCCATGGCCTGAGTGGCAGGAAGCAAAGGCATTATAAAGGAACATCTTGCAATTCTAAAGAAGAAGCAGGCGAGGGTTTTATGGTTAAAATCTGAAATTAAAAGATAGAAAGGTCTAAGTCTACCAAGAAGTATTCATGGGCTACATTTTATGAATTCTCAGGACAGATCATGTGAGCTGAAAGATACATTTCTGTAGAAGAGAAACTATTTGAAGGCCGATCTTTGCTTGCTTATGCTAACATCAAATTCATCATCCAGTTAAGCTGAAGTCATATACTCGTCACTGTACACTGAGTTACATCTTGGTGTCTCCAGTAACTCAAGTGCCTTAATGTCACAGCGATCTATGTGTTTTTAGTACCAGTGCTCTACAATTTGCAGATAATGTCCAAAAGCAGCAGAAAATATTCATTTTGATGTCTTCAACCAAAGCAGCCACCTGAGTACTACACCATAGCTTTAATTTAGTTCTTGAACTTGTGAATACTTTAAAGACAAAAAAAAAAAAAAGAAACTTTCCCAGGAAGAAAACAAAAACTAATATAATTCTAACATCTGCTGAAAATGTCTGGCAAACCTATTTTTACTTTTTCTCACTGTCTTTACCCCATTGGCTTGATTTTTTTTTTTTTACTTTAAACAAAAATAAATAAATAAAAAAGAAAAAAATGAAGAAAAAGAAGAGCATTGCCAAACCTAAAATTCTAAAGACTATGATATTTCTTGGGGACCACAGTTGCTTCCTAAAGCCTCCATATGTATTTTGTACTTCAAATATCAGCAGGGAGAAATGCATAGATAAACATACATATGGCCCCAAAAAAGAGTGAAAGTCTGGCCATTCAACTAATTTTGGTTCACCTTCATTAAAATGGCACCAGGTTAAAACAATACCATTTGATTTCATCTATTTGGTGTTCTTCAGAGAAGTGAGATTAGAGAAAAGCATTCAAATGACTTTAAATGTAAAATGGTTTCCAGGGAAACAGTTTTTATATCCCTAACATCACAGAGCTCAGAACTCTGTGGAGATAGATGCTCAATGTAAACACAGTGAGGGATGAAAATTAGCATCTAACTAGACTTTAATTTGCCCTCATTTTCATACCTCGCAATGATTAAGATATTTTTGTGTTTTATAATTGGTATATGTTTCTCTTCAAAAGTATAGTCATGTTTTGCTCATATATTTTATTTGAGTATTCCTTTACCTTTCCTGATTAATAAGACTATTTCTAAGATAGTGAATACAGGGAAAGATAAAAAATGAAAATAATGAGTACTTTTAAAACTCAGAAATTTATCTCCTGGGATTAATTTCTCAAGTTTAATGCTAGAGATTTTTTTTAAACTCAGTATATTCAAAAAACATACTATTACAGTTAAGTATCTAATTATACAAAAATTTATTTTCTTGAATTTTTCTTGATATTCTATTATTACTTCATAATTGCATGAAAGTTTGTTTTTATTGTATTTCATTTTTTTTTTTGAAAAATGAAAATATCCTTATTTTTAAGAGTTGTTTGTTGGGAGAATGCAGCAACAAAGGGGCTCATGAGATATATGAAAGCTGCCCCAAAAAAGTGTGTGTGAGCTCAATATTTCACAGACAGTTTCAAAAGTTGTGTTGACCCCTCAACATGCACTTGTAAACTACCAATATGTCAAGGAAAAACAAGATTTTTTACAATCACTTATTTTAGATGATTTTGAAAGGAGCAAAGTCGAGGGTAAAATAACTACATAATATAGTAACTTCTCACTTCTGTTCCTACATTTTGCAATATGCTGGCAGATGCATAATGTTTGTGTGTCACATTTTCTGTATTCCATGACAACCAAGGATATCAAAATGGGGAGGAGCCAGAATATCTGTTTTATTTCTTTTCCTATAACTAGTTCTCTCAGTTGGAAAAATTTACTCAAAATGCCTTTGCATCCAAATCTGAGTCTGTAGTGTGTGTGTGTGTGTGTGTGTGTGTGTGTGTGTTTACATGCACACACACACACACACATGCACTATATGTACATTTATATGTTTTAGTTTACCTGGTTGAAAATTAGAGGAGTCAAACTAAAAATTTCTCAAAAAGAATTACATTATGCAGCACCACTTTATTGTCATTTCACCTAAATAAAATTTTCATAGACTAACAACCATAATATCAGTGGATTAAAGACTACAGTCAATGTCTGAAACATTTCTACCACCCTAAATTTCCTCACTCTCCCTTCCCATCAAACTCGTTGTGCATTACATCAACTCATGACTATCAACAAAGATTAGCTCAAGAAAATTGAGTCACACTGCATGTTATGTAACTCCTTAGTTCCTTTTATTTCTTTTATTTTAAAAATACTTTATTTATTTGAGAGAGGGAAAGACAGAGAATGGGAATGTCAGGGCCTCTAGCCATTGCAAAGGAACTCAAGATGCATGCACCACCTAGTTCATCTGGCTTACTAAGGTACTAGGGAATCGAACTGTATTGATATATGTTTCATTTAATTTTTACAATGATAAAAACTTCTTTTACTAGTAAGTAATCTAAGAGTTTACTTATTTCACTGAAAAAAAAAAAATCCACGAAAGCACAAAGTATAAAGACATTCAAATATTTATGTTTACTTTTAAACACCTGAAAAACTGCCCAGGCCATCAAGGACATGTATAGCAGAAAAGTGTTTGGATAGATGAGAATTGTGCTTTGATAAGAGTTTGACTGCTGATTATGATTACTAATTTAGTGAGTTTTATAATCACCTGCAAGACCCATGTCTGGACAGGTCCGGCGAGTCTTAAACCAGGTGTAAAGACCCACCTTACAGGGGTGGCAGTGCCCCCTGGGCAGGCAGGCTCCTGGACTTTGTGAAAAGCATGCAGAAAGCTGGAGAGAACCATGTCCCTTTTGCTCTGGTCCTGACTGAGCGCAATGTGACCAGGTGTTTGCACATTGCTACGATGCCGCCTCCCCTTCTATGGTGGACAGCATCTCAACTTAAACCATACGATAACATCCCTCCTTAGGTTGTTTCTGCCATGTCTTTGTCGCAGCAACAAGAAAAGTATCTAATACAAAGGTAAATGTACGCCACGATAGTACTGCAAAGGGTCGGTTGTAGGTGGACCAAGGCCAAACACTGTCACATCAGGGAGTCTCCTCTTCCAAAGAAACTGATTCCTGATTGGGCAGCCTTGGGGAGAGGCACTGTGAGTCTTCACTTTCTGAGCCCATTAAATTTCATTAACTTTCCGAGTTTTGTGCAGCTACTTCCTCCCTCCAGAAGAGAATGTTCCCACTCAGAGGAAATAGCTGTATATATTCATGATATAGGCAAAGATTTTATCTTATGTATTATGTTTGTTTGAACTCTATGATGCTTTCAACATCTCATTGCTTTTGACCTTAAAATGGCATTTTCATTGTGATTTCATCTAATAACTTTGGAGTCCAGATTATTTTGTAAGGCAGAAAAGAAAAGAAAAAAATAGATAGACATTGAAATAGATACAGAGGTATCATGAAGGTGAGATCTAACCAGTAGGTTGCGTAAATTTAATTTCCAGTGAGTCATAGCTCATGGTAGTTTCCATCCAAAGACTTGGGGTGGACCCCTAGCATGTCCAATGATGAAATTATGTTGCTAATTCGTTTAAGTTTGTCCTCCTCTCCACAAATAGAATTCTAACTAAAGCATACAAACACTATATAAATAGAGAATTTCTTGAATAGATTTGAAACACATACTGTTTACCACAATATCCACTTAAGGTAGTATAAATTATATGTCAGAAATTTGGAAAAAAGTGCGACAAAAAAAAAAAGACAGTGGCCATGTTAAGATTTAAGGAACATGACATTGATACTAGATATAGAAAGTCTGCTAGAGAAAAAATTTCCTTGGAACTCAGATTATGTCTGTTTAGATTCTAAAATTTAAAATTTGTTATGCCTTAAGAAAGCCTTTAGCATTTGTAGTAAACATTTTATTCCACATGAAGTCACATTCCTCTCCTCATTAGAACCTGCAGCTAGGCTAGTGCTTGCCTCAAAAGACTGCTCCAAATGAGCCACATGTGCTTACTAATTTAAAATAATTTAAAGTAGCAAATAATCAAGAAATTTTATTTTCCCTCAAAATACCTGGTCATTCGTAACATTGCGTGGAAACGATTTTGCTCTAGTTTCAAGGTATAAATTAGTGCCATTGCCCTTCCCACACAGAACATGCCAATATAATGCATCACAAGCCAGTGGAATGGGACAGAGCCACGTGAAGAACTCAGCAGCTCTGAGTGCTAACTCTTGTTTTCCATAAGAAGACAAGTTAAGACATTTTTTTAAACGTATGTGTATGCTGCTGATTTTCTCACCTTTACTCTTAAAACATTCGGGGATAAACAGGCCCACGTGAGTGAGACTTGACGCCTATGATGAAACCAAGGGTGTCTTTCATCCTCGCGGCGATAATGCTCTGGAGGTTAGTTGACAGCTCCAGAGCCCTCTTTGCCTGACAAATTGACGCAGGTAAATGGACCTAATACGTTTCTCCAAGAGTATGATGTGAGGAGGATAAGAACAATATATGTATATCAATTATGCTAAATGACTGAATAAAAATTACTAGAAGGGGGCTGGAGATATGGCTTAGTGGTTAGATGGTCTTGCCTGTGCAGCGAAAGAGCTCAGGTTCATCTCTCTGGGTCCCACATAGCCAGGAACGCAGTGGCACAAGCACACAGCGTTGCACATGCACCACCAGGACATACGGCCCTGCAGTTTGTTCACGGCGGCGGAAGGCCCTGGTGTGCCCATTCTCTCTCTCTTTCTCCTCTCTCTCTGTGCCTCTGTCTCTCAAAAATTTTTTACAAAATTATTAGAAGATACTGACTTTAGGAATTTTTTTTTAATTTAGAGACAGAGGCAGAAAGAGAGAGTGAGTATGGGCGTGCCAGGGCCTCATGCCATTGCCAAGGAACTCCAGATGCGTAGCCACAAAGTACACCTGGCTTTCCGTGGGCACTTGGGAATTGCACCCAGGCCATCAGGATTTTCAAGCAAGCACTTTCAACCACTGAGCCATCTCGCCAATTTAGCAGGAAGATATTTAAAACTGCTTTTGGTAGACAAGCCCTGAGCCAAATTTCTTTTGGGGGGGAGGTTTGCGGAGGCTGGTGTTAGCATGACATTAAAGAGCATAGCATATTTTTGAAACCAGAGAGAGAAATATGCGTCACTACTAGAAAGCAAAGGGTGGTTCTTACTTCGGCAGGTTTCCAAGGTTGGTTCAATGTTCACCACCACCTGACCCTGCCTACATGGTGGGATCCAGGACGAAGTCTCTAGATAAGACCCAAGGCCATAAATAAAGATGTGGAGCCTCTGGCAACAGGGGTTAGTCTGACTTTTCCAGTTAACCTTAGGCTCCAAGCAACACCTAGCCTCTTGTAGCCAGACTACAAATATTCAGATACAATCTCATTACAAATGATGCATTTCACTTGCATTTCATTTCCACCCTGTGACTAGCGCAAAGCCATCACTACATATCTACCAACCACAGAAGCCCAAGAGTGGCTAGCACATCACTAGAAACCACAAGAAAACCTGGCCCCGATTCTTCCTCATGGTCCTCAGAGGGAACCAGTCATGTGACCATGTGATTATAGACTTCTGACTTTCAATACCTTCGTATCTGCGAAAGTAAATTTCAACTATTTAAATCACCTAGTTAGTGGTATAATTTGTTTACTAAACAAATTATAATTCCTCCATAGAATGCAAACTTTCTCATGTTCAAACTATTAAATTGCATATACCATACAATATAAATGCATAAGTAAATTATATGCTAAATCATCAATCTATTCAAATCTGTGTACTTGATTTTAGCTCCAATTATTAATATATTTGTCTGTAAGTCATAGACAAATATAGTTGAGCAGTTTGTGAAATGCTCATTTTGACGAAAGAGACTGTGTCACATGGTTTACAACTAACATGTTTCATATGTTTCTACTAACAGAATCTACATATGACCGTGTTTCAACAGTCAAAATAATTCTATCTAAAATAATGTCTATCTAAAATGAATCACTGATGGGATTATATTTGTCATTGCATTGTTTGTATATTGATGTTTTGTTTGTTTGTCTATTTTGTTTTGTTTTTCAAGGTAGGGTCTCACTCTAGCCAAGGCTGACCCAAAATTCACTATGGAGTCTCAGGGTGGCCTTGAACTTATAGTGATCCTCCTACCTCTGCCTCCCGAGTGCTGGGATTAAAGACATGCACCACCACGCCCTACATGTTTTATGACTTTTTAATACAATCATATTGATACCTTTTACAGTTTTAAAACCAGTAAGTTTGCTTCAACTTTATTCTATTAACATGAATAGTTGGATATCAATCTGTATTTTACATTGGATATCTAGGTTCAAATTCATTTTCAAGTGCAAAACTCAGTGACGCATAGACTGTTCACAGTACTGTGTCTCCAACCCCAATATCCAGTCCAAAGCAGATCCCACATTTCCTTTGACCTTAGCAGCAGTGTTCTTTTTGCGTATTTGCCAACTCCAGATATTTCATCCCCTGTTTCACAAATAGAATCGGATCATACCCGGTGTGGCTTTGCATCTGCTTTTACTTTCATTGAGCACATCTTCAAGTCCCACTCATTCTTCCAACTCATTGTTTTGCATCAAGAAGAAATCTTCCCCCAGTCAGCATGGCTGTCAAAGCACTGAGTTGCCCAGGAGGAATAATATGTTCAGTGCATTTCAACCTATCCATTTCAGAGTAAGTTCAAAGCATTACTCTTGCCTACCTAACAGCAACACTGATTTTCTACCTGAAACAGAAAAGCAGCTTGCATGCAAAGAGGGAATTCAGTCCTCATGTCTATGAATAAAATCTGAGATAGATTCATGTTTAGCATATTGACTTCAGTGTTTAGATAGACTGACAGGGAGTCCTGCTGTGATAGCTAACTCTAAGTGTCAATGGATGTGAGCATCGTGTGCTCAGATGCTGAGTCCAACAAGACTCTGAGAGTGTCTAAGGGTGTATATGTGTGAGTGTACACTTGAATTAATGAGGTGAGTGAGTTTGTCTCTCCCTTATCAACTGAAGGCCTGAATAAAGTAAATGGATTATACCTGGCCTGACTCAACTGAGTGATGACTTAGGTCTACTTGAACCCTCAGAATCTCTAGCCCAGGCCACCACCAAGTGTGGTACATGTGCCTCCAGGCATGACCTGACTGCACCATCAGCTCCCCTTATCTCCACCTTGTTGAATGAAGTTCTTGGGACTCAGCTTCCATAATTAAGTGAGCTGTATGTCATAAATGTCACATAGATAGATGATAGATTGATTGGTGATAGATAGATGGTAGAAAATGGATTGATATATAGGTGATAGGTAGATGATAATAGGTACATAGATAATTAACTGATTGATTCATTCATTCATTCATTGAGAGTAAAAGGGCTGGAAAATGGCTTAGTGTTTAAAGCCACTAGCTCCATAATCCTGCCAAGTGGAGTTTTTATTCCCATAAAGCCAGACCCAAAGCGTTGCATCAACTTCAGTCTCAGTGCACCTACAGCAATGGGAGGCATAATCAGGAAAATCCTGAAGCTCACAAGCCAACCATCCTGGCCTTCCCAGCAGCAAACCAGCCACAAGAGAGCCCCTGTCTCAAGCAAGGTTGGAGGAGAGGGTCAGAACCCCATGGTTGTCCCCCAACCTCCACATGCACATGGTGGCACCCAAGTTCCACACACACACAGAGAAAAATACTGATAATCATATCTATAGGTATCTAATTTATACCATAATGACTAGAGATATCTCTAAATATGTAGATATCTACTTATCCATATCTATGTGCATACCTATAGAGACAGATAAGAAATTTAATACAAAGATATATGTGTGTGTGTGTGTGTGTGTGTGTGTGTATGTGTGCATTAAGAGACTGTTTTATACTCTCAGTGTACATTATATAGGCTATATAATTAGTTTTCTATCTCTGTAGAACACTGGTTAATATGCCTGTCCTTTATTTTTTCTTAGGAAATACACTACTACCTAATAGAGCAGAATATGTATGCATTAGTGACAGACCACATACGCTCCACGTGTGCAGAGGAAGCCTTTCACTAGGGTGTATTTCTCATCTCCACAACATAAAAACAAATCTGTAGGACAAGATAAGTCCTTAAGGCAGTAAAACACTGTCTTCATTTACTCAGTAGTCCTCTTACTTAAATATATATATATTACTGGCATCACATTAATTTAACATGCATCATATTTCTCATTAAACTTAGATAATGTCTTATTATTCCCAAGTCACTGAAGATCAGACTTTTCAATGTTATATTTTCATGTTATCAATCTGCACACTAAAAAGAAAAAAAAAAAAACTACCCCATGAGATTGTCAGTGTTAAATCCTGCATAAAATGAAACTGGCTTCAGTCAAAACTGAGTGGAGACATTGAATGCTCAAAGCCTGGCTCCTTAGGACCAGCTCGCATACTGGATATGTGCTTTGAGAAGACAAGCTGGAGAACAACGACATCAGAAAGTTCTTACTTGTGACTGTTGAATTGACAGTTTGTATGTACCCAAGGTAAGATGGCCAAATAACACCACAACGAAGCCCCGAACTAACCTCTACCTCTCATTCAGTGCTAATTATAAGTTCACTACTGTATCGTATACACAGTAAATTATTATTTCAAGGAGCAAGACGGTATAACAGTCCTTTTAAGTGTATGCCTCCTGCACGTAAAGTCATTTCCAAACTCTGATGGCTTAAATTACATTCACTATTTATTGTTCAAAAGGGAGGTATCTATAACAAATTCAAGCTCTAGCTTGTGTCTAGGAATTTTTGAAATATAAATTAATTTTGAGTAATGCAAACTCAACAACACTGTTCAAGATGAGGCTTTTCCATTTAAATTTCATGAAAGATGGAGGCATTGTAGAGGAAATGTGGATGCACTCAGAGTAACAGTTTGCACTTATGTGTTGGGAAACAAGAAGAGATGGGTTTGTATTCTTTTCATTTGCATATGTATGTGGGTAAAACAGGAGCAAAGATCAAAACTCTGAACTCTGAAATGGAATTTCAATAAAACAATCTAGTGACAAAAATATTCTATAGATCAACCAATTTCTTTCTGCATTTCTAGATAAAATATGATAAACCTTACTTCCCCACATCCTGCAATTTAGGAAGAGAAAAACTGTTTTGCAAGATATCCACACACAATCAACTAGATGTTAGTGAGAAAATAAGTTCATCATTTCTTTTTCATATCAAGCTCAAAAATATCTCAATTTTAAAAGTAAAAGAAGTAGCTAAAAATGATGGCACATATCTGTTACCCTAGCACTTCAGAAATGGGTACAGGAAGATCAGGAGTTTAAAACCAACCTTAGCTATATAACCAGTTGGAGGCCAGCCTGAACTACATGAGATACTGTCCAATATATACATATAATAGTGGTATGTGCATGACTTGTTCTTTTAAGATTCTTTAGAAAAACAAAGCCAATAAGCTGTTAATATTTATGAGGAAACCTGTCAGATTGTCTTCCAACTGTCAGAGAATCTTGGTGTCCATCTACAGGCACAGAGCTGGGAAAGCCTGTAGCTTGCTCAGTCGAAGAGGCTTGGAGAACAGTGAGACTGCCCCAGCACCTGTCTTCATGTCCACAGGCAATGTGGCCAGCTGCCAGTGTGAGTTCATGGTCAAGCCTGCAGAATATGGGTCCTGATGTCCACAGGTGATAGGAACTTAAAAGCATGCAGCTGTAACAGGACCAAGTTTATACCTTTTGTTCTATGTAGGTCACCAGACTACGTAGTGTACAATGCCACTCACATTCAGGGCGCGTCTTCCTCCATCACTTTGCTCACCTCTCTGAATATTCCCATCCCCAGCACACACACACCCAGATGTGCCTTTAAAAGGGTCTATCCAGTCAAATCAAGGACCAGGAGGAATGATCACACTTGAAATTTACATCCCACGTCAAACCTCTGGAAAATATAGGATGATGACTTTAGAAACATACACCAAGAAGCTGAGCATTAGCATGTGTTATTTTAAAGTACAGAAAGATTATGAGCAGCTTAGTCAGCCAAGATAATTTCTCAGTAATGTACAGCATTTTACCCTACCTCACTGTGCCAGTCAGTCACGTGATGAACTTATGAGCAGCAGAGGCCATCTTTGGTTACACTGCTGTGTAAACGGTTTTAAGAAATCTTTATAACAGGGTTCATGATATTGTTTTGAAGGTGAATCAAAAAGTTTTATTTAGGGTACTGGAGAGATGGCTTAGTGGTTAAGGTATATGTCTATGAAGCCTAAGACCCAGGTTTGATTCTCCAGGTCCCACATAACCACATAACATGGTGGCACATGCATCTGGAGTTCATCTGCAGTGGCTAGAGGCCCTGGTGTGCCCATTTTTACTTTCTCTTTCTCACTGTATCTAACAAATAAATAGATGAAATAAAATATAAAAATTTTATCTAGTTGAGATAGTTATTTTCTAATAATTTATGTATTCCTTCTAAAAATACTAGCATAGCATTTTAAAATATAATGCTGTGTACAAAAATTCCTATCTTCTGCTTTCTTAAGCAACCACTCCATAAAAATTTACCTAGAATATTATATACAAGACACTGTTAAATATGAAAATTAAAACTTAACACCAGAGTACTACATAATCAAAAAGAATAGCTAATGGGTCATGTACTTAGTTTTCAGACAGGGATAATTTTATGTCATTTTAAAATGTCAAAACTCACCAACTCATATACCTGTTTTATACAATTATCTACCTTTTCTACCAAATATACAGTTTAAACCAAATTCATCAAATTTAAATTATAAAACACTTTTTAAAAAACTAGTGAAATGAAAAAAAAATTGATTATTCCTCATATAATCTGGAAATTTGCTTAGACATGCACTAATCAATCAGCAAAACAAAACAAATAGATTTAGAAAATATTTTTTTCTTATAAGAAAAATTACATTTGGTTTTTTTTTTGCATGCAAAACCTCTTGATTATACATTCCCATCGATTTTAATTTTATCCTTCTCTTGCATTCCCTGACATCTCTGCACATTCCAATTTAAGTGAATCTCTAATTTCAAGAGCACTTCCAGAAACATCTGTCACATTACCTAGCAAGATTATCACAGTAGTTTATATCCATCTGAGAGCAAATGCCAAGCATCTGTTTTGGACACAGCCAAATAATGGCAAAAATAACAAGATAAATTTTAATTATGATCAGCTCTGACATATTTGTAGAGCACAGCCAGCATATCTCAAGCATCAGCTTTACGGTACTGGTTCCTTCCACATGTTAGCATATGTTGTGAGGGGAAAAATATTCCAGGGTTGTACAAAAATTAAAGGGAGGATACTGTGATTGTTTAAGCTTCAATCTTTGAACTAGGCATGAAAAGCCAGTATAAAATGATAAGGGCTTTTCAAATCAGTCATCCTAGTAAAAACAGGCAGATTCTCAATTGGCTAAGAGGGGCTTATGAAGACTAGGGACTGCCAAAGTGTCTCAATTATGGTATTCTGTAGAATGATACAGAATGCCATGCAGTCTCTTCTTCCACCACAGTTGAAACTCACCTATTCCTTGTTGTAGCATTTTAAGTAAGTATGGCTCCAGATGCTCCTTGAAGCAAATTCGAGAGCAATGACTAAGGTTCTTCCAAAGATGCTCCCACCAGTGGTAGGAGGGTGGCAGCCCACTCCATTCTCGATACCACAGTCATTGGGGTAGTTTGAACAGATAGCCCCTGATATATTAAGTTTCTTTATTGTTTGTAGTTTGCATCTGCAGCCACCTGGCTGGAGGTAGTGTTACTGGGTGGAACTTAAGGTGTGATGGTGGGTTTCAGATTTCAATATAAAGATATGCAAAGTGTGCCTAGCTGGAGTTCCTGAAGTGTGCTGTGCTGTGTGGCTTTTGGCTTTTGGCTTGTACTTTGCTCTGTCTGCTTGGACCTGTGAAGCAGGCAGCTCCTTTGGCCATTGTGGAACTTCCCCTGGGTCTGTGAGTTTCAATAAATATCCTTTCCTCCATAACTGTGCCTGGTCTGGAAGTTCATCTCAGTGAACCTGAAGCTGTCTGCCGCAGTCATCTTTACTCTGTGGTGCAGTTTCTAAGGTATGCATCACTAGCTCTTTTCCTCTTTGAACATGCAGGCTGTTGGAATACAGGCTCCATTGTCCTTGAATTCATGTGTACCTTTAACCTCACTCTTAAAATGTACCAAAGCAGATGGCACCTCCATGTCCAGACAGGGAGGCTTGGAAAGTTCTGCTTTTTTTTAGTTTTTTAATGGGAGTGCCAACCATAGGCTGTAATGAAAAGTGTGTGGTGCTGTAGAATGAATGAGGGGAAACTAGATGAATAATGAGTGTAATACTGAGATGAAGTAACGTGTCAAGCATATCAATCAATCCTTACTGCTTTCAGTAAAACCATGTGGTCAAGGAAGTGGTTGATTGATCTCAGCCCACTGACTTATACAGGACAGTTGTTGATAGTTCTGGAACATAAGATCGTGGAAGATAAATGAATACTTAGTACATTCTGGGTCAATATTTTTACACAGCAATAAAAACTGAAACACTTGCAAAAAGGACAGAAGCATAAATACTTGTATTGATGGCAAAAGTGGGTTAAATATCTATGAGATATAAGACAAGGAATTCAAAGAATATGACCATACAAGGCAAGGCCACATAAGGAAGCTTGCTGGGAAGGTTACACTGGATATAAAGAAAACCAGATAATGTGCTGTCTGCATACTCAAAGTATAATGAATGGCAGAAGAAATTTTTCAGATAGAAGTTAAATACCAATTTGAAAATTGGATGAACATAGAGAAAATAGGCATCACAAGTAATATGAATGAAAGAAATAAAACAAGTTTTTCTTCCTACATTCATACAAGTATAATTAACTGTTTAAAATAAGGGCTGGAGAGATGGCTTAGCAGTTAAGCGTTTGTCTGTGAAGCCTAAGGACCCAGATTCAAGGCTTGATGCCCCAAGACCCATGTTAGCCAGATGCACAAGGGGGCACATGTGTCTGGAGGTCATTTGCAGTGGCTGGAGGCCCTGGTGTGCCCATTCTCTCTCTCTCTCTGTCTATCTGCCTCTTTCTCTCTCTGTGTATCACTCAAATAAATAAATTAAAATAACCAAAAAAATTAAAATTTTCAAATCTAGAAAGATATTAAATAAGCTATGAGGAGGCTTAACTGGTTAACTGCTGTAATTTAGAAGTTCTCTTAAAGATGCTTATTTGTCAATTCAGTTTGGCTTATTAAAAAACTTAAAAGTCTAGGTTCTTTCATTTCATTGTATTCTAAGAAAGAACACATGTTAATATAACTGTGATAGTTTTACATAAATAAATCACAATGACCAGTAATGATATAGAAGAATCACTCTGTCCCCTAATCATTTTTACTAGCTGTCATAGCATATTGGTCACTAGAACTGTCAGATATAAATATCAAGCTGTGATTTCAAAGTAAATGAAAATATTTTCTAGAGAATAGATTTGTCTTTAAATGTCTATGTTGATCTGTATTTTCAAGTAAGCTTATTTAAAAAATAGCAACAGGATGAAGTAAAAGTCTTCGTCTGATAAAAGAGTCAAAAATATTTGTTTTGAATGCTAATACTCTTGTAAAGATATAGTTTATTGTAGAATCTTGATTTTTCCCTATAATCAAAGCTATGCAAGCAAAATTTAACAACTAATTGGAATGAATAATTCCCTAGTGATATTTACTTCTGGGGTAATAAGGGGAAAATATATCCCTAGAACTTTAAAGATCTGTTATGTACCATGACTAAGAATTTATCACTTAGATTTTACACAAATTCTGAAGGGGTCACACTGAGATGGCAGTGTTAGGATAAATACCTTGTTTAAGACGCTGTGGCAGAAATGGTTTCAGGAAGTTCCCCACCCCACTGGCTGCCATCCAGGGATGTGTTCCAGCTCTCTCTACGAGGAGAGCAGAAGACAAGATGGCCCCTGGGGACCCAGTGAAAGCCCATGAGGGTTGAAGCCATGCTCTCTGAGGAAAAGTCTTCAGAAAATACTCAAGTGGATTAAATTCTTAAACACCTGGCCACAAACACTAAAAATCCTGAAAGAAAACATTAGGTAAGAACTTCTCAGGCTAAGACTGAGACTGTGGATAGAACAAGCCCAAGTATGGGAGAGGGACGGCATCACGTCAAAGAGCATCCACACACACCAAAGCAGCCAACAGAATGGAAAGGCAGCACTTGAATGGGAGAAAATAATTTCAAATTATATGCCTATTAACTGGTTAATACCCAGTATCTATAAGGAAATCCCATAACTCAGTAGCAAATAATCCAAATAAAATAAACAGGACCTGAAGAGTCATTTCTCTAAAAATATGTGAGCATTAAATTAAAATCACAAGGTAATATAAGCTCCAGTTAGAATGATTATTGCCCAAAGAGGAGGAGGAATAGGAAGGAGTAGGTGGCAAGCAAGCAGATAGTAGTCAATGACACTGGAACCCTTTCCCACTGGAGGGGGTACCTTGGTGCAGTGACTGTGAAAAACAGTGGGGAAGTTCTAAATAAATGACAACCAGGAGTGACACATGATCTGACATGATCATGTCTAAGTATAGAAGTCTCCCAAGTATCCAAGGTAGACTGATTCTAAGACCAGCTGTGGGAATCCGAATCTAGGCATGCTCAAATCCCCTCATGAGAATGCTCTAATCTTTCACAGGTCATTGACACACATCCTCCCCTATTGCTTAGATTATCTCTAGATTATGTAGACTACCTACTTGTAGTAGTTGCTTTTTCGTTCACAATCCTTTACCAGAAACAACTTAAGGAAGGAAAGGGTTCATTCTGGCTTACAGTCACTTGGGGATGCATTATGTTGTTGCAAGGAAGACAAGGAGGATTGGCTTCTCACTTTCAGCCACAGACAGAAAGCAGAGGATAAACAGGAAGTAGTACCTGACTGCAAAACTTCAAGTCATATCCCCATATCCCACTTTCTTCAGGAAGGACCCACCTTCTAGAAGTTCCACAATCTTCTCAAACAACACCACCAGCTGCAGACCAAGAGTTCAAATACATGGGAGACATTCTGCCTTTGTGGCACCGCACAAATATGAGGTAAAAGTTGTGGAAATCGGTAACCATATTTCTGTGCATGGGGAATAATGAATTACAAAACCAATCTGTACACATTCAATTCAAACAATGTTTTTTTAAATGCTTCCTGTATGCAAATGGTTGAATCTGGAATGATCTGTGGATTTAGAGGTTGGCTACAAATCCCCAAAAAGGAAAACAGGCTGAAGAGAGGGCTCAGTCCAAGCATAAGGGCCTGAGAAAAAGAGTTCAAATCTCCAAGACCCATGTGAACAGCTGAGTGTGGCAACGCACACATAAGCTATGGGGAGCAAAGACCAGAATTGCTTGAGTTCCTGAGAAAAAAAAAATGGCAAGATGCAGGATTAGCAAAGCACTCCGGCTCCCAAAAGAACAGGCTGATGAAGGGGGACACCAGTGTTCTGCGCTGGCTTTTGCAGGTGAGTGTACTGGGTGCCGCAGCAGCACATACAGGTGCATACATCGCTCTCTCTCTCACGCACACACACAAGCACACACATAAAAGCAAAGGAAAGAGAGAGAGAGAGAAAAGACAAAGAAGTTGAGTTCTCCAATGAGATACTGGCGCTTCCATTTTCACCGAAGCACTACTGAGAATAGCTCGGCTATGAAAGCAAGCAAGATGCCCATGGGCTGCAGGGCTAGACGAAGATCTGTGTGTACATTCAGCCTTCCAAGGAATCTCATACGTCGTGGCAACACAGTTGAATGTGAGCAGGTGGTCCTAATGAAATAAGCCACCCATGGGACAACTGCAGGGCTCTGCTTCTGTGGCAGACCTGACAGCATTGATCCCAGAGAAATAGAGAGCAGAGTGATGGTGATGGTGGATAGGCAGAGTAGAAAATGGGAGGTACTGTTCAGTTACCGGAGATGGAGAAGAGCTGCTGAACTAGAATATGGTAGCCGCAACCAACATTACTGGAGCATGAAGTGAAACACTCGGGAAGGGACACACTAATGTCATATTATGCATTATTGCCACAAAACAAAAACAACAAGAAAGAGGCCCAAGGCGAGTTTCAGTGGTAATGAGCATGGTCCTTTCAGTGATTTTGTGACAGACTCATTGTGTATGCAAGTGTCTAAAAATATCATCAAATCGTATTCATTAAACACGGGTGGTTCATTATTTATCAATAAATGTGATTTTTAATGGGGAAGTATGTAAATTCTTATATCCATTTGAAGGTAAAATTAATACAATATGCATGATATTAAGATTTGACAAGCCACTCATGGTTGCACATGCCTTTAATTCCAGCTCTTTGGGTAGTAGAGGTAGAAGGATTGCCATGAGTTCAAGGCCACCTGGAGACTATGTAGTGAATTCCAGGTCAGCTTGGGCTAGAGTGAAACCCTACCTTCAAAAACAAACAAGCAAGCACAAAAGACTTGACAAACAAATATGTAGCAACCTCAAAATCAAGACATAAAACAGTTTCATTACCCTCTGAGTTATTCTGCCCCTTTGTAGCCATCTCTTTCCCCCACCCCCTGGCCCAGTGATTAGTGACCCATTTCTCCCTATACTTCGCCTTTGCAAGAATGTCTTGAAAGTAGAATCAAGTAGGTTGTAATCTTTCATCCAGTATGATGTACTCATATTGTGAGACAGCAATTCCTTTTTATTTCTAGGTAGTAATGCTCTACCATGTAGATAAAGTGCACTGTCTTTGGAGTGTTATTTGACTCTTAGGAATTAAGTTACTAATGCAGTCACATATATATACTTTAGAGTGAATATCAGCTTTAATTCCCTGGATGAGTATACAGTAAGAGGCTTGCTTGGTCAGAGGTTAAGTGTAAAATAACTTTGTAGATACTGGCTCAAAGGTTCTCCAAAAATACTTTATTATTATTTTGTATTCCCACCAGGAAAATTTTAGTCCCACAGGATGAATAAATTCTGATGGTCTAATATAAACCATGGCGATGAGAGTGAAGAGTGCTGTATTACAGACTTGAAATGGTCTAAGAGAGTGTGTCTCATATATTGTAACCATAATAAAAGATAGCACTAGGAGGTGATGGATGTGCTATTTGACTCAATTTCACAACATAAATATGCATTCATCAAACATGACATTGTATACCTTAAGTATGCGCTTTTGCCAATTATACTTCAATAAATCTGAAAAACAATAAAAATAAATAAAATCAATTTGGCATTCAAATGTGCTTTTCTTTTCCTCACTCTCCATCCATGTGTGTAAATTTTGGGAGAGAGGGCTCAACAGTTAAAGACACTTGCTTGCAAGCCTATCAGCCTGAGTTCAATTCTCCAGCCACCCATCAGAAACCAGACATAAAAGCTAGACATAAAAAGTGGTACAGGGCTGGAGAGATGGCTGAGCAGTTTAGGCATCTGCCTGCAAAATCAAAGGACTCTAGTTTGATTGCCCTGGACTCACGATAGCCAAATGCACAAGGGGGTGCATGTGTTTGGAGTTCATTTGCAGTGGCTGGAGGCCCTGGTCGCCCATTCTCTCTCTCTCTCTCAATCTCTCTCTCTCAAATCAATAAATTAAATAACTAATTTTTTTAAAAAAGGTACATTCACCTGGTGTTCACTTACAATGCTGAGAGACTCTCCCCCTACATACATGTGCAAATACATACTGTAAAATAATTAAAAATACACCTGTTTTATCACATTGTTCTTATTGACAAAAGTTCCATTAACATTCTCCTTTACCATACAGGACTGAGAGCAAAGGACTTTCTGTACTTAAAAAAAAAAAATCTGGAAAATCTATTTATACTTCATTTCTGAAAGATCTTTTTTCTGTGGGAATAGCTTTTGGGGTTGATTTTTTTCTTTCTTGCAGCACGTTAAAGAACCAATTCCACTGTCCTGGTGCCTGCTATAATTCTTATTGTTTCTCTTCTGTGTTTTTCTATGAAGTCCTCAGTGAGCCTGGTTTTCTTTAGTTCCCGGGAGTTTCACTGTGAGATGCCGACACGGCTGTGTGGCGTGGATGAGTCTGACGTGTGGTGGCTGTCACTGTTTCTTTCTCACCCTGCCTTCCACCCTCTGAGCTTTCAGACCTGAGGTCTGGTGCACGCTGTCTGTCTTAGAAAGTTATTTTTACCACCCATCCCTCAGGTAACACTTCTGATCCAGTCGCTTTGGGGATTGCCATTCCCTACATCCATGAAGGTGCTTGCATGTTCTGCCTGATTTTATATTGAGTTTTCTGTTGTCACTTTGTGGTTCAATTTAATTAATTTCTTTTGATGTAGCTTTGGGTCTATTGATTCTCTCATTCCCTTTATTGAGTTACTGATGAGGCCACCAGAGGCCTTCTTTATCTCATTTTTATCATTTCCGCTTAATGCATTCTTATAGTTTCTACATCTTTGGTTTAATTGCATATCTGATTATGTGTATCTCCCTCCTTTTATCCCCACCAAACCACATAACGTACCCATTGTACTTATATTAAATTCCCTATTGGACAGAACTCATCCTTTCTTTCACACTTGAGCATGGTTTTTGTGATTACTTGTGTCGGGGAAATCATTTTTCCCGTGCATCTTTGTATGCCTTGTCAATCTTCTTCATACACAGACACATCACATACACAATGGTATAGATGTAGATCAACAATTCCACATCTAGAACCATGCTCACTTATTGATTTATTTATTTGCAAGGAGAGAGAGAGAAAGAATGGGCACACCAGGGCCTCTAGCTGCTGCAAATGAACTCCAGATGCATACAGCACTTTGTGCATTTGGCTTTGCCTGAGTACTGGGGAACTGAACTCAGATCATTAGGCTTTAAAGGAAAACATCTTAACTGCTTAACCATCTCTCGAGCTCCTGCAAAAATTTTAGTGTGATGGTTGACTCACTTTTTATTGAGAAATTAAATATGTATACATATTGAAAATTGTTCATATTCCCATCAAGTTACACTCTTGCATTCCCTCTCGCTCTCCCCTATTCCCCTGAGGGCCCTCCTCAGTGGGGTTCATGGCTTTCACTATGGGACAATGAATGTACCAGTCAGTCTCTATGGGAAGGGGAATGCCTCAGAATACAACTTCCAACCCTGTGACTCTTGCATTCTTTCTGTCCTCTAATCCCAATGCTCCTGGAGCCTTGAAGAACACATTGTAAGTCTCAGCAGCCTCTAATTTTCTGCTTTGATGAACTGTGAGTTTCTCAGGGTCCACTGCCATCTCTCTGGAGGAGGAGCTCTCCTTGTGAGCATCACCGGTGGGTACCCACCACTTCCTCTGCAGCATTCCCGGGGCCCTGGAAGGTTTAGTAGATTCACTTACACCAAGAGCTGTTCGTGTTCTCCGTGAGAGGGCACTTGCCTAGCATGCTCAAGGTCCTGGGCCCAACCCCCAGTACTAGCAAAAAGAATGCTGTTCTGGTTGAAGTCACAGTGTGCCTGACGCTTTAAACACCCTGGCCCTTTGGAGTTAGTGTCTGTGTTGGTTTGCCACAGGGTTCTGCCAATGCACATGCACCACCATCAAAGGCCGTACCTTTGTTCTGACTTCACAAAGAGCACTTCTTCCTCATCTTGACTGCTTTGGTAGTAATATTTTTGTTTTGTTTTAATCTTAATATGCAAACACATATCTCTACTTAAATGTGGCATTATATTTTTAAATAAAATAAAACTTTATTAAAAATGACAAAATATCTACATAGTGAATTCCAGGTCAGCCTGGGCTAGAGCGAGAACCTACCTCAAAAAAAAAAAAAAAATTACATAATCTCCCACCACACTCCTTTACCACCCTCCTCACAACCCTCCGTGGAATTTCCACTCTTTTTTATTTTTTAGTATTACCTCTTCTATAGTGATGTTGTTTTTTTTGTTTTTTGTTTTTTTTTTTTTTTCCTATCATCCGTGACAACCTATTGTTGGGCCCAAAATTATGCAGACTTTGTGCAGATAACAATAAGGACTGTGAAGTCATGAATATGATCACTGTAGGCCTGAGCGACACTCTTTCTCTTTTGCTGCAATTCCTGTGCGTTTGGAGGGTGTGATAGAGATGTCTCGATAAGGGCTGGACACACAACTGCTAGTTTCAGCACTTTGATGAGATTGGAGTGTCCCCAGCAGCCACTCTATAGGCTTTGACTAAGCTTTCAGTGTCAGGCATGAATCCCTGCCATGGAGTAGGTCTCAAGTCAGATTGAGAGCTCTTGGCTACACCCCCATCCCAGCCCTCCTCTATGCCTAGACGGCCCAGTGTGTAGCTCGCGTTGTCCACTGGCAAGGACCATTCATGACTCTCCCCCGCCAGCATGCTGCATGGTACTTTCCAGCTCTATGACCGCTAGTTAGCAGGGAGATTCCATCTCATTTCTCACTTGACATTTCAGTGTCCTGCAACAGAACCAAGAGCCTTTGCAGCAGTCTGTAATGTTTTATGAACCACAGCATCCTCGGGAGGTACCAACTTGGGCACTGACATTGTTCTCTGACAACCTACAGTTCCTGGGCATGGCACTTATATCCCCACAGGAAATTTCTGCACAAAACTCCCTTTTCTATTTAGCTAACAAGGTAGGTCTCCATATAGCTTATCCATACCTCTTTCAGTTTGATTAACATTCTTCCCTCTATCTTCTATTACTTTTTCCTTACCATTTGTAGTTTATTAAGCTAATGGTAAAAGGTGAATGGGCGCATGATCTTTATACGCTAATTAAATCTGTCTTGACATGCTGCAGGAGGAAGATCTCCAAAATCCTGCATAATAATGAACCACATATCTTCAGCGAACATTCACGTTAGTTCTTGTTTCGCCTCCTCCTCCTTTTCCTTCTTCTTCTCTCCTTCTCCTCGTCCTCTTCCTTCCTTTTGGTTTCATCAGAGGCATCTTCTTTCAGGACGTGTGGCTCCCTGCATGCTTGATGTTACTCAGCACAGCCCACTCCGCAGTTTTGGGGTTCTGCTATGTGTTTTCACCAGCACCCTGGAGATAACATTTCCATTCTTTCCTCAATGACTGAGGACTTTTCTTTTTCACACAAGTCACATTCCTTCAACTTTTATATATTTCTCAACCCTAATTTTTTTTAAAATTATTTCACAAAGTAATAGGTGTCAATATGGGATTTTCATGCATGATTCATTCAGGTTGATTCCTCTACTCCCCACACTCACTAGCTCCCTCTTCATCACTCTATCCCCTTTTTCTCACTCTATCCTTTTCCCCTACTTAGCATTCTCCCCTCCACGTTTTCCTATTATCTTCCCCATCCTCCTTCCTCAAATTCAGCTTCCCCAGCGCTCACCGCTCTCTTTCTGGTCTCCTAGGCTTTACGCAGTTACTCCCACCTGGTATCATATTTAATAGTAGAAGTGGAGACACAAGAATGAAAGAGAATGTGGGCATTTGACTTTCCGAACTTATTCTCTTAACCATTTAGCCTAAGAAACAGATGATTTCCAAGAATAATATCTTTGAGAGCAAATGTAACTCCCTCTTGTGCCTGCAGCCTCCATGGTGTCTACAAGCCATTCTACTCACTGATGACCCTTTCTGATCAGCTACACCAACTCCATCAGTTAGAATATAGTCAAGGCAATATAAACAATAACAGCTATATGTTTACAGAGAACACATTGCAATAGCTGATCATGCAAAACATATAATACATAATTTAAAATATAATCATGGCAAACAGTTGTTAAAAGGACAAAATTTATCATTAAAATAAGGAAAGGGGGACTCAGTATGGATCAGAACCTCAGAAAGCAAGGTCTTTTCCTCCATCCTGAAGAACTCAGTGTTTCCCAGGACACTTAGAGCCCCACAGGGATGGTCAAAACGTCATTATTCCTAATGGAGACCTGGAATGTAGAACCCATGCCTTGCTGTGTACTGTGGAGCCTCAAAACCAAACAGTGGTGGCACATGCCTTTAACCCCAGCACTCAGGAGCAGAGGTTGGAGGATTGCTGTGAGTTCAAAGCCACCCTGAGACTACACAGTAACTTCCAGGTCAGGCTGGGCTACACTGAAACCCTTCCTCAAAAACAAAACAAAGCAAAAAGAAAAAATAAACATGTAGCAATGAGACCTATTACTTCTAATTGTGTTACCATTTCCTGGAAAACAAGAAGAAACCTAAGACAAAGAAGGGAGAATATGAAGTTTTCAAAACTCAAAAGTGTAGAAGCAAGACTTTAACCTGGTACTCACATATGTGATTAGTTTAATACCCAGAAGTTAGTAACTCTGTAGCTCTGAGAGGTATGATGGCCAAATCTACAATTTTCATAAAGAGCAAAAGAGAAATAGAGATAGAGACAGGGACAGGGAGGTTGGAATCAATCACTATTGTTCACAAGAAGATCCTTTCCTGAGATGACTCTGGGAGGAAAAACACAAATTGGACTCAGCATTTCTTTTCCTGTCGTCTGCTGCTTTCCATTTTCTGTTCAGTATACCTGTTGGCATAATTCAATACTCTCTGGCATAAAACGAAGGCAATTTGCAGAACCCCAGCCACAGAACAACAAAACACACGCGAGGTGTGCTCAGAGCTTAAAGACATAGCTTAATAACTATCCCAGCAAGGATCTTATTTTCAACAGGGTGAATGATTTGTAAGTGGAGATTTTAAAGTGTTTTCAATTTCATAACCTGTGCCTCATTAAGCTCCAACACCTAAATTGCAAAAAAAAAATTATTCACCTAAATAATGTGGAACTGGTACTTTCTGAAATTCCTATTATCAGAGAAATAGATGTCAGTTCTTATGCAAAGGAGTATTGTTAGGCACTACACTTGATAGACAGTAATGGGTGGGAGCACTGTAAATGGTGGTTTCACCAAATTTCAACTCAACTGACACTTGCATTAACTAATGAGTTTCTACTTAGTTATTTAGACTGTTGATTGTTTTAGCAGACCACATGGATTTCATGTGTATATCAGTCCGTACTGATTACATATATACCCTTTGGAAGATGGATATCCAGGAAAACTTGTGTTGTGGGTCCCAAGTATATGTCTAAAGGCCCGAGCATCTTGGGACCAGGAATGCAGACCCCATTGCAAGGAGCAGAGAAGAGCCTTGCCCCAGCGCAAGCCTACAGTGGAGAGCAGGAAAGGGTGAGCCCTCCTCCCCTTGTTCTGTTCACACTGCCAGTGGCTGGGCTCATGTGTACTGATATGGAAATGGTAATCCACTTGGTTACACCCATCAGCTTAAAAATTAATCTCCAGAAGTGTGACGGATATACCAAGAAAACTGTTTAACTCAGGTACCCCTTAATTCAGTGAAACTGATCTATTAATGTAAACATCACATCAAATTAATTTGTGAACTAAAAAATACTTTGTCTTGCACATGTGAAATTCTGCATTTTGCCACATGTTTATTATAATGAAGATCAGAATCTATGAAATAGAAAAACACGAAGGGAAATAGAAGAGTGGGGGTGCACTATTACGGTAGACATTTCACCTTTCTAATACAGTGCCCGCACTACCCACTACCAACCTGCATTAAGTGAACAACTGGGCTGAGGAAATGGCTAGGTGGTTAAAGGCACTTGCTTGCAGAGCCTACTGGTCTGAGCCAATTCCCCAGTACCCATGTAAATCCAGATGAACAAAATGGCACATGCGTCTGGGGTTTGTTTGCAGGTGCAGAGACCCTGGTGCTTCTGTCTGTCTGTCTGTCTCTTTCTCTCCCCTTGAAAATAAATAAATAAAAATATTTTTAAAAAATAAATGAGCAGGGCCTGGAGGAATGCTTAGCAGTTAAGGCGTTTGCTTGCAAAGCCATAGGACCCAGGTGCAATTCCCTAGGACCCACGTTAGTTAGAGGCACACACATCTGGAGGTCATTTGTAGCAGCTGGAAACCCTGGCACCCCCATTCCCTCCCTCTCTCTCTCTCTCTCTCTTCCTCTTTCTCTGTCAAATAAATATAAATGAACAATATTTTATGACATACTCTTAGGATTACTTTAAAATTACAGTGTTATTGAAAGCCCAGTGATCATTAAGTAGTAGATATTTCATATGTGTTATTTGGAATAGACATATAAACAAAATGAAAATAATGACTAAAAACTTGGCAAATGGATGAAACTTAATCTCTGTTCTCAGAAGTTTTCAGAAACACAAGATCAGAAAATAAGTTCTGACCTTTCTAAATGTACATCTATCAGCACACATAGATGACAGATGCATAGGTGAAAAATGGTAGAAAAAGTGGGTAGATTATATCTGACATAGATAGGTAGATGGATGGTACAGGTAATCAAGATACAGATGGACAGACTAAATAAAGTTTCTTGACTATTCAACATTACTGAATTTCTATCTTAGCACAGGTACAAAAGCAAAAGTGAGTATGTTTCATGCATATGAACAGGCTGCATCTTGAGTGCAAAATTGAAAATGTGACTAAGTTTACCCCACATTCATGGATCCCTCTAGTTATGCACACTAAATTGGGTTTGTGAATATAGAACATGTCCCTGACCTGAAGATGACAAATTTAAAAATATTCACAATATATCTATGTTGAAAACTTAATCATAAAGAAGTTCCTTTTGGAGAATTTACTAAGAATTCCGGAAGTAATTGATCCAACTTTTCTTTGTTATTTTATTTCCTTTTAGAACTATGTCATCTCTTGAGACTTGATTTCTTTTTTGATTCATTGAAAGCCAACATAGTCAGGAAATTGGGTTCTTCCACTAAAGACACTTATCAAACAGACTGTTTCAAATTGCTTTGGCATGGACACAGAGGCAGCCAGTTTCAGAAAAAAATACTATTTAGTTTAAAAGAAAATAGCCCTTTTCTAATCTACCTAAAATTCATTCCTCAGTCCTAGAAAATATATCCTTACCACACTACTTTATTTTCACAGTATGTTATTCACAGTATTGATACCACTACTTTATTTTCACAGTATTTTAAGAACATCATTACAAATACACAGTTATATATGTATATATAGTATTAAAAAGTGTTTGGTTCCACATTTATCAACAAATAACTTTCAAGTTCAGCTAGGAGATTTCCCATGAGGATACAAATATATTTTTTCTGTTTTCTATGAAGTTAATCCCCAGGTACAAATGTGTTGTATCTTCAAGAAAAAGATTTATGAATAAATAACCATTTTATTCATGAAAGAGATGGCTCATTGTTAAGAATATATGTTTGAGTAGAAGGAAATATTATTCTCATTTACAAAAATGAATACCACAGAATATAAGGGCTCCTTTCAATATTTTTCTGACAGAAGGAATTATACCTGCCCTGGTCCTTCCCTCATGCTTTTAGGCAGACTTGTTGGGGTTTTCTCTGTGCTGGTATCATGTCCAGTCTTCACAGTTACTCACAGTAAAAGGCTTTCCTCGTGTATTGCACTGAGAACAGAATACCTTTCAATTATTCCCTGAAAGATTTCCCCTCCGTGTACTGTCTCTAGAATTGCAATCAGCCCTTGAGTTTTTGAGTTGATTTTCATAATTTATCGCTATTTCCCCCATTTATTTTTTAAAATATTTTAGTTATTTATTTAAAAGAAAGAGGCAGAAAGAGAGAGAGAGAGAGAAAGAGGCAGAAAATGAGCACACCAGAGCCTCCGGCCACTGCAAACAAACTTCAGATGCATGCATTACCTTGTCCATCTGCCTTAAGTGGACATGGGAATTGAACCTAAATGCTTGGGCGTTCTAGGCAAGTGTCTTAACTGCTAAGCCATATCTCTAGCCCTGCTCAACTCTTTAAAAATGGTTCTAATTGCCAAGGGAGTTTCCATGATTTTACTTTTTTTTTCAATTTTCCCATACACTTTCTTTCCCTCTCCCCTTACACAATATACACACATTATAAAAAATATTTTATTTACTTATTTAAGGCAGAAAGAAAGAGAAAGAGAGAGAGAGAAAGAGAGAGATGGATAGCAAGCTCATGGGTATGCCAGTGCTTCGAGCCACTGCAAATGAACTCCAGGCACATGTGCCACCTTGTGCATCTGGCTTTAAGTAGGTACTAGGGAATCGAAACTGTGTCCTTAGGCTTTGTAGGCAAGCATCTTAACCAGCGAGCATCTCCCCAGCCCCACCACATACATACTTTTATGCAGAACATTTAAGTTCTTTAAATTTTTCCAATGGTTGTTCAGTTTGCATTTTTTTTTTTTGCCTTTGAATAGTCCTTCCCACCCTGTGGCTCGTAATGCTTTCCACCACTTCTTCCACAAACTTCCATGAGCCTTGGTGAGTTGTGCTTTCATTCTACAGTTAGCAGCTTCCAGATTTCTGAATCACAGACAACCATATTCTAACCAAGAAGACAAGAGTAGATGGCTGACTCCCTGACAAGAGATGAACCACCTCTCACACAGTAGCCAGGGCCCGTGTGAAGCCACAGAAGAGCTGGTGAGGGGAGCCAGTGTGCTGTTTCCACAGCGAGCCTAACAACCTGGGCCAGGGTGATGCAGACAGACACTAAGGATACTCAAAACCATGCTAAAGTTTTATTTTCTTCCTTTCTGGAAGAAATTTGAGATTTTCCTCACTCAGAGAGCTGGAGTGGATGTCGGGCTTCATTGTGAGTTCTCTCTGAGAATGTCATTTTGATACCGTGTGCTTCAAAAATGGTTGTCTTTCATGAAAATTCATTACTTCATTGTATATCCCATTGACTTGGAGAAATATGTGTAGTTCCTAGGATGAACACTGTTGGTGGTTATGTGCTTCGATAATGGTCAAGCATCTCCATGTCCACTTGGATCCATATAAATAAATAACTGGCCACAAATTGGTGTCCATGATGTTCAGAGACTTCTTTCCATCAGTTGGACAAAGAGAGCATGACAAAATAATGTCAAAGATGAAGAAAAAAGAACAATGAAAGATAGGTGTGTTTTTGAAAAAGACCATAAGGAAGGAAAGTTCTATATGATATAGTAGGACAAATTTAAAGAGTAATTAAGAAGTATCTAGTCATTTGAAAACACACATGCTGTACAAGCAACTCTATTCTAGAGAGGCTCTTACAGTCATGTACAACAAAGGTATCATAAAGTGAGTCACCATGGTAGATTGGCAAAGGCTAATGCAAGGGACAGAATCTTTTGTTAAAAAAAACATATTTATTTATTTGTTTGTTTGTTGATTTGCAAGCAAAGAGAGACAGAAAGAATGGGCACACCAGGGTCTCCAGCCATTGCAGATGAACTGCATATGCATGGGCCACTTTGTGCATCTGGCTTTATGTGGGTACTGGGGACTCGAACCTGGGTTATTAATCTTTGAGCTTGGACTAACTCTTCTTGAATATATGCAGTGACCTCATCAATGAGTGGTTTATCTACAAAACATTCATCAAAATTAGGGAGCCCAAATTGTCAGTTATTTTCAAACAATGTTCAATCATACAATTGTGTCTCTATATTAATTCAGGTTAAAATTAATCAAACAGATTTAAATATAATGATAATCCTAAATATTTTAAATGATGCTCATGACAAAATCCAGTGGCGAACATATATGTTTAACATGATCCAATTCATGCAAAATTAAAGGTGTGTGGCTATAAAATGTGGTGTTATAACTACTGGGTGTGGTACATACAGACTTGAAAAGGCACTCAGAAAGGCTATGAGGTAATGGTAAGTATGCACATGATTTTGGTTTTTTTCTTAAAAAGAACCCTGAAAAACATTTATGGGGACATCCTGATAAAGTACCAGGCACATGCACACACATTTTCTGCGTTAACAGAGCAGAAACATTACTTTGAGCACAGCGTTATCACACCGTTCCTTTCAGTTCAATTGTCCAACAGAGTTATCTGTGGCAGAAAAAGAGACAGAAAGGAAAGATTGGGTGCTCTGCTCATGCCACTGTGAGGAAAGGCCACACCATCAGTGATTGGTGCATGTGGCATGGGATTTCAAGTCTTCATTCACCGCATGTGTAAAACAGAGTGTCTCAATAATGCAGAAGTCTTGGCACACAATTGCTTTGTCAGATAACACTAGCCCAACTAAAAGAGATGAGCTGGCTCTTGTGATTTCAGTCACAACCCTGAGGAAGAAACAAAACTCTATGTAGGTTATTACTTGCCAAAATTGGGAATTTGAAGACTCCCCAAAGGCCCATGTGTTCATATTTTGGTCATCATCATAGTTATATTGGGAGATGACAGGACCTTTAGCAAACAGGGCAGCATAGAGGTACTTACTAGAAGTGTGAGCTCTTGAAGGGGGTTATGAGAATGCAACTCTTTCTGTTTAGTGTTTCCTAGTCATAAGTAAATCGTTTGATCTTCCTGGTACTCCTGTCTTTGTCTCAACACCGGCACCCTCGGCAGAGCCTTTAAAGCACTGAATCAATCTGTCCAGTCAGTCATGGAATGGAAGCTTTGTAAGAATCTTCTCATTGTAGGTTCCTTATCTCATGAGAAGAAAAATTGTCAAAAGCCTTCTGAATTGGGAAGTGTTTACCACCAATGCCCTTGCTTTGAGAGACAAATAAAAGAACAAAAGCTGGGCATTATGCCTACTCGTCTCTGGAGGACCCCCTGCTCACTGAGTCATTTGAAGGGGAATTTAGGCACTCAAGAGAAAGAGGGCGGCTGTCAGAAGCCCTCGGCTCCTGCCTGCCCGTGCATTAGTGCTCCCCACCCAAGGCTATCCCACACGTAGTTGAGAGCTCATTCTCTCAGAGCCGCCACACCCTTGAAAGAAGCAGGGCTTTCCAGACACAGAAGCACAATACGTATGTGCAGTTATCATTAGCGACATAAAAATTATGCATTTGATAGTAAAAATAAAAATGTTGCTATTTATTTGGTAAAATAAAAGGATAGTTGACAAATGAGACCCTTACAAACATGCGTCACCACAAACGCATCATATAAACCAATAACCAAGGGATACTTCCATATAGTTCTCATAAATTAATTAACCAAGCAGACCGTTGTTTTAACTATCAGTTTTGAATGGCACATCTTTTCATAGTTACTACATGACTTAAAGTGAAAATTTGTATTTCACTCAGGAATATTATTTCAAATTCCTCTTCTTTACCAAGTAAGTATTTAGTTTATATTAATATGGATGCCTAGGCATCTAAAATATAAGTGAACAAAGAATTGGAGGAAGTAAGCACCAAGCTTTAATCCTACAACATTCACACATGTTCAGACAATAAATTTGTCACTCAAAAATCCCTCTTGCCTTATTTAGATGAGGGTTTCCAGTAAATTTTCTCTGCCAGTAGGCGTCAAAAAGGAAAAGCACATCCCTTTTCTTCGGCCTCCCATCTTTTCTGTCCATATGCTATCCCTATACTTTTGTAACTTTATACATTACTATATTCTTTAGAAATCATGTTCTTTCTTCTCTATCAACATGGACCAGTTAAATATTTAAAATAATTTTCAAGATTCAAAACCTCTTATTAAAAATGCTTCTTTTTGCATTGGCTAGATTATTTATGCCATAAGAGGTACTAAATTTATATACTTCCATTAATTCACTGCCAACACAATCATTAAAACAAATAGTTTAACTATAAGTGTGGATATCATAGTAGGGTTAGGATAAAACAGACTCACCCATAAAAAGCTTATTAGTGTACAATTATTAAACCTAAATATATAACTAAATACGTTGCATACTGCATACATTTTCAAAAATCTCACATAAATGTACACATGTGAAAAGCATAAGTTGATAACAAGTAAATGATGGATTTTGTCCAGAAAAAAAGAAATCAGAAAAACTGGTTTAAGAAGAACTACAAACAATTACAAATATTTATTAGTATTGTGGTTGAGATCTTTGCATGAGAAATACATATATTATTAACATCAGGAGGTAAGTAAAGGGTATCTAAGACCACCTCCTTTATAATTACTGCTATCTTTTATAAATCTGAAATATTTCAAAGCTAAAAGTTTTTAACCCTAATGTAAAGATGCCATGAGCTGGAGACAGAAATGTCTATATAATGATAATTTGACCAACAAATCTCTTCTTCAAGGTCTTAGTTACTGTGGTACCCAGGTAGTCCCCAGCTCTCCCATTCTCTGGGATATCCCCAGGTAGTCCCCAGCTCTCTGTCCTCTGGGATATTCCCTAGCCACAGTCCTGGCAGGTCACATCTTTCCTACCCTACAGCAGGTGACTGCAGACAGTGAGGGTAGAAAGGTCTCCCTGCTTCATTTAATTCCACAGTGTAGCAGTGTTCTTGTTAAAACCCCTGTCAAAACTACTGTGGTTGAATGTACTTCCCAGAAAAGTGTTACATTGGTAATTTAATCCTCAGTGCAGGAGTGCTGAACGCTAGGGCCTGAGGAGAAGGGTGTGGCCAGCCAGGGCCAAGTGACAAGATATTAGCCATCACCAAGAGAATGAATGGATTCCCTATAAAAATATGAATCTTTCCCTCTCACTATCTCTCAACTTCCCTTCATTTACTCCAGGAAATGATGCCACAAGAGGGCTCTTCCCAGCTAAAGCCCTTTCTTTAACTTCCCAACCTCTGGAAACTTGAAGAAGTAATTCTGTCCCTTATAATCTAGCTACTCTCAGACACCCCACAGATAGCAATATAACATGGACAAACACAAAAGCTCTGGTGAATTCATGCCCCAGTCCTTCCTTTCCCAGGTATTGGCCCTTCACAGCATGCCATCCCTCTGTGGGGTCTCAGTGTCTGCTTCCAGAGAACCCACAAGTGTGAGGAGTCATGAACACAGAAGATGCAGTGATTATAAAGTGCCCATTGGTTCTTTGACAGCACATTACTAAGAGGCATCATATTGAGAAAGAAGTCATAAAATAACATCGGCAGAGTTCATGGGGGAGTGAAGGCAGTGATACAAGACAAAAATGCATGATGATCATGGCAGGTTGTTGGTTTCTAAACAGGAGCCTAGTAGAAATTGTGCAGTTATACATGCTAAGTAATTGATTATATGTGTGTGTATTTGTATACTTATCTATTTGTTGCTCCATTAAATATCGCACATACAAAGATTTGAAGTTCTCTGGTAGAAGTAGGTGTGAAGGGAACTTCAGGGGTGAGTTACGGTGAAACAGTAGATGGGGTCGTCTGCAATAACATGGAGGTTGTAGCCACAGGTCACACAGAAGGTCCAGCCAGGCAGCTGACAGACAGATTTTCAGGGCTGTGTTTGTACTTGTGTGCACATGTTTGTGCGTGTGCATCTCTCTTCTGCTTGGTTCAGCTGAATGCAATTTTCTGAACTTGTCTAAGAAATTATTCAGAAGGAAATACAAAATTCATGTTTTACTTAAATTGGTCTCTAATACATCAATCATGTTGAAATCAATTTGTGTTTCTATAAATAAGTGTTGTGGGAAAAAATGATTGTATAAAATTAGTATTCCTTACACTGTATTTGATCTTTTCCAAATGAAAAAGTACACAGATAAAATCATATTGCTTTTCTGAAGAGGAAGAAGTAAACTGTGCAACAAGTGAAGGCTTTCAAGTCATGCCATGTGCAGCAAGGTGCTGGCTAGCAATTTATAGCAAGGACATTGGTCAAATCAGCCACAAAAAGTGAACTGATATCAAGATGGGTTAAGCATGGGTGGCATTCCAGCAAACGTGAAAGCAACAGATTGTGACCAATTAAAGGTGACAAACACAAATATACTGATAAATAACCTTAATTTTAATGCAAAGATCTAATAAGTCATTATTTCTATGAGTGACATGAGACAAATTTTAGTTAATATTTACAAATGTCACAGCATTACTTCATTCATTAAATATTTAGGGAGTGCTAGATGCAGCTAGATGCTTTCTTAGCATAAAGATTTTAATAAAATAAAACATATGCCCAGACTCCTGCAGCTTGTAGTCATGGAGTAAGAATTGGAGGAAAATGAAACCAATTAATTTCACTTCGTAAGACGGTGAGTGCTCCCGGAAGAGCACAGAGGTGGTTCATCGAGGAGCTCCCTGGGAGGCCTCTGGTTAATCTCGCCGTTCACCACTGACTCCAGAACCCAGTGTACGCTCACTAAGAGCGCATCCACAGCAGACCCTTTAACGCCCTGACACCTCACACCATTCTCAGTCTGACAGGCTCACGGAAGGGTCAGATGGCAGAAACTGCTTCCAACACAGGATGCCAAAATGAGTGAAGTCCATTGCCCATTCGGGCAGGCTTGTGGACACACCATAGCAGAAGTTCCCGTAAGGTAACCATCTCTTAAGGGAAGGACAGAGGTACAGGGCCAGTCAGAGACTCGCTCATTGCGATGAAAGCACAGGGAGTATCCAGTGGAATAAAACCACTATCACTCAGCTCTCAATAGTCTGTTTGGTCACTGCATGTATGTGATCACATGTGTGTGTGCCCTCGCATATGTGGGGGGGGGGGAATATGCAGACCAGAGGACAAGCACATCTGTCAACCTCAGGCAAGTCCTCTTATCTCTTTGAGAACATGGGTTCCCATTGGCCTGGAGCTCACCAGTTAGGCTAGGCTTGCTGGCCAATGAGCTCCAGGGAGCTTGCTCCACAGCACTGGATTAAAGATAAGAACCACCCTGCCTGGCATGTTTTACATGGGTTCTGGGGATCAAACTCATGCCCTCATGCCTAGCAGGCAAACAGTTTATCAGGTGAGCTATCTCTGCAGCCCTCAGCAGTCTGCTTTATTTTTCATATTAAGCTCCTATGACACACAGCCTGAGGTGACCGTTTATGTTATGCATGTGTGTATGTTTTGTGTTTCTGCTGTTGTTTTCGTGTGTAATGTAAAGAAGGATTTTACTTCCCACAACACCACACAGCTATTGAAGTAACACTTGTGAAAAGTCGTCGCCGGGCTATAAGTTGCTGACTTAGAAACTTCTGTTTTGTTTTGTCTCATTTGTTTGTTCCCAGGCACTGGCTTCTGCATCTCCATAATAGTATTTTATTTTTAAAAAGTCTCTCAAGCAATGGATTATTTGTTAATCTCCAAGCATATGACTACTATCATATTTTTGCTATGGAGTGCTTTATTATCTGTGTGAAAAGCATCATAATTTTTTTTATACCTAGGAAGCAGAAAGGCAAACAGAATACCTTCAATTTACCACCCACCATAATCTAGAGGCCAGATTGTTGATTGTGGGTCCTATCTTCTAAAGGTCTAGCATCAAATTTGGATCACCTAAAAGCTTTGCCAAAATACTATTAAGGAAGTCTCAGACAAATTAAACCAGAATGTCTAAGTATGTGATCTCAACAGCCCTTAATTCTCCAAGTGGTTGCGCAGACAGTCAGGGTGGAGAATGGGTGTGCGGGAGTGAAAGAGTCTCGGTGCCGGAGGCTGGTGGGGAGTCATGAGCAGTGCTCACAGAAGCTGGACTGAGAATCACCTATGGCCAGGCGCCAAGCCCCAGGGATGGTCTCTCCTCCCCAGCTCTGGAATTACAGGCATGCTGCCACACTTCCGTGGGCGCTGAGGATCCAAACCTGAGCACTAATGCTTGAAAGTCAAGTATTCTACCCATCGCACCACCTCCACAACCCCTTTGATGTTTTCCTCTCATCTGCATAGGGGGACTCTATGTATCATAGAAAGAGAGAGGGAGGAGATAGAAGGAGGAGAAGAGATAGGCTCAGTCTCTATCTATCTGTCTGTCTGTTTATCTATCTGACCATCTATCTCTTTCCCCACTTCAGTTATCTCCGTGGAGAAGCTTAACTAAGATAGTTAGTCATTCCATATGGGGCTGCTCTTTAAACTGAGTTTTTTGTGCCCTCTTTCTTCCTCTATTACGATTTACTCTTGCAAGAACTTGAAAGTAATGTGTGTTTTTTACCGCAAATACTTTATAAAGCACTTTTACATGTCCAATTTCATTTGCTTCCCAATATGCCCGTGTGCAGCAGGACTTGTTACTTGAATTTTAAAGATGAGGAAAATAAAAATCACCTATCTTCAGGGGCTTGTTTCCCATATCCACTTGGTGTAAAGAGAATGAAAGTCACATAGATATAATTTGATCTTCTTCAATCTATCTTGTTATGGTGTGGAAGATAGCAAATACATTCAGATATTAATTTGTATTATACCATTTCTTCTCTTCTTTTCAGAAGTCAGGCAGGACTTACCTACAGGGCATGATTTTAGTATGAATGAAGATGTTATTTGTAGAGAAAACTTACTTCTTGGAAAGGCCAAGATCATTTGTTCCTTGATTTGTTCCTTTTAGAAAAATATTTTTGAGTTTTTGATATGAGCCCTGGCCAGCTGTGTATAATGGGGCAGGAGGGAGAAACTGGCACAAACCAATCAATATTGAGAACACACAATAACACTGAATGTTATGCAGAGAATAAAAATAAAGAAATGCCTTAGACACTGAGCATGTGACTGTACCAGGTTAGATGGGTAGAGAAATCCTCTACATGTTGGTGAGATGCAAGCTTTTTTGTTTAAATTGTAAGATGGAAAAATTGTTTCTTCATGATGAGTGGAAGGAATTGAATCTCCTTTCTGGAGAAAGAAATAGAGAATATCGAGGTCTGTTATGAATGAACTAGTGTATTAAACAGAAAGCAGTTTGCTGCCTTTGAATCACAGCAGCCAGGAGCAGAGTGAGGAGAGGAAGACAAACAAGGGGCAAGGAAGAGATCACAGAGGGCCGAGTAGGCCAGTGTCATAAATGTGGGTGATTTTTTTTTCCTAGGTACATAGGCCTGCAGGACTTTAGGCAAGGAAAAAAATGTGATCTGATTTACATCCTAGGCCACTGTATAGAGAGAAAGTCTTGGAAGGAAAAGCAGTGAGAATAATAAAGATCACAAAGTGTGTAGTGGTATGTCAGATGTTCATTGCTATGACCAATAACCTGGCAGAAACAATTTAAAGGAAAAAAAGGTATTTGTTTTAGCTCCTGTTTTCAGAGCCCACAGTCCACAGTCACCAGCTCCATTGACTACAGGCTCATGTGAGTCTGCACATCATGGTGGTGGAAGCATATGGCAGAAGTGTGTGCCTCCAGGAAGACAGCAGAGAGAGAGAGAGGGGAGGGTGGAAGAAGACACGTTCCCCCAAATACATAGTCCCTCTGATCTACTACATACAGCTAGTCCCACACATCCCAAAGTTTCTAAAGCTCCAAAGCAGTGCATCACTCGCTGGAGACAACCCATCAATACTACTGATCCTATGCAGAATATTTCACTTGAACCACAAGGCATGGCTTAGAGTAGGATGGTAAGTCACAGCATAGATAGCAGAAGTGAAGAATTCAGATTCAGTTTTAAAAAGAAAAAAATGTGGGCTGGAGAGATGGCTTAGCAGTTAAGGCACATGTCTACAAAGCCTAAGGACCCTGGTATGATTCTCCAGGTCCCACATAAACCAAATGCACATGATGGCACATGCATCTGGAGTTTGTTTGCAGTGGCTAGAGGCTCTGATGTACCCATTCTCTCTCTCTCCTCCTCCTCTTTCTGTCTCTAATAAATAAATAAATAAAAATAAAATGCTTAAAAGGAAAAAAAAATGAAAGTAATTACCAACATACTGTATTTGAGCCAGCACTGAGAATGAGGAGAGGAGGAAGGAATGAACAACCTCTGTCTGTTTTCAGTATGAGCTACTTGAGGTTAGAGAATGGGATATAGAACATCTGCCTGAGCCATCTGGGAAAACAACTGGAAGTAGGTAAGAATTAATCAAGAGTTTCATTTTGTTCATGATCTACTTAAGAGACCTAAAAGATACATAGATGCAGAAAAAAAAATGTCTATAGGAGTCAATAAGGTTATAACCAATATCCTGACTGAGCATGACAGGGGTGTATTATAGGAAGAGAATTTGGAGCCTCTAAAAAGAAGAGATTATCTGATTGCTAGGGAAGACACAGAACTCTACAGAACCTGCCAAGTGCAAAACGCTGAGATTCTTAACATTCTCTCTGCAGCACACATATTTTAATGGCTGATGAGTTAGCTCAGCAGTTAAGGTGCTTGCATGCAAAGCCTAACAACCCAGGTTCAGTTCCCCAATACCCACATAAAGCCAGAAACACAGAGTGGCTCATGCATCTGGAGTTTGTTTCTAGTGGCTAGGAACCATTCTCACTCTTTATCGCTTGCTTTCTCTCTTTTTGTCTTTCTGTCTCTCTTTTCTTTGTATCTCTCTGCGGATAGATAGATGATAGATAGATAGATAGATAGATAGATAGATAGATAGATAGATAGATAGATAGATAGATGATTGATAGATAGATAGTGTTGGTCAGGTCCTCATAAATTTTCCCCAACTAATCCAGGAACTCTCCCTTCCTGAAGAGGCAATAGCCACTCAGCAAATAGCTCCCTAGTACCAAACCAGAGATTAAAACACCCTGGTATGAAGAAATGCTGGCTAATTGTTGATCAATTAGTCTTTTAGCTCAGTGAGAGGCAGCCTTGTCAATCAGGGCCCTTCTTGATCCCTCTAGTGGCTTCTCTGTGGATTAAACATCGAAAGTGGTTATTGATCCCATGAGGAAAGAAATCTCTGGAGGTATTTCTTCTTCTTGCTAGAATCCAACCTCTCAACTACTACCCCTTGCCCATACACTTCCTCCTACCCTTTTTATATTATATATCTTTTTATATTCTTCAGTGTATCTTTGGTTAAAATTGTTATTTTTAAAGTTAGGGCTTTTGACTTCTTGCCCAACTCCAAGTTCAGAAGTGGCTAAAAATAACAGTGTAGGGAAAATATTAAGACATATGCTTCCTTGCTTGCCACAATGCAAGTTAAAGTTTATTTTCTAGTCTGGAAATTCTTTCAGCTGGCATATTCTTTGAACGCCTGCAATAAACAATATTCTATTGGCATCACATGCACTGTACTCAGTACCCTATAATTAAACATTTCTAAAATTTCCATGAAGATGTCATTTTAAATACCACAGAGAGGCCGAGTTTATCATCAAAAATATTAAGCAGCTCATTAACATTTGTACAAAGAGCAAAATAACACCTCCACACTTTAAAAAGAAAACTCTTTCCTTTTGAATCCACAATTTATGTAGTGATTTCCTTCCAAGCAATTTGATGGATATTTTCTTAGTTGAAGTATTTGAGGAAAAAGCGTAAAAATTACCTTAAGTAATTGAACTCTGTGACAATAACAAATGGAGTCTTTGTCTAGTGCCACCTCACCATACAGAGATGTCCTCAGCATTATATTATCCAATAAATTCAAATATTGATGGAAAAAGTATTTATGCAGCCATTGCATAAACATGTTTGCCAAAGCAAATTCTCTCACATTCCTTCCCTACTCCTGCTTTCTTTCACTGTTTAATCTACTCTAAGTTTGCCAAATATGTCACGATTTTCCTGTAAAAATAGGCTTGGAAATAGATTTGGAAATGGAGGAAGTAAATATGATAGTAATTACAGAAAGATACTCTTATAGTAATCATTTCAGGAGTTTTCTCATCATTATTACATGACTATCATCTTTTGTTATAGGAAATTTTACCTGAATTTATTGGTAGTTTTAGGTCTTTAAGACCCTAGTTTTTCTTTAACTTCTTTCATACAATTTCTTTCTTTCTGATCTCTGTCCAAATAAAATGAATAGGTAAGAAAAAATGTTTTCTTTCTGCAACAGAGTGTGAAACTAAAGGAGAAGGGATATGGAAATACCTCAGTCAGTAAAATGCCTACCTGTAGCAGGAGCGAAGGTTCAGCAGTTAAGGTGCTTGCCTGCGATGCCTAAGGATCCAGGGATCCATGTTCAATTCCCCAGTACACACATAAGCCAGATGTATAAGGCGTTGCATAAGTCTGGAGTTGGTTTGCTATGGCTAGAGGCCCTGGTATGCCTATTCTCGCTCCTTCTCTCTTTCTCTCTCTCTTTCTCTCTCTCTCCTTTTTATCTCCCTCTCTAATAAATAAATTAAATTTAAAATATTCTCAAAACATAAAATAAAGCCTGACGGCACCTGCATAAACATTTGGTAAAGTCTCAGGAATCCCGGGCTGTATGTTACGCTTCTGCAGCAGACTGTGACAAGTGACACAGAAGAAGACCTGGCTTCTGAAGGACAAGTATCTCCCAAGGATGGGCAGAACACTGACTGCATTTATCGTGCCATAGGATGAAAATGCCGAGGGAGAAGGCCAGGGTGCAGAACAGGTGTAGAATGATGAGGAATGTAAGATTTGCCCCCAGGGAGAGACGTGCACATAGCAGGAACATTGCTAAATGCCGAGCTGAGTAAAAGATTCTAAATTGAGAGTGCAAATTAAAATTGTGTAAAAAAATAAATAAATTTGTCAGTGTTGATGCCAATCAGAACACCTTGGCACTGGTATACGTTTTCCTCTAATAATTAAAGTCAATCTGCTCTGGGGCTGCTGATCCATGCATCTTTCAAGTACCACATGAGGTGAGTGACCGTGGCATACTAACGATGCCCTCAGCTATCATCTCTCAGGGACTGAGAGGGCACAAGCAGAGTCAACTGTTTAAAAGATGAACCGGAGTCCATGTGGTGAACAGACTGCTATCGACTCTTCTTATCACAGGCATAAGCAGAGATGCTGAGCACATTTTTTTCTGGAAGTAGCAATTTGCTTCATCAAAATAGGAAAGTATTTTGTAATAATTTATATAATGCAGAATGACCAGACATGCATCTATAGAATTTCTAAAACCCAAGTTTTGTTAACATGCTCTGTGCCCACAGACATGAAGTTTATCAGTACATAAAGTCAATTAACAGTGATTCAAAGGGCCAGAGCTCAGGGGGTAAGAACACTTCAAGCGCAGGCATTAGGGTCTGAGTTCACTCCCCAGCACCCAGGTAAAAATCCAGATGTGGCCACACATTCCCGGAACCCTAATCCCTGAGGAGGCAGAGACAGGAGGATTGCTGGGGCTTGCTAGTCAAATCGAGCTGCGGTCAATTGGTGAACTCTAGGTTCCATAGGAGAGTCTGCCTCAAAAAACTAAGTGCAAGAGCAGTCATGAAGGGTGCCTGATACCCTCTGCTCACATGTTCATCCATGCAAGTGCATGTGCACACACAGGGATATTCACACACACACCACATGCTGCACAACACACACACACACACACACACACACACACACAACTGTAACTTGGGCTAGAGAGACGGCTTAGCCATTATAGTGCTTTCTTGCAAAGCTTGCTTGCCTGGGTTCAATTCCGCAATACCCACACAAAACCAGATACACAAAGTGGTGCATATGTCTGGAGTTCCTTTGCAGCATCAAGAGACCCATTGTGTCTCTCTCTCTCCATCCCTCTTTCCCTTTCCTCTCCTCTATCTCAATTTCCCTCCCTTATAAATAAATACATATTAAAAAAAAAACTAGGGGTTGGAGAGATTGCTTAGTTAAGGAGTTTGCTTTCAAAGCCTAAGGACCCAGGTTAGATTCCCAGTTCCAACATAAGCCTAAGGTACTACATGCATCTGGAGTTTGTCTGCAGTGGCTAGAGGCCCTGGCCCACTGATTCACTCTATCTGCCTCTCTGTCTCAAAAAAAAAAAGAAATAATTAATTAAATTAAAACATTTAATACAAAACAAAACAGTAACTCAGTAGCAAAACTTAACTTTGATAAACTCTTGCAGAATTTCTCTAAAGACATTTATGAAGACCCCCAATTCTTCTGAAGAACAATATAGGAAGCCACCCATGGTGTGCTTGAACTGGCCCACAGCATCCAACAGTGCTGGAAGCAAGCATAGCTTGAGAGAATTCTTCTGTATCCCATCAGAATTATCAAGCCAGGAATCCACAGTTCGGTAAACACTTTTGTGGGCAGCTAAGGTCCAGGGGCCCAGTGAACATTCTACTTACTCACTCACATGTGCCTCTTGAACTACTGGTCAGTCTGTTGGCTTCTGAAAATGCAATGATTAGGGAGATAAACAAAATCGAGTTCCTGACATCAAGGAACTTAAAATATAGTGAGTTTACAAACTAAGGAAAAAGTAAAGAGAATGGCATGTGTGTGTGTGTGTGTGTGTGTGTGTGTGTGTGTGTGTGTGTGTGTATATATATATATATATATATATATATATATATAAAATTTGCAATCAGGCAAAGACACGAGATGGAGAGAAAAGGGACAGGAGACAGAGACAGAAAACAGGTGCACCAGGGCCTGTAGCCATTGTAAACACTGAACTCCAGATGCATGCACCACTTTGTGCATCTGGCTTTACCTGGGTACTGGGGAATTAAACCCAGGTTGTTAGGCTTTTGAGGCAAGCTCCTTAACTGCAAAACCATCTCTCTAGCCTGGTTAGCAACTTCTCAAACAGAAAAATTCCCTTCAAATTAAAAGGTAGGTCTAGAGCTATGGGAATGGCATGCTAAACTATCAAACATGAACAGTCATCACCATTACTCAGCCTCTATATACCCCCTGTTCACCAATTGAAAATTGGTGAAAATTGCAAATATAGTGAGTGCCAATGCAAAAGGCACATACCCAGTGCTGGAGAGATAGCTTTTCATGCCTGAAAAGCCCAAGGACCCAGGTTTGATTCTCCAGGTCCCACATAAGCCAGATGCACATGGTGGTGCATATGTCTGAAGTTCATTTGCAGTGGCTAGAGACCCTGGTATACCCATTCCCTCTCTCTTTCTCCTCTCTCTGTCTCTAAAACACAAATGCAAATAATTATTTTAAAATATATGTAATACCCAACACCTCCATGACCAACACCACCACTGTCGTCACCACCACTGCCACCACCACCATCAACAACAACCATAGCACCAATGTTTCACATTTAAGTGTGCTGTACTAGGGAAACCATGGGCTCGGCACCATAGTAACCTGTGATTGAACCCTCACAATCTGATTCACTGATATAAATGACTTAGTTCTCTGGATTTTAGCTATCTTAACTCAACAAGAATATAAAAAATGACCCCTTTGGTGTGAAAAGTAATAAATTATGTAGCATAAAATGTAGTGTAAAAGTTCCTGGAATATAAGAAGAAATCAATTATCAAATTATTCTACCAAACATCAAACATGTATAAACTATATATTCATTATGGTGTACAACATGAATCATATTATCATAGAGGATGCCAAAATTTAAAAAGAAACTAGTAATAATTAATCAGCTGGGTATAATGTTGCCTGACTCAAATCCCAGTAGTAGAGAGGCTGAGGCAGGAGGAACGTGAGTTCAAGGCCACCCTGGGCTACATAGCAAGACCTTGTCTGAAAACAATAATAAAATGTAGTAACAAATCCTCTGAATAATCATACTGTAAAATATAAGACATGCAAGGAAAAAGGCGTTGAGTGGTTTGACCATTTATTTACCAGCAAATTATCACACTTGGTCATTGGGACAGCTACTCGGCATGAATCCAGCATCAAAGAGATGGCATTCTTCAGAAACTATCCACTGCTACATACGACAGCGGAAGGAAGGAATAAAGAAACAGAAAGAAAAAAAAAAGAGAGAGACCTTCCATTGCTTCATTGCTTCTCTGGGGATCAGCCCTGCAGCCTTCCACGTGTTCCACTTGATCCTTAATTTATGGAGTCAACAGAAAAGGCTGTCTTTGCCAACACACATGCTGGACAAATACCGAGAGCATTGATTTTGGTATTTGGCCAAATTGATGGCATCATTATGTTGACGGAATATCACTGTCTCCAATACAAATGTTTTATATGTAGTCAGAGGAGGGCTGAGACTGGCTGGCTTGAGAAACAGAGAGGAAGAAACTCAATGAGGAAGCAAGATTCTTCTCGCTGGCTTCATGCCCTCTGTGTTTAAGCATCATGGATTTTTTTTTTGGATGTTTGTCTTCTGCTGTTTAATTTTACTTTCTATTTCTCAGCATGTTAATACCACCAAACATTTGGAAAAAGAACTGTAAATATAACTTACTTTTTTACTACAGCACATATTTGCATTAGAGCAGTTAAAATATTTGATTAAAGTATCTGTTAAATATGCAATCAAGTATTTAATTAATTCTGTTACTAAAACTAACATCATTAGACAAAGATATGATATGTCTACTCAAGAAACAAATGAGTGTTTCTTTAAATTGCCTCTCTTAAGACCACCACTGATTCAGTTTCTAACTGAAAGCTATATCTAGCTACATAAACACAATATGGAAAATGATTAATAATTTTTTGACCTTAATTAGCCCTAATGTATTAATACATCCAAGTATGGTTTAGTGGTTGGCCCAGAAATGAGATGCAAGCAACTCACCTGTACACTTAAAATGAAGTTTAATTTATTTATATTTCACTTATTTATTTGAAAGGGAGTTAGGGTGAAAGAGAAAAAGGAAGAGAGAGGGAGAGAAAGAGAGAATGAGCCAGGGCCTCTAGCTACTGCAAACAAACTCCAGACACATGAGCCACTTTGTGTTTCTGGCTTTAAGTGGGCAATGGAGAGTCAAACCTAGGCTCTTAGGCTTTGCAAGAAAGCACCTTAATCACTGAGCCATTTCTTCTGCCCAAAAGAATGTGGGAGGAATGTGGAAGGATTGAAACCTTGGCCTAAGAGATGCCTTCCAGTGCTGTAAGTATAGTTTGATGGACTATTCTGGTCAGAGATGAAAGACTTGAATGCAGTTAGAACTATGGACTGTGAGGTTTGGCTTATGAAGTTGAGAAAGAGCTTTGCTTGGACTGGGCTAGAAGAAGTTTGTGTGAGAAGCTTGATGTTATGCCTGTGTCCTGGGAAGTCGTGCAGGGTTGCATTGCATAGAAATGATCTGGTGTGAGCAGAGGGATATGGCACAGAAAAAAAATATTTGGGTGAACTGCTGCCCATTCTGCTGAAATTGAGAGATTATAACCTTTGATATTGGGCAGGCTGACCTGTATTGGGGTAACAAAAGAATGTAGACTCCTTTGAAGGAGCCTGAATGCTCAAGGAGTGTCCTGTTCTTCAACATCTGATTTATTCCCCCCTTGATTAACAAATTGGCATCCAACCTGGTATTGTGGGGTATAAGAAATGCTGGAAAGAGCGTCACTGAGTTTTTAACATGGTCTTGTGTTTTGGAAATGGCCATAGGCAGTGTGAAGCAGATTTGTTGGATGCCTGCATGGATACCCCATGGGACCATGAGGATGAACCATGGATTGCAATGGAGACCCAGTGGAGATTCCAGGACCACAAGATGGCTGCTAAGGAAAGCTGCCAGCCCCCAGTGAAGTTTTCTGGGACTGTGAGTAGCCTAGCTGGAGGAGTAAAATTGGAAAGCCAGAGACCTGATGCTAGTTAGAATTACCACACTGGGAGATTTTTTCACTAACTAGAGTTGTTGGACTTAGAGCTACAGAGTTTGGTATTTGCCCTGTTTAAGTTATGTATTGTTTGAATATTTCTTTGCTATGCCCAATGTCATCTTTTGCAGTGTGAATGTTTATTCTGTACCATTATGGCTTTGGGGAGTATTATTTGGTTGTTATGGCCCAGTTAAAAGACCTTGGACTATGGGGATGTTTGAACATCATTAGGATTGATAAAAACTATGGGGACTTTTATAGTCATACTGAATGCATTGTATTTTATATCATGTATAAATATCAGTTTATGGGGCCCAGGGGCAGAATGTGGTGGTTTGATTCAAGTGTCCCCCATATACTTAGGTGTTCTGAATGCTAGGTTCCCCACTGATAGAGATTTGGGAATTAATGCCTCCTGGAGGCAGTGTATTGTTGGGGGTGGGCTTATGGGTGTTATAGCCAGTTCTCCATGTCACTGTTTGGCATACTCTCCTGTTGCTATGATCTACCTTATGTTGGCCAAGGGGAGATGTCCACCCTCTGCTCATGCCATCATTTTCCCCTGCCATCATGGAGCTTCCCCTCAAGCCTATAAGCCAAAATAAACCTCTTTTTCCCAGAAGCTGCTCTTGGCTGGGTGATTTCTAGCAGTAACATGAACCTGACTGTAACAGGGACCAAGTTAAAGTATTTAAAATTTTCATTTGAATTATTTTGATATATCAAAACAAAACAAAAAGATGAGGCCTACTGATTTTAGTTTTCATTTGGCAGAAATCCATTCGGGCTTTTGAAAATACATAACTATGTCCTAGTAAGTATTCACACTTAAGTTTTCAAACAAAAAGAAATAAAACTTCTGGTAATTCTAAAAAATTACTTAAAATAATAAGGTATAAATCAAATATCACATTTATAAATATTAAGCCATCATGTATCAACTGAATTTCACCAAAAGTGAAGCATTTCTCATAAAGTGAGTATAGCAGTATTAAAATTATGCCTTTTTAATAATAAGCAAATATTTATGGAAGATCATTATTTTTGCTTCGTGTTTAAAAGGAAAAATAATACTTAACAAATGCCTGAAGAGACAGGCACTGTCTCCTTTTGTTTATGCCATTTTTTTCCTGTGAGAGATTTCCTTTTTTAAGTCTTCTTCACTGAATTCTAGTGGATTGGGTTAATTTATTGCATAATTAATACTTTTTTGTTTTGTCAGGTGATACTAGAAACGAACCAATATTACCTGAAGCAACAAACACATCAGTATTAAACATTTGGTTATATTTTCCAACTTAATAAGTCTGCAGGAAATTAATTTTATACCTGGAGATGAAATAAGATCATAAATATAAGACTCAGAATGTTGAATTTCAAGAAGACATAAAATGAAAAATGTATATGTCACCTATCTAATTCAGCAACAATAATTTTAAAAGAACAAAGCTATAAAGTTTTTTTCTCAGTTTTGTTGAGATATCATTAACATATAACAGGAGCTGTGGCTGTGGCTTAGCTGGTAGTGTGTGTGGCTAGCATTCAGGAAGGATTAGGTTTGATCCCCAACACCATGTAAATGGGGTGTGATGGAACATGCTTGTGATCTCAGAACTTGGAAGTGGAGACAGGAAGACCAGAAGTTCAGGATCATCCCTGATTACATAGCAAGAATGAAATCCTGGGCTACATGAAATTGTCCCATTAAGTCCTCTGTCTCATATATATTACAATATGACATTGGGACTTACATACACACTCTGAAGGTATATTCACAAACATATTACCATGTACTTAGCACCATATAGTTGTCATTTTTGTCTGGTAAGAAAAACAAGATCTTTCTTCATTTTTTTAAAATTTTTTGTTTTTTATTTATTTATTTGAGAGCGACAGACACAGAGATAGATAGATAAGAGAATGGGCACGCCAGGGCCTCTATCCACTGCAAAGGACCTCCAGATGCTTGCACCCCTTGTACATCTGGCTAATGTGGGTCCTGGGGAATTGAGCCTCAAACCGGGGTGCTTAGGCTTGACAGTCAAGCGCTATAACCGCTAAGCCATCTCTCCAGCCCAGATCTTTCTTCTTTAAAATTTCAAGCGCAGCTGGGAGTGGTGGCGCACGCCTTTAATCCCAGCACTTGGGAGGCAGAGGTAGGTGGAGCGCCATGAGTTTGAGGCCACCCTGAGACTACATAGTTCATTCCAGGTCAGCCTGAACTAGAGTGAGACCCTACCTCGGAAAAAAAAAAAAAAAAAAAAAAAAAACCTCAAGAGCATAGTACATCATTATTGTTGTTATTATTATTATTAGTTATCCTGTTAACACGCTATCATTTTATAGCTGAAATTTTGTACCATTTAACCAAGATCCCCTTATTTTGCCCTAACCCCCAGTTCCTGAAAATTGTCTTTATGTTCTTCTGTTTATGAGTTTTACTCCTGGAACTGCCTGTTGGCACTGTCTATGAGTTTTCCATCTTCAGAGTCTCATACAAGTGCGATCATGCAGGATTTCTTAGTCAATCTGGCCCACTTCAATTTTAAGCTTGAACAACACATCACTCTTTGTTCCCTATGGGTGCCTCATGTTTTCTTTACAAATGGAACAGTTTATTTCCCTATTTTGGCTCATTTGGATAAGACTGCAATGAGCAAGAAAGTGTAGAGATCTCTAAGATACTGATTCCATATTGTTATGTATGCATCTATCTGGCTATAGGATTTCTAAGTAAAATGGTGATTCTATTTTCAAGCTTTTAAGGAACATCAATGTTTACCACCATGTTACATTCTCATCAACATAATTGATTGTGTTTACATACATATAAATTTTGAAATTGCCAAAATTGTATTGACTGTGATGGAGCCAACATTAAAAGCATCAAGATATGTAGAAATCTTAACACTAACTCCCTTGAGTTTTTAAAAAAATAATGAAAGGCAATGTGCTGCTGTGTAGGACAGACCGGATGGTTCAGACAAGTAAAGGAAGCCACCTGGCCATCAGAGCTCAAGCTGTGACTTCTTGGTCAGGTTTCTTTGTGGGAAGAACCAGCATCAAGATAAACCATGTTCGCAAACAGTGTGCGCCCACCTAAACCTTGGAAGGAGATCTTACTCATAAGCACAGGCATTTGTATCTGTGATAAGTTGGAATGAGGTTCTAAGGGATAGAGTCGGCTCTAAATCCAATAACTAATGTCCTCATAAGAGGAGAACACAGGCAGAGTCAAACAGAGAAGAAGGTCACGTGAAGACAGCGATTCAAATGATGTTACCACAAGTCATGGACCCAAGAGAATGCTGGAAGCCCCCCAGCAGCTGGGAGAGATAAGGAGGGACTGTTGCCAGAAACTCCAGATGAAACGTAGCCCAGTAGACACACGTTTTGACTTTATAGTGTCCAGAATTGTGAGAGAATGGACTTCTGTAGTTTTTAGGCACAATATGTGTTAACTTAATATGACAGCCCTAGAAGACAGATTCTCAATCCTAAACTCTTGATAGTGTGAAAAATAATTCCAGGTGATTGTTTATTGACACGCTGAATTACAAATGCACCTTTACCCAGTTACTATGGCCAAGAGCAGGGGTAATTCTGGCAGTAAGTTATTCCCATGTAGACTTGCCTGACTTCACTTTAATTGACATTAAAGAGCGTCTCATTTTCTTAGGCCAAACTACGCCAAGAAATGAGAACACTCAAGAATACAGTTATCCCCTACAAATGACCTAAATCTATCACACCATGAGAAGCCTATACCTCGCAGAGCTAATACTGAATTTTCCTTGTGTTTGGATGCCTTCCATCCAACACTTAGTAGTCACTGGGAGATCTGCATTGTGACAGCTGCCTGACAGTAGCTGTCACCTTCAAGAGAGGAAGCCAGCCAAACCCAAGCCCTGGTCCATCAGAGAGGAGGACAGAGGCCACCCCTGTCTCAGGTCTACTCCCGTCCTGTGGCCCAAATATCTCCAGGACCGGGAGCACACGCTGAAGTAGTGCCTTAAAGTCACGTTCCTCGGGAACCCACAGCAGAATAGAGACAAGTAGACAGGGATGTACAAAAGAAAGACACCAAGCAGAACAGAAATGGGTACATATGTTATAGAATATCAACAGAAGTAAGTGAAACAGTTTATCTAGCTAATTGAGTCTGTCATTTTAAGTTAAGGGAAAAAGGTGACCAATTGTGAACTCAGAGAGATTTGAGCATGTCAACCAAAAGTTACAACTAACACAGAATATCTTAACTGACTGACCTAAAGAGACATGGTGCTGAACCTACTCGCGCCCACCCTCTTCTGCTCATCCTCTTTCCCACTCCAGCCTCTTCCCACGTCTCTTTTCTTCCTGTGTCCATCCTTTCCTCATGTCCATCCTTTTCCCATGTCCATCCTCTTCCCATTTCCATCCTCTTCCTATTGCAAAAATTTGCATTCAGTTCAGGAAAAAAAGCCAAGTGCCCCCCCAGAGCGTATTGGAGAACTCAGGACTTTATCATTACACAGGCAGGATGAAGGGAAACTTGTGCTTCAGAAACACCTCTAGACCCTGAGACTGGGCCACAGTGTGTTCTTATGAGCAGTTTTACAGAGTGACGCAGTGGTAATAAATGAGATTATAAAGTCAGAAGAGCTGTTCGAACTTGATAACTGGATAACATATACACAGTTGCTCCGGGAGGAAGCCCAGAGTCACGGTTGTCTACAGTACGAGCCGGCACGACAGCAGACTGACAGAAGTCATGATGTGTCTCCTGCTTCCTTCTTTATCACTCGTCAAGCTGGTCTCACAGCATGGGAAGAGAAAGGGGCAGCCATAGCAGCTTTCTTATGGCCCTTAGCTCACAGCTTAGGAAAGGGATCAGAATCAGATCTCTAACTCAAAATGTATACTTGATTTTTAAATTGGAATCAATTTTTCATCCATCCTCTTCCCATGTCCATCCTCTTCTGATGTCCTCACAGGCTTGATTTCCAACTGTTTCTTCTACTCTCTATGGTTTTGCAACCAATATACATCTAAAAGTTGCTAAATTCTAAGTTGCCTGAAATTAAATGGGAAGGATGGGTGGACAGTTCAGAGAACAAAAGTGAGTGACCAGACAGTATGATTGATTGTACCATTGTTTACATCAGGAAGATCTATCTACATTCCTTGAAAAAAGAAGGTCTTAAAAGTTCAAGTGACTTTGAAGCTAATCCACACAATAGCCTCTCACTGGGCCCAGCTGAGATGAACTATGGGCTCAAGTATATCTTCTCTGGTGAGGAAGGAAGTCACCCTTCAGGTCAGGGCTGCTGGTCACCAAAAAGACATGCAGGTACAGAAAGACACTAACCGTCTGTGACAAAAGACAGAGCAACACAGGCTGGACCAAGGCAGGCTGGTCAATGAGTTCATCTCCCCAGGACAGCAGCAATGGTCTCATGACTGCAGCTGGTTCTGGTGTTCTGGAGATACAGGACAGATCCTGAGAAAGGCCACGCACCCAGGTCTTAGCTGTATCAAGATCACGAGGGAACCTGTACTTGTTCAGCCAAAGAGGTACCTTAAGACGATATGAAGATGCCCTTCAGTTGAAGAGTCTGAGGCAGGCCAGGTAGCACAGGCCTGCAAAGCTGCTCCAGACGCTGAGTCAGAAGGTTCACCTGTGCTACAGAGGGAGTTGGCTTCAGCCTGGGAGACTTAGGAAGATCTTGACTCTAAATAAATGGAAACAACCAACAAACATGCAGAGTTCTCAATGAATGAGCCATTGCCTGTTATACATGAGGCCCTAGGTCCTGGCCTCAGGGCTGCCAAAGAAATGAAGGCAGAAAATATTGAGGGGCAGGGGGAGGGGAGGGGAGGGGAGGGGAGGGGAGGGGAGGGGAGGGGAGGGGAGGGGAGGGGAGGGGAGGGGAGGGGAGGGGAGGGGAGGGGAGGGGAGGGGAGGGGAGGGGAGGGGAGGGAAGGAAGGGAAGGGAAGGGAAGGGAAGGAAAGGGAAGGGAAGGGAAGGGAAGGGAAGGGAAGGGAAGGGAAGGGAAGGAAAGGAAGCAGAATGGAAGGGAAGGAAAGGAAGCAGAATGGAAGGAAGTGGAAGACAAAGAGATAGAAAAGAAAGCAGGGAAGACAGGGAGGAAAGAAAAGGAGGGGAAGGGGTAGGAAAAGGGAATGAAGAAGTAAAGAAAAGAAGGAAGGCAAAGAGGCTAAGGATGTGATTCAGTTGATAAGGTTTTTACTGAGCATGTGCAAGGCTCTGGGTTTGATCCGTATCACTACATAAAACGTGGCATAGTGGCATTTACATCTGTAATCCCAACATTCTGAAGGTAAAGGAAAGTGGATCGAATTTCAAGCTTTCCCTTAGCTACCTAGTGAGTTCAATACCATCTTGCCTCTGAAGAACAATCACTAGCTTCAAATCAGAACCTATTTCTCATTTATCAAATAAACGTGTTGAAATATTTTACCTGCTAACCTTAAAATCGCAGTATTTTAATCTGAAATAACTTAAAGTGAGGAACTACTTGAAATTCCAGTCGAGAATTTGCAATTTAATAAACTTCTCTTATAAAATCAAATGGTATTTCATAGATTTAACTTTGTCACTAATTGCCTCAGTTTTCTGCATAATTTTAGGCTGAGAGCTCCTTGGTGGCTCCGTAACTTTTGGCTTCATGATCTGCTAACTGTTAAGTTCTTGTGAAAGTAGAACATGGGGTTGCACTGACAGAGACTTCTAATTGTGACATAAACTGGGAAAATAATTATCAATGAAATATAACTAAACAGTTTTAAGAATCAGAGGTTTTAAAAGAGAAACACATGATAATCAGAATATTGAAAAAAGGGGGGAGGAAGTAGATCTTATAGATTGGCTCAGTTTCTCACTCAAATTTTAGACCTCAAATATTTTTAAAGTCATTTATTTTATTTTTGTTTATGTCCATATTTCAGTGCCGATGTATATTTGGTTTGAGGAGTTTCTCCTGTAGGATGAAGGTGACTGCTGGGAGACTCAAAACTCCCCCGAAGCACAGAGGAGTGACACTGGAGAGCTCGGCACCGAGGCAGGTCTCTGTCCTTCCGTGTGACGCTACGCTTTGCTAATTGTACCCTCCAAGGTTCAGACTATTGTGGAAGAGGTGGTAGACAGAATGTAAGAACCAAAAGAAGGAGAGGAGTGTTTTGGAATTCTCTCCTCAAGGAAAAAAGAGTGACCAGTGCATTTATAAACTTGCAGCATCCTCTCGCTCCCTGCACAGGACCTACATGATGTTGGCCTGTCAACATGGACAATTGAAGAGGACAAAAAAAAAAAAAGGATGAAACAGAAGGACTGGTTGGGAAGCAGAGGCTCTGTGGAAAGAGGCTGGGGACGGGGAAAGAGAATCATTGTACTGGGTTATTATCAAAATATATAATTGTATATGTTTGAAATTGTCCACAAGAAGTTTTTCAAATCTTGTTTATTTTACTTTTCAAAGGTAGGTATTCAAATGTCACTTGAGTTACGAAATTGTACCTATTATTGTACACAGAAATACTTCTTTGCAAGAATGTTTAATTTTACTGTGCAAATGTTCTTATCTCATAAAAATGTCCCCACAGCTACATCTACAGATATGTTTAGGTACTTAAAACCTTAAGGATCAAAAGCTAGATGTTTTATCAATTCTGGACAAACATAACTTTGCAAGATATTATTTTAAGTTTATTTCTATTTGGGTACGGTATCAAAATTGAATCTGTTTCAAGTCAAGGTTGCTTTCTATTTGGTAAAAAAAAAAAAAAAATATTGATAGGACAACTCTCACAACAAACCTGTTGAGGTTTCACACAGCATTTTAATAAAAATGACCGTCATCTGGGCAAATACACAGCCATTGTATTCATGGCCTCACAGTAACTATCATTACTCGCACAAGACTAACACAAAAAACAGCTAACCAGCATTGTCTCATGGATCTCATGGACAATGCTGGAGGAGGACATGAGGCCTCCACCCCCATCCAGGAACTATTGGCAGTTAATGGAGGCTGGAGGAGTGGAAAATATTTTCTTAAGTACTATAGCTACTGGTAAAATAATCTCCCCACCCATGCTCACCCTAACTAAAGTCAGAGGGTCACACCCACACAGGAGAATAAAAGAGAGACGTGAAAGTAGAAGAGGAAGGACTTGTGAAGAAGCAAAGGGCTTCAGGGGAATAGGAGGGTTACAGAGCAGGTGAAAGGAGAGAACCATGACCAAAACATCTTATGTCCATGTATAAAAATGATCAATACCATGATTTTTTCAAAAAGTTTGTCTTCCCTCATACTTCTAGTTCTTATTTTCCAAATATATATTGAGGAATAAATGGGAAACCATAGGGTAGTCTGGTACTTAAGCCACTTCAAAGGCACTTGTCTTAAAATAGTACCAAAAAAAGAGTTGAAGTCAAAATATCATTTATTAGTATTTGTGGAGGCCCAATTCTCCTCTTCTTTTTTAGACATAGCTATAAATAAGGAATGTAGATGTGCAGGATTTGGCCCAAAAGATCTAAAGACTTGGTATTAAAACTGATACGGTTCCAGTCCAGAAATGGAAATGCATATGAGGCAGCTTTCTTCACAGAGGGAAGGAAAAGAAAATGTAATTTTTGCTCCCATTTCCCAAAGCCAAAGGTTTAAAACCCTCTCAGCCCTTTGACAGCAGAATAGATCCTTTTGTAGTTTTTCTGGGGCAGTGTGGACACCCTATTTAACCTCTAGAATCCCCACTCTCTTGAAGGATCTCTAGGCCTCTCAGTCTCCTTGTCAGTAAAATGGAAATATTTGTGCCTATCTCACTGTGGTGGTTTGGTTCAGGTGTCCTCCCATAAACTTAGCCATTCTGAATGCTAGGTTCCCAGCTGATGGAGATTTGAGAATTAATTCCTCCTGGAGGCAGTGTGTTGTTGGGGACAGGATTACGGGTGTTATAGCCAGCTCCCCTTTGCTAGTGTTTGGCACACTCTCCTGTTGCTATTGTCCACCTTATGTTGGCCAGGGGTTGATGTCCACCCTCGGCTCATGCCATCATTTTCCCCTGCCACCTTGGAGTATCCCCTCGAGCCTATAAGCTAAAATAACCCATTTGTTTTTTTCCAAAATCTGCTCTTGGTTGGGTGCTTCCTACCAGCAATGCGAACCTGACTGTAACACTCATGGATTTGACCTCGGGACTGAATGTCATACATTGACAGTTCCTCAGAAGAATGTTTCCTAGCCACCACAAGGAAGGGTAAAACGTTAATCTTAACCATGTGAGAACATATTTTGTTACAAGGATAGTTCATTGTTTTTATCCAACCATATCAGGCATAGTACAGAAACTATGTTTTAATCAGAAAGATGAGAAATTATTTCCCCAGTGAAAATGTTTCAAAAGTTGATGAAATGAAGTCATAGAGTCTAAATGAAGATTGTAGCAGCCCCATATATTTATACTGTATTTAGGAGCATTCCTTATGATCTTGTTAAGCACTGTCATGCCACTCATTTTTTGCTAGTTACCCCCTTTAATATTTAAAATTATCAACCAGAGGGGCTGGAGCAATGGATCAGCAGTTAAGGCACTTGCTTGCAAACCATAGCACCCCAGGTTTGATTCACCACTCTCCACGTAAACCCACATGAACAAAGTGGTGCATGCATCTAGTGTTCATTTGTAGAGGCCTGGCTTATCCATTCATGTTCTCCTTCTCTCTATCCTTGCAAATAAATAAATAAAAATTATTTTTTTAATCATCAATGAATCCTGGTATACTTGACAGGCAACTTGAGGGTCTGAGATAATAGGGATAAAAGATTCAGGGGGAAGGAGAGTGGAAGGTTTGGAGGAAATAAACACAAAACTAAACCCAAAATGAACTGGTACTAAACAATCTAATCCTCAATAGGACTGTGGGAGGATCATCAGGCAAGAAGCACCCTGGAGAGGACGGGATGAAGCCTAACCTTAAAGTTCTTGGCTCTTGCCTGTAACCCCCAGTATTAGAAACCTATTGCTACCTATATTAAACCGCTGATCCAAGAAACCTACAACGCCCTCCAAAAAAGAGAGGCTTCTGTCAGAGCACTTAATTGCCAGCCTGAGATAAAGGTAAGATCCTATTACTGAAGCCACCACATGCTGTTGACATAGAATACCAAGTGACCCTGCTGGTATCAGGAAAGGAGCCAGTCCCGGACGGTTAGCCCATTTGATGCGGGAAAGCACTACATGAGCCACTGGGGGAAAGGAGCCAACAACTGCCGTGAGCAAGCAGGGGTCCCAGCTACTCAGAAGCGTCAGCCTGACAAGACATAGTCTCCTGTGCAGTGGTAGCTCACAGCCTTTGTGGATACCAGTGTCTTTCTGATTGGCTGAGAGATCCACCCAGTGGAAGGACCCGTGATTGGAACTGGAAGTTGGGTCAGAATTCTATGGTCTCCCAAGACAAGCTCCCAATAGTCTTTGGCCAAAAGATGGGCTACATCCCTCAAAATCTCCCTAAATTAGCAGAGCTTATCCCAATTCACTATACTGACTTCATTCTCTGTTGGGAAATTTGTTCTTTTACAGAAGGTAGCAAGACCCAAGACAAACCACCCTTGGTATATCAGCCAAAACCAAGATGAAACCATAGAGGATTTGGTGAGATGAGCAAGAGCGCTGTTTCCATGGTGAGCCTGACAACCTGCACCAGGGTGAAGGAGACAGACACTGAGGACACTCAACACCTACCAAAGCAGAAATCTAGAAGTTTCTGAGAGCTCAACACTGAAGTAGAATTAAATACACCCACCACAGCTCAGGGAACTTTGCGGAGGAGGGGGAAGAAAGATGGTAAGAGCCACAGGTATGGAGGACATACCCAGAGGCATCCCCTCACCAAAGACAGACTGCAGTTCACACAATGCATAACCCACAACCCCGTGGGGAATATCAGCAACACACTGAGGAGGCCCTCAGATGACTGGGGGCAGGGAGGAGGGAAATGATAGTACCAACACATGATGTCACCATACAAAGCATATGATTTTTCAATGTTATTTTATTTATTTATTTGAGAGATAAAGAGGCAGATGGAGAAAGAGAGAGAGAGAATGGGTACACCAGGGCCTGCAGGCACTGCAAACAAACTCCAGATGCATGCACCCCTTTGTGCATCTGGCTTATGTGGATCCTGGAGAATTAAACCTGGATCCTTAGGCCTCACAGGTGAGTGCCTTAACCACAAATCCACATCTACAGCCTGAAAGCATATTATATATATATATTATATGTAATATAATATATATATGTGTGTGTGTGTGTGTGTGTGTGTGTGTGTGTATCAAAGAGTTATTCTCCATTATATAATAAATTCTTTAGTCCTTCTACATGTAACTGAGTGATCAATGAAATGTAGGTTTATTTGTTTATTTTCCTCAGGAAATATAGAGAATAGCACCACAAATTTGTTTCATTAGTAAATCTTTATTTGTTCAGTCTAGTCAGGCAGCAGAGGGGGAAATGTTGTTACTTTCACTCTCACTTGGCTGAATAGTTTAAGTTACTATGGTTATTTGTGAGGAAACCACTAGATTTATTACACAATCATTTTTCCAGTACATAATGGGCCTTTGATTTTTCTGATTTTCATGAATAGCACCACTGTTTCACATCAGTGCCAGCACTCTCTTCAAGACCTGAACATGGGGATAAACTTGAATTTTACATTGGCAGAGATATATAGACTATCTGAGATGATATTCAAGTTTCCTTTGATCATAGGAGAGGGACAATGGTAAGCAGGAGGTCATTGATGCTAAATTAATACTGGATACTGGATACTTTGAGCGACAGTGGTAAATAGGAAGGCATTCATGCTAAATTAATACTATATACTGGAAACTTTGAGGGACAATGGTAAGCAGGAAGGCATTCATGCTAAGTTAATACTACATACTAGATACTTTGAGGGACAATGGTGAGCAGGAGGTCATTGATGCTAAACTAATACTGGATACTGGAAGCTTTGAGGGACAATGGTAAGCAGGAAGGCATTCGTGCTAAGTTAATACTATATAGTAGATTTTTATGTAATTGAGCTACTCTTAGTGTCACACCTCCTAAAAAGTAATCTTGTTCTTGTTTTCACATGTAATGACTCCAGGCTGAAAGAGGTTAAAGAAATGCTCTGTATCACATAACTTGAGAATGGCATGCCAAGACTGAATCTAAAAAGTTAATGCTTTGTCTATAATGTGATAGTACTTTGGTTAGCTGAGAGGCAGAGACTCGACATGACTTTTTGGTGTCTACTGGACAGCTCACGGTAGCACATTAGAAACAGAGCTCTCAAGTCCTCCCCGTAAGGCCATTCCTGCCCCCATAATTCCCACTGTCATTATCATTCTCAGCACTCAACTGATCAGACCAAAATCCAAGATACTGATGTTGGCTCCCTTTCCTCAAATGTTTCTCATTGAATTCATAAATAAATACAGAATGTATGAGTAAATTTTGCTTTGGGGGAGGTTACTGAAGGTAACCACACAATTTTTTAAAAAACCTATGTTTTATTTATTTGAGATAGAGAGAGAGAAAGAGGTAGAGAAACAGAAAAAGAGAGAGAATGGACGCACTAGGGCCCTCAGAAGCTGCAAATGAACTCCGAACACACATGCCACCTTGTGCATCTGATTTGTGTGAGTCATGGGGAATCAAATCTGGGTCCTTTGACTTTGCAGACACTAAGCCATCTCTTCATCCTGACCACACAATTTAAAAAAATTCTAGGGCTGGAGGAATGGCTTTGAGGTTAAGGCACTTGACTGCAAAGCCAAAGGACCCAGGTTCAATTCTCCAGGACCCATGTAAGCCAGACGCACAAGGTGGCACATGCATCTGGAGTTTTTCTGCAGCAGCTGGAGGCGTTCACAAGGCCATTCTCTCTCTCTTTCTCTTACTCTCTTTTTCAAATAAATAAATACTTAAAAAATTCTTTAAAAAATGACAACCACTGATGCTCTTGGGAGTCAGCATTTAGGAACAAGATTGTTACTTTAGTAATTGGAATTCATTGTATAATTTTTTTAATTTTTATTTATTTTTTATTTATTTGAGAGTAACAGACAGAGAAAGAGGCAGAGAGAGAGAGAAAGAGAGAGAATGGGCACACCAGGGCCTCCAGCCACTGCAAACAAACTCCAGACTCGTGCGCCCCCTTGTGCATCTGGCTAACGTGGGTCCTAGGGAATCAAGCCTTGAACCAGGGTCCTTAGGCTTCACAGGCAAGCGCTTAACCACTAAGCCATCTCTCTAGCCCTCATTGCATAATTTTTAGGGTATGATGCATATTGTCATTAAGCTAATGTCCCTTAGGGGCCTCACATCTTTCTATCCAATGTCCAGATTCTTGTGAGAGGCATGGACACAACTAACTTTAGTTCTAATCTTTCTTCCTCTCAGCAGTGGGCAGAGTATAACAAAATGGCACAAGTATAATAGGACTGGCATTGCTGTGAGCCAAGGCAGGCCATAATTTTGTGCATGTCACTTTATACACTCTCGTAAGAACCAATGAAAACTTTGCTTTTGGAAAGCAAAAAACAAACATTTAAAAATACATATAAATTTTGTTTGGAAAGTTTATCTGGGAAAACTGAATCCATGAAAGCCAAGTTTAATGAATCATTAACCCTAATCAGTGACATAACCTTAGAAATAGTAAAAGGTGAACCAGGTGTGGTGGTGCACACCTTTAATCCCAGCACTAGGGAGGCAGAGGTAGGAGGATTGCTGTGAGTTCAAGGCCACCCTGAGACTACATAGTGAATTCCGGGTCAGCCTGGGCTAGAGTGAGACAAAAAGAAAGAAAGAGAGAAGGAAGGAAAGAAAGGAAGGAAGGAGGGGAAAAGGGCAGAAGAGTGGGTTCAAATCAATGCATGCATTCTTTAGAAAGCAGCAAGTGACTTAAATCAGCATTAATGACATGTGCATATAATTCCAAATGTGAAAAAGGTAAGCAGGATTGAAGACCAAATCTCTGAACGACAACAATGGGGAAATTGGCAGATATAATGAGATGAGACTTAACATGAACACCACAGGATAATTTACCTGGGGAGAAGTCATCAGTAGCTGAGATTTAAACGAAATCTCATTGTCCCTTCAGAAGTAAATAATGTTCAAAAGGAGTCTGGTTATAGTGAATAATAACTTGAATATGAGCTCACTTTGTAATGCTTTTGCTAAACAGCCAATTGCTGTCTCAGGAGGATGCGCATAATGGATCATTTCAACTAGAGGAGCACACAAAAGAGAAAAAGTGCCTTCCGCACCCTCAGAGATCACCTTGATTCTGCCATCTATAATTGGAGCCCTCTCAGTAGAGAAAGAACACCGTAAAGTTTAAGGAAAGGCAATAAACACCATGAAATGAATCAGAGCCCGTTTAATTCAGAAAACCTTGAAAGGACTCAGAAAGAAGGTCATCCTGCCTGGTCTAGCACAACCACCCCCAGCTCCCAGGCACAAAAACAATGGGCTGCTGCTAGCGCATACACTGAGCGCTTGCTCCGGGCCAGCCCCGAGGCATCTTCTCCCTCTTCCCACAACAGACCTCACCCATGTCTTTGCTACTCAGTTTGTGTCCATTTCGCAGGGAAGGAAACTGAGTAGAGACATTAGGTGAGCTGCTCATGGTATTATTTAAAGCAATGAGGCGACCACACCAAGACCTGTAACCCAGCCTGTCAAGAGCCCAGGGCTACGTCCTCAATCACCCTCCAGTACTATCACCCTGATGCTGAAATTCAAAGACCTTTTTTTTTATTACCTGACTTTCAAGTTCCTCCATCCCAAGAAGGCAATCTCTTAGTCCATTGCCCTCATTGCTTTCAGCAACTCATTTATTATTGTCCCTTGAATTCAGAATTTCCCCAAAATGGGTGTTAAGTCCCATCTGTGACTGGGATGTGCCAATCTAAAAAAAAAGTCCCTTTTCAACTCAGTCAGCTCTTCCAATCCTGCCCACAAGTGCCCATAATTAAATTCTCTTTCTTGCCCAGGCTGTCCTGGAACTCTCTGTGTAGCCCTAGGGTGGCCTCAAACTCACAGTGATCCTCGTACCTCTGCCTACCAGGTGCTGGGATTAAAGGTGTGCGCCATGAAGACCGGCTAAAATTATACCTTTTCAATATTGTTATTTTTTATAGAGAAAGAGAGAGAGAGAAAAGATGGGTATGTAGGGACACTTGCCACTGCAAACAAACTCCAGATGCATGCACCACTTTGTACAACTGGCTTTACGTGGGTACTGGGGAATAAGACTCAAGATGTCAGGCTTTGCAAGCAAGGTCTTTTAACCACTGAGCCATCTCTCTGGCCCAAATTATAGTTTTAAAACCATGCTCAAGTATTTTATACAAGTGTTTACTTACATCTACTATCCAGCCATAAACATGGTCCTCTCCTGGTTTCCTCCTCTCCTGGTTTCCTCTGTTTCACAGCCCAGTATCCTTTTGAGCACCTTGCATAATTTCTGCTTGTGGGTGCAAAGACGCAGAATGTTAGGAAGATAGGGAGATTTTCAGTGATTCACTCCCAGTGATTTCCACCCAAAGGGAATATACCATTCACAGAAAAGAAACTGGAAAGTTTAAGTTTGTTGTTCAAACTCAACAGAACAAAAAGGAGAAAACAAACTTTTTTCTGGGAGAAGGAGCTGGATTCACTAAGCTGGGCTTTAAGATGTATTGACATTTGATGCTCTGAAATTATCCACTTAAGACTCTGAGCAGCAGTGAGAGAACACTGTGCTGCCAGCAAGAATCCCAGGCTATCAGAGTGGCCCATCTGTTTCTGGGTCTGTGTGGTAAAACTCTGGGTGTTGTGCTCAGAAATTTATTCTGACTTGCACATCTGGCATGTGAGAGATTAGAAAAGGGCACAAGGATTGAATAAATCAAGCCATGATGACCTCAGCTCTGAAGGTGGGTCTACCTAGAGGACAGGCCACCCCTGGGAGAAGGAGACAAGCTGACTGTGAGCTCGTTTTCCCAGTGCAATGCCACGGAAAGGAAAACGATGATGAAGCCATTAGCTCTCCTGTGCCACACACATCCCATTGCCATTGAAAAATGTCCCACATCTGTGTGTCAATGCTGGCATCTGCTTCAAATTACCCTCAGATGAGCTCTACAGCTCCTGCCTAATTGGACACTATCAAAACGACATGGCTGTTATTGCTAAGCTCCTAGTTGGCCTTTATGCAGCAGGCTTTGCTGGTAATGAATTTTTATCTTCATGTGGAAGGACCTTATTTTTATTTTTACCAGAAACTCTAAAGATAAGTTATTCTAGCAATCTGTTCAAAATATCTTTGGTATCAAATTATTAGTTCTCACCTAAATTTCTTAACTAAGAAATTTTTAAAACCCACTAGTCTAGAAGCAGGTGGTGGTAACAGTAATAGGAATTTATTATAATCAGAGTTTTAAGAAAGTTGAGTTTTAGAGAGCAAAGTTTATGTTTTTCTTAACAGATGGTAAAATTGAAGTTCAGTCAAGTAAAATAGTTTTCTTTTAGGTCAAAAGCTGAGAGCTTGAAGCAGGTCCCTGTGGGAAAGTTCTCCTTAGCCTCACCACTTCTCAGATATATTAGTTATTTATTTGAGAGAGAGAGAGAGAGAAAGGACTGGAACAGCAGATGGGGGGCGGGATAACAATGGATACACCAGGTCCTCCAGCCTCTGCAAACTAATGCAGACACATGTGCCACCTTGTGCATCTAGCTGACATGGGTCTTGGGAAATTGAACCTGGGTCCTCTGGCTTTGCAGGCAAATGCCTTAAGTGCTAAGCCATCTCCCAGTACTCAGCTTTTATTAATATCTATTAAGAGGCATCTGGCTGAGTCAGCCATGCAGCATTAAAGGAAAAAAGAATCCAAGACTTTCCACCCCCGATGAGGCTTCACACATCAAGATGGGGGATTTCCGTGAATCATGATTATAAATCATAACTCGAGGGCCTTAAGGAAACTGTAACAAGTTCAAGCTTGACACCCAAATACAGGTCTTAAAAAAAAAATAGAAAGTCCAAGAGAGTTTACCCAGCAGTATGTTCGTAAGCTAGAGCTCACCAACAAGATGGAGGCATAGTGTGAGTTATTAAGATAGTGCTTTGGTACCAGTGATGCCTCAACTTCAAAGTAAGCCAAGAAGATATAGTGTTTAGATATAAATTACTTAAATTATCTGCATTAAGAAAATTAGGGGGGCTATATATTATTTAGGAAATCCATTTCAACAGCATTCTTTTGCTTTGATATATGTGTTTGTGGAGTGATGTATGTGAGTGTGTGTGTGTGAGCTCATGTGGGTGGGGGTCATTGTGCATGTGTGTGCATTCGTGTGGAGGAGACAAGTTAACATTGGGGATCAACTTCAGTGATTCTCCACTTTACTCTTTGACATGCAGTCTCTCTCTCACTAAACCAGGAGCTCAGTGATTGGTCTTGCCTAGCTACCAGTTAAGCCCTAGGGATCTGCTTGTTTCCACTGTCCCAGAGCTAGGATTGCAGTCACAGACCACCATGTCTACACACATTTACAAAGGTTCTGGAAATCTGAGTTCAGGTCCTCTAGTTTCTGTGACAAACAATTTACCCACTGAAACACCTCCCAGACCTAAGTGGTATTCTTAAAGTTTACAACAGATACCCATGGGAAAATTAAATCTCTGCAGATATTTCTTAAAATATGTAGTATAAGGTGATAGATAGTATGAATATATTACATGACGAAATCAATTACCACTTCTTTTAATTAACTATAACTGAATTTCATATTTTTGCAACTAACATGGCTACCAGTTCTGATTCCCACATGAGATCCCTTGGTTTCTTTTTTTGGTCTTTCTTTTTATTTTTGTTTTGGTTCTATGGACCAAACCCAGGAGGGCCTTGCACTTGCTAGGCAAGCACTCATCCACCGAGTTAAATCCCCAGCCCCTAGTTCCCAGGCTAGAAGTCAGTTATCTTCATCCTGTCCTGGGCTTAAACTCCTCTCTTCAAATCTTACTGATCCAACTGCTATAAAGATTTGCCTGCCCACTTGGCCCTGATTTAATTCAACCTCATTTCATCAAAATATTGAATAATCAATCTTACCTGGACTACTTGACCCATCTACCTCTACCCTGTTTCCCCAGCCTCAGTCGCCCTCCTTTCGGGGTGTGTTCTCAGAGACAAAGTTAAAGCTACGTGTGCCAAACATGGCTGAAAACCTTTTGTAAGATCCTGCCATAGATGACAAAAAAGAAAAGAAAACTTAAAAATTTTAAGTCACCTATGTGAAATCAAAATCTGGATACAACCCCACCTTCTAACCTCACATCCAACCCTTTAAATGGCCTCAGCTGTCTGCTGTACTCCACCATACTAATCTTTCCTAATTATTTTCATGCTAGTTGAATTTGCTAACTTAAGTATTTGATGAACTTTATTTGATGTTAATGAACCATCTTAAATAGAACCTTTCTGTGAGGCATTTTTGTACTCTCCAAGAACTCACAATCCATCGTTTGAATTTTCATACCATTTTACCTGTTTACCACTGTTGACCTTGATGTATTGCCCAAACATTTCCCTAAGTGTACTTCTCTCGCTTGTCATTCAGGACCACTAGCAGAATCTAGATCTACTTGTCTTTTTATCCCCGGTACTGAGCACACCTTATATTTTTGCATTGCTAAGAAAATAATGAATTTAATTGTTCAATATTTTGTCTTTCCAATAATCACAGTGCTTGATACTTGTTTTTATTTTTTTTTTTACAAGTCTTAGTTCTTCACATGATTAATTCTATGGTCAGTCCAAATACAATATCAAATACAGCTGAAATTGACATAATAAAAACAAATAAATATTGGTGTTAATAACCATCATGGTCATTGATATCATTTTAGGTAATCATCTCTTAAAACAAGAGAAATCCTACAAGTATTTGGCAATAAAAATGAAGAGTATAATAACTCCTGTTTGAGTGCTTTGCAAGAATTGCCCCAAGGCCTTATTCACAGTTTTCTGCACCTGTATGGAGCAAGGACCTTGCAGAAGATGCCTTTAAGTCCGTTTACATATGTCAAGACAATAAAGTCATGGTTTTGAATATGGCCAGTTCATTATATATCTGATACATATCCATAAGGCTACTAAAAAGTAAACCTGTTAGGGACTTTCTAGGACCATCTTCATTTGGCAAATAGGGATAATAAAATACAGTGAGATTAATGGAATTACCAAAATCCACACAGTAGATCAGCTGCAGATGCGCATTAAAGTAATCATGCCAACTTTTGATCCTATGCAAGTTGGCTCTCTCATGTAACCAAGAAATAAAGGCTAAAATATTCTAGCAGACTTTCTGGCTAAGAAGGGGATTGGTCTTCAGGAAGGGAGCCAGAGGACCACATCAGGTTCAAGCTAAGGGGAGTGTGTGTGTATGTGTGTGTGTGTGTGTGTGTGTGTGTGTGTGTGTGTGTCTAAGTCCAAACTTACTAGGATCAAAGAGAAAACAGAGAGTACCTAGAGTAAAATGCATAAAGTAAAATCACACTTAATTTTGTAAATTAATTTACTTCACATATAAACACGGAATTTCCAGGTAAAGCATCTTCTCCTAAAGTCCCATTGCCAGTCCTGCCTCAGGCCACAAGTCGCTCGGGTCAATAGTGTATAAAGGAGAAACCCCAGAGCAAAAAAAAAAAAAAAGGCAGGATCATTGACTGGTGCTCTGTCACCCTCCCCCATCTTGAGGCCAGGAACTGGGAAGCTCTGGTCTGTAGCAGACACTGCTTTTTGGGTAGAAAGGTACATTCTAGAATGAAGAGTTTCTACTGAGAAACTCTTGTCTAAAGTAACCCCATAGGGCATCAAGTGTGGGTGAAGATAGCTCTTCTGATCTTCACTTTCTAAGAGACAATTGGCCAAATTCTATAAGGATCCATCTTCCATGACACCAAGGATCTACAATAGGCACACAAGGAAAAGTTGCCCTTGAAATTCCCTTAAAAATATATCTACATGTAGGTAGTGTGAATGCTTTGATGATTCCTCCCCAGTCAATACCGCTGTCCATGGCTCAGGGAAATGAAACCCATGATTCTCTTAGGCTAGGCAAATGTTCTGCCACAAAGACACACCCTCAGCCCCCCTCTTTTGTATAAACTGTAGAAAAATGTTTTGTATAAACATTTGAAAGAACAGAAGGAAAGGCTATATACACAATCATGAGTGCCTACAATAAATAAGCAATAGATGGGTTGTTTTTAAATTTCTTGCTTGCCTGAAAGGCTTACTCCTCTCGCATTTAATTGTGACTGTTGCCTCAACATGTAAAGTTTCATGAGTTACATAAAGTGAGGGAACCTCAGTTAACTTGAAATTAAAATCTAGAATATACTATAGTGTCTGTAAGTATATAGTTCATAAAATAAATCTACTGAGAACAATATAGACTTTGTAGTAAATATAAGTTAATGTAATCACTTTAAATATCGAAATGGGAGACTGAAGTTTTATGTCATTGAAACACAAGAGACAGACCATCTCTTTCTCGTTCATAAAGTCTCAAGACATCATCTCAATATTGATGATCTTAAAATCAATGGTTATTGCAATCAGCCATTCTCTTCCATACAGAATAATCCCTGGCATAAATCATTACTATAAAACTTATGTAATTATATCTTCATTATTATATATTATATATATGTAGATGTGTGTCTATTCAAAATACAATTACATCCTCACCACACATTCCATATTAACAACAGTATAAAATGTATGCCTTACAAAAATGAATAAAGAAATAGAATGCCACATATCCAAATTTATTAACAGAACTCATATTCTTCCATTTATGAATATCTAATTATTATTAAGTCCCACAAGGTTGTTGAATGATTTTGCAAAGAGAATAATTCTGACATTTTCTTTCTTACTTTTATTACTATGTATAATTATTAACTATAGTAACTATATTCGTAACTGTTTCAATAAGATGCGATTAAGTATTTTTCATATGCATGTTATTAAGTAAAATTGCTTTCTCTGAGTGTAATTCGAAATGACCTCATAATGCCATCATCTACATTATTACTCAAAAAGGGTGCTGGTTAAATGAACCACAGTCACTTTCAACTGTGGGATTTTAGAGAATATTAATAGTGCAAAACATTATTATAGAGCAGACGTTTGTAAAATATATTCAATGGGTCTTCCTAACATAATTTGTAATTAGCAGGATAGCATGCCTTCTACCTACTTTCTATTTATAATGTATAATGGAGTCATTTCATATGAGTCATTCACTAAAATATTACTGTATAAAATGTCCCTTATCAAGTTCAGGACTCTGTAGTGGCCCCAGTTGTAGTCAGCATTCCCCAGAAAAGATGCCACTCCTTCGGCCTGAGTCATAGTAACAAGAATCTCAGATACTACCTGATCCCAAAAGCACTCTTCCCAGATAAATGGAGGGAGCCTGCTGGTGTCATGGGCTCGATGAATGAAGCAATTAGTTGACCACTATCTGCCTGAGTAGGCATGACAGGGTCCTCATCCAGTGACCATCCTCAGAGCATGTAGGACACCTATGCAGCCTGGGCAAACTACCAGGGGCTTTATTCACATAGGAAACTTGAGCTGTTATCGCCATGGTGAGCTTTGCACTAATGTTCAGTATCATTGTATCTGCATGGAGTTTATTCATATAGGAAACTTGAGCTGTTATCGTCATGGTGAGCTTTGCACTAACGTTCAGTATCGTTGTATCTGCATGGAGTTTATTCATATAGGGAACTTGAGCTGTTATCATCATGGTGAGCTTTGCACTAATGTTCGGTATCATTGTATCTGCATGGAGTTTATTCATATAGGAAACTTGAGCTGTTATCGTCATGGTGAGCTTTGCACTAATGTTCGGTCTCGTTGTAGCTGCATGGAGTTTATTCATATAGGAAACTTGAGCTGTTATCATCATGGTGAGCTTTGCACTAATGTTCGGTCTCGTTGTAGCTGCATGGAGTTTATTCATATAGGAAACATGAGCTGTTATCATCATGGTGAGCTTTGCACTAATGTTCGGTCTCGTTGTAGCTGCATGGAGTTTATTCATATAGGAAACATGAGCTGTTATCATCATGGTGAGCTTTGCACTAATGTTCGGTCTCGTTGTATCTGCATGGAGTTTATTCATATAGGAAACTTGAGCTGTTATCATCATGGTGAGCTTTGCACTAATGTTCGGTCTCATTGTATCTGCATGGAGTTTATTCATATAGGAAACTTGAGCTGTTATCGTCATGGTGAGCTTTGCACTAATGTTCTGTATCATTGTATCTGTATACAAGTGGTACCAACTCCTGAAAATCCCAGAGACAGGCTGAATCAAATGCTTGAGAGATGGAGAATGTGAGGTGATGCTTGACTGGGTCTTACAGCCATTGTTAAACTTATATCCCAGTGTGTCCCTTACAGTATACTACAAAATTCACCTCGCTCCTTACATTTTATGACTAAGATAAGACGCCAAACCAACCCACTTCCCCACCTCCATCAGAGTGCTCTTTATGGTAGCATCTCCCATCTCACTGCATACAACTCCTCCGCCTCTCACTCTTGTGCTTTCATTGACCTGCGCCCCCAGTCACACAGGCGCTCGGTGTGACAAGTCTCACTTTAGTCGCTTCGCCATACCCTGCTGTCGCTCACCGTCTCTTCAGCATTCTCTCTGTCTGGCAGTAGAGCTCCAGTGGCGTTTTCTGCCTCGTCTTCTTCCTGTCATAACAGCCGTTAAAAAGTGCAGATCAAGGGCTGGGGAGATGGCTTGGTGATTCAAAGTGCTGGGCAACCTGAAGGCTGGTGTTCAGATATCCGGAAACTAAATAAAGCCAGACAAATGTACAAATGCACGTGTCTGTGATTCCAATACACTGATAGTGCTGGGAAGAGTCGGGAGAACACATCCACTCGCAGACTAGCTAGTCTGGTGTTTGCATCAGCAAAAACAACAAGAAGGACCCCAAGACAGAACATAAAGACAACGCCCGGATGTTGTTACCTGGCCTCTACACACGTTACACGCCATGTGGATGTACACACACACACACACACACACACACACACACACACACACAGAGGCCCAGCTGGCCACTAACCACTGGTTTCTCTCCCCACTGTTCTTTAGATGTCATGAAAACAGAGTAGAACTGCAATGGCATGTTCAAAGGTGTGGTATCTGCTTTGCTCAGTACTGCAGACAGATGGCAGAAAACGGCAAAGGCAAGGAGTACATACCCAGTGAGTCATTCACCTTTCAGAACAGAGAGGGAGAGAGAGAAGAGAAGCCCAGCCCAAAGTTCCCTCATCAGTTACGCCTCCAGTGACCGCAGGCCTCCAGCAAGGCTTCTTCTCTTCATGAGCCATAGCCCGACCTAGCATCACCACCTGAGTGAGGATCAAGGTGTGCCCCGAGGGCACTCCAGGGGCACTTACTCAAGCCATAGCATCAATATCTACATATAAAATAGTTTCCTGTAGTCATGTACAATGTTAATTTGATATTTAAAACTGTGATTTAGAAATCATTTTTAGGGCTCTGGAGAGATGGCTTAGTGGCTAAGGCACTTACTTGGCTGCAAAGCCTAAGAACCCAGGTTCGATTCCCCACGACCCACACAAGCCAGATGCGCACAGTAGTACATGGGGTCCTTTCACAGTGGCTAGAAGCCCTGGTGCACCCATTTTCTCTCTCTTCCTCTTTCTCTCTCTGTCTGTCAGATAAATAAATAAATAAAATAGTCAAAAAAAGAATTATTTTAAACACATGATAAAATTTGAAATGATACCATATTTAGAAAATAACTAAGTTATGTCATCATTTTTGAATTTGAATATGATCATACTCAGAGCAATATATACATATGTATGTATAAATGCCTTCAATATCACTCAAAATAATAAAACTGAAGGAAGGAATCTGTGGAAGTGGCATAAAGATCCTACCAGTAGATAGATCATTGTGGATTTGCCCAAAACTGGCAGTGGAGATAAGAAAACAGTATCTAGAAGGAGAGCTGAAACAATATGAGGAAGGGCTGAAGTCACAGGTAAGGAACAAATTATGCTTTGCTTTAGGAGCAAGACCAAGTGAATGGAATTGCAGATTCCTTATATAGGAAAGCTAGAGGAGTGAGGAGAGAGGGCTAAGATATGTCTCTGAGACCTCCAAATGGAAGTGTCAAGAACAGCTTAATCTATGTGTCTGGGGAGGAGAAGACAGATCAGAAACGTAAATAAATGCTACAGCAGTCACATCCAGGTGGTATTTAAGGACATGTAGCAAGTGAGATAAACTAGAGAGTGTATCTAGGTCAAGGGGCAGGAGATCACTGTTGAGATCTAGTAGGAGAGACGGACCCAACAGAAAACCTGACAGAAAGAACTGGAGTGTGCAGGAGAAAGTAGCATCGTGTGCACGCTATGATGCCAGGAGAACAGAACACGGAAGTGTGTTTTTATTACTCCTTTCTTTTTCGTAGGACATCAACTGTACCCTGGTGTTCCTAAGCAGAGAGTAAGGTGATAATGGAAAACTCTTCGCTGAGAGTTCTCACAATGTTTCTGAAAGTCTTTATGCTTCAGATCACCTCAAAACTCTGTAGTCAACATTGAACTTATAGGAAAGTAAAATGCACACTTAAGAACATATATAGAAATATGACAAGGAAGAAACATCTTAGTAAAGATGGGTACTGGAGGAGACATCTTTTGGGTAACAGAGTCTTAGAGCTCTGAGCATCCCACGTGAGAGGAGAGAACAGGAAGCCAAAACCTGAAAGATTTTAAAATTTATTAATTTATTTATTTGAGAAAGGGGGGGGGACAGTGAGAGAGAGAGAAAGAAAGAAAATGGGTGTGCCAGGGCCTCTAGCAACAGCAAACAAACTCCAGATGCATGTGCCACCTTGTGCATATGGCTTATATGGGTCCTGGCAATTGAACCAGGGTCCTTTGACTTCACAGGCAAGCACCTTAACCACTGAGCCACCTCTGCATCCCCTAAAAGATTATTTTAAAGCATTTACATGAAGATCTTCTTCTAGGAAAAGTGAAATTAGTTCATGGGAAAATTGTGCTCTGCTAGCTTCCTCCTCCAGGGGAGAACAATGCTCTCCCCTCAGCAGTTGTGCTCCAAAAACTACACTCTTCTATTTGACTCAATGACAAAACTTTCTGGAAATTTAAGCTGAATTTTTAATTTGAATGGTTAAACTGGAACCTTCAGAAGCCATTGTACTATTGATTCACTGCTTTCTTCTCAGTTAGTTATTTTATACTTCATCAGACAAAAATGATAGTTTTCAGCAGTCCCTCAACTCAGAATGACATCTTTCTGACACTCAACTAAACATGCTGCATCCTCTATATGTGTGCATACATTCAGCCAGACACATGCCACCTGGCCCACTGTCAGAATGGGACAGCAAGGTAGACATGCATAAACAAGAGCCAAGCAAACCCAACACTGCTTGACTTGGGCAATAAACATTCTTTTTTCCTAACCAAGGCACCTGGCAAGCTAGGACCGCCTCCCTTCTCCCAACCTGTATCAAGTTACATGGACAGCCCACTTCAAACAAGGACTAGGTTTTCTTCTCATAATCACCATTAGTTGCTTCCTTTTGGTGGTCAGTTTCTATTCAACTATGTTTTTAGATATAGCCAGGATTAAAAGACAGGTGTGTTATCTTTCCTGGAATAGTTTTGGGTACATGCCCAGTAAGGCAAACTGTGTACTCTATGCCTATTTATAACTCGCATGTATAGGCATATACATGGTTAAAGTCACGTGCATCAAGGGGAATAACATCTACAAGTTATAGGAAGGGGCTATGTAACACAAACAAGCCAATTAAAGTAAAGGACCCCCCAAATGGCAAACCCTTAGCAACTGCCCACCTCCTTTGCATGAACTTGTAAAAAATAAATAAATAAAACCAGCAACTTCCTCAGGGCCCTCGAAAACTTTCTCACTTAAGTGGCCCAGCTGTAATCAAGCTGGTAAGATTATTTTGCTCACAATAGAGTCCCTTGTTGCATGTGTCTTTTTAAATTAGACAACAAGAACCTGGCCACACCCAGACAGAGACCCTGGCCACATCACTATTACATGTCACTTCACTTGTCAACACTACAGCTTTTTCTTATGGTCATGGCAGTGCTAATTTCTTACTTATTATGGATGATAGAAGATCATTTTGACCCCAAACCTGCTTACAACATAAAACAAATGGATCTTAAATTTTGTGAGGCTAGGATAGAAATGAACTTAGAGATAAGCCAATAAAAAGATCTGTGATACAATTAAAATAGAAGCAGAAATGTGTTAAGCACTCTGAGACCCCAGCATAAAAGACTTCAGATGCCAACTAGCGGGAGTTTTGTGAACAGAAGTGTAAATCTACCTGGTAATAATTGTGTGTGGCTTATTCCATATCCTCGTCTATCTCACATGTTCCAATTAGTATGTAACATACTGCTTATTTCTGTAAAAATATTCCTAAAATAAATAACAAAGACAGAGAGAGAGAGAAAGAGAGGATTTCTTGATATGCATAAAACACAGATAGACCACTGACCATCTAGAAGGAGGCCCACTCTGAATTTGATAGCTTTTCCTCCTCTCTGTTTTACAGTCCTAGCCTTCAAGATTACCTCCCTTTGAAACAGAGAAACAAGACTAAAAATAAAAATTAACCAAAACAATTTTTCCTCGTAGTCAGTAATTACATTTCAGTGACTATGCAAATTCACACACAGTTCAGTATTTTTCAATTTGCCTAGCATTTGGTTTTCAATTTCTATGATGAAAAGCTGCTTGTACATTTCAACCAACTCTCCTATCAGTGGTTTTCTAATGCATTCCATTAGTCATTAGTACTTCATGTGAAATACATAAGGTGCTATCCTTCTGCTTAGTTTTATGAAACAACAAAATAAGTGTTGTCATCATTCTAGCTAACTAGATAATGGGACCTGGGAGAACATGAAGAGCTACATCAGAGTAAGTAGTTGGTAACAGGATGCATGCACCTTCTAAAAACCTTATGCCCAAGGAACATTCAAACATGCAGGTAAAATGTTTTCATACTTAGATAAAAGTGTCAAAAGAATAAAATTAAAAGTAAAAATAAAGTACATCAAAAGTCATATATAGAGGCCAAAGAGAGATGGCTCAGAGGTTAAAGCACTTGCTGGTAGAGCTTAATGACATGGGTTCAATCCTCCAGTGCCCACTTAAAATCCAATGTGCAAAAGGTGCATGTGTCTGGCACACCATTCCCTCTCTGTCTGTCTCTGTTCTCTCCCTCTAAATATACTTATAATTTTCTAAATATTTTTTAAAACTCACATAAACCATAGGCCCATATAGTTGACCTTCTTTAGAAGCCAAAACAAAATTTTCAAATAATTATGTCTGAGATAGCTTTAGACCATTGTCCATTCCTTAAACACTCTATAAGTTATTCATTATACTTTGTAAGTATATCAATAAAATTTCTTGTTTTTCTGCTCTCCCTACAATTACTTATTTCATTCTGAATTAGCACCTAAGTTGTTAGGAAAAAGTGTCAAGGCTTGGAGTTGAGCAACAGGGATATCAGCATCAATCAAAACCTCTGGGGAGGGATGGAGAGATGGCTTAATAGGTAAGCAACTTATCTGTGAAGCCTAAGAACCCAGGTTCAATTCCCCAGTACCAATGTAAGCCAGATGCACAGGATAGTGCATGCATCTGGAATTCATTTGCAGTGGTTGGAGGCCCTGAAATGCCCATTTATTCTCTTTCTTGCCCACTCTCTTTCTCTTTCTTTCTCCCTCAAATGAATAAACAAAAATATTTTAAAACTTTGAGGTTGTAGAGATGAATTAGCAGTTAAGGTTCTTGCTTGCGAAGCCCAAGTACACATGTTCAACTCTCCAGGTCCCATGTAAGCCAGGTGCACAAGGTGATGCAAGTGTGCAAGGTTGCACATGTCCACTAGGTGGCACACATGTCTGGAGTTCAAGTATAGTGGCTGGAGGCCCTGGCATACCCACTTTCTCGCTCTCGCTCTCTCTCTCTCTCATAAAATGGTCAGCCTATTCATCTTGCCTCAAATAAATAAGTAAATAAACAAACAAATAAACTCTTGGGGTTTCTGACCCCATCAGGTGGGGAAGGGAGCGTTTGATGGGATTTATGCATTTGTGCTACATAAAACTCAATTGAGATAGACATTAAGTTTAGAAAATTGGCACCAATGCAATGCATTTTACATAACGACACAAATTAATTTTCCCTAATAGAGAATTTCAGTCTGCAGAATCAATTCTCATCAGCAGATTTCAATTTGCTTATTCTCTTATTAATTAGTGGCTTGTTTAAATTCTTAATTCACATTTATTTTATATTTGCATGAGTTGTGTTCTTCATTTCTTGAAAATTTATATATTATAAATACTAACCTCTGTCACTGGCAACAGAATACAGAGACTTCACACATGGGGCTCTAATAGGAAACTCAGCAGGAAGTGCTCACCCTCCTTGATTTAGTGCAAAAATGTTTGAGACACCACATCAATTAGGCAGCCATCCAAAGAATGCAGGTGGCCACTAGATGCTGAAAAGGAAATTAAATCAATTACATCCTATAGCATCTAAAAGCAGCACAAGTCCGCCAGCCTCTTCCTCCCATCCTAGTGAGATCCATTCCAAAGGACTGACCTCCAGAGCTATAAGGTAACAAATGTATGCAGTTTTAAGCAACTAAAATCACCAGTAAATTGTTACAACTAATTAGTTTGCTAGCATAGTGTTATATTAGGAAACTGATCCTCTAGCCAATGACAGATGAAAATACTTGCTGTTTCAGATGGATGACTGAGATGTCTTCCTGTATATGCAAGACAGGCTAGATGTGACTCAGCCTAGATTCAACCTATTTATTGCTTCAGGAAAAGCCACCCACTGAGCCACTCTCATCTTTACATGTCCAGCTCTGCTCCCATGCCAGTAGGACCAGAAGCATCTGCTCAGTCAGCCCAGGCAGTGGACTTGGCCATCTGGGGGCTGGGGCACTTGCAGGGTGCTCGCCCACTACAGAAAGCAAGGCCGCGAGACTCCAGCGACTGGAGGCCAGCAGTGACCTTAACTTCAGTCTGTATTGCAAACTATCGCAGCTCTGTGACGAGCAGCTCTCTGAGTCCTGGGAACTCCTGCTGATGGCATCTCTTGGCTTCATGGTCTGGTCGTCTGTAGATTTCTGAAAGGACTGTAGGACATGGAGGTTTTGTCTTCATTGGGGAAAAGATGGTAGAGACTGATTTCCAAGTCTTGTCTATTTTGCCTATTTTGCATGTAAATCCAAGAAGAGAATAGCTTCTTTTGATGTGAACAAGTAAATTAGTGAATTTGCAATTACGTTTACTCTTAATCTTAGGCTAAATTTTAATAATTAGATCCATTAACTCTCTACCAATGTCAGTGTGTGTGTGTGTGTGTGTGTGTGTGTGAGAGAGAGAGAGAGAGAGAGAGAGAGAGAGAGAGAGAGAGAGAGAGAGAAATACTTTTTGCCTCTGTATTGTATTACCAAATATCTTCCATTAAGGGCACATTAGGGGCTGGAGAGATGGCTAAGTGGTTAAGGCACTTGTCTGCAAGTGTCTAATGACCCAGGTTTGATGTTTGAATAGCCAGTACCCAAATAAAGCCAGATGCACAAGATGGTGAGTGCATATAGATCTCTTCCTCTCTCTCTCTCTCTCTCTCTCTCTCTTTCTCTCTCTCCTGGCAAATAAATACAAGAAATTTTTAATATTTATTTATTTATTTTTGAGAGAGAGAAATATGTAAATAGATAGAAAGAGAGAGAGTGGGTGCGCCAGGGCCTCTAGCCGCTGAAAACAAACTCCAGATGCATGCACCACCATGTGCATCTGGCTTACATGAGTACTGGGGAAATGAACCTGGGTCCTTGGGCTTTACAGGCAAATGCCTTAAATGCTAAGCCATCTCTCCAGTCCTAAAATGAAATATTTTTTTAAACAATTTAAAGAGGTGTTCTGGTTTTATTGGCTAAAGATAAATGCTCACGTAAGTCAAGTATTCCTACTGTTTTTTTAAGCATTAAGGATGTGAACATCCAATGCTTTCAGCATGGTAAAAGTCTTATATTGAATCTTGTGCCTTTAAGCATCCAGGCTCATGTAATTTCTTAAAACTTTTGGGAATCAACTAATATAACACTTTAAATTTAATGAAAAACTCCTATGTCTTCAAATCTAAGCCTAGCACAGGCTTTGCTTTGAACCTATCATGACAGACTATGAGCTCTCAGACTGCGCATCAGAATAAATCCTCCACCCTCTTAAGTTTCTTCCTTTGGGTAATTTATCACACTGTGAGTAGAAAATTATTGACAAAAGCATATCTGCCTTGGGAGGGCTTTAAAAGTGCAGTGTAAGATTCCATATGGGATATTTAGCAAAGCAAATATGAATCTGTGCACAGCATTGACCCAGAGAACTGGAGTGTTGCCCTCACACAGTGTTTGATTCTTGGAGGAAGGCATCATTCCGTAACAAGGAAGTTCACAATGTTATTCTTTATTTATTTATTTATTTATTTATTTATTTGAGAGTGACAGACACAGAGAGAAAGACAGGTATAGAGAGAGAGAGAGAATGGGTGCGCCAGGGCTTCCAGCCTCTGCAAACGAATTCCAGACGCGTGCGCCCCCTTGTGCATATGGCTAACATGGGACCTGGGGAACCGAGCCTTGAACCAGGGTCCTTAGGCTTCACAGGCAAGTGCTTAACCGCTAAGCCATCTCTCAGGACCAATGTTATTCTTTTTTAATGCAATAAACATGAAGAGTCAGTGCAAGTTGTTCTCCTACATTATAGAGGACACAGAGAAATATCACAGAAAGAAAAGTTTCGATTTATTTTTGGTCTGTGTATATATGATGTATGTATGTGTGTGTGTGTGTGTGAGCATGTTCATGTGTGTGAGTGTGAGCACACATGTGTGGTGGCACATGTGTGGAGTTCAGGGGACAACTCCTGAATATTAACCCTTGTTTCCTTTCTTGCTTGAGAAGGTCCCTCACTGTTGACCACTACATTCACCAAACTAGTTGGCCCACATGGTTCTGATGGATTCGCCTGTCTCCACCTCTCTTCTCACTGAAGGCACACTGTGATTGCAGATTCCTCTCACAGCACTCGGATGTCACATGTGCTATGGGAGCTGGCCGCAGGTATTCACAACTGCGTGGCAAGTGCTTCATCCCCTGATCCAGCTCCCTGAGCCCTAGATTAACTATCAAAGCACATAGAATGCATCATTTCACTTAAAGTCGGTTTTCTATAAATGCTCTCTTAGGAAGATATTTAATAAATAATCTCCTCAGAGGAAAACCCAAGACATTCTAAAATGTGAAGTAATCTAAATTTGTATGGATAATCAAACAATACATGCCATGACAATATATCAAGATGGAAAAAAGAGTCATTATAAAGGAAAATATTTAAGTAATCAAAGTTAAAAAAAAAATAAATTGGGCATGGTGAAACATACCTTTAATCCCAGCATTCAGGAGGCAGAGGTAGGAGGATCGCTTTGAGTTCGAGGCCACCCTCAGCCTGGACTACAGGAAGACCCTACCTTGAAACCCCCTGCCCAAAAAAAAGTTAAAAAAATAAAATGCAACTATCAAGTTTTAATTATGTCATTGGTCTAACTTATAAATATCTCTTTGATATTATTTCTTATAATGTGAAGTTTAAGCTAGTGATATAAGTATAGAAAGTGTGTTGATTGAACTGATATAATGAACTTATTTGTTACAATAATTCACAGCTTATTTCTTTCAGACTAAATTGAAAGTTTAGAAAGTTGAAATGTATTAAGCTTTCTAACAATCATAAAAAATAATTTTCTTGCTTATTAGAGATAAATTATTCAAAGTGAAATTATTTTTATTTGATCTCCATGTTATTCTTTTTAAAGTTCATATCCCCATACTTCTTCAGCATCCGGAAAGCTTGCATGATAATTAGACAAAAACATAATTAAGCCAAAGTGTCATGGTGAAATAATCAGTTAAAATAGAATGAGAGGATGGTTATTATAAATAACATGGCTTTGATCACAGTTAATATAGCTGTTGCCATATGCTTATCACTCAAAGGTTCTAGGTAATCATGTTATGAACATGCTAACACTTTTATTGCCAGAACATTTAAATGTCCTTCACCACATGCTGAGAATTCTTTTGTTCATAGAAACCAATGTGTTGGCTTATTGGAGCATTTTAATTTATGCTAATTTTTCTTTTTGGATTCTTACCACTTTTCCAAATATAGAGGAAAATTCTAGGGAATATTTAATGAAGAAAGGTGAAAAATGATACCCCAATACCCACACACATATATATTCAATGTCATATGTTATACTATATGTATGTGAAGTGTATATGTATGCACACACCATTTTAAAAATGTTTTATTTACTTATTTATTTGAGACAGAGAGAGAAGAGGCAGAGAGAGAATGAGCACACCAGGGCCTCCAACCACTGCAAACAATATCCAGATGAATATGCCACCTTGTGCATCTGGTTTACCTGGGCACTGGGGAGTCAGACCTGGGTCCTTAGGCTTAGCAGGCAAGCACCTTAACCATTGTACATGCCCTTTTTAAATGTGTTAAAGAACTCATGAACAAATACACTCAAAACAAGTTAAAATTCAGATGATCAATCTAGACAGTAAGTGATGAGACCGTTGACTGAAAACTTGTCAAAAAATATCAAAATTCATTGAATCAAGTGCTTGCAAAAATCGCACGTTGTTAAAAGTAAATTCATCTTTAAAAATCTGTGTAAAAGCTTAACCACTATCCAAAATGCAATTTCTCCAATTTTCCTCAGCGATTTCTTTTTGAACATGTTAAACAGTCTTATTTCCTATCTTTAATCCCTACCACTTCAATTACATTGAGATATGACCTAGAAAATAGGTCGATCATATATTCAAAAACTAACATTTACTTTTAAATTGAACTTGCAAAGTTTTTTTTTTTCCTTCAAATTTGTGAAGTGGCAGGGTTTTGTTGTTGTTGTTGTTGTTGTTGTTGAGTTGCGAAGAGGTTGTTGAAAGTCCTTTATCATTTTTAAAGTGACACATGAATAAATGAAAATGATAGACAAAATGGTCGGTCAGACTGCCCAGGGTTCTGCACTGCTGAGCACCATGGATCTCCTCCTTAAGACTGTGCAGCTTTTCTTGTGTTCTGCCACTGAGATCTGTTAGGACGCTGAGCAAACCTACACTTTGAGTGCTGCAAATTTCACAGCCTAGGACCTTCATTCCCATCAACTTTGACCTTATTTCTGCCAGGATATGATAAGAAGCTACAATGGGACAAAAAGTCAGGAAATGAAATTCCATGAGGAGGGGAAGAGATAGCTGCCAGTGAGGAAGAGATTTTGTGATAGAAGAGTTTCAGCAAGCTCTACTTACCTAGCACTGAGACCACTTAGGACCGACCTTCCTGCCCCTTCTTGAATGCTAAGAATCTTGCATGGTGAGCACTGACCCCAATCAATGCACATGAATGTGTGGATGGAGGAGGAATGGAACTGAAAGCCAGCTCCTGAAATGCATACAGCCCGTGGCGCCCCTTCAATAGTAATGCATCGTGTGAAATAGGGTGACTGTAAATGGAGCTCAAGCTTGAAAACTGCAAACACTTGCCAAGGATAGAAGGCTTTAATCAGCCCTAAATCATCATCAAATCCAACCACCACAGATTTCAGTTATTGGTGTCTTGCCAGTAAAAATCAGCAGTCTAATTCTTTCCTGGCTAATGCAAAGGTTGGAGGGTTGTAGGTACTGTCAAAAACAGTATCTTGTGGGAGGAAAAAAATTATAAATTATTTTACCTGCTATATAATTGTATAAAATGGTGAATGTTCAGGTATACTATGAGGTGTTTCACTACATGGATATCTTAAGAAACTAACAATTTTATCCTTGTGGAATTCAAAAAGTACTAAAAGTTCTGCTAGCTATAAAGATATGGAAGCCAGAAAGAGAAGCACCACAGAAATCTCAATCTAGATTATTTAAGTCAATTGTCTGTCATTTCTTCATAATAGAAGATTCATGATCCCCCTTTTTTTCTAGCTTCACCTTTGTTCTTTGTAGTCAACCTTCTAATAAAGAACACATCAGAACTTCTTACTACTAACTATAACTTCCTACACAGCGATCAACATTTCTCCATTTCCTATCCCTTACTCTCTCCAGCCTCGGATAAGCACAATCCTATTCCAAACATCTATAAGATCAACTTTGTTGGTTAAATATTCCACTTGAGAGTAAGATCATCACTACTGATCTATATGTGGCTGCCTTATTTCATTTAACCTAACAATCTTCAGATTCCTCCATTTGTCACAACAAAAGTGAAAACTGGCAAACAGGATTTCATCAAACAAAGAGAATCCTACATAGCAAAGGGAGCCATTAACAGCGTAAAGATAGCCAACAAAATGGAAGCAATTGGAACCTAGCAAATTTTCTAGGGAACTAAAACAACTCATGGCTACAGAACAACAGTATTAAAGATGGAAAAAAAAATTGAGTATACAATGCTTCAAAATACGTTTTATACCCTACTGCTGAATACTTCACACGCCCGAGCAGCAAAGTCACTGAGAAATCAAGCTGGTGCTGAGCAGGAAACCTTCTCCTTGTAGACCAGCCAACTGAAAGCTGGAAAAAGCCGCACTGTACGTAGCCCTATGGGAGACAGAAGTCATCAGCAGTGAAAAAAAGTGGACACTGGAAGACTCAAGTTTGGTTAGACAACCCAAATGACCAAACAAGTGCAATAGTGGCATGTCTGCTCTGGGAGAAACCAACAATGCTCAGATTGGACTGAAGGCCTGCTCTATAAGAGGGAATACATGCCTGGTACTGAAAACCTAATCAAAAGCCTATGGCAGGGGAGGTCATGAGCCTTAGGGGTATGAAGCCAGCTCTTGTCTGGATAAATGTATATATTATTCTCACCAAACTGCCCTAAAAGCACTACACTTAATGTACATATTCAAATATTAATGCTACTTTCACTCTGGTTAGAAAAGCTTCTCTTTTCAGATGGTGATGACCACTGGGATGACCCAGAAGGCAACATAGTGCTGAGAAGAAGGGATGGAGAAGTGTCCAGCACTGAAACATCTCACACCCTCCAAGGCTCAGGGTCCATTGCGGAAGAGGTGGCAGAAAGAATGTAAGAGCCAAAGGTACCACTCCTTACAAAGCAACTGTCCAAACAGAATTTGGCCTCAATATCCATGACTTCACAGTGCCTATCAATACCTACATAAGACCCTCATAATAGGATGATGACATCAAATTAAAACAGAAACTAGGGCCGGGCGTGGTGGCGCACGCCTTTAATCCCAGCACTCGGGAGGCAGAGTTAGGAGGATTGCCGAGAGTTCAAGGCCACCCTGAGACTCCATAGTGAATTCCAGGTCAGCCTGGGCTAGAGTGAGACCCTACCTCAAAAAAAAAAAAAAAACAAAAAAAACAGAAACTAATGGAGAGACAGAGGGGATATGATGAAGAGCAGAGTTGTGAAGGGGAAAATGGGGGAGGGGAGGGAAATATCATGGATTATTGTTTGTAAGTATAAAAGTTGTCAATAAAAAAAGGAGTCTTATAATGGCTGATATATGAAAAGATGGTATCTTTAATCATTAGAGTAATAAAAATCAATAATCCACCCAGTAAGACTGACTATTACTAGGTAACTAATGATAAGAGGTGCTGACAAGGCGTGAATAGGGAATCCTGGCATACCATTGGTGGGAATACAAATTAATACAGTACTTAGAGGGCATGGTATACAGACCTCCCAAAATTAAAATTGAATTTCTATATAATGTAGAAATATCACTTCTGGGTATATATACATCTTCTAGAATGTGGTCTGTTTTTTTAATTTACAAGTATACACCGCCATTCTTAGAGTTTTTTGTTTATGTTTTTTTTATCTTTTGTCCAGGTTTTTTTGCATTTGTATAAGCATGTTGTGTGTGTGTGTGTGTGTGTGTGTCTATGCCAGATTGATGTCTAGTGTCTTCCTTGACTGTTGTCTTCTTTACTTACCATGGCAGGAACTATGACTAGAGCGCACAGCTCACCGATTTGGCTCGTAGCCAGCTTGCGCCGACATTCCCTTCCCCTGCCCTATGAGCTCTGGGTTTACAGGGAGTCTTCATGCCCACTACATATTTATGAGGGTGCTGGAGCATCTGAGCTCTGCCCTTAATATTTGTGCAGCAAGCACTTTAGCCTTTCCACCATCCCCACAGCCCCACATGAGCGTTTTTAATACCAACCTATAATACTCGGCAGTTGTACGTGCTGCAAACATTGGGCTCTTAGCAGTTGGGCTGCAAACCCTGAAGGGACATATAGCAGTGAGTTTTACCTGCACAGTACAGATGATTGTTCTACCTAAATAGGAGTCTTTAGTTGGATATACATGAGGCAGATTTATAAAAGTTCTCCAATTGAAAATGGTTAGAGGATTTGTTGATAGATTACCATGAGAATCTGGGTCAAGTAAATGAGTTTGCATCCTCATCATAATATTAACAGGTTATCCATGAGTAATTGAGCAATTCTTGCAGACAACATATTTGCTTTGAACCAATACTAAAATGATCCAATCTGGAATTGCAAAGAGAATCGCTAAAAGGGGGATGTGTTCTCCTCCCTTTGAAATCATGTCATTATCTTGCTGATGTTTAATGTATTTTAAATGGAAGCACATCTCAAACTACTTACTATGTGAAATAACTAGTCCTGTTCTCTATCTTTCTCCCTACTACAGAGAAAAAATATGCACATGAGTTATAAAATAAATCATGTAAGAACATTTGATGAATTCTAAGACAAGAAAACCTCCAAGTTTTATTTTACTTATTTAATTTTTAAATGTTTTCACTTAATTTATTTAATTTTGAAATATATTCATTGTATTTATTTATTGCAATGAGAGGAACAGAGAGAGAAAGAGCACACCATGACCTCTTGTCACTGTAAAAAAAACAAAGACAAAAACAAAAAAAACCCTCCAGATACACCATTTTGTGCTGCTAGCTTTACATGGATACTGGGGAACCAAAAACAGGTGGTCGGGTTATGAAAGCAAGCACCTTTAACTATTGAGCCATCTCTCCAACCCCATCATTTAATTTTTGTTGTTCTATAAACAGAATGTATGTCATACCAGAATATAATAAAATAAAGATAAAAAACTAAAATGAGATAAAAATGAAAGCTACTCATATTTTATCACCCAGCTACAGATAATGTTATCTATATTTTAGTACAAAAAGTCTATAAGATTGTTTTTGTTTCTTCTATGGCTTTACATCAAAGCAAATATATATATATATATATATATATATATATATATATATATTTTTTTTTTTTTTTTTTTTTTTTTTGGTTTTTCGAAGTAGGTTCTCACTCTAGCCCAGGCTGACCTGGAATTCACTATGGAGTCTCAGGGTAGCCTTGAATTCATGGCAATCCTCCTACCTCTGCCTCTCCAGTGCTGGGATTAAAGGCATGTGCCACCATGCCCAGTAGAACAAATAATTTTTAAATTGTCAATTTCTTATAAATTTAAAAAAAAATAAGTAACATCTATGTTTCTTAGGTCATTAGATGCTAGGGATATTTTATGATTTTCAGATTGTCCTCTGTGGTTCTAGAGTGTGTGGATGAAAACCAATTGGTTTATGTCAATATCAACCAGATATTGACAAGTCATTAAAGAGTGAGACCAGGAAAGAATTACACAAGACATTTGAAAATGGGAATGAAAGACTTACTTTCTTTCTCTAAGCAGTTTATTGAATTAAAATATAGTATTGGAGTTAGGCCCATAGCTCAGTAGATTAAACACCTGTGTGAGTAGCTAGGTTCAGATCCACAGCAGCCACCTAAAAGTCAGGGCTGGTGATGCATGTGTGCAATCCCAGTAGTGGAAAGGCAGCAGCCGCAAAAGGATATGCAGGGCTTGCTAACTAAATAAGTCCAACTGAATTGACAGCTGAGCGACAGGTTCGGTTAGAGACCCTATCTTGAAAGGTAAGATGGAGGATGATTGAGGAAGACATCTGATGTTGAACTCTGGCCTTCACAAAAAAAGCAAACATGTACACCTACATCCATACACATGTGCATCCACACACATCTAAACACACACACGTATGTGCACCCACACACTTGTAATGACACATACCAACATAACACACATGCACATGCAAGATATATTAGTGGAATAAACATATCCACAACATAGGTACCTTGATATGTTCTTCCAGAAATAAGCCATATGGAACTGGCAAGTTGATTGGAAACTTAACCAGAAAGCATTGTCAGCATATTATAGATGTTTGCCTAATTGTATCCATGAGGCCATCAGGTAAATGTTTTTCTAAACCTAATTACCGCATCTTCAATAAATATGTTAATAGAGCCTCTTTAATTTGAAAGTTCTAAAGTTAAAATCACAAGTTTGTGGTGCCACGGGTCCCCATAAACTTCCATCATTCCTTCCTACAAAATACACAGTTTAATGGTCCCTTCACCCTCATGAACACATTTGCTCACTACGCTTTACAGGTGGTTTTGAAAATAAATAATAAAAGTTACCTCTGTTTTTCAATGCATATGACTCCTTATTCTGTATAATCCTTAATATTTGTTTCAATACTAAATGTAGTGGCTGTGTAATGTTTATTACATTAAAAAAATGATATTTTTGCTTAAGCTGGCAGAACTTTGGGGAAAACCTTTCTTTGAGTCTGCCAAATTCAACTGGAAGAAAATCAACACAAAATTATAGGACTCACGAAGTCTACATAAGCATTAACACAAAATAACCTGCCTTTGTTTTTTGGGGATTTGTTTTGAGAGCATTTTGTCTCTCATGCCTCCCTGTGCTGCATTTTCATTTTCTGATGCTGTCTTGAGTAAAGAAAGCAGCTAGTGTAAGGCTGTCCATTGCCAAAACCAATTTCATTGGTAAAATGTGAAGTTGAGCTTTCAAATATTTAATTATGCATGAAATTATAGAAGGGATATTTAACAAAGTAAGGCTTATATCAGAACAAATAAATTTTCATAAACAAACAGCTCCTTATCCAGTTCAAATCAGGATATATATATATATATATATATATATATATATATATATATATGAATGACAGAATACAGTGTGTTTTGTGACTACTTACCTACAAAATCTTGTCTCCAAAAATTTCTAAGGGAATCACAAGGTCTGTTGAAGCCTCTCTTATTTTTTATTTATTTATTTTATTTTATTATTTTATTTATTGGTGTTTTGAGGTAGGATCTTGCTCAAGACCAGGCTGACCTGGAATTCACTATGTAGTCTCATGCTGGGCCTTGAGAGGCCCGGATGTGAGGCCTAGTGGAACTTCTGAGCCTAACTGCCTCCGCCCAGCTGTGACTCAGCAGGGGCTTGGCCCCTGGCCTGCCATTTCCACACAGGAAGTTAGAACTCCTGCCTGTGGGCACTTAGAACTCAGCAGGGGGCCAAATGGCCTCTGGCCTGCCACTTGTGCAGAGGAAGTTAGAGTCTCATGCGCGCTTACAACCAATCATCTCAAAGGTCGCAGTGTGCTATCGGCCCTCACCTCTCACCCCACCCTAAAGTCTCCCCTTCTGCTCAACATTATATAAACACCCGCCTATTACAATAAAGTTGAGCTCCTGCTTTGAAAGGACTTCCCACTCTTTTTTCTCTGGTGGCCAGGAGAGGTTTCTGGATCGTCCAACGCTCATCACCTCTCAACCCCTGAGAAATAACCAGCATGCCTGGTTCTTCCCTTGGCACTACCTGAGCGGGAAGGAGCCCAACAGTCTCAGGGTAGCCTCGAACTCAAGGTGATCCTCCTAACTCTGCCTCCCACATGCTGGGATTAAAGGTGTGCGCCACCACGCCCGGCCTGTTGGAGCTTACACAAAGTACTAGCATTACCCTCGAAACTTAGGTCACTTTGCTTCAGACCTAGCTGTTGCAAGGCTGTGATTCCTGGTGAGATTTGCTCTGAATGTAAAGGTGGATAGGTTCTTAGGACGAGGCATCCAGTGCAATCCACTGCAAGTGCATGACTGGATCACAGTTAAGCACTTGAGCCAGGTTAGAATAATCACAACGACTCAAAAAAAAAAGGTGTGCTTAGAAGTTAAGAAGTTAGAATAAAGGCTTTCTCCAGAAGACATTTTGTGCAATAGTAGAATACATATCATTGAAGTGAGAGGGTTTACTCTCTCCTAAGGATGGACCTCACTTTGAATAAATCACTATGCTTTTATGACCTTCTAGCAGAGTCAAGGTGAGCCTCAAAGTTAGAGGAGCTCTGTAGTACTTAATCAGTCATTAGGTTGGTTTCCCTGAAGAATCAGTGTCAAGTGAGAGGCTGTAAGTGCTGTTGATTTGGTTTCTTTTCTTGCTTTTTGGAGAAATTATTGTATTAATGTCATAAATCACATGCCGTATAATGACATCTCGGGCAATGGCCGACAGCATATGTGTCAGTGATTCCATCAGATTCTAATGGAGCCAAGAGTCCTGTTGTGTATTTTCCTACATCCTTTTTATTTAGTAATGTACAAGTATACAAATGCTTATCCTTAATGCAATATGATAACATGTTATGCAAGTTTGAAGCATAGGAGCTGTGGCTACCTATATTATCAAATCCAGATGCATAAAGTGGTCTTATAGACTAGATTTGTATAAGAATACTGACACATGTGGTGGTTTGAAGGCAAAATGCCCTTGATAGCCTCATGGTTTTTATGATTAAGCCTGATGTCCAATACCTAGCTTGTGGAGCCTTTGGGAGGTAGACCCTGCTGGAAGAAGTGTATCATTTGATCTGGACTTTGAGGTTTATTACTCCAGCCCACTGAGTGACCTCACTTCTGCTGCTATTTCTGAGGAAATGTGACAAGATGTGATACCTGACCTCTATTCTGCCATGTTTTCTCAGCCATGATGAAACTTGACCTCAAAATTAGAAAGAGAAATAAACTTTATCCTTCCATAAGGTACTTTTTCAGGTGTTATTATTATTATTATTATTATTATTATTATTATTATTATTACAATGAGAAGGTAAATGATATACACATAGCCATGCTGGAAAACAGAAGGGGTTTCTGCCTACATTGAACTAATGTCACTGGCATTAACTATAGGTGCAAAAGAAATTTAGAAACAAGTCTTAATTTAATTGATTAATTAATTTATTTATTTTAGAGAAGGGGCCAAATAGAGAGAGAGAGAGAGAGGGCTTGAGCCACTTTATGCATCTGGCTTATGTGGATACTGGGGAATTATACCTGGGCCCTTAACCACTAATCCATTTCTCCAGTCCAAAACAAGCCTTAACTTAGTATGACCTTCATTTCTCTTTTCAGGGAGGAAAAGAAAACATGACAAGAGTCTACCTAGTCAGAGTCCTATTGAGAGGATCATATGACTTATATTCAGTGCTAAAAATCAAGTCATAAAAGCCATAATTTCAAGCATATTTTGCTTTTCCTGATTACAATTTTCCCTTGAAACATTCTCAAATGAAGACCACACATTTGCTGAAATTTCTACATTTAAATGTTTTCAGAGGAGAAATGTTCAAGCTATCCTTAGACACACTTTCAATATCCAAGAAAACAATAGTATTCACAATTTTCATGCTATAATCTCCAGGTTGTAGTCTATCCAACTAGATCATGAATTCCTGGACGGTAAGGGGGTCACATTTTATTTATATCCCTACCCATAGTTTCAGGAACATGATAGGTATTGATTAAGACTATAAAACCACTAGGTGCCACTGACCTGCTCTATGAGAAGTTATACATGTTATTCAACATTCACAATGACATTGATGGTGCCAACAAATCTCCACTTATTATGAGAGGTCCCATGCTCCACAGGAATTGGAGTTCTACTAATTTTAATGCCATTTGAATTTCTTCCAACTAGATTTCACATACTTAAAACATTGCTCTAATGTGATCTTTTTTTGTATTTTTCATAGCCTTTTGAGTACTTGCACAGCAAATTTTGAAATCAAGGTGAAGCATGTGATAGTTCTCAAACTAGTGGGGTACATTTTATGTGACACCCTAAATAAACCAATGCTACCGTGTTGTGCTTGTGGAGGGCCAGATTTTTCAAAGAAAGGACAATGTGTTCTCAATATGCAAAGCCACCTGGAATGAGAAATTTGACACCAATAGGAAGAAATACTGTGAATCACTTGTCAGCTTCTTTGTAGTGACGTATTTATCTTCTCTTTGAAACTTGCTTCAGAGGAGCTCAGAGAGTGATTATCTCATTGTCATCATGCATTTTAATTTTACTACTTTCCTAATTAATGATACTTGGAAGCACTAAATATCTGAATAGCCCAACTTTATATACTTGGCTTTCTTCGTTACATTCTTTATAAGAAATTAATATCCTTTTTCCTACACATTAAAAACATTTCATAGTTCAAAGAAAAACTTGGAGGAAAGAAAACCAAAGAACCTTCCTAGTAATTTGCATATAGCAGGTCCTAGCCCTTCTGTTAGCGATAATATAAAATTATGGTAACTGGCAACTTGTGCGCTTTGCAATCTGTTCTGCCCTCCATACAGAACTTCACGCTAATGTACTATTTATTGCTCCATGGGTTTTAGGAATTTTCAACTTTGTTCTTTGTTTTCCAACTTGAGTTTTCTGCCTCTGAAAAAAAGTTCTAGCTTGAGAAAACCAGGGACAAGTTTTTTTTACCCCAAAAGCAGCTTCCCTCCTTGAGAAAACCAGTGATAAGGTCTTCTACCCGAAAAGCAGCTTCCCTCCTTGAGAAAACCAAGGACAAGGTCTTCCACCTGAAAAGCAGCTTCGCTCTTTGGAAGCACACTGCTTTCTACGTTGTTACAGCATTGTGGGTGTCAGTCAATGCAGGGAGCCAATCACCAGCTAAGAAGAAAGACTGTCAACAAAATAAAGGCACTTAATGAATCTAGTGTACCTGTCTGAAAACATGAATCTGCTGCAGAATTTGTCAGCCTGTTCTCTCTGAGTCACTCTTTTAAATTAATTCCACTTAAAGTCCATCCTGCTCAGAGATTCAGAGCGTAGGTATGGTTAGCAAGGTTAGAAGGATGCCTGTGGTAAACAAGTCTGCACAAATCAACTAATGCCATATTCCCATAAACACTAGCTTTTGCACATACCTTGTAGAATTTTAATGCCCTAACATACCATCCCTTAGAACACAAACCCATCTTTCTTAATGCAGTTCTGGTTTTTGGACACAATAGAGTTTTTACATGTATAACATCACAATCACAACCTAGCCAGGGTATTTCAAACACAATGGTGAATTCACATTTTTTAAGTCAAAATTAGGAAAGGGTGAACCAATGCATGGTATCACTATCAAACCTGTAAAAGTCCATATGTTTATATCACAGATATAGTTTAAAGGCAAGATAGCCTAATGGGTAAGATGTAGTTATAAACGTCACTTCTTCATATTGCTTGAAAATCTACAAAATGTAATGATTTTACTTCCCATTATAGCAGCAGTTACATAACAGGTCATTATAGTTCCAATTAGAATCTAAATCCAAACGTAGGAGGATATAACATCCTGAGAAACACCAAAGGAGTACATCAGCCTCTAGCAAATTTACACTCATTCAGAATAATAATTACAAGTTATTCCAAATAAAGTTGGTAAAATAAAGTTGAGTACAGGTCCAGGCTACTAAGACAAGGAAAACATGCAAGTTAAAAGCATAGAGTCAATATCAGGCCCAACACTGCAAAGAGCTGCCCGTCGACACGTATTCTCACAGCAAGAAGGAAGCAAAACAAAGGCATTCAATCAATGCAGTTTAAAAATCCATCAGAGAGCAGAGGTCACAGGGGAAATGGCCACGATGACAACTGAAGCGCCATGAGAATGCTGAGAGCCCAGGGGTCAACCGAGGTAGCATTTGGTGACACAAGTCATACCAGCAACGTTTAACAGTTATCTTGAATGGTTTTTAGATTCTGTGAGCAAATGAGTTTGAGAGTTCACAGCTCATCAGTAAGCATGGTGATAGTTGAAAATTTTGTCTCATCTGTGATTGTAGAAGAAATGTTTTTAGCTTTCCCCCATTATGCATCATCTTGGCTGTGGGCCTGTCATATGTAACCTTAATTATGTGGAGGTATACCCTCCTCTTCCTAGTTTCTTCTGACTTTTCCCATGCAAGAATGGTGTTGACTTTTGTAAGAGGTTTTACTTTTACCTATTTTAATGATTATGTAATTCTGTTTTTAAAATTTTATTTGCTTGCATTTCAGACAGGATCTCATGTAGCCCTGGCTGGCATCCAACTCTCTCTATGGCAGGGAGTGACCTTGATCTTCCTGCCTGTACCTCCCAAGTGCTGGAACTGCAGGTGTGCTCCACACACCTGGCCAATTATGTGATCCCTGTCCTCAGCTCTGTTTATGTTCTGCATTACGTCCATCAATTTGCATATGTTGAACGATTCTCACTGTCCTGGAATGAATCCAATTTGATTATGGTGTAGGATCCTTCTAATGTGCTTTTGAATTCAGTTTGAAAGTATTTTATTGAGAATTTTCAATTTCCTGTGAACATAAATCATGTCTCTATTTTCATTTTATCCATACCACCTACCACAACCTTGAGTTTCATTTTCGACTCACTAAATAATTGTGAAATAAAATTAGACTAAACAATCTCAGAAAGTTGCATAGGTTCTAGCAATAGATTAGAGTACCATGGTCCATTTAAAGGAAATTCTTGGGACTGAGCCAGTAGGTCAGCAGTTAAAGCTGATGGTTTGGGTGCAATTCCCCAGCCATGCATGGAAAGCTAAATGGGTACTCATGTGTGGCATCAAGAGGCCATGGCATTCCTTCTCCCCAACACACAGGAAAATAAATACATGAATGATTTTAAAAAGGAAGATTATCATTTCATCACCCACCTTCTCAAACAAACATAATTAAGTATCTTCTGCCCTTTAAAAGGATGTCTAAATGTCTCAGACTTCTTTTTTTTCTACATTAATCATGCCCAAGATGCTCAGGTCTTCATCATCTTGCCCTAACCCCTTATGTTTTCCACAGTCACTCACGCTAAAATACTTCAGAAAGGACTAGCACTTTTGCACATAGTTTCAGTTTAACAGAACCCAGAGCCTCATCCAATGATAAAGCATCTACAACAAGGTTTTGCTCCTTAAAAAGCAAAATCTAACTGCCATTTTGGTCTCCCTTTATTTCTGGTGTGTGTTTGGATACTGCACGTGCATGGTCATGAAAGGGTGAGCTTGCTCATGTCACAGTGTAGATGTGGGAGGCAGGGTAACTGGTTTTGATCTTAGCTTGTCACTTGTTTGGGGCAGGGCTTTTTGTTCACCATGTTGGTCTAGGGAGCTTCAAGGAATTCTCCAGTCTCCTCCTTTCTCCCCAGGAGCAATAAAGGGATCATAGATGCATGCCACAGAACCCAGCTTTTATGTGGGTCCTGGAGATCTGACTCAGATACATGGCAAATGCATGACCCATTGAGCCCCCATTATTCTCTTTATAGGAGTTCATACAAGTTTTTTAAGTGTATGTACATGGGTCCTTTGTCAGATATGAATCTTACAAACATCTCTCACAATATGACAATGTTCTCTTAGGTTTTTATTTTTATTATTATTCTCTCTCTCTCTCTCTCTCTCTCTCTCTCTCTCTGTGTGTGTGTGTGTGTGTGTGTGTGTGTGTGCGCACGCGCACGAATATGTAGGGTGCACACCAAGGCACATGTATGGAGGTCAGCAGACAACCTCTAAGAATTTGTCCCCTTCCCCCATATTCTTTTCTTAAGACAAAGACACCTTTGTTGCCTTTTCTGTTGTTTATTTGTTTTGTTTATTTTTACTTGTTTGTTTATATTGTGCTTGCTTCAGAAGTTTGGTGATGAAATGATAGGGAATCTTCCTTTTCACAGTTACTTATGTGAATCTTCCTTTTCACAGTTACTTATGTATCTGTTTTCCTGTGTGCTGAGGAGAGGGCTGCCCAGGGTCTCCATGTGTGCCACACTTGCTCACCTGCACGTTTCTAGGCTCCCATGGCTCCTCTTCCCACTGCCACAGGCTCACTGGGGTCACAGATATGCACCACTTTGCATTCAGCTCTACACGGTGCTGGAGAGTGAGTCTTAGGTCAGCAGGCTTGCAAGGAAGCATCTTTCACCACTGAGCCATCACCCTAGACCAGTCCCTCTGGGTTACTTTTTGAATCAACAAAAGGAGCCAAATATGAATCACCTCCCATAGTCTATTTGTCCATGGCTAGTGTTTTGTGTCTGTGGTAAAAGAAATTACTTATTCAAGTCCTTAAAGATATCTTATTTTCTAAAATAGGTCTCTTCTTATAACTTGGAATTTTTAATGCCTTTGATGTGAACATGGTCTCATTGGGGGCTCAATGTAGTTTGCACATAGGGACATTCACATTAGATTTAATCACACCCTGCCTGCCTTTGCACATTTACTGTTTATCATATGAGCTATGTCTTATCCTAGGCTACCCTAGCAAGCAGAGACTAAGCCAAACACTTCATCTAAAGATGATTTATGTAGAAAGTTATTCCAGGAAACTAAGTCTAAGAAGAGTGAGGCGTGGAAGGAAGGAAGGTCAATTGGCAGGAGGAGCATTGCTGCTCGTCGCTGTCCCTGGGGCTCAGTCTGAAGGAAAGTGTAGAACATATCTCGGCATTGTCTCCCATGACATGAAAAGAAGTATATTTATCTCTTGGTCCACATTCTCCTGATTAAATTACATTAAGACTGTTAAATCTTTTGTGACATCATGAGCCTGGGGAAATGGGATACTGCCAGAGTCTCCCATAGTAACAGAGAAGGCCTGAGGCAGAAAGAACAGATCCATCAGACAGATGAGCTGAGGTGTTAATGGCCACATCTTCATGAGGCTGGCTTCAGAAGTGGCTGAAATTAAAAAAAAAAAAATGGACTGAGGAGATATAAAATAGGATATGTAGAATGCTGAGTAAGTTCGCCTTTATATCAATTGGGAATGCTTTGGTCCATTTCATAACAGAAACTTGTAGTAGCCAGCTGTAATCCATAAGGTATTTAATACAAAGATCTGACATTCACTACCTTTTTGAAGTTGTAATTGATATATGACCCAGACACAGTGCACTTCTCTCACCTGTAGTCAATTCCTCAGAAATAACAATCAAATCGAATGGCCAGTCACACAGACAATCAAGGAGGTAATAATGTTTGGGGACAAGACACCAAATATGTACTACTACCCTTTACACTGAAAAATGAACCGTTTTAATTGTTGACAGCTGGACATTGAAAAAAAAATTATCTGTATCATTATTCATTGTGGTGCTGTAGCCTAAGGATTTCATTTACTTAGTTAAATTGCAGTTCAGTGCTCAAAGGCCATACCTATAGTATGACACACTGTTCCCTGGCTACAACTGATTGATCCAACAAAAGACTTCTGACCCAGTTAAATCAGTCAGAGTCTTCAAAGGAAATATTACATTGTCATCATACCATAAGAGAAATAGAAATTTACTGTCAGATAAGTCTTGTTAATGCCAACTTCCCAGAGAGAATGCCAGTAAACTTCTGAAGGAGTCTCTCTAAGGACCTCAGAAGGCTACCTTTATTTTCCTTTCTGAGAGTTTGCTTGTTAAATTTCTTTAATCAGATTTTTCATTCTATTTAAGGTTCATAGAACTGTGTATTCTTATGTCCAACAAAGAGGTCTAAGAAATAATAATAATCTGTGTTTTAAACATTTAGATGAAAGCTGGGTGTGGTGGCACACACCTTTAATCCCAGCACTCGGGAGGCAGAGGTAGGAGGATTGCCATGAATTCTAGGCCACCCTGAGACTATAAAGTCAGCCTGAGCTAGAGTGAAACCCTACCTCAAAAAAAAAAAAAAAATTTAGATGCGCATTAGAGTACAGTGACATCTTTCCTTTTAGGGTCTTTATTTTCTCCACTATGCTTCTACTAATGAATGAAATGATGGCATCTCTTTTCAGCTCCCCCCTTACATGATGTCATATATATATATGTGAAAAGCATCTGTATGTTGGTAAGTCTATTTTGGGTGGCAAACAACCTGTGACAGTTCATCTCAGAATTAGAAGCATATCTCTGAGGGGTGGGGTTCCAGGAGGAAGACCCAGCCTGCATGTGGGTGGCATCCCATCATGGCCTGGCATCCTGAGCTGCAAAAACAACGAGGAGATGAGCTGATACCATCTCTCTCCACTTCATGACTGTGGACTAAATTCAGCTAGCTTCTTCCTGCTCCAGGAGACATGCCTTCCACTCCATAATGGAATCTCACCCCTTGAGCTACAAACCAAAATAAACCTTTCTTCTTAAGTTGCTTTTCTTGGGCATTTTGTTACAGTGGGAACAGTAGCTAACATAGTGTCGATAATTGCAGGGGAAGAGATTGAGTAAAGGAAAGGTGGGGAGAGGGCTAATCAAAATCTAAGAGGATATAAATAAGTCATATGGAAACCGATTTTTTTGCACAATGGAACACTCAGGAGCCATAGATTGTTACTAGAAAATTTTCAGTGCCAGGGATGGGATACCTTCCAGTGAGTTGTTGGTCATAGAGGTCCCTGATGCCCCCCAAACATTACAGGCCATTACAGTGGCCCTTAGTTTCCCGCCAGGAATAGATAGTAAGACCCTCTTGCTGAAGACTCCACATACTTGGGCTGCAAGACCACTGAGAAATCCTGCTGGGACTGAGCTAATAACTTCCTCCATGTAGACCAGCTGACAGAAAGCTGGAAGAAGCCATTCTGCATGCAGTTCAATGGGAGAGAGAGAAATTACCAGTGAAGATACTCAACAGAGAACATTGAAAGCCTTATCTTTTGCCAGCCAGGCCAAATGAGCCAATGGGTACAATAGTGACACGTCTGTCATGGTGGAAACCAACTGCCCTCTAACTGGACTGGAGGCCTGCTCCATGGGAGGGAATACATCCCTGACACTGGAAAACCTAAAACAGGGGTAGTCATGAGACCTAGGGATGTAATGTCTGCTGCTGTCTGGCTAAATGTTTATACTATGCTCATCAAACTACCTAGTAAGCACTTATCTTAATGTTCATACCCATATATTAATGCTACTCTCAATTTTGGTAGAAAATCTTTTCGTTTCAGATGGCAGTAACCTTGGGATGACACAGAAGGCATGAAGGGTGGGATGCTGGGAAGAAGTGACAGGAGTGCTCAGCACTGCAATATCTCTATCACACCTTCCAAGGCTCAGGGTCCATTGTGGAAGAGGTGGTGGAAAGAATGTAAGAGCCAAAGGAAGGGTAAGACTCCTTTTGGCCTGGATGTCCATGCCTTCACAGTGCCTGACACTACCTACACAAGACCATCAGAATAGGAGGCAAAGGTCATGACATCAAAATAAAAGAGAAACTGATTGAGAGGGAGAGGAGATATGATGGAAAATGGAGTTTCAAAGGGGAAAGTGGGAGGAGGGAGGGCATTACTATGGGATATTGTTTATAATCATGGAAGTTGTTAATAAAAATAAATAAATTTTTAAAAAGAAAAGAAATAAAAATAAAAATGTATACTTTGAAAGCAATTGTACTGAACAAGTTTTGTGTGGAGTATTGTTTGGTATATAAATAATATTTCCTTCAATAATTAAGCTGAAGAAATACTAGCTAATCAAATGACTTCAAGGCCAGACTTCTCAGCCTATAACATTCAGTGCATGTCATAAATCTTCGACAAGCAGATCCTCTGTTGAAAAGTGTTCCAGATTTATTCGACATGTAACACTTTTCTTGAAGAGAATCTGTAAGGATTTGGGTTCTGAAACACCGACTTTATGCAGTGTGCTTATCAGATGGAAAGGGATTTCTGAAGTTCAATGCTGGATCCTCATCACATTTGAACATTTGAGTTCTGTAACATTGTGCTGCATACTACATGAGTGAGGAAGTAGCCAGACTTGTGTCTGTGTGAATGAATTGATTTGGCAGATGTATAAAGTGACACCATTATCCCCATGAGAAGATTTGATATGACTATCTCATATTAGTTCTGGCAAATATAGACCTGAAAAAAATATATAAACATTTCCAAAATCTTGGGAATATTTTAGAAGTGGCAAGTTTCTAGAATTTGATTTACTTGACCAAAGAGCAAAATATCTTACAACCCACTGATTTAATGTAAGTCTAATGAAGGAGAGATTCCAGAGTCCAATGGTCTCTTACTAATTCTGAGCCTCTAGTGCCTTGTGAAGTTACGGACAGTTTCACAAACAATATTCGATGCAATTGTTATAGAAAAAAATCATTATTAACTGATGCTGTGATTAAATGCAGTTTTGCCTTATGTCCTTTGAGATAATTAATATGTTATTAACTCAAGACATATAAAGTGGCTAAGCCCATCAGCATAAACAGCATTATATATGTCAGCTGAATGACAGCTCACACAAGGGTTTTATATTTTATTACACCTCTTCTCTGTGACGTAAATAGCAATGTTGACACCATCTGATTCTGCAGACTAAGAAAATAAGACAGAGAAAGGTGAAATGGCATGCCTAAAAAAGATGGGCTGGAGAGATGGCGTAGTGGTTAAGCGCTTGCCTGTGAAGCCTAAGGACCCCGGTTCGAGGCTCGGTTCCCCAGGTCCCACGTTAGCCAGATGCACAAGGGGGCGCACGCGTCTGGAGTTCGTTTGCAGAGGCTGGAAGCCCTGGCGCGCCCATTCTCTCTCCCTCTACCTGTCTTTCTCTCTGTGTCTGTCGCTCTCAAATAAATAAATAAAATTAAAAAAAAAAAAAAAGAAATCACAGCATGTGAATACATACAACTACACTTAATTAAGAGAATTTGAAATTAAATAACAGATAAAAGCTAAAACATATTTCTACTAAGCACGCTGCTTCTCATAACCATGGGTAATAAATATTTAAAAAATTAAAATTATTTCTAAGCCAAATGTGTTGGTACACACCTGAATCCAGTAACTGGGAGTCTGCAGCAGCAGAATCATCACAAGTTTAATACCAGCCTAGATCACATACTGCAGTAATACAGAACTTTCTATATAAAGGAAAATGATCAGCCATTTACCTTTATCTCCTTATGTGTCCCTCTGCAATTTGTAGATTTGAAGGCTTGAGGTCAAAGAATGCTCCCTCTTTGAAGGCTGAAAACTAAATGTCTGGATCTTAAAAGCTTGTTGGTTTTTTTTCTTCATTTTTTTAATGCAGCATGTGTGTATGTGTGAGAGCACACACACACACACGTGCATGTGTGTGGGGTGCATGTGTGTGCCTGTTGTGCATACATGTGTCTGTGCATGCTTGTGGAGGAAAGTATCCAGCCTGTGAGACAACGTCTCTGCCAGTCCTGGAGCTGCACCATGACTCAAGACCGGCTGACCCCAGGGACCGTCCGTCTCCAGCTCCCCACTGCTCGGATCACAAGCAGGGTGTTCTATACCTTGTATTTTTAGGTTGGTTCTGAGGTTCGAACTCAAGTCCTCACGTTTGCAAAGCAAATACTTTACCTACTTATCTACCTCACTGACCCATTTTTGTTTTATATCAAGTAGAATTGATAAACCAAACATCCGTTAAGCTTATATTCCTATACCAATGAGCCAACTTTATGGTTTACCTAAAATCAGGATGTAAAACATTTAAAAATGTTCTAAAAATTCTCTTTGACATGGGAAAATGAGGCTGATGACCTCCTCCTTTTTTTCTAACCAACAAAAGATTGTATTTTTGTCAATTCTTTGCCTGATTTTGATAAGGATTGAGCTTGAACTTAAGGTGTAACTAGGAAAATCCAAGTCAGGATGCTAAATTCCAATAGTGTTTTATAATCTTTAAAGAAAATACATACAGCAAGTCCTTTTCATTATCTTAAAAAAAATAGACACTGCAAGTTCATTTCCTCTGAAGCCTCATAGAGTCTGCCCATAGATGAATTTACCATTTAAACTACCGAAGAGCCGTTAGGCTCCCATACAAATGCAGGAAATGTAACCCTGGCTCTTGATCAAAAATATATTCTCAATGTGCTCATGAAATAGCAAAAAAAAAAAAAAAAAAAAAAAAAGAAAAGAAACAATCTCCCCAAGCACTGGGCTTGTTATTACCTTATTCTGAATTCCATACGTCAAATGAATTTTGAAAAAAATCAGATACAATACTGGGAAGTACATTACAAGAGGGAAAAGCTCTCTATTAGCCTGATGGTAAAAATGACTAGATAAATGCTTCCCTTTCCCTTCTTTAATTTTCTGGTAGCACTTTCTGCCTGTAGGTAGAGGTATAAACTGCAGATAGAAGTAATCCAGTATCCATGTATCTGTCTATTAGTTTGTGGCTATCCAGCCAATTTGAAATAACATGCTCAACCATGTTTCATCTTATTACCTCCAGCAGAAAGCAAGAAAAAAAAAACAATAAAAAATAGATGAGCATAGTTTTGAAAGGACAAGTACAGTACTAGCATCACAATTCAGAATATTTTCATCCAAAGGAAAACCTTTGGTCAGTTTTCTATGTGTTATATCAAAATAGTCATTTAAAATATATATTAATTTGAATTAACCAAATTTTTCACTTTCTATATGATATTTTAGCAACATGAAGATACTGCTAAAATCCATTGCTAAGAAGAAATGGCTTATTAATGACTAATAAGTTAGTCTAGAATATTCTAAGTACAGGAAGGTTTTAATGCAGTATTTATTATTAAAATTAACCCTAAGTAAGAAATACTTTAAATGATTTAATTTGAGTTTAGGTGTAAAGCCATTCCTCACTCTCTATCTTGGGAGCCATTTACAGAAATGAATCTGTTCTAGATGGATGCATTCATTGTAACAAAAAATGGCTATGTATATGTAATGTTCATTCTTGAAAATGCAAGTGCTTTTTGAATATAAAGTGTGGGAAAAATTTTGAAAACTATGAGTTGTCAGGAAGTCATTTTATTTTTATTAGGGCATTTTAAAATTGAATTTAAAAATATCAGACATCAAATTTGCATAAATATGGAAAAGGCACTAGACATGCATTCATTCAAAAATTGCCACATTTAATCTTTTCAGCTCCATTTCAAGGTGAGAATGCTTTTAAGAACTTCAGGAATCATAGTTTCCACAATCTGTGATAGGTTGAACTATTGTCTGTTGACCAAATTTTCATACTAGAAGAAAGTCTTTTTATTGTACTTCATTTAGTTGAACAATGGCTTTGATGAAGTTTGCCCATCACAGTCACTTTGTTCCGTGCCTAGTCACAGTGGAGTACTGTGTATCTAACCTAATAATGCACCTGGGTAGGAGGATGAAGTCAACTTGAAGATCTTCTGTACAGACTGCTATCCATAAGCTAAGGACTGTGGCAATGATGTGATGCCTGTATAGATCAAACAGCATTCACACAGATCTACAAATCAACTAATAGTCAACGCCAAAGAGAATAGCACCAGCCAAAAAAACTTATAAATGAGAGCACAGAGCAGAATTACTGATACTAGGTATAAAAGTAGAAATATCAGGAAGGTCCATCAACTAAAAAATGGTCAAAAAATGTGGTCCATTTATACTTTGAAGTGTCACTGCATATCAGAAAGAACTAAAGTGGCCAGACATTGTAGCACACATCTTTAATCCCAGCATTTGGGAAGGAGAGGTAAGACGATCATTATGAGGCCAGCCTGAGATTACATAGTGAATTCCAGGTCAGCCTGGATTAAAGCAAGATCTTACCTCAAAATAAAAAAATATAAGTGCTGATACATAACATATAGCAAGTTAAACCTTTAAAATATTGTGCTAAATGAAATAAGCCAAAGAAGGATCTAAATGTTGATGGATTCTATTTTTAATAAAATATCAAAATAGGAAAATATATCATGGATTATCAGCTGCCTATGGCTATAAAGATAAAGAAACAGGGAGAGAGTTGACAGCTAATGGAAATGGAGTATCTCTTTGTACTGATGGAAGAAATATAAAATTGTTCATGGTGATGGTTACACAACTCTATTAAAACAATAAAATTCATGACATGGCATCCTTAAATTACAGAGTTATATAAGCTATATATATTATAAGCTGTAGTAATTAGTACTCAATAAAACTTAACCAAAAACACTGAAGTTTCATGGACTCTAAGAATCTGATTTTCTTCTCTTCTCTTAGATAAGATTTCTAATCTTTTGGTTCAATGATATTAGTATTTTCTAAGGAGGAACATGTTTATTGAGGCAATGACTCCATGCTGAGAAATGCTATTGAGATACTCAGGACCAGCGGAGACCTGTGTCCATAATGCAAGTGTGTACATGAATAGAACACTCACACACACGCGTGCACACATGCACACACACATACAAAATATGTATATCAGACACATTTATTGCAGTAAATAGCTTGAGCCACTGTCAGCAAGTGCAGCACTCACTTTCATCCCTGTCAATGACGACCAGTTCTCCAGAAGTCACCCTAGGGGTTTTATGAGCAGGATCAATTAGGCAGTATTGCTTCATTGTATTGCCAAGGCCTTCCAGCAGTTTGGTGAGTTGCACAGCTATCCCACCAGTCCATGAGTGATAGTCTGCAAAAAGACAACAGCATTAACAAACACCCAATGCTCAATTCACCAAAAGAAAGAGAGAGGAAGCTGACTGTTCTAAAGTAGTTGAGAAATTAGCACAGGAAAAGAGAAACACGTGTGAATTTCTGGATGTCTTAATATGGAAGTGAGTCAAGAACACTATAGAATCATAAAAGAAAATGACTTCATTTCTGTCTTCTAATGTACCCAGTAAGATGTCTTTCCTTATACTCAGCAGAGCATTAAACACACACATATACACACAGTCCCTACACTATACTGTCCCAAATATCTATACAGATTAAAAGATCTTAATAGAGCTACACACACACATAGGTTAATATCTATATCTCTCTGCAGATCTGTGAAAACAAATTGAAAACTATAGTTATAATTTTCTTAATCTATGGCTATATGAGTTAGTGTATATTTCAAGAAACAGGATTAGTATGCAGGAATTTCGTTAGGGAAAACGTTTGTGTGGGTCAAAAATGATTTAGGCAAAAGAAAGTGTGAGAAAGGGAATTAGAAGAGCAAGTATTGGCACCTGTTAGCATTTTTCTATGAAAGAAGGCTAAGAAATGAGGCCATATATAAAATGAGGCCAAGATAGGGTATGATTTCAATATATTTTGCTATGGTGGTGTTTTGGTTTTATTTTTTCAGTAAAATGTAACCTCTTTTCTTGTCCATTGCCCTGTGTCGTGATGGTGAACATGTGCAACTAAGGCAGTGGATGAGGACAAGTGATCAGAAAACCTTACTTTACAAACAGGTCTTGGCTGATTTCCCAAACTCCCTTGTGGAAGGAAATTTTCCAATATAAGATAGTTTGAAGATTCTATTTGCATTAGGAATAAATGTCATTGAAAATTTCTTTATCTACTTTTATTCTACAGTGGTCTTTTAATCTTTTTCTTATTATTTTAGAATTTGTAGCCTGAGAAAATGCTTATTATAGTGGAGAATATTAATTACCCCTTTAATCTCTGCATCCTTACTATCAGGTTTTATAAAATATCTTGTCCCTGATAGTTCAGAAACGTGTATTTCCATGTAGCCACATCTGTCCTCCTGTTTACTGCCTGGTTAAAAAATATTTCAAGCTGTGTTGCAATTATTACAATGTGATTTCCTGGAGTCATAGTTGGGAAAAAAAAGATCAAGGTAATTTTTCAGTGATGCTTAGATGTCTCACGATTGGCTACCTTTCAGTATTTTAGATTGTTAATAAATGTGATTAGTGGAATTTGTATAAATGGACTGTGGCATTTTATTAAAGATATTTCAGGATGTATTGAAAAGTTATTCCATGCTGTCTTCTGGATTCAATATGTCTATTACACTCATGATCTCACAGCAGCTGTGGTTTCCTGCTCAAGATTGAGACAGTTCGTATTTTATTAAGGATGGAGGAAAGGCTCATAAGACTCTACAACTCCCAAAGTAGCCAATGGCAGCTCATCATTACTAGGGAAAGGGGAGCAATGTTCTTCAATGGTGCACCCACTGGTAATTTGCCAATGCTCCAGTAAATAACCTTACATCCATGATCACACAAGCAATTCCAAGACAGTGGGTCAAAGGAAAAGGCATGAAAGTAGTGGGTGATTAACTGGGAGGAGAAAGAAAATAAGTGAGGATAAGGAGGGGTGGATAAGCTCAAAACACATTATGTACACGCATAAAAATTTCAAAAATAAGGCTGGATGAATGGCTTAGCAGTTAAGGCATTTGACTGCAAAGCCAAAGGACCCAGGTTCAATTCCCCAGGACCCACGTTAGCCAGATGCATAAGGGGGCACATGCATCTGGAGTTCATTTGCAGTGGCTGGAGGCTCTGGCACACCCATATTCTCTCCCTCTCTCTCTCTCTCGCTCTCTCTCTCTCTCTCTCTCTCTCTCTCTTTCTCTGTCTCTCTCTCTTTCTCTGTCAAATAAATAAATAAAAATATTTTTAATGTCAAAAATAAAAATAAAAAATATTACAAAAAATAAGTCATTCCTAAACCTGAGTATACCAGTTCTGATTGTGTTGTAATAATAATGCAAGCCAATTAATTTCATGACATAATAAAAAATGAAATATAAGATCATGAAACATGCATATCAAAGATTGTTATTTTTACAAAAACTAATCTGAGTTTTGAGAATAGCTGAGCAAATATATCACAAATATTGATGTTAAATATTAAGATTTCTTCAAACAGTATGTTTGGTTTGATATTGCTGCTGCTATAGCAGTTTGATTTCAGCTTATCAAGTGGTACTGGGGATTGAGCCTTCAAGAGTAAGCTACTCAGTAAGAAGACCCCAAGCCCCAAAATCCATAGGAGTAATCTGAACTAATAGGTACACAAATGTCAACACAGAAACTCAATAAACATGAAAAGGCAAGACAACATGATTCCACTGAAGACCATAACTTCTCAACTACTTAAAATAGGTGAAACACTATATAGAGATTTCAAAAGTTTTTTGTTAAAAAATATTATCACTACATGAGGGGCTGGAGAGATTGCTTAGCAGTTAAGGCATTTGCAAGCAAAGCCTAAGGAACCAGGTTCAATTCTCCAGACTCCATGTAAACCAGATGCATATGGTGGTACATGCGTCTGGAGTTTGTTTGCTATGGCTAGAGGCCCTGGCATGCCCATTCTCACTCACCCTCTCTCTCTCTCTCTCTTTCTCTCGCTCTCAATCTCCCACTCTCTGTATCTAATAAATAAATAACTAAATAAAATTAAATGATGAAAATGAAAAAAAGAACTTCTCACTACATAAAAGAGGATGAAAGCCAGCTGGTGGGTTAATCCTGGGCGGTAGAATGGAGAGTCAGCAATGCTGAGGAAAAGGTCAGCAACGAAAGAACAAATGCTGGCAACATGGGCCAAAAAAGTCAGCAAGTGGATTCAGATTTCGAAATGAAGCATAAATAAAATATTAGAAATGAATAATTTAATGAATCAAATTAAAAAAGAACACTCACTAGAAAGCATCACCAATAGATTTTACCAAATGAATAAAAAAAGGATGAGAGGGTGATCTGGCGAGAACATCTGTCACCACATTGATCACCTCGGCTGACTTCGCTGGCGTGGCTGGCCAGGAAGGTACCTCCTTGCTCACCCACCAATCCACGTGCATCCCTCCTGAAGCTGCACGCCAGGCTCAGGTGGACAGACCTCTCTGAATAGAAGAGGCTGCTCTTACGCCAAGCATGTACGAATAGCTGCATTCCCTAATTGAATCTCTAAAAAAAAAAAAAAAAAAAAAAAAAAAAAAAAGCTCTCAAAAAGCAGAAAAATAAATATCAGGTATGGAGGATGAGGTTAATGAAATATTGCATTCAGTATGGGAAAAAATTAACATGGCCACAGTGTCCAAAAAATAAAGTCTCTAGAATACCATCAAGACACTTAACCTAAGAATCCACAGAATAGAAGGACCTGAAATAAACTGGAAAGGCAATGAGAATCTATTCAATGAAATGAAAACAGAAGATGTTCCAAGTCTAGAGGAAAAAAAAAAAAACAAAACAAATTGAGAAACACAAGACGCACTTACATATAGCCTCAAATAGGCATGAACAGAAAAGAAACTCTTCACAATGTATTATAGCCAAGATGTCAAAACTCCAAAGCAAAGGAACAATTCTAAAAGCTGTAAGGCTGTAAGGGAAAAACAACAACTCACAGTACCTGTTTTCAAATTATATCACAGAGCCAGATAATCAAAAGAGCAAGGTATACAACAATGGAATAGAAGAGAGGAGCCAGAAGTAACCCTACTGAATAATGGCCACTTAATGTCTAACAAAGCCGTCATCAAACAGATATTAAGAAAAGACAGCCTCTGGGGCTAGAGAAATGACTTAGCACTTAAGGCACTTGCCTGCAAAGCTAAAGGATGCAGGTTCAATTCCCCAGGACCCAAGTAAATATGCATATGCACATATGCACAAGGGGGCACACACATCTGTAATTCATTTGCAGCGGCTGGAAGCCCTGACATGCCCATTCACTCATTCTCCCTCTCCCCCCCCCCCCACTCTCCCTTTCCCTCCCTACCTATTTCTGTATCTCTCTCTCTCAAATAAATAAATGAAATATTGAAGAAAAAGAAAAGGCAGCCTCTAACAAATGGAGCATTGGATTTCCACATCTAGAAGAATGAAACTAGATCTGTCTTTCATGTTGCACAAAAACAATCAATTAATAATGGATCAAAGACCTTAATGCAAGATGTAAAACTTGGAAATTACTCAAGAAAACATTGGCAAAATTCTTCAAGATTTGGATATAGGCAATATTTTCTGAAACAAGAGTCTATAACAAAGGAAATAATCCAAGGTTTACAAATACGATTACACAAAGTTCAGACGATTCTGCACAGCAAAGGAAATAATCACCAGAATGAAGAAACAACAGATAGAATAAAAGAAAAATCTACCAAAAACACATGAGACAGGGGATTAATATCCACAACATATTTCAAAAGTACAAACATTAAACACCAAAAAACTGAATCATCCAATCAAATACTCAAAATACCTAGCCCTGTAGGAAACTCAAACTAAAAGTGCCCTGAGAGTTCATCTCACCCAAGTCAGAACGGCTACTATTAAAAATATGACAACAGGACTGGAGAGATGGCTCAGTAGTTAAGACACTTGCCTGCAAAGCCTAATGACCCGGGTTTGATTCCCCAGTGCCCACATAAAGCCAGATGCACAAAGTGGTGCGTGCATCTGGAGTTCATTGACTGTGGCTGGAGGCCCTAGTGTGTCCATACACACACAATTTCTCCATGTCTCTCTCCCTTGCTTTCTCTCTTTGTCTCCAGCTCTCTGCTTGAAACTAAATATATAAAATAATTTTTAAAGTATGACAGCAGACACCGATGGTTATGTGGGAGACAACTTTGTTCACTGTTGGTGGAAGTGCAAACTTGCAGTCATGGAAATCAGTGTTGATGTTGCTCAAAAATTGAAAATAGAACTGTTATATGACCCAGTTATACCACCCTTTGGTATATATATCTGAAGAATAACAGACCACAAAGGTGCTTGCACATCCATGTTTATAGGGACACTAGTCACAGTAGCAAGGAAATGTTGTCTAGGTGTGTGTGAACAAATGAACAGATACAGAAAGTGTGATTTATATACACCATGGAATTTCTTTCAGCCATAGAGAAAAATGAAAACATAACATTTTCAGGAAAATGGATGAAACTGGCAACCATTACATTAAGCAAAATAACACAGACTCAGAAATACAAATTTAGGTTTAAAGCTGTGTGTGTGTGTGTGTGTGTGTGTGTGTTTGTAGGTCATGAATCTAGAAAGGAGAATATGAAAGGAGAATATGAAAGGAGAAAAATAAATATGGATCAATGTGGGAAGTAGTCTGATGGTCTGATGAAGAGCAGACAGGGGGACTGAAGAGGAAGAGAGAGAAAAGTACGTGGGCAAAGGAGGTGCCAAAGTGCAGTAGAGGAGGAACAAATGAGAAGAAGTGAAACATGTATGGATGCGGATCTCGTGATGAAACCCATTGCTGTGTACATTAACCACACATACCCATTATAACAATATCTGTGAATGAAGATGCAAGATTGTTTTGTACTTGAAAGGTAAAAAATATTAACTTCTCTGTATATATACATACATACATACATATATACATATATATATATATATATATATATATATATATATACACACACACATGTTTTTATAATTCATGCTTTAAATAATTTGCAATTTACTTGGTTAAATACTTGTTTTAATAGTGCCAGAAGATCCTAATCTAATTTTAAGTACTATATTTTATAACAGCTTTTCTGAATTTTATTTTTTAATATTTTATTTAGTTGCAACCAGAGAGAACGAAGAGAGACAGAGAGAGAGAATGGTGTGCCAAGATCTCCAGCCACTGCAAATGAACTCCAGATAAATGTGCCACTGTGCATTTAGCTTTAAGTGGACACTGGGGAATTGAACCAGGTTCAATTGGCTTTCTAGACAAGTGCTTTAACCACTGGGACATCTCGCCAGCCTTAATTATAATAACTCTTAAAAACACAATTAAGTAACCTTAAGGTTACATTTTGTATTAAACTCTGTTTAAATAACTTTATATCCAAAATATTTTCCATGCTCTGTTTAATACATGGCGTCCAAAATAAAGGACAATCAATTTCACAAGGGCCAAACCAATTGAAATAGAATATTGACAGGCACAATTAAATTTACACAACATAATAGATAAGTATATACTTATATGTACAGACTTTTACTTTTAATAACTGAATTGGTTTCCAAATAGATAGGCTATACTTCCATTTTCACAATACTATGCTTAGAATTAAAAGATGTTTTTCTCAAATACTAACAGTTTTGTTAAAATATACATGCCAATCATGTCCCAGTATATCTGAAGAGAATTCATTTTTTTTCTTTGTAACAAAATGTTTACTGTTCATCATTGACTAATTTTTGCCTGCTTGCCTGACTTTTTGCATACTTAGATATTTATTGATTTTCTTTACTTCAAAAAGCATTTAGAATGCAATGAATTAGTGACATTAATAAATCCATCCATTTTCTTTTAATTCAAATGTACTTTTAAAAATCTAGGTTCATATACTTTTCAGGTGCACTTTCTAAGATTATCTAGTAATACCTCAAACTCCATTTTTTATTAACTAGAAACTTTGTATGGGTGTGTCATATGTTGGAAGCATCATTTTTATTTGACTATGAATAATTTTTAAATAAAATAAAAGTTGTGCCCCTTGTCCAAATTCAAGAAAGACTATAAAATTCCTTTTATTTAATGTTTTTTTCTGGTTTAATTTTGTGCAAAACCAACTGTATATCCTTTTAAGCATATTAATTAAAATGCCCACATTTGTCTTATGCCAACTCAGAGGAGTCAATGAAAGTTGTTTCTGAAAAAAATTAATGTTTTAAGATTGATAGCCTCCGATAATATACCAGAATTGTCAGATTGCTATTCAATGCATAAAATAACATTGTAAATTCATTTCTTAAAATATTTAGATCCCCAAGGATTAAAAGCTATGTAGGGAGATTTTTTTTTTATCAAGTATTCTCAATTCCTGGCAGCACATGATGCTTAATAAGCACTTCATCAATTATGAATATGTCAATGCAAAATATTGAGATTTTTTTGAAAACTCCTAAATTTTGAACTATTCATGGAAATTTTATCCCCAACAAGATAAAAGACAGGAAGAAATAAAATATTCACCACTCTCTCATTCTGGCACACAGTAATTTTTCTGTCTGGCACTGCTAATTTTAAGATGGGTGTACGAAACTCCATGAGTCAGAGCATTTCAAGTCTCCGAACTGCTTTATATGACCATAGGGCCCATATGCATTTTATAAATTAGTAATCCATGTCCGAAACTCAGAAAAAATTACTCAAAGTACATGGAGACTCCAAGTTCAACTTGTTTTGACTACCAAATTATTAATTTCTTCAAAATAGTTTTGTTTATGTATTTATTTGCAATCAGAGAGAGAGAGAGAGATGACAGATCGAGAGAATAGACACACCAAGGCCTCCTGACACTTCAGATGAACTCCAGATGCCTACACCACTTCGTGCACCTGGCTTTATGTAGTTACTAGGAAATTGAACCTGGATCATCAGGCTTTGCAGGCAAGAGCCTTAACCATTGAGCTTTCTCTCCATCCCATGTTTTCACTGCCAAATTACCATCAAAAAGACCCAGTGACAATTTCCTTGATATCATGAGCTGAAAAAATATGAGTTACTAGATGTACTTTATCTCTCAAACATTGCACATTACATGACTAATTTAATTTTCTTTTTCTTTATTCAACTTGTTTGTTGTTTCAGCCCTCTTGATAAAAAAAAAAAAAATGAATAAATAACAAAGTCCAAGTTCTGGTTTTCTAATCCTGGGTTGTCATGATTGAATTCTCTTTTCCTCTGGTGAGAGTGTGAAAATTGAACTCTGTTCCATTGTGAAGAACTAACCCATAGCAGAGAATAAGCAATGTGGTTTCTCACTGTGCTGATATTACACCTGATGCCATGGTTTCTTTTACCCGTAATCTCCATTAAAAGCAATAGGCGGTCCAGTCTGCTAGGAAATTGACAGATGGGGATACATTCAAAAGGGAAATGCTGAAAGAGCCAATTAAATCGTCACGAAAGTTATGAATGTCAATGTGTTCTCAGTGACTCACTGAGGAAAGCTGCTTTTCAGCAGTCAAAGCTATTCCCACCTACTCCCTTCCCGTCAGTACTCACCTGCTATTCTGAGTGGATTTCTAAGTCCCCCCAAAATCCCCCCCCACCTCCATACCAAAGCAAGAACTGGGTCATCTTTCTTCTCTGTGCTGCCTTCCGAGTCTGTGTGTTGCCCCAGGTTCTTATCCAAGGCAAAAAGAAGTGTAAGCAGACGTGATTGGCACCTCAAAGAATTAGAGTCAACACACCGAGCTGCGAGCTACCATGTGGGCAATGGGAGTCACCTCAAATATAGAAACCCATTAGCAGTTTTGTCCCTTGCCAAGAGTACCTAGTTTTCAAAATGGAATCTTGAAGACTTCTTGAACCCTGCATGACCCTTCTTTTCTGAGGTGGTACTGGCAGATCACTTAAAGCCATCTAGCTGAGCTGTACAATATTATAATTATACTGTCACCTAAGAGGTTTTCACATAAAATTAATGAAACACCATTCACCTCACACAAGAGCTGTGTAAGCTTAAGCACTCTCCCAGGGTTTGCTTTTTCTGTTTCAAATCTGTATTAATGGGGGGGGGGGGAGAAATCTCAAATCCTAATGTCCAGTACAATTCAAGGAAATGATTTTGCTAATTTTTTCCTCTTAATTTGTAGATATTGTATTTCATCTAGTCTCCCATAAACAAATAGCTATTTTATTTCAAATGAAAAAAAAAATCTTATGGAGAGGTAAAAAAAAAAAAAAAAACACAAAAATGTCATACTTGAAAATATTCAGTAACCCTCATCAGTACCCAAATAATTACAAGGTGAGAAAACAATTGATCAGTTCTCTGGGGATCTCAAAAGTGAGTGTGCTTTCTCCAGATACAGAATATCTCATTTATCTGGTGGCATTACAAGATTTAAATGACCGTATGCAGGTGAGGGATGAGGGGAAACATATCCATGTCAAAAGAGCAGAGGAATTTCCACAATGAGTAAAATGATTTTATTTCTTCAAAGCGAGTCCCCTTGAAGTCGGTTCTCAGCAAATGAAGTGTGAAGGACGCGCAGAGAGCACCTCCTGCAGACTTTGCCGTCTTCCTCTGCGGCGACGACGTCGCTCTCCTGCTCCACGGTACTTCCTGCGCGCAGCCGTGCCACCGCATGTGCGTATTTACACAGCAGAAAAAGCATGATATCTACACAATTGTAGAGTTTTAAAAAATACTTTATTATTTGTGTATTTGACAGAGAAAGAGGAGAGAGAATGGGTGCGCCAGGGTCTCCAGCCACTGCAAACGAACTCCACACGCATGGGTCCCCTTGAGCATCTGGCTTACGTGGGTCCTGGGGAATCAAACCAAGGTCCTTTGGCTTTGCAGGCAAGCGCCTTAACCACTAATCCATCTCTCTAGTCCTAATTGTAGGTTTTGCTTCTGAGTTGAGACAGTGAGTGACTTCCCATCGGACTCCCACTAGTTTGTACTCAGTGTAGACACTGCTCCTCCTTTGGCGTGAAGTAATGACTGTGCTCACCTCTCATCCTGTCTTTGGCACTAATTCTACAGGTTTATGACAATTGTTACTGAGCTGTTAGATCATTTTATATATATACTGACCACTGTATATATATCAGCAATGAAATTCCTTTATCTGTTCACATATACATTAGCAATTGTAACAGCTTCCTAAAAAGGCATGTCTCGGCATCAGGAATTCAACAATGTACAAAAGCTATGTTTTTTGCCCTCAAGGAGCTAAGAGTTTGGCAGAGTAGTAAAAGTTTGGATTTTAATATAAATAATGTTTCTGTGGTTTGAATGCCCTCACTGAAACTCATTGTTGAAATTATCTCTCTATTGTCAGGAGTTAGAGATAGGACCATACAGCCCTTCTAACAGGTCATGAGGACTCCTAGCATATGAAGAAGTTAAACCATCTATGGACTAATGGATTACTAGATTAGGAGTCATCATGGAAATGACTTCATTGTAAAACTGAGCTCTCTGTGGCTTGCTTGATCTCTCAAACCATGTAAAGCTATTCTTGTGATATGGCCAAAAGCCCTTTACCACATAAGCAGATGCTCGTGCATGCTCTTAGGCTTCTAGACCGGTTTGCTAACAAAAGTTCCTTTCTTTGAAAACTATCCAGTGTATGATATGCATTTACAAGAGTGAAGCAGGGGTCCTTTTTTAAGTACGGAATGATCTTGCATGCCACCAGAATCAGAGGAGGAGTATTGCATGCACGAAAGTGTAAAGAAATTAGTTACTATGAAACCATTAAATCTCTTTCAATTGACTGACATTTAATTTTTCATAGAATCTATGCTATAAAAAATGAGAGAGCAGGGGCTGGTGAGATTGCTCAGTGGTTAAAGTCTCTTGCTTTCAAAGCCTGGTGGCTCGGGTTTGATTCACCAGTACCCATGAAAAGGCAGAGATGCTCAGGGGCTCATGTGTCATGAGTTCATTTACAACAGTAAAATGCTCTGGTTTGCCTGTGACCATTCTCATTTTAATTCACATTTTCTTCCTTCCTTCCTTTCTTACTTTCTTTCTTGCTTGCTTTTTTTCTTTCTTACTTTCTCTCTCTCTTTCTCTCTCTCTTCCCCCTCTCTCTCTTTCAAATAAATAAAAACAGGGTAAGAAGGGAAAAGCATCTCTCAAACTCTGGGAGAGACTGCTGCACAGGAAGCCTGTCAGAAGGCCAGCTGACACCTTGACTATCTAGCGCATGCCACCAGCCTGCTCCGCCTTTCCACTTAGTATTCTAAGAACAGGCTGCCTACCACCCATGGGATGGGATGCTCATCTTTGAGGCAAGCTGGACTGGAAGGGAAAAGTCACACCTGGGGAAATGCTACATTGGCCACACTCTAAACCAGAGAATACAGCACAAGATATAAAATAATACATGAAGATAAGGAACGGAGTTGTGAGCACGTTCTTTGTGACACCGATGCCTTTGAATGTTTTTTAATGATTGTGCTTATAGAGAGCAATGGGAGCTGTGGTTGCTTGCTGGTCTAAAGATTGAGATATTGGCACAAGATTCTTTAACATCTATGTCTTTCTCCACTTTTCCTCTATGTTTTACTAATTTTTGCCTCCAAATTTAAAGAACGCATAAGCTTGTATATAGCAAAATAAGTGTAGAAAATAAAACTTTAGCAATTGAACCAGATGTTACCCAAACTCTCAAAGGAAGAAGTAAGATCAGCCTACACACTCGAGAAGGGCAGAGCAGAAAGGTAACATTTTAAATATTAAAATATGGATGAATCCATTTTATGAAAAATATATGAATACTGTGAGGTAGAGGTAAAATGGGATTTATTTTAAATAACAGCCCACTATGACCTTAATGTTCCCATTTCTACTTTGCTTTCCCAGAACACACAACAAACGACACTCAGAAATACATTTAACTCCTCTCCAGAGAGTATTAAACTTTTAAAGTATTAAGGAGTGTCTGGCAATGAAAGGGAACTTATCTACAACTTGAAGATTAGTAGTTGCCTTCCCACTGAATGCTAAGAAGCAAATTTTCGCTGTGCTTTAATCATACTGCATGCAGCCCATCCGTGAATTAATTCACCACAATATCTCACCTTCAAATTCCTGTCTGGTTGGTAGGACGTTTCTTCCTTAGTTCGTCAGTGAGGAGGTGGTTACAGGTAGAACAGCCCTCATCCACCCCATCTTCCAACTTGATGTAAAGGTCATGGGAAGGTCACCTAGTAAAGCTACAACTGGCAAAAGCTAAAGAAAATAAAGGAGTTCAGCAGGACTAGCCTCACAAACTAATATTGATGAAAACGGGAATTTCCCTGGGTTGCTGTTAAGGATTTCTCCTATCTTTACCCAAGGCCGTGAGGGTGATTATTAAACTCAGTGAATGCTAGAACGTACCCTGTAAGAAAATGACGGGAACCAAACTTGTAAACAGGAGAGTTCTCGTGTAGAGCACGCTGGACAACGGGGGTAAGGCAGAACAAATTCTGTGATGCCAAGAGGCAGGAGGCAAAAAGAGGCAGCGGGGTCCAGGGTCCTGTGCGGCCCTTTGCAGGCATAGCAGCGACTCAAGGAGCTCACAGTGGGTTCTCCTTCTCGCCTGCTAGTGATGCCCATGAAAGGGCTAAAACCTCTAACGGGGTGGGGGGCCATTCACAGACAGCGCAGGAACTAAGCCATAGCACTTCCTACAATCGTCCCTAGAATGGGGGCGATGTCATATTTACTGGGCTAACTGCACATGACTCTCTGTGAAATGTGTGCATAAGCCCTTTGCCATTCTGAACCCTTCACAGTTTGGACACCTGAGCTCTTTAACTGGCCCGAGCATTGCAACCGCCCCCCGCCTCCAGCCCTGTATAAACCTGCTAATTTTATGAGGTCATTTTAATAAATATTTTAGTTGAGATTGTTAAAGTTGTAGCTTTTTCTCTCCTGAATCATGGCTGTATCGTCAGTATATTCTCTTATGCATTTCCTGTGTTTGTTTGTTCTTGTCATTTATACCTCAGTTCTCTTAGGATCTTTTTTTTTGCATATGTTGTGAAATAAGGATCGAATTGTACTTTTTTTCTTATATACTACCTGATTGTTCAAACACATTGTATTGAAATGTCTGTTCTGTTCCCAGAACTCTGCAGTATCAAATTTTCATTAAGCAGGTCTCAGTGACGCTGCAGACTCTGCAACACTCTCTTAATTTCCGAAGATTGAGAACACTCCCTGCTCTGGTAGAGCAAGACCTTTTGTTCCGTTTGTTCCTCGTCTGCTAACCCTCAAGGAGTTTGGGCTCTTGCCTATAATTTTCAAATTAATACATTAAGTTACATGCAAACACAATATTTAAAAATAATACTCTTGTGATCTGACAGGACCTGCATGGGCGCTGTCAATCAACCCCAGGGTGGGAGTGGTGGGGAATGACAGCCTGACAAGCTCTGCATCTGCTGTCTAGTGAGTGAGGATTGTTCTCTAGAACAGTTCCTCTCAATGATGATTAATATTTGCCACATGAGGGTACAATAGTTATTTTATTTATTCTTTAGGATTTGATTCTCTTCCTTACTGCTGTAGGTGATATCATTTTCAAATTACATTACCAGACTGATAATATTGACATATAAAGATACATTTGGGTTTGGTGGTTCACACCTTTAATCCAAGCACTTGACAGGTGGATGTAGGAAAACCACCATTAGTCTGAAGCAAGCCTGGGCTACAGTGTGAGTTCCAGGGCAGCCTGGACTAGAATGAGAGCTTGTCTCCAAAAAAAACCCATGAATTTTCCATATTGATCACATTGATATTAAATTCACAAACCACCTACAGCTGACCGTTAAATTGAGTAATTTAATTGTGCTAGTATATTTTGAGTTTTTAACACAATATATAATGACAATATATTTTGCTTAATAATTCTTATACTTGAATACAGCTCTGTTTAGCTCCTCTAAAACAACATTAAATGGAAATGTCATAGATTTCACCTCTACTGTCTATGAATCTTAAAGAAAAAAATTAAGACATTCTACCAATATGTGAGAGGTTTCTTTAAAGACATGAAGATTTAGAGGTAAAAAAGGATGGAGATAATTTAAAAAAAAAAAAACCAGTTCTTTCTTTTTCTAGATAGCCAACATTTTGTGCATTAATAAGAATTTTTATATAGATATGCTTAAATTACTTAAATATGTCTTAATTTTTTTTCTTTTTTTATTTACAACTTCCATGATTGTAAACAACATCCCATGGCAATGCCCTCCCTCCACCCACTTTCCCCTTTGAAATTCCACTCACCATCATATCTCCTCCCCCTCTGAATCAGTCTCTCTTTTATTTTCATGTCATCATCTTTTCCTCCTCTTATGATGGTCATGTGTAGGTAGTGTCAGGCAATGTGAGGTCATGGATATCCAAGCCATTTTGTGTCTGGAGGAACACATTGTAAGGAGTCCCACCCTTCTTTTGGCTCTTAAATTCTTTCCTCCACCTATTCTGCAATGGACCCTGAGCCTTGGAAGGTGTGATAGAGATATTGCAGTGCTGAGCACTCCTCTGTCACTTCTTCTGAGCACCATGATGGCTTCTGAGTCATCCCAAGGTCACTGCCATCTGAAAAGAGAAGATTCTCTACCAAAAGTGAGAGTAGCATTAATATTCAGGCATGAACATTAAGAGAAGTGCTTACTGGGCAGTTTGGTGAGCATAGTACATACATTTAGCCAGACAGCAGCAGATGTTACAACCCTAGGGCTCATGACTACCCCTGTTGTAGGTTTTCAGTATCAGGAATATATTCCCTCAGATGGAGCAGGACTCCAGTCCAGTTAGAGGGCAGTTGGTTTCCACCATGACAGACGTGCCACTATTGTACCAACTGGCTCATTTAGCCTGGCTGGCCAAATACAAGGCTTGCATTGTCTACTGTTGAGTATCTTCACTGGTGGGATCTCTTTCTACCATTGAACTGCATGCAGAATGGCTTCTTCCAGCTTTCTGTCAGCCAGTTTATGTGGAGGAGGTTATCATCTCAGTTCCAGCAGGATTTCTCAGTGGTCTTGCAGCCCAAGTATGTGGAGTCTTCAGCAATAGGGTCTTACCATCTATTCCTGGTGGGAAGCCAAGGGCCTCTGCAATGGCCTGTAATGTTTTGGGGACATCAGGGACCTCCATGGCCAAAAACTAACTGGAAGGTACCCCACCCCTGGCACTGAATTTTTTTTAGTAACAATCTATGTCTCCTGAGTGTTCCATTGTCCAAAAAAGTAGGTTTCCATATGACTTACTTATATCCTCTAATATTTTTCCTATTTCTATTAAAATAATCAGGTCACTGGATGGACAGATGGTTTAGCAGTTAAAGAAGCTTGTTTGCAATGGCAAGAAGCCTCAGTAATGTGCCCATCTCTCTCTATATATGTAGATAGATATAGATATAGATGTGGATGTGGATGTAGATAGATATGGATAGATAAATAGATAGAGAGAGATAAAGATAGATGATATAAATATAGATAGATCTAAAAATTAAATATATATATATATCAGGCCAATCTTTTTCCCTGCTCTTCAATAAATTCTAGTGACTTACATACCTTAAACAGCCTCCCATTCTTCAATTAATTCATTAAGTTGGGGTATATGATCATATTATTGGAAAAACTTGGAGGTACTTCATTTAGTATGCTAGTGAGTGAAGATGTCATAATTTCAATTAACAATTCAAATATCAATCTAATTGGTCCTCCTTGGAGATAAGCTTTTGTCTTATTCTCAATGGATTTTTTTCCTTACTCTAGGCATATCTTAGCATATCATATTCCTGGCGTATCTTCTATGACTTTTGCATTTGCATTTGTAGTGAATCTTGTCAATCTTTCCATCTTTCTGTCTTTAAATCTCTATTTTTCTGTTGATTTTGGTTCTAGTTCATTAATTCTCTTATCAGTTGTATTGATGTTAAACCCTACATGGAAATTATGATACACTTAATTCCTTGATTTATTGTTATGTTTTTTTATGAAATATTTGCCAATTTGCCTTAGGTCCTTGAGTATTTTAATTTTTATCTGATAACTTCCCCCTTTCTATCATCTTTCTTTTCATTTTTGGGATGTATTTTCTCATACCATACTCCTTGTGTGTTGAATTATTTTTGTTTTGTGCTGAACATTTTATGAAAAGAAAGAAAAAAATAGAAGAAATGATGATATGATCCTCATCATGAAGACCTAATTGTGTTTCTGCAGGCCTATGGAGGCATTGAGAGTCATCTTGCCTCGGTCTTAGGAGTGGAATACCACTAACTGAGGTGGAGCCTCTTGCAGGACCTTGAATATAAGTTCATGCACGTCTCAGTGACAGCACCACACCAGAGGATCAGAGAACCAAACACACGCTTCTCCCCATGGGAAGGATGTAGAAAGATACATCCACCCTCTTAGCCTTTCCACTGCTCTCTCAACAATAATAAACACCTCCTTCCACCAATGAAAAAGGGTCTTGAGTCACGCACTTGAGTTAGCCAGGGCTTCTCACCAGCAGACCCTAGTCTGCTGATTCCTTTGCTGTGGGGTTCATTCAGAGGACATTGGGTATAAACTACTTGGTTGGCCATAATGGAAAGTAAAATTTCCTGGTGCTTTATTTTTTATGATATTTAGGCAAATCACTATCCTCCTCTCAGCTTGCTTGTGGAAATAAAGTCTTCTTGGAAAGAGGCCATTTTATTTCATCACAGCACACTTTCTGATGGCTCCATTTCCAGCCAGGGGTCAGATAAGATGTTTGAATGTAGAATTTTTAAGATAAGTTCTGTACCTTTATATTAATCAGAAAATCTATACATATTCTAGTATAAAAACAGATGCACACATATAAAAAAAAACACATACACAGTACATCTTTATGTAAACACACACACATATGTATCCACAGTGTGAGTGAGTGTGTGTGTGTGTGTGTGTCTGTCGTCTGTCTGTCTGTCTTTGTATACATGTCCAAGCTAAAAGAAAACCATGAAGGGTTTGGGTTAAACGTTTTCACATAAGTAGTTGACTCATGAGCATGCCAGGACCTCTGTGCAGAGACTTCATGCCAACACCCAGGAGTGAACAGCCCACAGCAGCTGTCCCTTCAGAATTCGGAGGAGAATCTCATGTCCCCTAATTTAACTTTGTGTCTTCTGAGCAGCTGGGACACATGCAATTTGAGAATATATTGGAAAAGGAGTCGTGGCTGGAGAGATGGCTTAGTGGTTAAGGCATTTGCCTGCAAAGCCAAAGGATGCTGGTTTGATTCCCCAGTGCCCGTGTTAGCCAGATGACAGGGGGACACACGCATCTGGAGTTCGTTTGCAATGGCTGAAGGCCCTGGCGTGCTCACTCTTGATCTCTCGCTCTCTCTCTCTCTCTCTCAAATAAATAAATAAAATGCATATAAAAATAATAATAAAGTAAAGGGTTCTTCTTTATAAAGTAAAGCAGGCGCCAGGCCTGCCTTCTACCTGTCACAATACACTTTCATTCTGAGGCCACTGAATATGAAATGTTGCTACGACAATAAAATTTCAATTAAGAAGTCCTCTCCTTAATACTTTGGCTTTATTTTCAGTTTTCCAGCAAAATGTAATGGTTTCCAAAGCAGAAATATAAAAAAAAAAAAATCAGTGAACGTAATACTGACTTTTAGAGACAAGTTGTGTAGCTTCTGATGTAAAATGAGTATTCCTCAGAGTCACCTTGCTGATTTGGGGGAGGAGTAAGTGTGGTCACCCAATAAAGCCCTGTCCATAATGCAGGTAATTTGTCCCAAAGAAAAGTCAGTCTATTTATTATGATATAAATGTAAGTTAGAGTGTGCTCCTTGTGCATCTGGGTGATGTGGGTCCTGGTTTCTTAGGTTTCACAGGGAAGCACCTTAATCGCTAAGCCATCTCTCCATCCCAGTTGTTTTTATTGTTGTTTGTTTAGTTTAGTTTTTGTTTTGTTTTTTTTTGAGGCAGGCTAACAGACTCTCATTTTTTTCTTTAATGAGAGAAAGAGTGAGTGTGAGAGACAAATGTGTGCCCCCATGTGCAAATGTCCAACCTTGCACACTTGGAGCACCTTGTGCATCTGGCTTACATGGGACCTGGAAAGTCAAACATGAGTCCTTAGATGTTGCAAGCAAGTGCCTTAACCACTAAGCCATCTCCCCAGCCCCAGCCCAGGTTTTGTTTTTTGTTTTTTTTTTAAAGAGTGCCACAGAGGGATTTCTGATTGTCACAATAGTCAATGAATAACTGCCTCATGTTTACATGGCCTTTCCTATATACAGAATCTAATATGCTCTTTTGATACACAGCAATGAGACCAGCCTGGAGTTAGAAGACTTGAGAAACCAACCTAGGCCTCCAGTTTGGTAAGTATCATTTATCCTCTGCCCCAGTGTTCTCATTTATGGACCACGTTGACTTTTCCTTACCGCACCAATCTGTGTCAAGCAATTAAACAACATGAACCAAAATGCTTTCATCTATGGTCACATGGATGCAAGAATGGTCCCATTTCAAAGATTAAAACAGAAACTCAGACTTCGATGTGCTATCATTGCTAGACTAAAACAAGGGACTGCTGAAAATAGCATCAGCTTTCATGACTGTCTCCCCCACTGCTCTTCTAAGGGACCAGGATATTTTTATGCATTTATGAATAACAGCTTTTAGTAAGAAAATAGATTGAATCCTATTCAAATTGTCCTAAATGATTCACCAATCATTTGTGACTCAAAAACTCCATTAGAGTTCCATTTTCTAGTGAAAAGGATTACAACATGGAATCATAATGTTATGCTGAAAGATTTCTTCCTCTTTATCAAACTTCATCCCACTCATTCTATATATGCATATATATTTTATATTCATTATATATACGGAAGCTGATGTCACAGACCTCTCAGAGAATATATAGACGTTTCATAGTGAGCCAAGTATATTCTAGAAACTGTAGAAAACACTAAGTCTGTCATTTTGTTGAACATGTTGCCATTAGTTTACTGTATTTTCTTTTGTTTCTTCCTCAAAAAGTCAGGCACATTATGAGAATAAAGCAGCTATGCTGAGGAATATCTGCTGAGAATATTATGAAATATTAGTTAAGTAGAAGCTAAGTTTAGTAAATGTAAAAAGCTCCCAATGTGCTATAAGACTTAATAAAGATTATTGAAGGAAGAGACTTAACAGCTAATTGAAAAGATGGTAAAATACATTCTTAAGCACAAAGGAAATTTTCTCTGTTTAATATATTCTTAACTATAAAATTACAGCAATCTGTACAGCTTCAAAATGAAACAAAAAATGAGGTTTTTCCGATTAAGCAATTAAATTCTAACCAACATGAAGATCAGACACCACATGCATACACACACACACACACACACACACACACACACACACTTCATTTTGGAAGAAGACCATCTGCTTGGCTCAGAGCAGGTGAATTTAGCTAATGTCTTTTCATAATGAGACTAGAGTCTGAGAATGAACTGTCCTTCATGCCTGATTGCTCAGAATGCCTCCTTCCATGATCTTTCACCTCTCCTATGGTCCTGAGGACCAGAGAACCCCAAGATTTCATTGTAGTAAATTAGATGTCACAAGCTGCTGTGATCTGCCATCCACATTAACAGCAGCATTGTGAGTCTCTACGCCTCTCTCCAAAAAATCAATAGTGCCGCCCTGTGCAGCAGGACCCTGGGCTCAACATCACTTTGTCACATTTTAAAGCAGATGACACAGCATGAGGAAACAGCCAACAAAGAGGAAAAAAAGGGGAGAGGAGGACTTGAGTTTCTATTCAAAGAGGAGAAATTAAGACCTTGCAAAGGAGCTCCTAATTACACTTTCACTTCCCAAGTGTCCTTCAGATGGGCCTTCTAGTGTCTTTTATGTCTTTAAGAATCAGAATGTACCCTCGGGATTTCAGACAATCAAATTCCTGCTAGATGGTGATTAATTTTGAGTAGAAGAGCCAACATCTGTCAGAAGTAAATAATCCATATGTTGTCCTGATGAACTGGGCACATTTTATAGAGTATTTATTCTCTCTGGGTGTGCATGCATATGTGGGCAGATGCACATGCATGTGTGTCTGGAGGCCAGAGGTTGATATCAGGTGTCTTTCTCTCTCCCTCCCCCCACCCTCTACCTTATTCTTTCAGACAGGGTCTCTCACTGAATCTAGGATTCAGTGATTTGGCTAGTGTAGTGAGAACCAGAGATTCCCTGCTTTGCCTGCCTGAGTGAACATCCAAGTACACCCAACCATGCCCAGAATTTTACCAGGGCTCTAGGGAACAGACACATCTGCAGCAAACACTGTCCCCTTCACTAAGCATACATTCTGTGTTGTCTTCTATAGGATGATGTTTGCATCATGACTGTGGTCTCTGTCATCAGAGTGATGATTTCCAATCCACATATGACATGACTATAGAAACAAAGCCTTCTGGATGAGTCCATGGGAGTAGAAAAAGTTGATTCACTTGCAATTCTCATATTCGCCATCAAAGAATTATGTTGTGTGGAGGTGAAGTAAGAGACCTACTAGAATCATGGATTAGCAACTCACAGATCATAATGAAAGTTTTCAAGAATCTTTTAAAAACGTTTTATAAGTTACTTATGAGAAAGGAAGAGACAGACAGACAGAGACAAAGTCCACACACGTGCCACCCTGTGTGTCTAACTGTACATGGGAGTTAGGGGAATCAAACCCAGGCTGTCAGGCTTTACAAGCAAATGCCTTAACCGCTGACCAATCTCTCCAGGTCCCAGAGTCATTTTATATTGTCACTATCACAACCCTGGATTCAACAGTCATTGGTACTGGGTTGTCACTGTTTCCGCTCATTTAGCAAAGCTCACATGTATACAGACTGAGAAAGGTAAATGCATATGTGTTATCTGCACATATATACATTTAAACTATGCATGTGTGTTTATGTACATATAACCGATGTATATGTGTGTGTGTGTGTGTGTGTGTGTATGTATGTATGCATAAAGCCACTAATCCCACCCAAGACTGCTCCACTGTCAAGTACCAATCACCCCCAAACATCTGCACCCCCTCATACCACCACACTGAAGTCTAGGATTTCAGCATTTCAGGGCTGAGAGGACATAAAATTGCAATCTGAATTATTCATCCCCCACATTCCTGTCTTTTGCTTGTGTGCGTGTGTGTGTGTGTACGTGCATGTGTGCGAGCATGTAAAGACTTGCTCTCGGCACCTACCTCCTGGCTAAATGGGCCAAGTCCTCTAAGACAGCTTTCAAGGAGGGCGAGTAGATAGAATTTCCTGGATTTTGATATATCAAACTGTATTACTGTGGTCCTTGCACTTGTCAGATAGTTGAGCTCGGTACAGCTCCACACTTCCCTGTGTCATGGTTTCCACTGTTGGCCGCCTTTGTGTGTTGCTCTTATAAAACCACATGTCATATTCTTTCTTTTGGCCCTGTACAATACTGAGTCATCTTCTTGACAAAACATTATGCTTTACCACTAAGACTTCTTTTTATAGTTTTAGGGAGCGAGAGCCAGGTGAGGGAGAGAGAGAGACTTAGCCAGGCAGGGCCTCAGCCACTGCAATCGAACTCCAGATGCTTGCACCACCTAGTGGGCATGTGCAACCTCATGCTTGTCTCACCTTTGCCTGTGGCTAATGTGGGATCTGCAGAGTCAGGCATGGGTCCTTCAGCTTTGCAGGCAAGCGCCTTAACCCCTAAACCATCTCTCCAGCACACCATTAAGACTTTTCCTAGAGTGTATGTTAGAGTTGATCATTTGGAGCTAATTGTTTTCAAATAGCCACCTAATTTATACACTATGAACTATTAGTAGTGATGGTGGAGATTTTTTTCCTGGGTTGTAGTTTAAATAATAGTTCTGATTCTTAGTTTTGCTTTTCTCTTTCAGAAAAGGAGTCTTATTATCTTATGTTCTATTTCTTCTGCTTTCCCTGAATCTTTTTTTTTTTAATGATTTTGCACCTTATGCATTTTCTTAGTTATCCTATGATTTCTTGTGTAGTCTTTATTTTATTTTTATTTTATCATATCCCCCCTCAACCTAGAAACTTTCTTATAATTCATTTCTAAGATAATTTTACCTTTATCTACCTTTTTGCTTTTCTTGGTTTTTGTCAACTTTGAAAATGTATACCTAATTTTATTCATCTCCATGTTAGGTTTTTAATTTCTGACTCAAGGTAGAATTTTGAACAATGAATGCTTATTTAGAATTCATCCACATTTGCTTGTCACTCTCTTAGTCAGGCAGAGGGTAGCACTGGTGAGCACATGGGGATGTGACCATTTTTTCTTCTTTTACCTACAATTTCATTAAAGTTTAGGCATTATGTATGTTCTATGTGGGGCATAGCTTTGGGCATTACTTTTCATTCTTTCTGTTTCTTATTCTCTGTGGAGGAAACAATGGGAAACATAGATCTAAGAAGCTGTCATGTGCTTGATATAAAACTTTTTTGTATCTAATGTTTTTGCCATCCATTAGTCTTTTGCACCTGGCCCCAGCAACATCAGAATTTTATCAGATTTCTTTTTTTTTTTATAATGTTTGGTACATAGTCACATTGTCTGGAAATAATTTACACTTCTTTCTTAATTTCCCACATCTGAATATTATTCGGTTTGACCAATCTACCTATTCTTGCCATTTTAATACATATCCAAATAATGTTAAACAAGCATTGTGGGAACAAGAACCAAACAATAATGGCAGTATGTTCAAAGAACAGTGAAACAGATAATGCAGCACTGCTCATTGTCCAGGCCTATCCAGCCACGAATGCTGCCCTGACTGTGCTGCGAATTGTCTACATTATAAGCAGATGACTGCACTGTAACTTAGACTTCCCTGAAGATGCATTTTACATGGAAAGGGAACTGTGAGTGTGCAAACACATGCATTCATTCTACCTGTGACTGATGGTGATTGATTACAGAATAGCCAGTGTGGTGGTTTGATTCAGGTGTCCCCCATAAACTTAGGTGTTCTGGATGCTAGGTTTCCCAGCTGATGGCAATTAGAAACTGGCAGGTTTATGGGTATTAGGGCCAGTTTCCCCTTGCCAGTGTTTGGTACACTCTCCTGTTGCTATGGACCACCTTATGAGGTCCACCCTCTGCTCATGCCATTGTCTTCCCTGCCATCATGGAGCTCTCCCCTCAAGCCTATAAGCCAAAATAACCCCCCACCCCGCGCACAAGCTGCTCTTGGCTGGGTGATTTTTACCTGCAGTGCTGACGACAACAGCCAAGATCCTGAACAGAGCTCATCTGTGTGCAGATTACCTAGGCCCACCACCTCTGCTCAGGAACCTTCCACAAGCCCATGGCTGGTGTATACATTGTAACCACATGTCCTCCAACACTAAGATAATGCCTACATTAATAAAGTGAAGATTTACAACATAGAGAAAAAATATTAGTACATATGCTTTCCAAAGGCATCAGGAGAACTGTACAAACTGTGATGTGTTAACATTTGAAAACTTTGTTTCCAAAACCTTGATAACTGAAAATAAACAAAAAAGCTGAATCTCTAAGCAGTGCCTGTCAAATTGCCTATGAAAACAAAAGTTGATAAATGAATAGGTGTTTTCAGCCACAGGCTTGAGGAAAGGAATCTGAATACAGTCTAAGTGTGGACAGTTAGAAGAAGAAGCTTTCTAACGCTGACTGGCAGTGCTGATTGATAGACACAATTAGACTGTTTTTCTTCAAAAAAAAATTTTTGAGGCAAGACCAACAGACTGGTTCTTTTTGTTTGTTTGTTTTGTTTTTTCTTGTTTTTCTTTTCTTTTTAGTGAGAGAGAGCAAAAGCAAGAGTGAACGAGAGAGAGGGAGAGGGAGGGAATTGGTGCTCCAGGGCTTCCAGCCACTCCAATCAAACTCCTGGCGTGTGTGGCACCTTGGATGTATGGCTTACGTGGGATCTAGAGAGTCAAACATGGGTCCTTCGGCTTCTCAGGCAAGTGCCTTAACTGCTAAGCCATCTCTCCAACCCTCAAAGTATTCTTAAAGATTGTCTTAACTGGAAATATCTTGAGTGTCCATATCTTGGGGAGAGGTTTTGTTGCTGGGAGCCATCTAGTCTTACAAGCCATTCCTCATGCCTACATATTTATAACCCAATACGTAAAACAATAAGATATACACAAACACCAGCAGACACACGCACATGCCTACACAGACCCTAGGAGTCAGTAAATCTAAATTAACATAGGATGTGCCTTTAATCTGAGAATCTGCAAAAGGGCATGAAAAGTTTTACAAAATAATGATTTCTTGGGATTTGTGGATTATGACCTGACATCCACCATGTCATCATTGGCGCTCATTAGAAGGAACCAGGGTGTGCACAGAAAGTATTCTGGGCTGGTTCCCCAGGAAACCAAGGTAAATGAATTTTCTGAGTCAGTCTGTTTCTACAAAAGCTATTTGATCTCATGAGCACAAAGTGAAGTTAATAAAAAATTAGAAAGAGAAAGCCCAAACTTTTGGTTTAAAATTTGTATTAATTATTTCTCTGTTTAGGATTAGTCACTACAGCCCTGCTCTGTATACACTTAATGTTTCTGGGGGGGGGCTGGGTATGTCTGCACACAGGTTATCAGTACCCAGTGAGGTTGTATAGTCTATGACCCCCCAAAGCCCACACATAGGGGGCTAGTCATCTGATAGCATCATACAGCAGAAACAAAATGCGCAACGACAGCAGCCATGGCACCCCAAGCCCAGCTCATCCATATCATAAAAGGAAAAACTGTAAAATGAAATGCAGTTATTCTTAGACAAGTGTGTAAAAGGTAAGTGTTCATGACCCAATACACATACAGATTTAGACCTACAACACAAGTGCACTTAAGCTCATCTTCTAAACCAATTTTGAGTATTTTAAGTCAGCTAAATAATCAGTATCCTTAACAGATAATTGCAACTGGTTTTCAAAATATTCTAGTTTGTACATATGGTAAAAATGAGTTTTATAGCAGGCGCCATGGTTAAGTCTCGTTCAAGGGTGTGTTCTCCCTGCCCAGTAGAAAGACTAGAGATGCTCGATGTTCTCTCAGCCTAATATTAAAGTGGTAATAGTTTATGCTATAACCACTGGATGCAATAGGAAAATCAGTGCAGTCCAAATGGAGATACTGTTGCTCATTTTGCTCTGTTTAGTTGTTACATATGTGGAGTATGTTCAAAACTAAGATTGACTATAAACATGGTCTAGTATAATTTGGGGGATTCTTATAAAATAAAATTAGCTAAATCAGAAATGTGAACAGTGGTCATTTGCTTGATGCAAGCAATGTAGGAGAAACAATTCACATAGGAGGAAAACCTTAACTGGAATGAAAATCCACTGTGACGATGGGAAGACACAAAAGCTCGACACCATCTCAAGATACCAAGACTCACATAGAAAAGAGAACAATGAAGTGAGAGGATTGACATAATTCAGACAAGCAGTTTAGTTTATTGAGGAAAGACGATGTTAGGTGATGCTAATTGGCCATCTGGGTAGTGACCTTCAGAGTCAAAGAAATGAATGAAATTTGAGGAAATCAATCAGCAATATCACAATACACATGATTGTCATTCCCAATTAAGCATACAAAAGGAAATTTAATTTTTTTAATTCTTTTTATATATTTATTTGAGAGTGACAGACACAGAAAGAAAGACAGATAGAGGGAGAGAGAGAGAATGGGTGCGCCAGGGCTTCCAGCTTCTGCAAATGAACTCCAGAGGCGTGCGCCCCCTTGTGCATCTGGCTAACGTGGGACCTGGGGAACCGAGCCTCGAACTGGGGTCCTTAGGCTTCACAGGCAAGCGCTTAACCGCTAAGCCATCTCTCCAGCCTAGGGAAATTTAATTTTTGTTGGTATTATATCCCAAGTAGACTTCTGTGACTAATGATATGTCAACAGATAAGTTGTGTGAGCAAAATGAGAGATACTGGTTTTCTCTGTACACAACGCACAAGTAGAAAGTGATCACATTGGATAATAAAAGCTTACCTTAGAAAGAACTGTAGGCTTGTCCCAGAAAGGCACTACAAGGTGTGTTGAAGGAGGCACATTGAAGGACAGGACATGGAAGGTCTTCTTACTAGACGTGAACAAAGCTGACGACTGTGGGGTCAAGACCAGCATTTATCAAACATTAGGATTACTGAACCCACGGACAGGCGCACACACCACTCGCCCAGTCTCTGGAAAGTCCTTACAGAGAAGCTTCAGGTTTGAGATGAAATGAGTCATTAAAAGGGATTTCTGGCCAGGCATGGTGGGGCACACCTTAGTCCCAACACTCGGGAGGCAGAGGTAGGAGGATTGCTGTGAGTTTGAGGCCACCCTGAGACTACATAATGATTTCCAGGTAAGCCCAGACCAGAGTGAGACCCTATTTCAAAAAGCTTAAAAAAAAAAAAAACACAAAGTGATCTCTGAAGGGCTAGAGAGGTGGCTCAGTCATTAAAGGTACTTGCTTGCCAAGATTGATGGCCCTAGGTTCACCCCAGAACCCATGTAAAGCTAGATGCCCAAAGCAGTGTGTGTGTATGGAGTCTGTTTGCAGTAGCAAGAGGCTCTTTATTTATCCGCTCTTTCTTCTTTCCTTCTTTCTTTCTTTCTTTCTTTCTTTCTTTCTTTCTTTCTTTCTTTTTCTCTTTCTCTCTCTCATCTCTCCTTGCAAATGACTAAATAAGAATACATAAAATATAAAAATTAGCCAGGCATGGTGGTACATGCCTTTAATCCTAGCACTCGGGAGGCAGAGGTAGGAGGATCACCGTAAGTTCAAAGCCACCCTGAGACTACATAGTGAATTCCAGGTCAGTCTGGGCTACAGTGAGACCTTACCTCAAAAAAAAAATTTTATATTTATATATATATATTTATATATATAAATTAAATGGATTTCTCTGACTATATACCATCTTTCTAACATATGGGAGTATTCCTATGGAAATATACAGACTCCTAACAGCCAAGGAAACAGTATAAAACCTAAATGATCCATCACATCCATGAAATAGAAAGTTCTCCCTCCACTTCAGCAAAAAGGAACTTCATACATGGAGTTCAGTGACCTTGGCCCTGGAGAACAAGAGTGAGTAAATGAAGCAAGTATGAGAATGCGGTTCAGTGTAAACGCTATGCACTGGCAAATAGACTCATGTCACACGACCCGGTCTTAATATAAATGATGAATTTATTTTAAACTTGCGAGCCATTAGAATGGCTATTAATGAGTCCCTGCTAGATAAATTTCTGATTACAAAAAATTATTAGCTTCTAGATCTCTATAGTTCTCTGGCCAAATCTACTCTTATCCAAGAGAAAACTTCAACTATAAATCACAAAACTTCCTTATAGATATAATGCATTTCGTTGTTATTGTTTTTCCCTTTGTTTAACAAAAGTAACAAATTGCTTCCTTTTATATTTACTCAGTAGAGGGATGTTATACTAATTAGAATTCACAGTGAAAATAACAGAGCCAATTTGAGCTGTATGAAAGAAGCGGAGGAGGAAGAAGCAAAAATATTACAAAGGAAAAAGTGTCTTATTTTTATTAAAGGCATTCATCCCTATTTTAACATTAGTTTCACTATTTGAGAGAAATAAGCAAGTAGAGTCAGAGAAAGAGAGAAAAAATGGGCATGCCAAGGCCTCTAGCCCTGCAAACAATCTCCAGATACATGCACCACCTTGTGCATCTGGCTTACGTGGGTCCTGGGGAATTAATTGGACCTGGGTTCTTTGGCTTTGCAGACAAAAGCCTTAACTGCTAAACCAACTTTCCAGCCCAGACATTCATCTCTTACCACTGCTGTGTAAAGTATTTTTTGTTGTGTTTTATTATTTTCTGTTAAGATGCTTGTTCCCTTAGTTGATTTCTTAGTTGGTTCTTTGAGACACAGTTTCATAGGGTACTCCAAGCTGGCAGGACCTAGAAGTTACCTCAGTCCTAATGCTTCAACCCTTTTCAATCCCAGGATTGGGATTAGAGGCCTGAGACATCACCCCTGCTACGGTGGTTTGAATATAAAATGTCCCTGAAAGACGTGTGTTCAATACTTAATCCCAGCAGGTGTCACTGTTTATGAAGGGTGTGTTTGAGTACTTAATCCCCAGAAGGTGTCACTGTTTGGGAAGGGTGGGTTTGAGTACTTAATCCCAGCAGGTGTCACTGTTTGGGAAGGGTGGGTTTGAGTACTTAATCCCCAGCAGGTGTCACTGTTTGGGAAGGGCTGGTTTGAGTACTTAATCCCAGCAGGTGTCACTGTTTGGGAAGGGCGGGTTTGAGTACTTAATCCCCAGCAGGTGTCACTGTTTGGGAAGGGCTGGTTTGAGTACTTAATCCCAGCAGGTGTCACTGTTTGGGAAGGGCGGGTTTGAGTACTTAATCCCAGCAGGTGTCACTGTTTGGGAAGGGCGGGTTTGAGTACTTAATCCCCAGCAGGTGTCACTGTTTGGGAAGGGTGGGTTTGAGTATTCAATCCTCAGCAAGTGTTGCTGTTTGGGAAGGGTGTGGAGCCTTGCTGAAGAAGGTATATTACTGGGGACTGAGGGCGGGCAGAGCAGGGCTTCAGAAATTAGGCTAAAAAATGTTGCTCCCTCCTTCCTTCCTGCTAAGGGGAGGATGGGACCCTGGCTTCCCGCTCCTGCTGCACTTCTCCTGCCAGAATGAACTCTGAAACTAACTGTAACACAAAAGAAACCCTTTCCTTCCTTAAGCTGCTTCTGATCCAGTATTTTCTGCAAGCAATGAGAAAGTAACTGAAATACTTGGCTTTAAGCTTTCTTTCCTTTGACTTGATTCCTATCCAAAGGTCAAGATTTTATTTGGGACTCAGGAAGGGAATATAATCAGGAACACTGAGGAAAAGGTGACATTTTGTCTCCACCTCTCATTTCTATGCTCCCTGTAAGTCCCCTTTGTAAGAAAACATAAACACGTCCATTGCTGTTCCTGAGCTTATTATGGGACTGGCTCAAGTATGATCAAGTTTTCATCCTTGACAACAAAAGTCAGATGAATCATGGCCACCTGCAGCCCACACCTGTGAGAAGTGTGGGCAGTACTCAGGGAAGGCAAATTGAACAGAAAATGTGGTAAGTTTCCACTGCAGAATTGTAGTTTGATATAAAGGCAACCTTCCGTATCATCTGGTTTCACACCTGCAGAGTCAATCAACCATGATTAAAAACACTTCTTTTAAATTTTTGCTGTACTGAGTATATAATTTCTTAGCATTATTCCCTAAATGATACATGTAAATAATATTTGCATAGAATTTGCATTGTACTAGATATTATAAGTAATTAAACATGATCTAAAACATGGGTGACTGTATGTACATTATGGGTAAAAATCCCCTATTTTAGTCAGGAGTTTGAACACCATGAATTTTGATATCCATGGGAGATCCTAGAACTAATTCCTTAGGAATGCTGAGGAACAACTGATGTTAAATTGTGCTTGTGGCTGGCTCAGAGGTTAAAGGTACTCATTTGTAAAGCGTAATGACTCAGGTTTGACACCCCGCCCCCCGAACCCACATAAAGCCAGATGCACAAACTGGTGCATGCATCTGGAATTTGTTTGCAGTGGCAGGAGGTCCTAGCATACCTGTACTCACTCTCTGTGTCTGCCTCTTTCTCTCTGTCTCTATCTCTCTGTCAAATATTTTTAAATGCATTCTTTATCATCATATTTTGTGGCATGTTTTCATTTTCTATGACTACTGAAACTTGCACATTCTAAGATATGATCCTAGAAAGCAGCACTTATGTCTATATAATATTCATTACAAAAGGAATTCTGTAAACTTTCTTTATGTATCTGCATAGAAATGAATAATCCACTTATAAATCACTAAAGTCACTCCAGATTACTTACATGAATGGAGACTGGTGACTCAAAAAATACAAAAGAATGGATAATTCAGTCAGCTTTTATGTCTGAGGAGAAATTATACGATTCTACTGGTGCCCGGTTGATATCCCTCTAGTTATCATCTGCCCAATCTGGATTCCCAGAACTTACATGGGGTTTAATTAACTCTTCCCTGTAATCTTTGCATTATTAAGTGCATGGCATCAGATGTTTACCAACACCAATGCACACATGTGAGCGCATGCCTGCACGTGTCAGCACACTTATGCCATGGCAAGAGGGAAACTACACATGAAAAATAAACAAACGATTCCTGCACGCGGGGCCTGTAGTCCAGCCACATTGGCAGTGCCACCGAAGGAAACTGGAGGCAGGCATGTGTCCACAGCAGGCTGGTCTTGGTTGGGCCTGCGGGGTACTGTAGGAAGAGCAGTGTGGAGAGTGCGAGCCCAGTCTGTGAGAGGAACGTGATGCGTCGGGCGGGCGGCACCAGGTGCTGTTGGTGGGTTTTCTGTGTACATTCTGCTTCATTTTCCTCAGTGCAGACTTCCAGGTTTCCCTGGCGATTTGAGAAAACACTAGAGGTACATCAGATACTGACATTTCAAACAAAAGGCTTCAGCAGCCACACCATTGAAAATGCAAGAATTAAAGACATTAGCAGAGCCATCATCATTATTGTCATTATTGTAATTAACATTTATTATGCATTTGCTTGGGGATAGGTACTGTTCAAAGAGCTTTACGTGAAATTAGTTCACTTAACCCTTACCACTTCCCATCAGGGAAACCCAGAAAGGACAGGAGGACAGAATGGGGCTATGAAGATGGCTCAATAAGTAAAGTGCTTTCTGCACAAACATGAGGACGTGAGCTAAGATCTCAACGCCTACGTAAAGTGCCAGGCACGATGGCATGTACCTGCAATCCCAGTGTTGGGAAGATGAGACAGAGAATCTCGGTGACTTTGTGAATCACTAGTCTAACAGAATTTGTGAAGTCTTGGTTCAGCTACAGATGCTGTCTCAGAGAGTAAAATGGGGAATTACCAAAGAAGACATTTGACATTGACCTCTGGCCTCCACGACAAGAGTACACATGCATATTTACCCAAACATACAGGGGCACTCACCTCATAACAACGCACCAACATGCAAGCCACAAACACACACATTTCCACACACATACACACATACAACCACAAAAGCACACACACCACCACCACACACACACACACACCCAAGAAGGGGAAGGAGGGAAAGGAGGAACAGTGATATTGTACAATGCTATGATTCTTACTGCTGTGACAAGACACCTAACTAAAAGAACTTAAGGAAGGGATAGTTTATTGTGATGGCTAGCAGATAGAGTCCATCCTGATGGGAAATCAGAGCAGCAGGAGTGTGAGGTAGCTCGTTACAGAGCATCTACACCCGGGAAGCAGACAGACGTACGCTGATACTCAGCTCACTTTCTGCTTTTTATTCATTCGAGGACAGCCAGCCGTGCAACAGTGTGGCTCTCATTCATGGGGAGGCTTTGTTCCTTAGGCAAACCTCTCTTGAAACACTCACAGACATGCACAATGTTTGTTTCCTAAGTAATTCTAAATCCAGGTAACTTGACAATGAAGATTCACCATGCCAAGCAAGCCTTGTTAAGTCAACACACAAACACATCATTTTCAATCAATTTTTTTCATCTTTGGGCCCTAAAGGCTCTGTTGTATCTCATAATGAAAGCACTGAGTACACCTCTAAACATTCTCCTAGTGTATCCCAACACTGTTCAAGAGTCAAAAGTCAAAAGCTTCTTCTGAGACTCAAGACAAACTCTTCACAGTGAGCCTGTATACAAGCAAAAGAGCAAGTTGTACATTCCTAATACAGCCACACAGAATGAACTTTCCTGTTGCCAGAGAAAGAGTTGAGAGGAACTGAAGGAAGGACTCGACAAATGTAAGACCAAAACCCAGGAGGGGCAAACACCAAGCTCAACAGCAACGTATCCATCATCTGGCACTCCTAATGGAGTCACCTGGGCAACAACAGTCTTGGATTGCCACACCCATCCAATTCTGTCACCTGAAAGGCACACAGTCTCTCTCAGTATGGTTCCACTCCATGTCTGCACTATCCCTTGCTAGACAGATGTTCCATGGTCCTTACATCTCCAACATCCAAGGGTGTCCATTACAACAGAGATCTCACCATCTTTACTTCATGCAACAGCCTCCCAAGGCCTCCTTGGAAGGAATATGATGCACCACACATTGCTTTGCTTCCTGGAACCTTGATGCAATCTCACATGACCACCTTACTCTTGTTATACATTTGCAAAATCAATACCATGTGGATGATAATGCCATGTCATGATGCCAGCTCAAGATGTAGCCTGAGCCCTTAGGCCATAGCTGAAGTGGCCTTTGCAAGCATTAGTGAAGGGAAAGGGAAGGAGAAAACACACTGCTTGATCTCAAGGGACAGAGACTGTATATTGAAACACAGTGAGGTAACACAGCTTTCCTGTGGGATGGAGGCTGATGCTTTCAGGAGGGAAGGGGCTCATCTTATAAGGGCGCTATCTGAGGACATAACAGGACTCAGGTGCAGTCTGGTGGGGACAGACAAGTAACCGAATAACGGCAACATTTGGTTTGTTGGATCTTTCACAGTGAACTTTCAGAGATGAAAGTTCATCAATCTTTCATGAGGAAAGTCCATCAATCCTTCATATTTGGACTCTGGAAAAAGAAGGCAATCAGGAAGAGGCGTGGGGGCATAGAATCCACTTCCAACTGCTTCCCGCTGACAGGTGGGACGGGGACAAGGGTTCTGTTTCTCAGGGTCCAGAGGGCAGGAGTCGGAGCAGGACTGAGGATATGAATCCTGTCAGGAATTCTATAAGGAGGGTCCTGGGTGGGAAGCAGAGCGAGTGATGGCACTAAGGCATTCCAGAAGAAATCTCTGTAAAAATAGTTAGAAGACCAGGCAAAAATGTAAGTAAGATTAGTAATAGGAGGAAGGACATGAGTATGGGGAGAAATCTGGCTAGGAGTGACCCAACACCCCATCCTGAGACATTGGTATGTTACTGTTGAAGCTTTGTTTGTCTGATCCCAGAGTTATTTGACCCATTGGCAGTGGTTAATAGGTCAAGTCTTCTGTGATTTTGTGGTTTTATATGGTCCAGGGAATCAAGTTACTCTTGGATGAAGTGATCAGATCTTTTAGTTTCTTTGATAACTAGAATGATAGGAAAGTTTCATCTTACAAAGATTCATTTTAAATCTAAAAGCATGTCTCTTTCTGTAGAAGCAGGATTAAAATGTGGTATTTAAGGATGTCTGTTGTTGGAATAAACATTAACAGGCCTGTTGCCAATAACATAAATATTAATTACTTTAAGTATATTGTAAGCCTGTTTGTAGTAACTTAATATCACCTTAAAATACATATATGTACTTCAGAACCCATAATAACCATACATGTAGTTGTACATAATGGCATACTATATGAAACATATGAACACATGGCCACATGACGAGCGGCTGGCCAGTAGTAGACATATGACAGACATGTCACACATATAATATTATTAAAGGGAGAGAGATGTTTTCTCTTTACAATTGTAGTTACAGTTAACTTGAAGAGGACTTAAGATAATTTGACGTTTTATATGTGTATGAGTGCTTATTTACGAGTCAATGCCATCGTATCAGCAACGTAAACAATGTATTTATACCCTCAGCCATAAAGACTGCTACCAAGGCAGTGACGAGCACTTTGAATTTAAAATTGACACAGTTTTCGTTGCCTCTGAGAAGGCATGGCGTTGATGAGGAGATCTTATTCATCTGCTGCCACAAGGAACAATTTATGTGGCCACTGCTTATGACTGGTAAGTGTTTAGAGATTGAGTGATGAGAAAGTGTTTTGTGTAACGAGGCTGAGGTTCAGACAGGATTGAGAGTAGGGGAACCTAAGGGAATATAGCAGAAGTAGCTCGCGAGCTTGAGTAAGGCAGAAGTGGAGGGTGGAGAAAAGGGGAAGTTATGTCGGTTGGGCCAAGGAAGAAAAGGAGTGGAGGATGGATAGAAAGGAGAAGATGGTATTCAGGCAGAAAATGGGGAGGAGGGGGTTTGGTGGGGAGGAGTTTGTCAGTTGGGTCTGTATCCGAGAGTGAGTGTTGATCAGGATGTTTCATAAGGATTTTGTGGCGCAGGAGGATTTTCTGAGTGGGGAATACAGAGGGAGGTCTGGGACAGGGGGACATGGGAACCTCAGACTACTTGCCATGTCGTCATGAACGTTATCAAGGTCAGTGAGAACGTTGAAATTGAAAGTATCGAACACTGACCAGTGGTTGCCATTATCCAGGAAATAATGAGACCAAATTTGAATGAAAAGTTGGAGTAATTTGGTGGGGAGCAGCTCAGTTAGTCTGAGTTCCTTTAAATCAGTGCTCAGATGTGTCGGCAGAGTGTCTTTTGGAATAGATAATTTAGAACACATTTTTGAGGACAAGGACTAAACAGAGTGGCCGGTCCACCCCCAGGAATGTCTTCAAGGCTTAGGGAGGCCTGAGGAGTGACCCAGGAATTAGGAGGGTGCATCCCTATACTTGTAATTCTTGAGCTGCCTGGTGGAACAATAATTTTGAGGGGCTCCTGGAGCCTCCAATCTTTCAAGGACAGAGGAAAGTGTGAGAAACTCCTGGAGTGTCTGGGATCTAAGACTGGGCACCTCTGTCACAGACCAGGAGTGAGTACCTTATCCTGAAGGCTGGAATTTGATGAGGACGTGGTTGGAACTTAGCCAAACAGCAAATGGCCTCCTTTCCAGAATTCAAAAGTCTGTGGGTACTGGGCAAGGAGAGAAGGAAGTGTGAGAAGAAAAGAAAGAAGCCCCAGGTATCTGGGCTTCATCAGAACAGAAGTAAAATCCCCTGAACAATGGGGATGAACAGGACTGGCGCCCATAGCAGAGTCTACAAAGACCTGGTCCTGACTGGCAGCTGTTTTGGCCAGCGTAGGGAGGTGGCAGCCTGTGCTTCGGAGGGATTGAAAGCTTGGTAGAGAGAGGGAGGGCAGTGAGCCTTGGAGGCCCATCAGTGATCTTGGGTCCTGTTCTTCAAACTGCTACTGGAATGTTATATTATGCTCTGCTTGCAATATTCTAGGGCTTTTGTAGGCTCCATCTAAAACTCTCCCATATGTATATTGCATATTTCAAATGCACATACACCACATGATCAGGCTTACCAACACTAACAGCCCTACTTCACGGTACCAATTTACTGCACTAATTACTCTTTGTGCTGTGACAAAAAAAGAAAGGAAGATTTTGTTTTCACTCACCTTGAGGGTACAGCCCAGCACGGCAGGGGGTGAGACCCCGGGTCGCCTCGCATCCACAGTGGAAGCAGAAAGAGACCAATGTGGGTGCTCTGTTTGTTGGGGGGAGAAAGCTTACCCTTACCTGCTTTGTTTACTACATTGATTCCAGAGTCTAATCCAGTGTCTGCTTCACAATAATCACATATATTAATTGTCTACATCTGTCATACATCAAATCTTAGGCACATTTTCTGTTTATTCATTGCAGTATATGACATACCCACAAAAGCACATTCAATGGGTTTTCAAGTAACAATATGTGTAAAAGGCTCAAATAGGAGCAAACTACCTATTAACAAAAACATTCTTCAAAGGTATTCTATATCATGGGAAATTCAAAATTTTCTATATTTAAATAATAACCTTGGAATATTACTGAAAAGATATAACTGTAAAGCAAGAAAATACTGGAACTTTTCTGCTTGCTTGCTTTTTATAAAGAAAGGCAGAGAGAAAAGAAGCATCTTTTCAGAAAGAATGACTACACTTTTTTCATCTAAGAAGAGCGATGGAAATGGATAAGTTAATGGTGGCTTGCTAGGTCCCAAAATACTTTTTTCAGGACTCGTTGGTTTCATAATAAATCAATAAATAAAAATAAGAAGTTCACTGTGTTGTCCCTTTTCAAGTAGTTTATCCTTCCAGTTCCCAGAATAAACTCAGCAAAGATTAAATAGACTGTTCTTCTATCATTTATTTTGTAATAGGCATTTTTAGAAGCTATTGGTTCCACTCAGCTGGGAGCTAGATCACTCTTATTTTCTCCCTCAAAGTTTTGCACATTCTTAAGTACCTTAGTGCTAAGTTTTTTTGAGTAGAAATAAAATCTGAATATTCATAACCAAAACCTTTTATCAAGGACTTCCATACAAAGGCACCTGCTATGTTATTATAAAAATAGGATTTAAATAGATGCAGGCTATTTACCAGGTTCCAGAAAGATTAATTCGGTTTATTTTCTAGGAATAAAATATAAACTCCATTACTTGAAATCAAAGTCCTCAATATCATAGCCCTAGGTAGCTGAAACTTCTCAGTTATTAATGTGATTACTATGACTATTTCATTATAGTTTTTCAGAGTTATGGCTGAGAATAAAGAGAAGCCGTGGAAATTTTTCTTCTCTTTCCTGCTTTTTAAATGCAGGAGCTATTTTATTTATTATACTGTACTGATGGTCCCTCAAGGGACTGCTGGTGCCTTCAGCAAAGAAGGGCCTCCGACTTGAAGTGTCCATTTCTGATACATCATTTTCATACAGTCAATGGTGGCCTTACTAAATCCAAGATGTGTTTTCACCATGTTGACAGACATAATTAGAGTCTGGAGCCCAGCAGGCATAGTATAAAATAATGAATTCTCAGTGAGACTAATCAAATACTACTAGCTAGCATTCAATTTCATCTTCCTCATCATCAAGACCAAGAGCAGGAAAATAAAAACATGGGTAACAAATGACCTTTCCAGAGTCCAAAATGAAAACAGCCTTTTGACTTCTGCTGTAATGAAATCCAAATGCAATGTGAAAAGAACAAATGGACCACTCAGCATATTGGCTTAATCCATTCTAGCAATGAAGGTCTTGCTTACATGCAAGGTAAAAGAACTGGTCCCCAACAATCTCAATCAGAAGTCAGTAAAATGAAATCAGCCACATATAAAATAATAGACATGTTGAGTATTTTTCAGCTACATTGATCATATCCTTTGTAAGTGAAACAGCTTATAGACCACTAAAAGTGTATATACTGATTTGGCCTCTAGCCACTAGTTTTTTGTTTGTTTGCTTTTTAATTTGGAAACTTTTCTATCCAAAGAATTCCTTGTCAAAGTGGCCATCTCACCATAACCCTCCATAGCTAAATCTTCTGATTAAATTTCACTGTTTCAATTATGAAACATTTACCTAGATATTACCCTCAAGAAATCATAACTAAAGGGGGCTGTGGCTGAGAAAAAAATCTTAGAAGGCATCCTGCCCAGTGACTTGAAGTTGCATTCTACTGGTGTGCATAGATTCATGATCTTGATTCAATAAACATACTTTCTTGAATGTGCTTTACCTGTTTCAACTGCACAGAAGATCCCTGTGGTGACTTCAATGTAAAATGTTTTCCCATAACCTCATGTGTTTGTGATTAAGTCCAATACTTGAGGCCTGTAGCAGACAGCTTCAGGTTCGCTGAGATGAACTTGACTAGGCACAGTTATGGAGGAAGGGATTTATCGAAGCTTACAATCCAGGGGAAGTTCCATAATGGCAGAAGAAGCTGGCCTGCCTTCACAGGTCCAAGCAGAGGTAGAGAGAGAAGCACAAGCCTAAAAGCCAAAACCCACACAGCACACTTCAGGAACTCCAGCTAGATACACTTTGCATATCTTTAGATTGAAATCTGAAACCCACCACCACACCTTAAGATCCGCCCAGTGACATTGCCTCCAGCCAGGTGGCTGTAGAAGCAAACTACAGACTAATAAAAAACTGAATATATTGGGGGCCATCTATTCAAACCACCACAAGGCCCAACGGGTGAAGCCTTTGGGAGGTGGAACCTTGCAGGTAAAGGTGTGTCACTTGGGTGGAGCTTGTGATGTATTAGTGCAGCCTTACTATGTGTTCAATACGAAGCTGTCTCTTGATGCTACATCCCAGCTGATGTGACATGATGAGATTCCCAGCCTCTGCTTTGCCGTACTTTCTCCACCAAGAATAAATTTCCCTTCCCTGAAAACTGTAAGTTGAAATAAAACATTTCCCTCATAAGCTATTTCTGGTCAGGTGTTTTGTCCCAGCAATGAGATGGCAACTTGCCCCATGCCCTTCAAATGAGACATATTAGTTCGACTACTTTGTATTTTGCATGAAGAATTGCAGGCATTTGCTATTAAGTGGCCTAAATTAGCCCACTAGGCACACAGCTCCTTGGCAGCTGCTAGTGTGATTCTGCTTCACACCTTATAGAAAATACAAAACTTCAAGTCAAACATAGAGGAAGAAAATTTCATTGATATATAAATAAACAAAACTCACAATGGGCTTAACTAAAGCAAGATATGGACACGTTTGTGGTCTTCCCTCTCCAGCTCTTGGCTCTACTCTGTGCTGATTACCTTCTCCTAGGAATTCTCTGTCCACATAGTTTCCCTCAAGCGGCATTTTCAGATCTACCTTCCATCAGCCTCAATTCTAGTGGAAATTGCATGTGATGGTGAATCGTCACTGACAACGCAACTGGATTTAGAGACATATCTCTGAGCATGCCTGTGAGGGTATTTTCGGAGATGGTTAATGAGGTGGAAGGCCCAATGTGAATGTGGGCAATCCCCATGATCGCAGAGACCCTCCACACAGCATGTCCTCATGTACACTGCCCATGATCTCAGAGGTCCTCCACACAGCATGTCCTCATGTACACTGACCATGATCGCAGAGGTCCTCCACACAGCATGTCCTCATGTACACTGACCATGATCGCAGAGGTCCTCCACACAGTATGTTCTCATGTACACTGCCCATGATCTCAGAGGTCCTCCACACAGCATGTCCTCATGTACACTGCCCATGATCTCAGAGGCCTCCACACAGCATGTTCTCATGTACACTGCCCATGATCTCAGAGGCCTCCACACAGCATGTCCTCATGTACGCTGCCCATGATCTCAGAGGTCCTCCACACAGCATGTCCTCATGTACGCTGCCCATGATCTCAGAGGCCTCCACACAGCATGTTCTCATGTACACTGCCCATGATCTCAGAGGTCTTCCACACAGCATGTTCTCATGTACACTGCCCATGATCGCAGAGAACCTCCACACAGCATGTCCTCATGTACACTGCCCATGATCTCAGAGGTCTCCACACAGCATGTCCTCATGTACACTGCCCATGATCTCAGAGGTCCTCCACACAGCATGTCCTCATGTACACTGCAAATGATCTCAGAGGTCCTCCACACAGCATGTCCTCATGTACACTGCCCATGATCTCAGAGGTCCTCCACACAGCATGTCCTCATGTACACTGACCATGATCGCAGAGGTCCTCCACACAGCATGTTCTCATGTACACTGCCCATGATCTCAGAGGACCTCCACACAGCATGTCCTCATGTACACTGCCCATGATCGTAGAGACCCTCCACACAGCATGTCCTCATGTACACTGCCCATGATCTCAGAGGCCTCCACACAGCATGTTCTCATGTACACTGCCCATGATCTCAGAGGCCTCCACACAGCATATCCTCATGTACGCTGCCCATGATCTCAGGTGTCCTCCACACAGCATGTCCTCATGTATACTGCCCATGATCTCAGAGACCCTCCACACAGCATGTCCTCATGTACACTGCCCATGATCTCAGAGGTCCTCCACACAGCATGTCCTCATGTACACTGCCCATGATCTCAGATGTCCACCACACAGCATGTCCTCATGTACATTGTCCATGATCTCAGAGGTCCTCCACACAGCATGTCCTCATGTACGCTGCCCATTATCTCAGAGGTTCTCCACACAGCATGTCCTCATGTACGCTGCCCATGATCTCAGAGGTCCTCCACACAGCATGTCCTCATGTACGCTGCCCATGATCTCAGAGGTCCTCCACACAGCATGTCCTCATGTACGCTGCCCATGATCTCAGAGGTCCTCCACACAGCATGTCCTCATGTACGCTGCCCATGATCTCAGAGGCCCTCCACACAGCATATCCTCATGTACACTGCCCATGATCTCAGAGGTCCTCCACACAGCATGTCCTCATGTACACTGACCATGATTTCAGAGGCCCTCCACACAGCATGTCCTCATGTACGCTGCCCATGATCTCAGAGGCCCTCCACACAGCATGTTCTCATGTACACTGCCCATGATCTCAGAGGTCCTCCACACAGCATGTCCTCATGTACACTGACCATGATCGCAGAGACCCTCCACACAGCATGTCCTCATGTACACTGCCCATGATCTCAGAGGTCCTCCACACAGCATGTCCTCATGTACACTGACCATGATCGCAGAGGACCTCCACACAGCATGTTCTCATGTACACTGCCCATGATCTCAGAGGTCCTCCACACAGCATGTCCTCATGTACACTGACCATGATCGCAGAGGACCTCCACACAGCATGTTCTCATGTACACTGCCCATGATCTCAGAGGCCTCCACACAGCATTTCCTCATGTACGCTGCCCATGATCTCAGAGGTCCTCCACACATCATGTCCTCATGTACACTGACCATGATCGCAGAGACCTTCCACACAGCATGTCTTCATGTACACTGCCCATGATCTCAGAGGCCTCCACACAGCATGTCCTCATGTACGCTGCCCATGATCTCAGAGGTCCTCCACACAGCATGTCCTCATGTACACTGACCATGATCACAGAGACCCTCCACACAGCATGTCCTCATGTACACTGCCCATGATCTCAGAGGCCTCCACACAGCATGTCCTCATGTACGCTGCCCATGATCTCAGAGGTCCTCCACACAGCATGTCCTCATGTACACTGCCCATGATCTCAGAGGCCCTCCAAACAGCATGTTCTCATGTACACTGCCCATGATCTCAGAGGTCCTCCACACAGCATGTCCTCATGTACATTGTCCATGATCTCTGAGGTCCTCCACACAGCATGTCCTCATGTACACTGCCCATGATCTCAGAGGTCCTCCACACAGCATGTCCTCATGTACGCTGCCCATGATCTCAGAGGCCCTCCACACAGCATGTCCTCATGTACACTGCCCATGATCTCAGAGGTCCTCCACACAGCATGTCCTCATGTATGCTGCCCATGATCTCAGAGGTCCTCCACACAGCATGTCCTCATGTACACTGACCATGATTTCAGAGGTCCTCCACACAGCATGTCCTCATGTACACTGCCCATGATCTCAGAGGCCCTCCACACAGCATGTTCTCATGTACACTGCCCATGATCTCAGAGGTCCTCCACACAGCATGTCCTCATGTACACTGACCACGATCGCAGAGACCCTCCACACAGCATGTCCTCATGTACACTGCCCATGATCTCAGAGGTCCTCCACACAGCATGTCCTCATGTACACTGACCATGATCGCAGAGGTCCTCCACACAGCATGTCCTCATGTACACTGACCATGATCGCAGAGGTCCTCCACACAGCATGTCCTCATGTACACTGCCCATGATCTCAGAGGCCTCCACACAGCATGTCCTCATGTACACTGACCACGATCGCAGAGACCCTCCACACAGCATGTCCTCATGTACACTGCCCATGATCTCAGAGGTCCTCCACACAGCATGTCCTCATGTACACTGACCATGATCGCAGAGGTCCTCCACACAGCATGTTCTCTTGTACACTGCCCATGATCTCAGAGGTCCTCCACACAGCATGTCCTCATGTATGCTGCCCATGATCTCAGAGGTCCTCCACACAGCATGTCCTCATGTACGCTGCCCATGATCTCAGAGGCCTCCACACAGCATGTTCTCATGTACACTGCCCATGATCTCAGAGGTCCTCCACACAGCATGTCCTCATGTACACTGCCCATGATCTCAGAGGTCCTCCACACAGCATGTCCTCATGTACACTGCCCATGATCTCAGAGGTCCTCCACACAGCATGTCCTCATGTACACTGACCATGATCTCAGAGGTCCTCCACACAGCATGTTCTCATGTACACAGCCCATGATCTCAGAGGACCTCCACACAGCATGTCCTCATGTACACTGCCCATGATCGCAGAGACCCTCCACACAGCATGTCCTCATGTACATTGTCCATGATTTCAGAGGTCCTCCACACAGCATGTCCTCATGTACACTGCCCATGATCTTAGAGGTCCTCCACACAGCATGTCCTCATGTACGCTGCCCATGATCTCAGAGGTCCTCCACACAGCATGTCCTCATGTACGCTGCCCATGATCTCAGAGGTCCTCCACACAGCATGTCCTCATGTACGCTGCCCATGATCTCAGAGGTCCTCCACACAGCATGTCCTCATGTACGCTGCCCATGATCTCAGAGGCCCTCCACACAGCATGTCCTCATGTACACTGCCCATGATCTCAGAGGTCCTCCACACAGCATGTCCTCATGTATGCTGCCCATGATCTCAGAGGTCCTCCACACAGCATGTCCTCATGTACACTGCCCATGATCGCAGAGACCCTCCACACAGCATGTCCTCATGTACACTGCCCATGATCTCAGAGGCCTCCACACAGCATGTCCTCATGTACGCTGCCCATGATCTCAGAGGTCCTCCACACAGCATGTCCTCATGTACACTGCCCATGATCTCAGAGGTCCTCCACACAGCATGTCCTCATGTACACCCCCCATGATCTCAGAGGCCTCCACACAGCATGTTCTCATGTACACTGCCCATGATCTCAGAGGCCTCCACACAGCATGTCCTCATGTACGCTGCCCATGATCTCAGAGGTCCTCCACACAGCATGTCCTCATGTACGCTGCCCATGATCTCAGAGGCCTCCACACAGCATGTTCTCATGTACACTGCCCGTGATCTCAGAGGTCTTCCACACAGCATGTCCTCATGTACACTGCCCATGATCTCAGAGGTCCTCCACACAGCATGTCCTCATGTACACTGCCCATGATCTCAGAGGCCTCCACACAGCATGTCCTCATGTACACTGCCCATGATCTCAGAGGCCCTCCACACAGCATGTCCTCATGTACACTGCCCATGATCTCAGAGGTCCTCCACACAGCATGTCCTCATGTACACTGCCCATGATCGCAGAGGTCCTCCACACAGCATGTTCTCACATACACTGCCCATGATCTCAGAGGCCCTCCACACAACATGTTCTCACATACACTGTCCAGGATTGCAGAGATCCTCCATACAGCATGTCTACATGTACACTTCCCATGATCGTAGAGGCCCTCCACACAACATGTCCTCATGTACACTGCCCATGATCTCAAAGGTCCTCCACACAGCATGTCCTCATGTACACTGCCCATGATCTCAGAGGTTCTCCACACAGCATGTCCTCATGTACACTGCCCATGATCTCAGAGGTCCTCCACACAGCATGTTCTCATGTACACTGCCCATGATCTCAGAGGTCCTCCACACAGCATGTCCTCATGTATACTGCCCATGATCTCAGAGACCCTCCACACAGCATGTCCTCATGTACACTGCCCATGATCTCAGAGGTCCTCCACACAGCATGTCCTCATGTACACTGCCCATGATCTCAAAGGTCCTCCACACAGCATGTCCTCATGTACACTGCCCATGATCTCAGAGGTCCTCCACACAGCATGTCCTCATGTACACTGCCCATGATCTCAGAGGTCCTCCACACAGCATGTTCTCATGTACACTGCCCATGATCTCAGAGGTCCTCCACACAGCATGTCCTCATGTATACTGCCCATGATCTCAGAGACCCTCCACACAGCATGTCCTCATGTACACTGCCCATGATCTCAGAGGTCCTCCACACAGCATGTCCTCATGTACGCTGCCCATGATCTCAGAGGCCTCCACACAGCATGTTCTCATGTACACTGCCCATGATCTCAGAGGTCCTCCACACAGCATGTCCTCATGTACACTGCCCATGATCTCAGAGGTCCTCCACACAGCATGTCCTCATGTACGCTGCCCATGATCTCAGAGGTCCTCCACACAGCATGTCCTCATGTACGCTGCCCATGATCTCAGAGGCCCTCCACACAGCATGTCCTCATGTACACTGCCCATGATCTCAGAGGTCCTCCACACAGCATGTCCTCATGTATGCTGCCCATGATCTCAGAGGTCCTCCACACAGCATGTCCTCATGTACGCTGCCCATGATCTCAGAGGCCTCCACACAGCATGTCCTCATGTACACTGCCCATGATCTCAGAGGTCCTCCACACAGCATGTCCTCATGTACACTGCCCATGATCTCAGAGGTCCTCCACACAGCATGTCCTCATGTACACTGACCATGATCGCAGAGGTCCTCCACACAGCATGTTCTCATGTACACTGCCCATGATCTCAGAGGACCTCCACACAGCATGTCCTCATGTACACTGCCCATGATCGCAGAGACCCTCCACACAGCATGTCCTCATGTACATTGTCCATGATTTCAGAGGTCCTCCACACAGCATGTCCTCATGTACACTGCCCATGATCTCAGAGGTCCTCCACACAGCATGTCCTCATGTACGCTGCCCATGATCTCAGAGGTCCTCCACACAGCATGTCCTCATGTACGCTGCCCATGATCTCAGAGGTCCTCCACACAGCATGTCCTCATGTACGCTGCCCATGATCTCAGAGGTCCTCCACACAGCATGTCCTCATGTACGCTGCCCATGATCTCAGAGGCCCTCCACACAGCATGTCCTCATGTACACTGCCCATGATCTCAGAGGTCCTCCACACAGCATGTCCTCATGTATGCTGCCCATGATCTCAGAGGTCCTCCACACAGCATGTCCTCATGTACACTGCCCATGATCGCAGAGACCCTCCACACAGCATGTCCTCATGTACACTGCCCATGATCTCAGAGGCCTCCACACAGCATGTCCTCATGTACTCTGCCCATGATCTCAGAGGTCCTCCACACAGCATGTCCTCATGTACACTGCCCATGATCTCAGAGGTCCTCCACACAGCATGTCCTCATGTACACTGCCCATGATCTCAGAGGCCTCCACACAGCATGTTCTCATGTACACTGCCCATGATCTCAGAGGCCTCCACACAGCATGTCCTCATGTACGCTGCCCATGATCTCAGAGGTCCTCCACACAGCATGTCCTCATGTACGCTGCCCATGATCTCAGAGGCCTCCACACAGCATGTTCTCATGTACACTGCCCGTGATCTCAGAGGTCTTCCACACAGCATGTCCTCATGTACACTGCCCATGATCTCAGAGGTCCTCCACACAGCATGTCCTCATGTACACTGCCCATGATCTCAGAGGCCTCCACACAGCATGTCCTCATGTACACTGCCCATGATCTCAGAGGTCCTCCACACAGCATGTCCTCATGTACACTGCCCATGATCTCAGAGGTCCTCCACACAGCATGTCCTCATGTACACTGCCCATGATCGCAGAGGTCCTCCACACAGCATGTTCTCACATACACTGCCCATGATCTCAGAGGCCCTCCACACAACATGTTCTCACATACACTGTCCAGGATTGCAGAGATCCTCCATACAGCATGTCTACATGTACACTTCCCATGATCGTAGAGGCCCTCCACACAACATGTCCACACGTACAGTGCCCAGGAGCTCAGAATTATATTTTTCTTTTGCATTAGTGTGCATTGCAAAGTATGGGCTTCATTATGGCATTTTCATATGGGCATATAATGAACTTTGATTCTAGTCAGTCCTTATAGGGCCCTTTCTTATCTCCCCTCCCCTAGGATTAGAAGCAGAAATGGAAACAGGCTAGTGCATGAAGCAATTGGATATCTCACTTCTTTCTCCACTTATTGCTCTTGAAAACTTTATTGCAAATGCCCTCAGGTTTCCATTTCCCACTGTGATAAAGTAAAGGAAGCTAGAGATTGACTGCCTTTCTCATTGCCATGAGCATTCACTTTGCTCTAGGGTCAGTTATGTGCGCATGCTTGTTTCTTCATTCTGTATTCTCACCTATATTGAATCACTTCCAGCGTGACTGTGTAATACGTGTGTTCAATGTGCACATGGGCTCCGCAAGGGCAGAGTATACTTATCTCTATTCCTTAACACTAAAAAGCTTTATAAGTTCCAAGTGCTGAATAAATGTGAATCATTGCACCGATTAAGGGCACCTTCCTAAATTCCCAAGAATACAATTATGTCAAGTGTGCCCCCGAAGAAGTTTCCCAAGTTAGATACATTTGGGGAATATTGAACACTCTAAGCCCTCTTGCAAATATGTAGTTAGTGTGTTAGCATATTGGATGTTCGCACACATCTTGTGGTTAAGAAAAATTGTTGGACTTTTTAAAAGCTAGTTTGTATTATTCATAATTTATTTTATCTCAGATACTCACAACAATGAGATCAATATTCTATGCAAACCAGAGACACAGATAAGCTTAATGACAATATGTCACCAGCCCTGGTCTCTGACATAAAATCCAGCAGGAGAGACCCACAGTCATAATATAATAACTTGGCAGTACCTAAAAGTATAAAGAACTGCAAACCTGGGGTGAGTTAGGAAAATCTTGTCTCAAGAAATGAGAGATACTGGGACTAAACTGTGAAATATACGAGACAGTTTGAGAATTTGGAATTCAGAGAGGATTTATCTTTGACAATTGCTACAAAGACACTGACTTTTTTCCCTTTCCTCAGAGCCACTCTAATATGAACCTGTGTTCTACTTTTTACTCCACTGTGAATACATTTAATTTTCTTGCTGTCCCATGTCACCACAGGAGCTGTTCTGTTCTGGCATGTTGGCATGCTTGTCTGTCTTGGGCACTTAGTTTATTCCATTCTATTTTGCTTTCACTTTTCTTGAACACTATGTGGCTCCAATAAACAAATTTAACCTTTTAGCTGTTTCTGACAGGTCTGGTGTGTGATTAAATCAACTTATGAAATGCCTTAAGACAAGTCATAGCATTTCTTTTTTAAAAGGGTATCAGCATTCTAACTTGAGCAAAAGTCTGTTGTGAAAAGAAGGCCCATTACAAACTGAATTTTGTTTGCAATAAGAAAAACTGAATTAATATTTCCTAGTTCTGCTTTAAGGCTTATAATATGGTAGGGTCATTTATCTACATACAGTACTTTATTCCTTGATAGGTGCATCCTGGAACACCTTTGAGGGAGAGGAGAAGTGGGAAGGGTTTAAGTGAATAAAGGACAGACTTGATGTAGTACATATTTTTCATGAGACTTTGCTGGCTACATAGAAACATTCAACAGTAAGTATCACTGTTAAAGCCCAATGAGAGAATCTGGAATAATTCATTGTTCTTACCAAATTTCCAAGTGCTCTTTTTCTTAACTAGCCTAATGTAATTGGGGAAAATGGATATAAGTAAAATATTCTTTGAATCATGTTCAGAGCCTTAACTTTGTACCTATAGGTCATTTTGCCTCATCCATTTGCCAAAATAGCTATTTCTAAGTAAAGGAAATTCTGAGGAAGTCTGATAGCATTCTTGTATTTTATTTTAGATTGTAAGCTAAATGGCAGGGAATTATATCCATAATGATGCTTTTTATTTAGCAACCTTGCAGTATACTTTTGGTGCTTAATAAATGTTCATAATTATTGATAAAAAAAAAAAAAGAAAAAAGAAAAACTGTAAGTCTCCCAAAATGACAATAATTCTTTAAAACCTGTCAAGTAATAATAAATATCTGACAAATGCAAGTGAATAGAGCATAAATAAATTTTAATGCATAAACTGTGACATTTGATTGCATCTTTAAGCATGTTTGTGTGTGGTGCATACTAGTGTGCATGTGTGTGTGTGGTGCACACTAGTGTGCATGCATGCATATGTGTGGTTATACTAGTGTGCATGCATGTCTGTGTGTGGTGCATACTAGTGTGCATGTGTGTGTGTGGTGCACACTAGTGTGCATGCATGCATGTGTGTGGTTATACTATTGTGCATGCATGTCTGTGTGTGGTGCATACTAGTGTGCATGTGTGTGTGTGTGGTGCACACTAGTGTGCATGTCTGTGTGTGGTGCATACTAGTGTGCATGTGCGTGTGTGGTGTATACTAGTGTGCATGTGTGTGTGTGGTGTGTACTAGTGTGCATGCATGCATGCATGTGTGTGGTTATACTAGTGTGCATGTGTGTGTGTGGTGCGTACTAGTGTGCATACATGTCTGCGTGTGGTGCATACTAGTGTGCATACATGTCTGCGTGTGGTGCATACTATTGTGCATACATGTCTGCGTGTGGTGCATACTAGTGTGCATGCATGTCTGCGTGTGGTGCATACTAGTGTGCATGCATGTCTGCGTGTGGTGCATACTAGTGTGCATACATGTCTGCGTGTGGTGCATACTATTGTGCATACATGTCTGCGTGTGGTGCATACTAGTGTGCATGCATGTCTGCGTGTGGTGCATACTAGTGTGCATGCATGTCTGTGTGTGGTGCATACTAGTGTGCATACATGTCTGCGTGTGGTGCATACTATTGTGCATACATGTCTGCGTGTGGTGCATACTAGTGTGCATGCATGTCTGCGTGTGGTGCATACTAGTGTGCATACATGTCTGTGTGTGGTGCATACTAGTGTGCATGCATGTCTGCGTGTGGTGCATACTAGTGTGCATGCATGTCTGCGTGTGGTGCATACTAGTGTGCATACATGTCTGAGTGTGGTGCATACTAGTGTGCATGTATGTTCGTGTGGTGCATACTAGTGTGCATGTGTGTGTGGTGTATACTAGTGTGCATACATGTCTGCGTGTGGTGCATACTAGTGTGCATGTATGTTCGTGTGGTGCATACTAGTGTGCATGTGTGTGTGGTGTATACTAGTGTGTATGTGTGTGTGTGGTGTGTACTAGTGTCCATACATGTCTGCGTGTGGTGCATACTAGTGTGCATACATGTCTGTGTGTGGTGCATACTAGTGTGCATGTATGTTCGTGTGAGTGTGTGACGGCAAGGCTGAGCCATGTGAACATATGTATATGTGGATCTGGAGACCACTGTTAGACATCACATGTCTTCCTCAACTGCTGTCCACCTTACTTTCGACAACAGAATCTCTCACTGAACCCAGGCCTGATTCAGCTAGACTAGGTAGTTATTAAGCCGCAGGAAGACTCCTGTCTCTGACTCCCAGCGCTAGGATTGCAGCATATGCCGCTGCTCTTACCTTTTATGTGGGGGCTGGAGAATCAAAACTTCAGTCCTCATACTGGCACCGAAATTTTACCTACTGAGCCACCTCCTCAGCCACAACGTTGATGTATTTTTTTTAAATCTAACAATTTCCACTAGCTTTCCTTGGCAAATTCCTGAATGCATCAGTTTACTTGTCTACGGGAAGACATCTTGCTTACTTCCAGGTTTTGGCAATTATGAATAAAACTGCTATAAACATCCATGGGAAATATTTTGTGCTCACATAGCATGTTTATATTTAATGAAGATTTTCTTTTCTTAGAGCATTTTTTTTTTTTTTTGGTTTAAAGCAAATTTAACTGGAAGATCCAGAAAGCTCCAAGATACTCCCTGCCTCCACAAATAATAGTCTCTCATTATTGACATCTCCCATTATAGTGTCTTTGTTATTAACACCTAAATGATAAGTGAATGACTAATTGTTACGAGAACATTGCTGTCATACGCTCTCAGTAAACAAAGTTGTGGGATAAATGTATAACATAATTACATAGTACTATATGCATATAAAAACACTTAAACCTTTATGTTGTGTTTCTGTGTCCACTCATAAACATTAGAAACTACAAGCTCACAGTGGGACCTCAATTCCAATCCAACACCACAGAACGGATTACAGTTGTCTTTTTGTATCTGTAACTCTGTATTTTTATTAAGAACTTTGCTCCCTTTGCCCTTATGTATCTTCTAGTTTTATCAAGCCACTTTATATTAACTCATCTTCCATAGTTGCTAACACCCATTCTTAATATAGGTTTTCTTATCACCCCACTCAATGCATTCCTCAGCTTGGGTTTCCATAACTCTCAGTAGCATGCCTTCCACACAAATGCCTTAATTAATTAATTATTCATCTTTACTTGAAATAGAGAGAAAGAGAGGAATTGGCGTGCCAGGTCCTCAGCGACTGCAATAAAACTCCAGATGCCTGTGCCACCAATGGGTGATCTTGGGCTTGCCTCACCTTTGTGCATCTAAACGCCTTAAGTAAAATGCCTCAGTCTGTTCCAATTCCACACCTCATCCAAGCTTCTCCCCTCCAAGGACAGCCTTCGAACCTGTTCAGTTCTCAGTACGGGCATGTCACCCCCTTTCCTGCGGCTGACTTCATTGACCCTCTGCAGGGATGCCTTTCCAAAGTACAGTGCTGACGTCATCTTAGAAGAGATTATCTAAGATTGTCAAGAGTTGCTACTTGCCTTTTTAACCTGCCAAGAACCCACCTGCTACTTGAGGTTTGACCTCCGTACTGGAGGCCCCCACACTCAGTGACCTCTGCACAACGTGCGGTACGGAGCTCTTGGCTGCCTGTGGGCACTCACAGACACCTTCCTTACCCTGGCTGGCACCCTGCCTGTGTGTGGGCATCCATGTTGCTTTGCCCCTTCTGGTATCTTGGGACTGCAGTATTCAAGTGGAAAATAAAGAAAAAATAAAAAAGAGGCGGAGTAAAATGAAAAGGGAAAAGGCATAGTGGCACTTAATGAGAGGGAATTTATAAAGCTCTTACTATTTTCCTTCAACACTGCTGTGGCCAAATATCAGACAAGAAGCAGCTCACGTCGGAGTTTATTTCAGCTAAGAGTTCCAGGGAATATGGTCCGTCACCGGGGAAAATGGGAAAAGCATAGAAGCAGGCACAGGAAGCCAGCAGATCATATGGCATGCATTGCCAGGAGGCAGAGGACAAACAGGAATTAGACCAGGCTATAAAACCTCAAGGCTCACCCCTAATGACTCCTTCCGCCAGCAAAGCTCCACCTCTTAAGTTTCCACGATCTTCCCAGATAACTGCCATCTTACAGGGACTGAATGTTCAAGCACATTAATCTATGGGATATATTTCACATTCAAATCATATCATCCTCACGCAGTTGAAATCGTCTTGATATTAATCAAAAAAAATTATTCCTATAAAAAACAGTTCTTTGAATGCCGAGAATGGCCCCACTGTTTCGCTGAGAACAATGTGCTGAAGAACTTGTCTGCAAGGAAATACACTACACCAGGAGCAGATAAGCTGTACCCAGAGCGAAAGTGTTAAATCTTCCAAATTCTACACTTCTACATGTTTTTGTTATGGGTGTTCCTTAACCTTGGGCCACTGCTCACTTTTGAGAATCTTATGAAAACTATGCTGTTTTTCAGGAAAAAAAAAAAGAAACATTGTGCATACTAGTTCAGTAACACAGAGTATGTATTCAAAACCAGTGCATTCACGTTCCTCTCTAAAGAACAGAATAACTCCTTCAATAATGTAAATATCTGTCTCCATAAACGTACCACCACCAGCCAGCATTCACAGCAAGACCAGCCTGTGTTTAAGAACGAGCTCTTCTGCTTACTTGATTAAGATCTTTGTCTTTAGTTGTTTGGATTGTCTGTTAAATAAAACGGAGATTCCAGTTGGCTCTCAGATGCTGTGAAAATGTGAGATGATGTGGAAAACAATTTTTTTTCGGTTTCTCGATGTAGGGTTTCACTCTGGCCCAGGCTGACCTGGAATTCACTCTGTATTCTCAGGGTGGCCTCAAACTCATGGTGATCCTCCTACCTCTGCCTCCTGAGTGCTGGGATTAAAGGCGTGCACCACCATGCCGGCAGAAAACAATTTTTATTTGTGATTGCTTCAGATACGTTTTTTGTTTTTTATGAAGTGACTGTTTGAAGCCATTTGAGCACTAGTGAAGGCTCTGGGCTTATACAAGATGGTGCCACCATGCAGGGGGCAACTTTGAAACTCCTATTCTATTGGTCCTATTGTAACAAGACATTCTCTCAGTGAGGGTTCTTGAGCTCTGAAGGGACCAAGAACACAATACAGCAGGAGTCTTCAGTGAAGACCAGACATACCAATGTGAATGCCCTGAACAGTTATCTGTGAAAAAGGGAGTGCCACTGAGGAGAAACCAATGAGAAGTGGGAGCAAATTTTGATATTGTGAAAGTAGTGAAACTTGTTCCTTGCTGGCTTATGGCCACAGTAAAGGCATGTGGACTCAGCTGAGACTGTCCAAGTCTTGCAGAGAAGTAAAAAAAAAAAAAAATTAGATTAAGAAATTTCTGAATTTTAACACTGTGATTCATCAGTTTTAAGGAAGACATGCCTATATGCCACCAGCATCGGTTGGTCCATAAGTGTTTTGTAAAAGGAAAGTCATGTAAAGTATAACTACATACAATGTTCATAATTACATGATTTTTAAATTTTTATTTATGTTATTTATTTGAGAGAGAAAAGAGAGAGAGAGAATGGGAAAACCAGGGCCTTCAACCATGGCAAATGAACTCCAGACACATGCACCACCTTATGCATCTGGCTTATGTGGGTACTGGGGAATCGAACCTGGGTCTTTTGACTTTGCAGGCAAGCACCTTAACTGCTAAGCCATCATTCCAGCCTGAGGCTTTTTTCATAGATACAAATCTATTTAAGACACTAGACAAAGAACATGGAAACTGAGTAAGGTTCTTAGACATTATTAATCCTTCTGGAGACTCCTTCAAAAACTTGCTCAAGTGTCACATCTCTTACTTGGTTTCTGATCCAATCAAGTTGGCAATAGGCAAGAACCATCACAGACACTATACAAAATGTCCATAGTATCAGTAATGGTCATGCTAGTTTACTTTCAGAACTTGAAGATGTCATGGTGCATATTTGCCTATGATTTTAGGCTTTAATATGAGAATAATATAATGATGACATACTTTGAATAAATGACCACATAAACTTTAACACGTTTATAAATTCTAGGAAAGCCAGCCATGGTGTGTGTTTTATATAGTTTACGTATTTACTTAAAATGTGGCTAACTTAAGCAAGACATAGAAAGAACAAAATTTTTAGTCAAACATCCTCATTCAAAGTAAGCAATCCACCAACCATTAAGCTATTCTGATTAAAACAAAATGAGATAATATATTTTTAACTTTAACTTTTTGTCTAAATGAAGAAAATATATTTCCCTGAGGAAACATGCTCCTTTTGTCCCAACAGTGTGCTTGGGACCACTGCTTATACTTAGGTCATTTACCTTGCCTGGTCCTATTAAGCTACACTTGATGAAATATTCAATAAACCAATTATCTCTGGGAAGACTGTTGATATCTCAATAAAATACAAGTAAACCAAAATCAAGACAACTTCAGGGGGAAACTAAATATTTAAAAGCCATAAGCCTTAGTTCACTCACGTAATAAAACATCCCCCTATTTTTTTTTTCCTCATAGGCTTTCTGGCCCTTATTAAAGTCAAACCTAGGGCCATTAATTCACCTGGCATTGGTAGGATAGCCATTCCCATACCCTCCTTTGTTGATTCCACAGTTGAGTTCCTATAAAAGTGACTGTACAAGCCATCATGTTTTAAAAGAAAAATGCAGCTGTTCTTTAAGATGTTGAAGATCACAAACCCCACATGCATGCCTGATTTTCCCTCGCCCTTGGTGCCAATAAAAATACCATCAAGGGGGCAGGAGAGATGACTTAGTGGTTAAGCGCTTGCCTGTGAAGCCTAAGGGCCCTGGTTCAAGGCTCGATTCCCTAGGACCCACGTTAGCCAGATGCACAAGGGGGTGCACGCATCTGGAGTTTGTTTGCAGTGGCTGGAGGTCCTGGCGCACCCATTCTCCAGCTCTCTCTCTCTCTCTCTCTCCTCTCTCTCTTTCCCTCTCTCTTTCATAAATAAAAATAAATATATTTTTAAAAAAATACTGTCAAGGGCTAGAGTGGTGGCTCAGCAGTTAAGTGTGTTTACTATGCACACATGAGGGCCTAAAGGAGCCTAAGACCACCAGAATTCAAATCTCCAAAACTCATGTAAACAGTTAAATGTACCTTGTATACCTGTAAACCTTATTCATAAGGAAGCAGAGACCTCAATATATCCAGAGCCTATGAAGGAAAAAAAGAAAACACAGACAGTTCCTGCATCGATAAGAGACCCAGGCTCAGCTAAGAACAGAGTGGAGTGAGGCACTGGGGCAACACATGGGGCGTGTCAGGGCGCACATGTGCACAGAAACCACACATCTCTCTCTCACACACACACGCACACACACACGCGCACACGCACAGGCAAAAATACTATTTAAACTTCTAAAGGATCTCCAAGGAAGTTATTGCAATGAATACCACATATAGAAAATAAATCCTGGATTAAAAAATACAGCCAATAATAAAGATAGAAAAACTTAGTGCATTTCCTATGCCAACCTTCAGTGAGTAGGACACTAGTTATTCTCAGACATGGGGATCATTAACAGAGATGGGGGGTTATAAGTTTAAAAGAAAGTTTCATAACTTAAAAATAAGTATTATGAAGGTCCATCCTAGAGGCCAGGCTCAAAAAAAAAAAAAAAAAAAAAAACACCTCAGGAAGATAGAATCTCAGAGCATTTGGAATTCTGATGGAAGAGGACAGAAATCCCTGAGTGAAACTTTGGGATAACTGGCAGTGTTGTAGTCACCTTCTTGTTGCTGGGATAAAGCACCAGGCCAAAAGCAGCTGATGGGGGGCAAGTTTTTATTTTGGCTGAGTTTTTATGTTCAAGGGAAGCTTCATGAGGGCAGGGGAGCGCATGGTGTGAGCAGAGGCTGGACACCACTTCTGCCACGGCAGCAGGACAGTGAGCCAAACTCTACCACGGGGCAGCTGGTTATAACACCTCGAAGCTCGCCTCCAGCAGAGCAGCAAGGCTCCACCTCCCAAACTGCCATCAGCTGGAAACTAAGCATTCAAAGCATCTGAGTTTACAGGGGACATGGAATTCAAACCACCACACACAGTTACAGGAATCTCCTACTAAAGTTTGCCATGGTGTGGCCATATTAAAATTGGAAGCGTGTGTTTTTTCCATGTTAAAAGGAATTGAGATATGTCTCCAAAGCCAACATCCTGCTGCATGATAGTGTGGGACATCAGTGATATCGAGTAATATGGGGACTGTCGAAAGTCTACCTTGAGCACTGAAATAACTCAGGAATGGGAAAGAAGAGAAAAAGAATAGGAGAAGGGAGAAAAGAAAGGAGAAGACAGGAGAGAGGAAAGGAGGGGAAGGGAGAGGAGAGGGGAAGAGAGAAGGTGAGGAAAAGAGAGGAAAGGAGAGGAGAGGAGAGGAGAGGAGAGGAGAGGAGAGGAGAGGAGAGGAGAGGAGAGGAGAGGAGAGGAGAGGAGAGGAGAGGAGAGGAGAGGAGAGGAGAGGAGAGGAGAGGAGAGGAGAGGAGAGGAGAGGAGAGGAGAGGAGATAGAGGTGAGAAATGTCTGCTGAGATAAGAAAGGCAACAAAGGCTAAATGACCTCTGGACCAGATGGAATATAATATCCTAGTACATTTTCTGGGAGAATAAAAGTAAAACTAATAGAACATGGATGGAAAAAGTGTTCAGGAGTGAAAGCCCAAAGGAATAAAAGCCAGAAATAATCAGTTTTCCTTAGGAAAACTAATGTCTAATGACTAATGTCTCCTTTACACATGGAGCAGCTCTAGGGACAGTCAGAAAGAAAAACAACCGTGAGTGACTTCAGGGACACCTGACTTATCCATGATCAACCTGAAGTGAACAGCAGGTGCTCAGCTGAAGAAGGTCATGCTTTCCCTCCGTGGAGTTTGGGCTCCAGGTGTGATTATGTTCAGCCATGTTTTTAGGTAGAGAAAAACTTATGCCTCTTGCATGCCTGAATTTTGTAGGTTAAACAGTCATATTGATTAATTATAATCATCAATATTCCTTTGGTAAATATTTCAGTCTACTCTTTCAGTCTTTTTCCCAGGAAAGATTACACTTGAAGCTGTGAGGTGGGGGGAGGGGGGCTCTCAAAAGTCCAACTCACTCTGTCCAGCCAAACGTTTTTCCCTCTCCGCGATGACGGCAATCATGGTGGATGGTGGCACTTCAACAGCAGTGGCCTTGTGGCTGGAGCTGCTCTGTGTGCTTTCTTTATGCCGCCTCGCCCGAGCTTTAAGAGTGCGGCAGGAAGTCCGCTCTGTGTTCCTCCGTCAAGCAAGTGGAGACGCCAGCACACAGGGAGCAACGGGAAAGTCAGGGAAGACCAAAGGGCACCGCCACCATCTGTGGTACTAAACACTGGCCAGACTCTGAAAGGGTGGCTCCTGAGGTCCTGCAATGCTTGAGCCAAGTAATGAAAAACCTACTAGTGCTTTTACAACATAATACTTCAGCACTGCCTAGGTATCCTGTCTAACGTAAATGCTATTGTGTTGCCAGTCAGACAGTATAAACAACAAAAAGACAACATGATAATCAGAGCTAAAAATGGGTCAAAGATCTTAAGCAGACCCTTACCAAAGAAGATCTGCAGATGGCAAATCAGCAGAGGGAAGAGTCCTACCTCATGCAGGAAAAGTGCATTAAAACAGCTGGGAGAGGCCTGGGAGACGGCTCACTAGGCGAAGCGTGTGCTGCACAAGTGGGAAGACCTGACCTCAGAGCCTGAGCCCCCACGTGGACACTTGGTGTCATGACACGCACTTGTAATTCCAGCACTAGGAGGATGGAAGCAGCAGGAGGACCAGGGCTTGCTGGCTAGCTTATGGAGCAAAATGGGTGAGGTCTAAGTTCAGGCAGAGACCCTATCTCAAAGCATGAGAAGGGGCTGACTGAGGAAATCCCAAACGATCAGTCTCTGGCCTCCACATACACGTGGGCACACACATTCCAGTTCCTTGCACACACATGAATGCACACCTGAGACACATACAAACACACCCAAGATATTTGAATGGCCAGATCATGAACATGGACAGCAGCAAATACTGGTAGGGATATGAAGTAATGGGGATCCTCAGTCATTGCTTGTGGGAATAAAAACTGGCACAATTCCTTTGTAAGGTAGTTTAGAATTTTTTTTTATAAAATGACACATATTCTTAATATACTGGTTATTGTGCTCTTTGTTAGCTAGCCATGGGAGCAAAAACATAGCCATACAAGGGGCTGGAGAGTTGTCTTAGTGGTTAAGTGCTTGCCTGTAAAGCCTAAGGACCCCAGTTCAAGGCTCAGTTACCCAAGACCCATGTGAACCACATGCACAAGGTGGCACACGCATCTGGAGTTTGTTTGCAGTGGCTGGAGGCCCTGGTGTGCCCATTCTCTTTCTCCCTCTTTCTCTTTCTGTCACTCTCAAGTTAATAAATAAAAATAAATTTTAAAAAAACATAGCCCTACAAAAAGTTGCAGGTAGATGTTGATAGCAGGTTGTTATTTTTTATAATTGTCAAAACCTGGGATAAACCTCTGCTTAATAAGGAAACTGCTACATTGAGAAAATGGAATATTGTTCATTGCTAATATAAAAGCGATATGAAGTGTCATGAAATAAATGTTCTAATGGAAAGAAAGTAATATGAAAAGACAATATGCTGTTTCCAACTGTAGAAAATTCTGGAAAACCAAATTTATAAGACTAGTGAAAAGATCAATGTTCCCAGAGATGGGGTAGGCGAGGGGAGAGTTGGGAGAAGGTGGCGGACAGGACACGAGAACGTGACAACCGTCAGGTGTACAATGATAGGGGTGTGTGGGGGTCACTTTTCCAAACATACTCAGGGTACAGCAACAAGTGTGAACCCACATGTAAACTGGGGGCTTGGAGTGACAATCACATGTTGATGTAAGTTCATCAATAATGATGAGATGTAACATAAAATCCCACCAAAACAGTGAGGCCACAGCGTTCTTCATGCAAGGTAGGACTGAGCCATAGGGACAGATACCTGGGTCCTTCGGAAGTTGCTCAGCTAATGTCTGAAGACTCTCCCCGACACCATAAAGATAATAACCCAGTAAAGCCATTTTTCTTCTCTCCACAACGCTTACCTAGGATGCATACCATTGGTAACTAACTGCCAATTAATGTGCCTTGCTGTTTTGTCAGCCACCACAATTCCCATAGCCAGATCACCGTATCTTCTTGATTGTTCCTTATTTCAGTGTATAAAAGCCAGGCCCAAGATGCCATTGGCTAAGCACCAACTAATTCTAGGCAGCTACTATTTTTTTTTTTCTCTCTGGTTGATCATTCATTTTGGTTCAAACACACTCTTTAATTTCATACTCCCTGTGCTTCATTTTTACCTTTGAGTTTGGAAGTTACAACTGCGTCATTTCGATGGGAGACATTGATAATAAAGGAGATGATAGATTTGTGGAAGTACTGAGGGTATTAGAACCCTCTGCTTCTTCCCTCAGGCTCTCTATGAACTTGAAACTGCTAAATAAGAGAATCTTTATTTAGTGGGTACACATAGCCTCTGTGCACGCAAAGTCTTGCTCATGGATGTGCATAGTTTTATTCATAATTGTCAAAACTTGGAAGCAAGCAAGATGTCTTCCATAGACAAGGAAACCACTACACTCAGGAAATGGCCACGGGTGCCTAGAGGGAATTATTGGGTTGAAGATGGCCCAGTGAGTGAAGTTTTTCTAGTGGATCTGAGTTCAGATCCCCAGAACTCTCAAGACCCCAGAGCTGGAGAAGAATGGGCATGATCTCAGGGACTTTTTTGTGAGTTGTAGTTTCAGTGAGAGTTCCTACCTTAAAAAGATAAGATGGACTATGGAGAGATGGCTAGGCAGTTAAAGCCCTAGTCTGCAAAGCCTAATGGCCCAGGTTCCATTCTTCACTACTCATGTAAAGCCATCTGCAAAAAGTAGTGCATCTGTCTGGACTTTATTTGCAGCAGCTACAGGCCCAAATTTCAACCTCTGGCCTCCACACACACGCATGTACACATACACACATACACACACACACGAGTGTGCACCCTCACATACTCAAACAAACGTATATAAACACACACACACACACACACACAAAGAAAATGATGCCATTAGTCTCCTTGTTAATGTCACCAAACCACTTTTGAGGGAAATCTACGAATTTAACCACTACTAATAGTGGAGGATTTCACTGTTGATCCTAAATTTTCACTGTGTTTAATAAACATATCTGTCTATTAGTCCAGTATTAATTTCTTTGTGACTAGTGAATGAATTGAAATAGAAAAGCTTGAGGGTCTCAGGTTTGACTTTGGATTTTTTTTTGTTGTTGTTGTTCATTTTATTTATTTATTTATTTGAGAGTGACAGACACAGAGAGAAAGACAGATAGAGGGAGAGAGAGAGAATGGACATGCCAGGGCTTCCAGCCACTGCAAATGAACTCCAGATGTGTGTGCCCCCTTGTACATCTGGCTAACATGGAACTTGGGGAGCCAAGCCTCGAACTGGGGTCCTTAGGCTTCACAGGCAAGTGCTTAACCGCTAAGCCATCTCTCCAGCCCAGGCTTTGGATTTTTGAGGCAAGGTTTTTCTATCTCGCCCAAGCGGGGCACGAACTCACCTCAGCCTCCCAAATTTCAGGATTACAGATTTGCAGCCCCACTCCCATCTCAAGAACAAAGGCCCATTTGAAGCTTCTTCTTAACACTTATTGTTCATTTGCACTTCTTTGGTCTTCATTTCACTACCTTTCTAATCCTGGAGCCAATTCTAATTTCACTACTTAATTTTACTTGAGGTTATTTTTTTCTATTTCCAATGTTGCAAAAATGTTCCACTGGCTGGAAGATATATGACTAGTTCCTTCAGTAATAAGCTACCTACAATAAATCCTTCAATCAAAATAGGTAAGAAAATAAGGCTGTTAGTGCTAAGAAAATCTAATTATTTGCACACAGACTTAGGTTCAAATTTGACTTCCCCAGAAAGATAGGTAAATAAGTAGAGGATTAAGCAGAATGTGTACAATTGAAGCCAGTTAAAAGACATAAAGAGTAAATTGAGCAAATAGCTTCAGGGGACATGTGTTTATTCATGACTGTTAGTGTTCCAACCCATAAATCTACTTAATTAGATTTAATTACAACACTGCTCAAGACAACATAGAGATGATAAAATCCGAGTATGGTATTTTATAGATTGCTAAAAGGATTATCTGTTTATGCAAATAACTGACACTCTTTCACTCAAAAGGACTAATTGAATGACTTGTTAAAACTATATGACTAATGAGGGAAGTGAGAAAAGAAAAAAAAAGGTCTACGTTTTTCAGACTTCAAAGATATTAACAGGTTTTCCCTTGGAACCTTAGACTCATTTGGCAAAGTAAAGTGAAATAGACAGGAACCTCATTTTTCTGAACCATTTGGCAATGCTAACTACTGCCTTCCTACGTGGAATTCTTGGATCTATCGACTTCTTGTACTGTAGCATACCTGTTTGCAGGCCTCTTCTCCCCACCAGAGCTGCCACGAACTCTCTGAAGACAAAGAAATTCTCCAGGTCATCATTTTAGTCCTCGAGTCTACAGCAGCCCCTGCCATTGGAGCCACGTGTGGTAAAGCTATCAAATGGAGGAATAACTGGGCACTAGGAAAAACGGAAATGGCAGAAGTGGGCCAGCACAGGGATCAGCAGATGAAGTGCTTGCCACGCCAGCAGGAGGAACGGAGTTCAGATCCCACGAGCCCTCACACGTGCCGGGCAGACAGACACGTGGTGGTTCTGACTGCAAGCTGTCTAGCTAGACTAGCCACGGAGGCAAGCTCTGGGCTCAAGTGAGAAGCCTTGCTCAGGAAATAGACTAGACAGCAGTGGAGGAAGATGCCTGTACTGACTTCTGGCCTCCACATGCACCTGCATCCACGCGCATGAGCATGTGAACCTGTGGGAGCCAGCACACCTTTGAACACACACACAAACATGCCAGCGGTGGGCCAGAGGATGGCTGAGCAGTTGAGTGAGTCTGACGGGGCCCTCCACACCCCACTTAAAACAGCTGGGGCCTGGCCAGGCTAGCCTGGAATCCCAGTGTGCGGGGTGCAGAGGCACAAGAAAGGCAGAACCCCATGGGCTCCAGACGCCGGCCCAAAACAGGGCCAGGTGGAGGAGCAATGGAGCAAGACATCCAAAATTCCACTCAGGCCACTACAGGCAAGCCCATGGGGCAACATAAGGGCACATACAAGTGCATTCACCACACACACACACACACAGCACAAACACTACACTACACACACGCACAAACAAAAACAAAAATAAACAGATTAACAAAAAAATTTTATAAGTGATAATAGTAAGGGTTTTCATCACTTCTATATCCGAAAGTCTGGTCACATCTCCCAACATGTATTCCTAAGTAAAAATCTAACCTTGATCATTCCAGCCTACATTCCTTGAAATGACGATAGCATCATAATAACATTCTTTTACTCTATCAGAGCCAAATGACCTTGACACATGAAAGAGGAGGGCTTTGGGGATCAAGATGCTAACAGTAAATGAAATACAAGCTCCAGATACACAAAGCAGTCATAAGACACTGAAATCCCAAGCTGCCTCTTCTCATGTATTCACAGAGGGGCCCTTGTCTTGCTCTAATATTGTGCTGTGACATTTGAAAAATATCAGTCCGTTTGTCTCTTCGCAAGCTGGATTTTCTAAGTGATCTCCCTGGGTAGTAGATAAAGTAATTCCCTCAAATCTGTTCAGTTTCAGTCATGAGCACTGTGTGCACCTGGCTCTGGTCCTCATCAAGTCTCCCGTCCATTAGAACGACTGCTCATCCTGTGCCCACTCCTACTGCACAGGGTCAAACTGAGTTCCTACTGCCACAGGACTGTGGCAACCTTGGGCTGATAGAAGGTCTGAGCTTGACTGGCACTGGGAGGCGTGGCACGGGGAGGCGTGGCACTGGGAGGCGTGGCACTGGGAGGCGTGGCACTGGGAGGTGTGGCTCTGGGAGGCCTGGCTCTGGGAGGCGTGGCACCGGGAGGGTCTCAGTGGAGTAAGCAGTTGCTGTGCAACCACTAAAGGCAGGAGTCCGGATCGGATCCCCAGCACCCCATAAAAGGCAAGTGGGCTGGCGGCCCCCCTGTAAACCTACTGCTTGGGAGGAGGAGACAGTAGATCCCTGGGACTGGCTAGCTAGCTGGACTAGTCAAGTCATCAAGCTCTGGGTTCAAGTGAAAGACTCTACCTCAGTAATCCAAGTGGAGAGCAGTCGACTGATGTCAAACACCTGCACAGACATACGTATACCATACACACATGCACATGCAAAAATAAAAAATGAGCTGGGTATGATGGCGCACGCCTTTAATCCCAGCACTCAGGAGGCAGAGGTAGGAGGATCGCCATGAGTTCAAGGCCATCCTGACACTACATAGTGAATTCCAGGTCAGCCTGGGCCAGAGTGAGACCCTGCCTCGAAAAACAAACAAAAAGAAAAAAAAAAGAAACCAGGGCAAGAGTCTAGGATTTTTCAATTACTTACATATCATAGGACATAAATGTATGAAGATATCTCAGAAGCAGATATGGCTGCTACTTCAAGTCACCCAGGCTATGCCCAGCTCCTCTGGGGCCAGAGGCCTGTGGCATACTATGCACCTCTGCATAGGTTTGTGTGGCTGTTTGAATGCAAAATGTTCCCATAGCTTCATGAGCTTATGACTAAGCCTCATGTTTCATTCCCAGCTGGTGGAGCTTTGGAGAGCTGAAGCCTTGGAGGAAGTGTGTCACTGGGGGAGGGCCTCGGCGTTTCATAGTCCAGCCCTGCTTGCCAGTGCCGGCTAGCCCACTCCTGCTGCTCCCTCCCAGCTGACGCGACACACTTCTGCCCTTTCTTCCCTTGCTTTCCCTGCCATGATGAAACTTCCCCTCAAAACTCTAAGCCATGGCTGGAGAGATGGCTTAGCGGTTAAGGATCCACATAAGCCAGATGCACAAGGTGGCGCATGCATCTGGAGTTCACTTTGCAGTGGCTGGAAGCTCTGACATGCCTATTCTCTCTCTCTCTCCGTTTCTTCCTGCCTCTTTCTATCTCTCAAATAAATAAATAGAAATAAAATATTTTAAAAATCTATAAGCCAAATAAACCCTTTTATTTTATATACTACTTCTGGCCGAGTGCTTCGTCCCACAGATGAGCTCAGATGTCACCTGGCAGAACTTCAGCGAGGACACAGTGTCAGTAACCAGCTCCCATTGGCCGAGCTTCCGGGTAAACTGAGTCAACTTCGGTGACATTCTGGAATAAGACTGCACTCACCTGTTGTGACACTTCCTCCTTTCCCCCTTCTGCACTCAAAGGCGGGTGCTCAGTGGCTGAAGCCCCAGTTGGCTTAAATGCTATTCAAATACCTGTGACGAGAAACAGTGGAAACTAACTGGCTGAATTCTGCTGACAGTAAAGGAAGGAGCCTCACTCTTCTTTTGGTCAAAGCATTTTCCTTGGCAACCTTGCGAGTTGGTACACTATGTGTATACATATATAACTTCTGGATCTTGCCAGTTTCAAAAACCCAGGAATATGTATCTCCAGGCTCTGAGAGCCATCACCCCCTTGAAGTATGAACATCAAGTGGGGCTTAGCTGCAAATTGCGACTCTTATTCCTGTCCTAAAGCTATAACAAGTACACTTCTCATCCAAATAAAGATAAATACTAGCACTCTAATTACCAGGTAAACGGAAGACAAACTGCATATGACAAATGCTGGCTCTTCCCAGTGAGAACTCGCTTGTTCATTCATCTTTGTTTTGGCTTTAGCTGGTCTTTGGGTTACTTTGTTCTCATCTGCTCTGTGTCAGGATAGAAACTGAGTAGGGTGTAAACATGCTATCAACCCAGACTTGTAGGACTGACCAATCAAGCTCCCTTGACCATCTTGCCCTGACCAGCAGGAGCTCAATTGCTGCTCTCTCTCAATTCAAGGAACCACGGACATTTTTTCAGAGACACTACACTCTCTGTTGGAATTCTCCAAAGCCCTCATGCCAACACACTGAATCACTGTTGCTATTCTCTGCTGTACTTTTATGATTCAGAGAATTCCTCTATGAGACTGCTTTACCTAGCTCAGAGACCCTCAAATTCTGGTGTCTATCAACTGTGAGGGCGGCCAGACACAGAACCCCCCTCCGCCCACATATACACGTAATATTTGGTTTTAATTTTTTTCTTCCACTTCATACAGAAAAAGAGATAGGCAAGGAAAAAATTGTAGCCTTTCCCAATTTTTAAGAGGTGTGTGGGGCAGGGGGAGGAGAGAGAGAGAGAGAAATCTGGGTATTTAAATTCAGTCAGTTTCAGCCCCTTTATGCCCTCATGCTTTTGCAGGCAGTACACTTAACCAGTGAGTCATCTCTCCAGCCCTGAACTGTAGCTTTCTTGAAACATTTCTCTGAGTTATTTTGCAACTGCATCCTTGAACCTCAAAGATGAGAACCCTGAAATCTTTGTCCTCCACTCCCACAGTACCTAGGCAATTGGCAAGGTCCTTGAAATAATTATAAGAGAAACATCAGGTGAGGAAAAACACCTACCACAACCCAATGCATCATTCACTATATGTGTGATTGAGGAAAAAGTCTAAACCTCTATGTGAGTTTCAGTCTCAGTGTATAAAGTAAATAATATGATGGGGTTGCTTTCTTCCTGGCAATATTTTCACAATGCCTCTACATTTATGTCCAAAGCCTCAGACCCTTCACTCTGCACAGAGAGAGAGAATAAACTTAGTATGTTTCCCACACTTAGATAAGAAAAATAAAAGAACCTAGCCCTAGTAAAATCAAGAACACTAAGTGGCCATTAGAGAATCTAAAGATAATCAACTTCAGACTTTTCTTGAGGACTAACGAATAAAATCAATAAGATAAAGTGATCCCTTGGCTTCTGGACTAAATAATATGATGAAAATCCTGCAAGCTAATAAAAATCAAACTATGTTCATCTCCATGTAGAAAATCCAGTGTATTTAGAGTTGCTCTAACTTATCATGTAGAAAACTGCATTGCTCGCCGTATGCCAGCAGAGATGAGCTGTGCTGAGGAAGGTGTGGTCGGGACTACTTTGCGGAGGCAACGCAGCACATGCTCACCAAGGACGAGTCTAGTCTCCGCTGCTCATAGCGAATGACAAAGTGCAGTCCTGTGGTGATAGTGTGCAAATGGGGGGTGAGGCGGATGCCTCGGTAAGTAAAAGTGCTTGTTCCGCAAGCCTGCACAGCAGAGCTCGGACCCCAGCTACCCACATGCAGTCAGACACAAAGGCGCACATGCGCATGCAATCTCGAAGCACACACCGCGGAAACGTAAGGCAGACTCGGGGGACTCCGAGAGCTTGCAGGTCAGCTAGGCTGGCATTTCAAGCCGCAAACAACAAACACGTCCCTGACTCAAGAAAGGTGGAAAGAAAATGCCAACATCCTGACATAGTCCTGTGACTTCTACACAAGCGTAATGCCCATGTGCGTGCACACACACACACACACACACACACACACACACACACAATCACACATACACACACCCAGACGAAAAAACAGATGGGCTGGAGAGATGGCTTAGCAGTTAAGGCACTTGCCTGTGAAGCCTATGGACCCAGGTGTGATTCCTCAGAACCCATATAAGCCAGATACACATGGCAGTGCACACATCTGTAGTTTATTTGCAGTGGCTAGAAGACCTGGCCTGCAGCCAGTCTCATGTTCTTTCTATCCTTCTTTCTCTCTGTCTTTCTCATAAATAAATAAATAAAATACTTAAATCTTTTTCAAAAGAACAGAAACTGAGCCAATTTTTCGGAGGAGTCATATCATCTATAAACTGGGCCATTCATTTTCCAAAGTTCTATGGTTGTAGTCAGCTCTGCATTGTTCAGATGAACAACCAAACCAGACATGGTTCATAGGAGGAAGGGGTTCAAACCTGGCTTAGACATCCCGGGGGAGCTCCATCAGCAGCAAAGAAGCTGCTTCCATACACTTAAACAGAGAAAAAAAAAAAAAAAAAAAAAAAAACTTCAGCTAGCAAAACACCAACACCAGCACACATAAAAATCCACCTGAGCTCTGACCTACCTTCATACCTTTGACTTAGAAATTAGATCTTCCTCCAAATATTTGTTAGGACTGGTCAACCAGGACTCACCCCACAATGACTCATCATCCAGCCAGTCAGCTTTAATAAAACACCTGAGTCTGTGAGGAACAAACTACCACCTCTACCTCTCTCTGCTTAGTCTACAATTATCTGCCTAGCCTCAGAGAGTCCACTATTGTCATAAAAGCTAAATGTATATGCACAACAAAGGGAAAAATCGCAAAATGAAGACACCAAGTATAATGTGCAAAATATAATTGTCATACAGCTAATGAGTGGTCACTAATAAAAAATGTATAAGTTACACAAACAAATCAACAGCAGGAAACCAAGAAGCCCAATTTGAAAATTAACAGAGGCCTTGAGTAGATGCATAGAATGGCAATTCTGCGCTCAGGGTGGCTATAAGGTGACTATACTCCCCTACTGGCATCTTCTCACACTGGCTGAGTGGTCAGTTCAGGGCAGATTTTTCCCTCCCATTTCGTCAAGTTCTGGGCCAAGTACATGTGCAGAATCATAGTGAAGAATGTCCACTGCTTCCTTCCAACAGCCATTCCAACTTCAAAGCTCGCAGAAGGAAGGGTGCTCCAGTGTGTGCTTGAAGGGTATACTTTGAGTTTCAAAAGCTTCATGTTTTAGTTCTACAGACTTTCCCCCGACTTCCACCTCTGCATAGAAGCTATCCTCATAATTAATCACTAATGACTCTGCTTCATTGTGAATGAACAGCCAATATAACAAATGTTAATATATTTGTTACATATGTCTCATGTTTTTTATTAAAAAAAAAGTACAGGTGCTGGGCAGATGCCCAGTGGATAAAGCACTTCCCACCCAGGTCTGAGCACCTGACTTTAGATCTCAGCGCCCATGTAAAGCTGGATTTGTAATGAGCATCTGTAATTCCAGCATGCCTGTGCCAAGAAGAGTGGGATAAACAGGAGAATCCAGCCTGTCTAGAGAACCAAGTGGTGAACAATGAGAGAGCCTGCCTCAGAGGAGGTAGAAATTGAAGACACAACACTTGAAAATTGTTTTCTGAGCTCCACACACACTCTGGGGCATGTGTGCACCTACACTCACACACAGGAACATACACACACACACACACACACACACACACACTCACACCCCATACATGGACACACACAAAAATGGTTAAACAAAAAAAAAAAATTAAAAAGAATTACAAATATAATTGAACAGCTCTTACTTCCTTTCCAGTCTTACTCTCTTTCCTTTCCCTGTGAATACCATCTTCTACAACTGCTCACACATTTGGTTACTTTCAGACACTTGTGAACTTCATACAAATGGAAAGATAGAGTAGACTCATTTGTATTCACACCCCCAACATCACACTACCTTGTGGGATTTGTCTGTATTGCATCTGGTAGTAGCTAGATGACAAAGACGTCGCCCGTGAATGCGGTGTAGCATGACTTGCAAAAACAAGACGTAAATGAAATTGCCCTTCCACTGGTGACAGATGTTTGAGCAACTTCCCATTGGGGGTGACTACGTGCAATGCTAATAGTCCTGTCCCAGCACTGGATTTATAAACAACAAAAATATTGAGTTTGGGGTGTCAAAAATGGTTGACTATCAGCAATTTAAGATGGACAATCCAATGCCAGACTTTAGGGGATCATAAAACACACCTCCCTTAAGAATTTTAGCTGCCAACAAGGTTTAGCATTCAGAAACCCTTTCAAAAAGAATTTGCCATTCAACTGTAAGGGGTCAAATATGCCGACAGCCTGCGATCACTGGCACCTTCCAGGTATACCTCATGGTTTGATCTCAAGCTGCTCTCTTCCTGGGCAGTCTACAGTGAAGGCCTGAGCTCAGCACTGTTTCTATGGCTAGAGAACGTTTGCCAAACTGGCTCCTTTCAGGAGTCATCTTTAGTCTGGGTTGGTCTAGGCAGTCAAGAAAACTTCACTGGACAGAAGCTGTCCCTGCCCACCCTGCTCCTTGTCCCCTTGCTGTTCACAGTCATCATTCTCCAATAACCTCCTCACAACCCTAAGCCAGTGTGCTGTGTAAGGAACCAAGGGGAACTGTTGGTAGCAGACATAGGTAAAAAAAAAAAAGTCAAGTAGTAAATGGGACTTTGATAGCATCTCCCCAGTGTCTGTAGCAGCCATAATTGCACAATATGTGCAGCCAGAGTCCATCACACCAGCTGCTTAGACCTCCAGTGGTCACTTGGGAACTTAGTACAGTGGAGACCGGCCTTTGTCATGCTCAGCCATTGGAGAAGGAAGGAGAAACAAGGCATGCAAGGATTGCGGAATTGGCTGATTAACATCCAGTTGTAATGATTCCCCACAGACAGATAATGTGAGCAGAGGGCCATTGAATACAAGGACAGCTCATTGAATGCGATGAAGGCAGCAAGGTCTATTAGTTACTTATAAAGAATCCCTTGTCAGCTCTAATGGAAGAGCAGGAAAATCTATAGACCAAACCTTGATTTAGTATTGAGCCACAAATCACCAAAAATGCTGGAATAGTAAGTTGGTGATGCCTAGACCTAGCCAGAGAAGATGTAGAAGACGGGAACATCTAGACAGATATCCCTGAAGACTGGCTGCCTAACCTCTCTAAACATTTAGACTTCAGAATAGTTATGCATCCCTCCATGCTAAGAATTCTCATTAATGTCTATATTTTAAAAAGAAAACAATTAAATTTTTGCTGTTTTCACTACTGCTTTGGAGAATCTGTTCTATTTATAGATGGCTTGAAAGCTGGAGAGAACCAAGATCCACCAATATGAAAAGAAAAATTCGCCACCTGCCTAGCATGAAACGAACTACCTCTAGCACATCTGCCAGAGCCCAGGAGACACTGCGTAGGAAGTGGTGGTTTTATCGTAAGTGCTGCTCTCGCTGCTAGTCAGACAACTATCTCCAGGAAAATGGACAGAGACACCGAGGACACTCATCAGAAACAGACTCATCAAAGCCTAAAGCCGAGCTTGGCTCACTCTCTTGCTGCTGTTTTACACCTGCTATGCTAAGAACCCTGGGAAAGTAAGGGTTGTTTTGTTCCTTGAAGACTTGAGCATTACTTAAAGGAACAGTGTTTGTTATCCTGTAAAACTAATTTTAAAGTAGCTTGTATATAGTTAATCCTTTTCTCCTAGGAATTAAAGGAATGGAATTTGTGACTATCAGAGCTTCAACCAGCAGTATTTCAAATGAGAGTGTGACACCTTCAGATGTCCAGATTGCAGTATGAAATAAACATTTCAATATGCTAAACTGCTGTGCAGCCAAATTTCATAAAGTATTGGATGCAAAAATAAAGAGGTTGGAAGAAAATTACAAAGAAGGGGAAGGGAATAAAAATGATTTTCCTTGATGTCTTAATATCACAGCTGATTTTACTGTGTTTCAGCACATGTGAATGTGTCTTTGATAATTTCTGACTGAACACTGTTACATCTCCTTCCTCAGTGGCTGCTCACAACAAAAAATTAGCAAACAGTCTAATGTGAAATAATGTAATTGTCACCTTAAGGATTTCTATAATAGGGTGTTGGTGGTTAGCTAAAGAGAAAGATTTAAGAGCCTCAGAAAATAAGATAAACTTTAGTGACTAAAAATTCATAAGCTTGATGAACTTCATACAAAATTATTATTGCAAGAGAATCCTGAAATGCAGCAAGTAGCTGTTTCTTCTCCTTCTGCAGATCTAGATTTAAAAACACTTAATGAGAAAGGTAGGCAAAAGTCTAAAACTAAGATATATCTTAATAATAAGCCTGATGTTTGGAGAAGAAATTCCTGCCAGAAAGAAAAATGGAAAGAACATATAAAGAAAGATATATGCAAATTTTTATCACTATCCCTATGGCAAAACACACTGGCTTATTAGTCCTACCTCTAAGGGTTTACCCCTCTTAAAAACAATTGTTCCAATTGGTGTCCTTTTCAAATTATATGCTACTACATTTACCATAAAGAAAGATTAAGTTAAACTGACTATCCCTGAGGAAAACTGGTCACACAAAATACATCAGACGCTTAGGCAATAGTAAAGTCTTAAAGATAGGCAAACACTTCTAGTGTAAAAATATGGATCTCAAAGTGTGCTAAAAAAGAAATTAAATTCTAAAAACAAACAAATGCAACTCAGGGGCATTTGTAATGGAATGGGTATGCCAATTTGCTTTCAGATTATAAAAATATAATGTAAAATATAGAGGGAGGATGAAGAGTATAGTAAGGAACAGAATAACTGTATCCATGGGTTTTGCCCAGACACTGTTTGATGCCGTACAGGCTAATCCAGCCTTACACCCGAGAAGGGAAGAGATGGAAGCTGGAAGCCTGCAGTGATGTGATGGGTTATGAGGAGTAAGATGGTGACCATTGTCAAACAGGAACCAATCAGAGAGCGCAGAAAAAGGAATGAAACTTGACTAGCTATTCATTATGTTTCAAAGATAGAAGATGGGCTGAGGAGACGGTTCAGTGGTTCAGAGCACTTACTGCTTAAGTGTGAGGGCTTCTTGGGCTGGAGACCATCGCCTTCAACTCCCCAGAACTTTCATAAAAACTTATGTGTGCATGGCCACAAATGTTTGTAGCCACAGTCTACAAGGGGTTGTGACCAAGAAACCCAGCTCAAAAAAAGGTTCTCTCAAGGATATATCTGCATGCATGGTGTGAGGCACATACACCTGCTTACACACGTGTGCATATACCACACATCGCACATGCCACACACCCCCACACTAAATGCACGCACACACCAAAATGAAAAAGATAGAAAACCCAGTAGATATTTTTAAAAAACGTAAGTACAAACGTCGATATAGGAAATTTGGAATGCATTGTAACCTTGGATGTAGCACATACCTAATTATTTGGAAGATGAGAGGAAGGACAGGAAGATGAAAGTGAATGGAGAAAACAGAAAGGACTCAAGGAAAAGCTTAAGGAGCACTAAAATTAGCATAACTCTACTTAACAATAGTACAGAGAATAGCACACGCATCCTCATTGTCGGGCCTTGTTGGGTGTCTGGAAACCTCGGGGGAAGCTAAGTGAGAGCTCTTCCACAGCAACTGCCTAGTCTTGCATCGCAAGTCCAAATTCCTTTTAAATTAAAAATGAATAAATAAACAATGGGTTTCAGGATAATGCCCCAAACCCACAGAAAGCCAGATGCTATAGCCAACATTTGTAGTTCCAGGAAGGGAGGTGGAGACTGGAGAACTGCCCAGTAGCTCACTGGCCAGCTAGACGGGCACACACACTGGTGAGCAACCATCGACCCTGCCTTCAAGGAGGTGGGAGGGAAGACCTACGGCTGACGCTGTCCTCTGACTTCCACACAAATGCCGTGACATGTGTGCACACGCATTCCCACACAATATTAAGGAGAAGAAAAGATAAAACTTTTTTTTTAATTAGTTTTATACTTAATGAATACAGTCAAATTGGTACCATCGTTAGCCTCCTCTCTGGCCTCCTCCCTCCACAGGGAACCTCCTAGCTGGGAAATATGGGTCTTGCATTGTGGGATTACCCATCAGTTATGGTTTTTTAAAAAAAGAATAGCAAATTATCTTAAAAAAATAGAAATTGCTCTATGATCCTGGGCTCTGATTAAAAACAATAATCAAATAGAAATGCAGCTAACTCATGCAATAAAAATGAGGATTCAGGCATGGTGGTGCACGCCTTTAATCCCAGGACTCCTGAGGCAGAGGTAGGAGAATTGCTGTGAGACTACATGGTGAGTTCCAGGTCAGCCTGGGCTAGAGTGAGACCCTACCTCAAAAAAAAAAAGAAAAGAAAAGAAAAGAAAAAGAAAAAGAGAGAGAGAGAACACAAAAAAATGAAATATTTCTTTTATCTTTTTTCAATTATCTATAAGTGAATATGAGTATTTAAATTCATATAACTACTTACATATGTGTACATACATACATGAAACTTTGAAAATCATAACACTGTGCAATATGAATGGGATAAAATTCTCAAATGCTGACCAGGAAAGCAGTGAGCCTTTTCCATCACTTCCTAAACTGGACGTGGGCAGCAGGGGTGGGAGAGGTCACCAGCAGCGTTTCTCACATGGTTCAAGGGTGCTGTGTGACTCCCTTCACTACGCATCTTTCTTTATCAAAATTCCCTTGTGCCTTCATTCATATTAATATGTGTTGGTTAACTATCATCTTGAGAATGAGAAAAATAATGGTTCGTATAAATACTCGTGAATGTTAATCCAGAGACCAGCTCTAAAGGAGAAGCTTTATTTTTCTTGTCTGTGACGTCTGTGTCATGACGAAGATGGCCAGGATAGTGGAGAGAAGAGGGTCCAGCGGGCAGTAGGGACGTGCTCTCTAACAAGTCCAGCTGTCTGAGGGGCAGAGGGACGGTCTCTGGAGATGAAGAGCTAGTTTTCTGTGACTAGAAGACCACTCGGATGGTCCAAAGTCAGCCTGGAAATTGGGCTTTAAGAACAGCTTCTAATCAGAGACAAATTGGAATTATGCAGACAGCTTTTCCATCAAATCATATAGTGAAGGCGATTATGATTCTGCAACTCTGGAAGTTTCCTGGATATTTGCCGTGTGACCTTGAAGTTTCCTCTAACAATGAGTTCTAGTATTCTTTTGTTGATTTAACTAGAAATCCTAAACATAAGCATAAATGTACAACATTCAATATTTTATACACTTAAAAAAAAAAAAAAGATTCAGTGTTTTCCAAGGTAGATAAGTAAGTAAGCTAGACCTAGAAAAGAAAAGGCAACCGTGGATGCAAAAAAAAAATGTATATTATTTCTAGTCAATATCCTACTCCATTTTTTATCAAGCAATTGATCTTTCCTTAATTCTGAAGGATTGTAGGAAGCTTAAATGGATACAAAAATGTGAATAAATAGCAAATAGCCAGCTATTCAACAGAAATTTCTAGACCTATTGCAAACAAACAGTTAACTATGACTTACTAACATACAGTATTACCTTATGGAGCCAGAATAATTGGTCTCAGTAGAATTTGGTGCTTGTTGAATTCTACTGAAAATAGATTCTTTTATTTCTCATAAAGGCTAAATAATGTTATAGATATAATGTAGATCATGTATTTCTTTTTGCAGCAAGCCCAACAAACTGGCCTTTTTTTAAAATTTTTTTTTTAATTTTTTATTTATTTATTTGAGAGCGACAGACACAGAGAGAAAGACAAGTAGAGGGAGAGAGAGAGAATGGGTGCGCCAGGGCCTCCAGCCTCTGCAAACGAACTCCAGACGCGTGCGCCCCCTTGTGCATCTGGCTAACGTGGGACCTGGGGAACCGAGCCTCGAACAGGGGTCCTTAGGCTTCACAGGCAAGCGCTTAACCGCTAAGCCATCTCTCCAGCCCTTTTTTTTTTAAATTTTTTTTAAATTATTTATTTATTTATTTGAGAGCGACAGACACAGAGAGAAAGACAGGTAGAGGGAGAGAGAGAGAATGGGCGAAACTGGCCTTTTTTTAATGAGAGAACAAGCATCTGGACTTTGTCTTCAGTGACTAGAGGCCCTGGTATACCCATCCTCTCTCCCATTCTCCCTTCTTCCTCTTCTTCTTCTTCTTCTTTTTTCTCTCTCTCTCCTTTTCTCTCTAGTAAATAAATAAAATAATTTTTTAAACTTAATATATTCAAAGTTTATAAGGTAGAAACAAGTGTTTATCTTTTATATTAATTATCTAAAATATTCAAAGTTTTCCATTTACATTAAAGAAAAAGTAAAAGAAAAATGCCTAAATTAACATTATAAGTGCTGGGCTGAAAAGAGGTTAAGGCATTTGACCACAAAGCCAAAGGGCCCAGGTTTGATTCCCTAGAACCCATGTAAGCCAGATACACAAGGTGATGCATGTGTCTGGAGTTCATTTGCAATGGTTGTAGGCCTTGTCGTGCCCATTTTCTCATTTTTTTCTCTCTCTCTGTTCTTTCTCTCTCTCATGCATAAGTAAAATATTCAAAAAGTTATTATTGCTGCTTATTAAATTTTTAACTCAAAATTATTTTGATCAAAAGTTTTGTGTTTTGTCTCATGAAACTTAAATGATATTTTGTATTATTATAAAACAAAAGCAATCCAAACCTTGCATCTAATTGGAAAGAAAAGAATTGGTGGCACACTTAATGATGGTCATATCTTGACCACCCTCAGAACAAATGTAAGAGTGACCCCGGTGAGTGACGCTTTGACAGCACACGTGATACAGTTGGAGCAACGCAGAGAAGATTAGCATGGCCCCCGGCAAGGGTGACACGCAAATTCATGAAGCATTCCATACTTTCTGGAAGAAACACAATGGCAAACACACACATAAGAAAATATTCAACATCCCTAATCATCAGGGAAATGCAAATTAAAACAACTATGAGATTCCACCTAACCCCAATAAGGATAGCAAACATTAATAAATCAAATGAAAACAAATACTGGCAAGGATGTGAAGAAATGGGAGCCCTCATTCACTGTTGGTGGGATTGTAAGATGGTACAACCACTATGGCAAGCAATATAAAGACTCCTAAAATGGTTAATTACAGAGTTACCAACATACTCAGTTTTCCCCTTACTAGACATTTACTCTGAAAGCTCTATACCTCAGATGAGAGACATTTGCTCAACCGTGCTTATAGCTGCTCAATTCATAATAGCTAAGAGCTGGAATCAACCCAGATGTCCATCATTAGAAAAATGGATAACCAAGATGTGGTATGGAATACTATACAGCAGTAAGAAAAAAATGACACAATGAAATTTGAAGAAAAGTGGTTGAACTTGCAACAGATCATTCTCTGAAAACTCACCCAATCACAGAAAGATAATCATCGCATTGTCTCACTCATCTGTGTGTGGCTACTAACCTGAACCTGTCTGAGATTCTAACCTACCTAATAGGCATCTCTAGGGCTGAACAATAGGGAGGGTGGAGTGGTAGGGGAGGATAAGGGGAGGGGACACAAAATAGGACCCATAAGGAAGAGGTACAACAAATCTTTTTTTTTTTTTTTTTTTTTTTTTTTTTTTTTTTTTTTTTTGGTTTTTCGAGGCAGGGTCTTACTCTAGCCCAGGCTGACCTGGAATTCACTATGGAGTCTCAGGGTGGCCTTGAACTCACAGCGATCCTCCTACCTCTGCCTCCCAAGTGCTGGGATTAAAGGCGTGTGCCACCACGCCCGGCGCAAATCTTATATACTATACTTTTATAAACTAAAAGGCTGAACCTTCATCGGGTCCTTAGAGGGAACAACTGATTCAAAGGGCCTTGGAGAGGATATGATGAAGACTAATCTTCTGCTGTTTCTCTCTCTCTCTCTCTCTTCTTTCTTTTATTTTATCTGTCTTTTTCTTACTTCTTTTCCCTTGGTGCTGGTCTGTAACTCCTAGTGGTTAACATTCACAATGAGCTGCTTACTGAAGAGACCTACAAGGTTTCCCAGAAAAAGACCGATTTCTGTCAGAGCACTTGATTACCCCTCAAAGGTTAATGGTAAGACCCTACTGTTGAAGACACCATATGCTGTTGGTATGGAACATGGAGAGACCTGGCTGTAATCTGAAAGAGAGTCAGTCCCCAGGCAGCTAGCTTGTCTAGTGCCAAATGGTACTACATGAGCAACTGAGGGAAAATGTACAACATCTGTCCAAGCAACTCGTGGTCTAAGCTACACAGCGGCAAACAACCTGAAGTAACACTCAACCAAGTTCAATAGTGGCACACATCCAAGGTGGGTAACCAACTGCTCTGCTCTTGAATTGGCTAACAGATCTGCACATTGGAACGGAACCCATAGCTGGAACTTGGAAACAAGTTAGAACCATATCCAAAAATTGAGTCCACTCTCTAATAACAAGCTTTTACCAATCATCAGCTACAAGAGGGCCTATACCTATTAAATTCTCTCTAAAATAATAATGGTTATCCAATTTATCCAGTGCTGACTTCACTCTCTGTTGGAAAATCTGTTTCTCTTTTTCAGATGGACACAGAACCTCAGGGCCCCAGCTGAAACCATAGAGGAACTGGGGAAATGAGCAAGAGTGCTGCTTTCTTGGTGAACCTGGTACCAGCACAGGGTGAAGGAGATAGACACAGATAACACTCAATTCATACCAAACCAAATGTGCAGAGACACAGAGGATCCCAAGAAATCATCACTTAAGTAGACCTAAAATGAACCCAACACAACTCAGGGATATTTGTGGAAGAGGGGGTAAAATATTGTTAGATCCACAAGTTGGGACATTATGCATAGAGACTTTGCCTCTTCCCCATAACTGATGTCTACCACCACATTGCATGATCCACAATCCCCAATGGAAAGGGATCCTTCAGAAGGGGGAGGACAGGGAGGAGGCTAATGATGGTACCAACATGGCTGTTTACACACTGAGTATGTATATAACTAATAAAAAAAAATACTGGGAATGGACTGGAGGGATGGCTTAGTGGTAAAGGCATTTGCCTGCAAAGCATAAGGACCCGAGTTTGATTCCCCAGGACCCACGTTAGCCCAATGCACAAGGGGGTGCAAGTGTGTGGAGTTCATATGCAGTGTCTGGAGGCCCTGGTGTGCCCATGTGCTATCTCCCCCCCTTCACTGTCAGATAAATAAATTAAAATTAAATATGTTCAAATAAAAAATATGTATACTGGGGAAAAATCAAGTGATGCCAGTAATTTCCATTATCAACATATTGCATAAACCATGGCAGGCAATGGCTATAGTCATGGCCTGGAGCAGAAACAACTGCAATGTATAGGATGGTCAGTAGGAATCAGAATGACCCTTTATCTCTGCAAATGCACACCACAGAACTGCAGTGACCATATAACTTTTGCTTATCCAATATGTATGTTAATCAATCAGATATGCATTTCCCTTTCCTTACTCCACGCATGAGCACAACTCCAGAACAGGGGGACTTATGATAGCAGACATTTCGGTTTGACCAGTCAAGTGACACCAAGTGCCAGAGGCATCCTTCCATCTTTAAGTCAATTACCTCATTTTGTCTTTGGAATATATGGGTCCCTGTAAGGTTCAGAGAACAGAGGAGACATCTAGGCTTAGAGGAAGTACTGCTAGAAGACTCTGGATGCATTGCTTCAGATTTCTCACGCTCACTGTCATGGAGATACAGAAACATGTACTTTTTGTGTGGGATGTGCATTGCAGTATGCTTAGAATGGCGAGTGTGTGTGTGTGTGTGTGTGTGTGTGTGTGTGTGTGTGTGTGTATACACATGTGTGAGGATGCCCCATGTCCTGCACACATGTGTGGAGGCCAGAAGAGAACATAAAGCGTTTCATCTGTCAGTCCTCTGCTGATTTCCTTGAGACAGACTCTTGCTCAGAACCCCAGCTGCTGTTTTCAGGAGACCTGATGACTCTCTGGTCTCCACTCCCCACAGGACTGGGGTTACATGCATGTAAGACTGTGGCCAGCTGTCTATGAGGATGCTGAAGAGTCAAACTTTCAGGTGGTCTCAGGCCCTCTCAGGCCCACATGCTTGAGCAGCCAGGGCTCTCATCCTCTGAACCATCTCTTCTGCTCAAGAAGACCATTTTTAAAAACGTTTATGCATCTGAGCCTGTGTGTGGGTGTGAGCTTGCGTGCACATGCATACACTCCTGTCAGAGTGGCTTGCCACTGAAAACGAACATATATCCAGTCTTACCAGGTCACCAGGCTTTCCGAGCAAGTGCCTTTAACCACTAAGTCATCTCCTCAATTCCAACAACTTTGGGCAGTGAACAAAGACCTTCACTGCATCATTTCTGAGAGTACAGACCTATTGGAATGCTGCTTTCCAAGCATATCAAGGTGGGTTTTTTTTTTTGTTTTGTTTGTTTGTTTTTTTTTTTTTTTTTTGGTTTTCTGAGGTAGGGTCTCACTCTAGCAGCTCAGGCTGACCTGGAATTCACTGCGTTGTCTCAGGGTGGCCTTGAACTTATGGCAATCCTCCTGCCTCTGCCTGCCGAGTGCTGGGATCAAAGGCGTGCGCCACTGCACCCGGCTCCAGGCTGCCTGGTGGAGTCCGCGTGTCCTGCAGCTGCACTCGGCAGAACTGCTCCATTGGCCCCTGCTCCTGGTAGTTTAGAGGGTGTGTCATCATACTCGGAGCTCAGAAGAGCCCTAAAGTAGAAACCTCTATCTTTGTTTCCCTAAATTACCGGGACACTGGAACCCTTCATCACAAACAGTTATTGACAAGATGTTCTTCAAACTCACTACAGAAATTACTTCTTTCACATTCAGTGTTTAGTGCTTTTTCCCATATGTCTTTTCCACTGGCCTTCTTACTAATGAATTCATTAACACAGGAATGAATTTACATTTCTATTGCCTAAGTCAGCAATTGCCAGGATGTTGCAAGCCAACAATTTTAGACCTCCAATAAATAAGACAGAATCCACTAAGCAAGAAATTTAATGTTAAATCCAGGAAATACTACTTGAAGCTTAGCTTTCCCACTGGTATAGGAGCATCACTGTTTGTCTGAGGACATGTCACTGGAGAAAACACAAGAGGAATGCGTTCCCATAGTGTCACCTGAGTGAATACTGTCCAGTCAAGAGAAATATGTTGGTCCATTTTTCCTTCCTCTGTGGCTGTTATCAATGAAATCATTGGTTTCCCTGCAGAGTCACTCTATTTCCACCTATCTGAATAGCTATCACGTAATAAGTAGCAAATTATCAAATTAAAAAGAAGTCATAGTGGTTGATAAGTTAAGATACGGTCATCAACTCCAATACACTGACTCTCTGAAATAAACTGAACAGTCGAACCTTTACTTGGATACTGATTTAGAAACAAGCAGAGGATGAAGGCTACTGGGCCAGCATGCATTTCTGATGAGCAACAAACATGAGGTAAACAGCAGAGATGTCAAAGATGTGACCAGCACTGTACTAAGACTACTTAATTTCTCTCATTTATCCAACTATAATACCAGAAACCACTCTGTTAAATTTATACAAACTCCAAGCAAAGGTAGAAAGATAGGGGCACTAGGCTAAGAAGAGTGATTAGAAAACCCAGCCTATATATTATACATGTGTATAAACCCAACATTTCACTCAATTTTAACAGGAGCTCATAACTAAATTTGATTTGTTTATGGTAAGTCTGTTGAAGACTTATGGGATGCAATAAAGGTAGTCCTAAGGGGAAAAATTCATAGCCCTAAATGCCTTTATTAAAAAGACAGAGGGGGTCTGGAGAGATGGCTTAGTGGTTAAGCACTTGCTTGTGAAGCCTAAGGACCCTGGTTCAAGGCTCAATTCCCCAGGACCCACGTTAGCCAGATGCACAAATGGGTGCACATGTCTGGAGTTCGTTTGCAGTGGCTGGAGGCCCTGGCGTGCCCATTTATCTATCTGCCTCTGTCTCTCTCTCTCTCTCTCTCTCTCTCTCTTGTCACTCTCAAATAAATAGATAAAAATAAACCAAAAAATGAAAAAAAAAGACAGAGAGATCACAAATTAATAACATGACTTTCCACATAAAGGCATAGGAAAAACAAGAAGAATCCAACCCAAAGAGCTCCAGATGGAAAGAAATACTCAAGCTAAGAGCAGAAATTAATGAATTGAAAAAAATGATTAAATAAAGAGCTGGTTCTTTGAAAAAATAAACCAGATTGACAAAGCCCTGGCCAAATTGATCAAGCAAAAAAGAAGTCTTAAATTAACAAAATCAGAAATGAGAAAGGAGAGACCACAACAGACATCAATGAAATTTGAAGAATCATCAGGGTATACTTCTAAAACTTCTACTCCACAAAATTAAATAATCTGGGAGATATGGATAAATTCCTTGACACATACCACCTACCAAAACTAAACTCATCAAACTAATCTCCTGAACAACCCTATCACATCCATGAAGATTGAAAAGGTAATCAAAAACCTTCCCCAAAAGAAAAGTCCAGGACAGGATAGCTTCTCAGCTAAACTTTATCAAACCTTCATAGAAGAACTGAAACCAATTTTTCTCAAACTATTCCACATAATCAGAGACCAGGGAATCCTCCCCAACTCCTTTTATGAAGCTAGTATCACCCTAATACCAAAACCAGACAGAGATGCAACAAGGAAAGAAAACCATAGGCCTATATCCCTAATGAACTTAGATGCAAAGATCCTGAACAAAATCCTTGTAAACCAAAACCAAATTCAACAACACATTTAAGGCATTATCCATTTCAATTAACTAGGCTTCATCACAGGAATGCAGGGATGGTTTAGCGTATGAAAATCGGTCAGCATAATATACCACATAAATAAACTTAACTGTAAGAACCACATGATCATCTCAATTGATGCAGAGAAGGTCTTTGACAAAATATAACACCACTTCATGATCAAAACACTAGAAAAATCAGACATGGAGGGTTTATATCTCAACACAATAAAGAATATATATAAATCTCCTAAAGCCCAAACAATGATTAATGGGGAAAAATTCAAGGAGTTCCAGGACTGGGAACAAGAAAGGGTGTCCACTCTCACCACAGCTCTCCAACATATTACTAGAAGTACTAGCCCAAGAAATAAGACAGGAGAAAGAAATGAAAGGGATTCAAATTGGAAAGAAAGAAGTCAAGTTAGCCACATTTGCAGTTGACATGATCCTATATATAAGTGACCCAAAACTTTCCATCTCAAAACCTCTAAAAGTGATTAATTCCTTTATCAACATGGCAAGATATAAAATCAATGCACAAAAATCAGTAACTTTTCTATATGCAAAGGAAAAATATACAAAAAAAGAAATCAGTGAAGCTGTACCATTTTCAATAGCAACAACAAGTAAAAAAGAAAACCAAATACCTTGGAATAACACTAACCAAGGATGTGAAAGACCTATGTAATGAAAACATAAAAACACTCAAGAAAGAAATTGAGGAGTACTTGAGAAGATGGAAAGTCTTCCCATGCTCCTGGATAGATAGAATTAACATTTGAAAATGGCAATTCTACCAGAAGTAATGACCTTTGATGGGTAATCAAGTACTCTGACAGAAATTTATCTTCTTTTGGGAGACATTATAGGTCTCTCTGATCAACAGCTCATTGTGGGTGTTAACCGCATGCTGGTACTTGGAGTAACAGGCCAGCACCAAGGGGAAAGAAGGAAGGAAAAGATATGTAAGACCCTACTGCCAAAGACACCATGGTACTGAACATGGAGTGACCTGGCTGGAATCTGGAAGCGAGTCATTCCTCACACAGTTAGCTCATCCAGTGCCAGAAGGTGCTACATGAGCAACTGTGGGAAAATGACCATCTGTCCAAACAACTCATAATCTAAACTACTCAGCAGCAAACAACCTGATGTGATGCACACAAGTGCAATAGTGGCACACAGCCATGGTGGGCAACCAACTTCTTTTTATCTGGCTAACAGATCCTCTCAGTGTAATAGAACCCAAGCTGGATCTGGGAAACAAGGCAGAACCATATTCAAAACACGAGCCTGCTCTCCATTACCAAGCTCCCACCAATCATGGGCAACAAAAGGGCCTACACCTATTAAATTCTCTCTAAAATAATAATGGGTATCCATGTATCTTGCATGGACCTCACTCTCCATTGGAGAATTTGTTACTGTTTTTCAGATGGACACAGAACCTGAGTAGAAAATCAACCCATAGCACCTCACCAGGGTCTTAGCTGAAACCATAGAGTAATAGGGAAATGAACAAGAGTGCTGCTTTTTTGGTGAACCTAGTGCCATCACAAAGGTGAAGGAGATAGACACAGAGAACACTCAACTCCTACCAGATATCCAGAGACACAGGGGCTCCCAAGACCTCATCACTGAAGCAGACTTAAAACAAACCCAAAATGGCTCAGGGAAATTTGTGGGCGAGGGGGCAGAAAGATTGTTAGAGCCACAGTTGAGACATTATGCATAGAGACGTTGCATCCTCCCCATAACTGTTAGCTAACCCCATAATTCATGACTCACATTGCGCAATAGGAGGGTCCCTTCAGAGGGGGGAGGACAGGAGGAAGGCTAAAGGTGGTACCAACATGGCTGTGTACATACTAGGTACATAACTAATAAAAAGAGTTATATAAAAAAAGTAATAGACCAACTTAATGCAATACCAATAAAAATAACAGCATCATTCTTTACAGAGATTGAAAAAGTGATCTAAAAATTCATATGGAACGGCAGAAGGCCTCAGATATCAAAAATATATCCACATATTCTCAGGGGGGAAAAAACCCTCTGGCCATATCCCTGTACCTGATCCCTGATCTAAAGCTATGTTACAAAGCCATAGGGTCAAAACAGCATGAAACATAAACCAATGGAACAGAACTGAAGACGCAGAACTCAGGGCAAGCAACTACAGCTGCTCGATCTTTGACAAAGATGCCAATAATGTAGACTGGAGAAAAGACAGCATCTTCAACAAATGGTGTTGGACAAATTGGCTGACCATTTGTAGAAGTATGAAATTGGACCCATTCATTTTGCCATATACAAAAATAAAGACCAACTGAATTAAAGACCTCAGTATAAGACCTGAAACTCTTCTCCTACTGGAAGAAATAATATCGGGCACTCTCCATGACATATGACTGGAAAAAGACTTCCTAACCAAAATCCCAGTAACCCATGAAATAAAACAAGCACTCAACCAATGGGATCTCAGGAAGCCAAAAAGTTTTTGCACAGCCAAACATACCATAAGCAGAGCCAATAGATTATCCACTGAATGGGAGAAAATGTTTGCCAGCTATACCATTAACAGAAGCCTGATATCTAGAATCTACCAAGTACTCAAAAATCTAAGCAATAAAAAGTCAAACAACCCACTCCAAAAGTGGGGCAGAGAACTAAATAAGGAGTTCTCAAAGGTGAATTACAAATGGCTAACACACACTTAAGAAAATGTTCAACATTCCCCAACCATTAGGGAAATTCAACTTAAAATAACTATGAGATTCTACCTTACCCCACTAAGACTAGCAAACATTAAAAAATCAAATGAAGGGGCTGGAGGGATGGCTTAGTGGTTAAGGTGTTTGCCTGCAAGGCCAAAGGATGTTGGTTCGATTCCCCAGGACCCACGTTAGCCAGATGCATAAGGGGGCACAAGTGTCTGGAGTTTGTTTGCAGTGGCTAGAGGCCCTGGCGTGCCCATTCTCTCTCTTTCTCCTTCTCTTTCCCTCTTTCTCTGTTAAATAAGTAAATAAATAAAAATAAAATATATTTTTAAAAAATCAAATGAAAACAAATGTTGGCAAGGATGTGGAGAAACAGGAATACTCATTCACTGTTGGTGGGAATATAAGCTGGTACAACCAGTATGGAAATGAATATGGAGGCTCCTGAAAAGGATGAATATAGTTACAAACAGACCCTGTTATTCCTTTACTGGTATACTGTGACATATCTACATGATGGAATTCTAATTATTGCTTTTCTAATACTACTACATCACTTTTCATCTCTTTCTATTGCCTTTTTATCTTACTTCAAATTTCTTGTATCCTCTTTCAATGATCTTATTGCAAAATGGACCAATTCATGATAGTTTTAAAAACCATGGTAAAATAGGTATCTTGGTTGGGTGGGGGAATCTCACTCAGGCCAGACAGACTTGGAACTCACTCTGTAGCCCAGGCTGGCCTTGAGCTCAAGGCAATTCTCATATGAGCTACCACACCAGGCACTGTAATCACAATTTCTATGTAATCTATGGAGTGTGTTTTTTTAACTTTGTGATGGTTTGCCATTTGTTTTCCTGTTCTTTGTTCCTTTCTTCTGCTATACATTTTCTGTACTTTATCAGCTGGTTATTTTGATTTTTTACCACTGAAGAAGGTATCTTTTTTTTTTCTGTAGATCATTTTGACACTAAGTTCATGTTGCAGAAGAGCAAGGGTCATGTTCAAAGATAACAGGAATTTTTGTTATGACCTAAGGTTGAGCTAAGAGCCCTTTTAACTTTTGATTTCGTATATACAAAGAAAGATGCCTTCAAGGTTTCTCATATAAACCCTCTCTCCTACAGATGTCTTATTGACATATAACTCCTACCATGGCACCTTTGTGATTGTTAGTGTAACCCTAACACTCTTATAGAAATACAAACCCTGCCTGTCCACACAAACCCCACAGTGGCAAACTGAACTACTGTTTCAGAACATTGCAGTGACTTTAGCAACTTTCTCTAAAATCTGACTCCTGTCTCAGTAATATTTTCTATCTCTGTTTTCTTTACTTGACATTCTTTTTTACACTTCATAATTTGGTTTTTGAGATATTTCTTTGTTTAATAAAACATTTCTGGTATCTGGCATTTATTCTCTTTCTCTCTTTGTCTCTCTGTTTTTGTTATCTCTCATTTCCAAATCAAATGCTGCCTTTATATTGTAATTGAAAATCTTGGAGGGGATATGATCCTCTAAATAATAAAACTAATAATATAGATAGAAATTTCTATGATTGCTAATATCCAGTAAGCATTTGTGATACCCCAAGGACTCTCCGAAGTATTATCCATGTAGCAAATTAACACAGCCTAATAGCAATTAGCAAATTATCACAGCCTAATAGAAAATCCATAAAGCCATTTGCACTATTTGCCCCATCCTACAGATAAGGAAAGAGAATTGAAATTCATTAATCTGTATAAAATCTTACAGCCAGGAAATGATAAATTCAGAATATAAACTGAGATCCAACTTGAATGCCTTCAGTTTTGACTTGCACATCACTTTGTTTAATACTAAAAGAAAAAGTGCTTTTTGGAAATTTATGGCATTTCTTGAAAGTCAGCAATCATGTAATGATGCTCTCACCAAGGGCCACCTGAATGGGCTGAGTCAATGAGAGGGAAGGAAATTTCCTAGATCAGTTAAAAATGCCCTGCCCGTGTTACATGGAAAGAGAAATGTTTCCATGACTAAAGGTAAACATATAATCACATGAGTGGGGAGAGGGAGAGCTAGTATTTCAGTTCCTTTCAGGACAACTAGGTCCTCGTGCAGTAAATGAAAGATGGTGATCAATAGATTCATATCACTGATTGACTTTTTAAAAAGAATTTGAGTATCAATAGGCAAAAAGCCATATACATTAAGTTTTATAGAGTCCTTAATCTCACATTACCAATATAGTTGAAACAATGCAACATTTTTCCAATATTAGGATTTCAAACATCAGTCAGTTGATCAACTTTTGTGGCTTTACTCAACAACTTTACACAAAGTTTCTCCTGATAAGTTGTGTATGTACACACAAATAAGTCAATTCTGCATTCATGTGAGGAAACATCAAGGTGGGCCACAATTACTCTCCAGATTCTGTCTTCCCATCCCATAAACACTGCTCTTTGTGCTAAGAAAACAAGCTCTTATTTTCTGTTCTTTTATCCTTCAAAGAGAGGAGTAAAAAGAAATAAGTCCCTTTTACATTATGCATGAGAAATTAGGCTGTTAATTTTCAAGGGCTGCTCCAATAAATCCCAATTGAATTAACCAGTATTAGCACGTGAAAGTGATCTGGAGACATGGCAAAAACACAGTACAATATGAATACTAATGATTTGGCACCAGATCTGATTAAATAATGTGGAGGGCTCAATTAATGTGTGCACAAAATTAAGTGGAAATGGCAGTATTTCACAACTAGTCAGATTTGGCTATAAAACACAACACTAAAAATAATAGACAAGTATTCTGAATCTTCCCCACCCCCATCTGGAAGTACGTCTAAGATTGTATGTGCTCATCAGACTTAAAACCTGTTATGATTTGGTCCTTGAGTTGCTTGTATTTAGTTTGTTTCATGGATATTCAATGCAAGAAAACAAAGACCTTTTTGCTAAACATCTACTGAATTTATGTAAGCCAGGGAGGAGGAAGAAGAAAGACAAGAGCTAGACCAAATTTCTCTCACAACACTTCTAAGGTTTTAGCATGTCTGTAATCTTGATCAGTAGGTTCAGGGAAGCATAAATCACACCTCTTACTTTCAGTTCCAACCTATAGCCCAGTCACTGATAAGCCAGGCCATTAAATCTTGTTCTGCTCGTGGTTTTAAAGGAATTGTAAACAAGTTTGTTTTTGTTTTTGTTGGCCTAAAAGTCATTTTAAGAATTAAAAATAATATAATAAAACTCCACTGCCTGCTTTGGTAACATAAGGATTAGTGCTGTTGTTATTTTGAGAGTCATAATAGTTGTTTTCTGAGATACAGGTATGTCTAGGGACAATTCTCCCTCACATCCTAGAGCCATTATTTCAGCACAGACATTGGAATAATGCATTTGACAAGAATGGCATGAGAGACAAGAGTTTATTTCTCAGTTTTCAAATTAATTTTAAGGTAGCATACAAACTAGTGGGTTTAATTATGGCATTATCATGCATATATCATCATTCATGCTGCTCTTCCTCACTGAGCTCCACCATGGCGTATTCTTTGGTTCACTTCCTTCTCCCAGAATAGACCTCACTCCTGCATTCTCAACGCATGTATTCCAACCATTACCCTCTCTTTTCTCCCCTCCCTTAAGATCTCTTCCTCCCCTTTCATGGTCCTGTTTCTAGTTTCATAATTTTCATATACACATATATCTGTAAATACACACACACACACACACACACACACACACACACACACACACACACACATATTAAATCTAGGTCCCACATATAAGAGAAAACATTCTGCACCTGTTGCTCTCATATGGCTTATTTCATTTGACATAATGATTTCCAGTTCTACCCAGGGAAGTGGAAATTTAAGGGTGGAAGTCCCTGAGTTATATGAATAATTTTCATGTGAGAATAGCTTCAAAGTAATGACTGTTATTTTACTCATCTCAAAGCAGATGGCATGGTGGCAAACCCTGAGGTTGTGGAGGAATGAATGCTGGTGGATGGGAAGCAGCTGCCCGTCTTAGATATGGCTTGAGCCAATCAAAGCAATCTCTATCTCTCAGTAGATCCAAGTCAATTTTGAATCTTCTTTCAGGACATGGAGGGTTAGATCAACACAGAAAGATTTCTAAGTGCCGAATCTTCACAATTTTGTGTACGAAATGGAAATTGAGGTGTTTGCTGGTCATCTCCACTAGGTTCAGAAGTTACTGACCACCTGAAAAGCCTGCATGTGGGGCTACCATAGGCTGTTGGGGAAAATCCGTGAAATAATCTTCCATAGTTATTATTTATAATCAAAACTGAGCGTGAAACTCAGCCAAGGAAGAAAAATCCAGAGCTTAATAGCTTCCCATCGCAGTAACACAGTGAGAAGTTTCCAGAGATAGACTCTTCCTTGAAGCCACTTTCATACACTTGAATTGTATCAACCTCATGTTGAAAATCTTGCAAGGTTAAGCTCCCTGTGATCTCTGAGTAGTCATGTATAATTTCATCCAGTTCCTGAATTACAGCAGATAGCCTGAAGACGAAAATCAGCACGTCTGTAGCCATGAGCCTGAAAATGATGAATAGCATTCTATGTTTGATGAATTTTTCAGTTCCCGCCCAGCCTAACTCTCCCTCCAGGAAAACGGTGGAGCAAACAGCAGCCATGAGGTCTTCTTGATCTTTCTTGCTTCCACATTCTCCACACTTACCTTGACAATATCCAATGCTTCATTTTTATTATCCAATATTTCAGAAAAACCTAACTGCCTCAGGCTTTTTCTTCATTCTTGCTAGCCATTTCCTATAGGAGGAGGAAGAGACAGCTAATCTACATGCAAACTCTCCTCTGGCAGTCAAACTGACTAAGCTCTGCTGAGCTAAAGTTCAAGGCTGGAGTGGACCCCAAGGACCCCGAGACTGGGGTCTATTAGGCAGGATGTAGTAACTGGTCACATGACCTGCTAATCAATTGAGAATTTCTCCAACATTTAGACATGAATTCCTACAGAAACAGGTCATTCAGCATGGAAATTGAGATGGTGGAGCCATGTACTCAGAAACACCTTATCACTTTTACAGGACCTCTTTGGTTAAAAATTATCACCTACAATGAGGAATATAGTACAATACTTCAACTTTTCAAATTCAAATAAGCAACCTAGTTGAGCCAGGAGGAAAAAATAAATAAAAATAAAATCAACAACTAACCTGATCGTCACTTGCCCTGAATCAGGCGAACCCAACAACTGATTCTGCACAGAAGTCCTTTGCCGCTTCGTCTTTTCCATTAATGTCCTGTAGCACATTCCAGCGGACAGACACCAAACAAGTCTGTGAAGCTCTCACTTCAGAGCTTGACAGCCTGAAGCAATTATCCACATGTTCTTACCCAAATCTTCCTACTTTTTAATTGATGTCAACTCATTTTCACTTGGGTTGAGCCTCAGAGATACCCTTAGTCACCTCAGAATAAATTCCTCATTTCAGAAGAGGTCTTCCGAACTCTGTTACTCTTCCTAGTTCTTATATTCCATTTGTGGTTATTTTGTATTCCCCAGTGATTCCAGGGAAAATTATTCCTGATGAAGTATAAATGTGAGTATAAATTCTCATGGGGGGAACAAAGGAAGAGATAATAAATTAGTGAAAAATAAGAGCTGCTGGGGACTTAATTATGTAGTCGTCATTCAGCCTCTAACTGCCTAGGCTCCTAGATTCTCCTCGTCTCAGTTCAACTTCAACTACAAAATGAGAAACACTAGAATTATGCCTCTAGAGGGTCCCTCTCAGCCCTGACCCTTCTTCATTTTATATTCCTACAGCTTTTGTTCCACTATTTTTCCAACCAATCCAAATGTATTTCCACACCAAAGCAAAGCTAGATATAATTTAGTATTTAAAGTCAGATGTGAGAGACGTTACAGGATATTAGGATAGCTGTTCTCCCAAGATTCAAAGTTCATCTTTTGAAATTCATTCTGTATTCATTTTAGCCACTCTGACTTGCTTGCCCTTGTCACTGAAAACCCTTCAAAGAGGTTGACTATTTGATGGTCTAAATGTTCAACACTGGGTATGCTTCTCTATCTTTCAGGTCCCCTAACTTCTCTTAACCGGTATTAACTAGGCTTTCCTTCAGCGTTTATTTGCAGCCCTTGACTGTTACATCCACTCACTTTTACTGGCCACTCATCTTCCAGCCCAGCTGCACCTGCTATTGACTTTGGCTCTATATCAGGACATGAGGGACGGTAAAGGAACAGTCTATCTCACCTGTCAATTACATGTCAGCTATGTAACCGATGCCTTCCACTAGCAAAGTAGCATAGAATGTACCTGAGAAGTAAAAGAACAGTAAAGGCAAAAGTCACTGCACCAAAGGTATATGTAGGTATGAAGAGACAGAGAAGACCACAGAGTACTCATTACAGGAACAAAAGCAGGTACCAGCTGAGTGTAAATGCAGCCTGACAAGGCAGGGGTCCTTCATGGAAGTTCTCTGTGAAGGTCATAGGTAACATGGGAATTGCCTTTTTAGTTTTAGTATGTGTGTGCACATGCTTATGCGTGCAAGTGCAGGTGTGCAAGTGCCACGGCACACGCCTGCCACTCAGAGAACAGCTTCCGCGTGCCGGTCCTCGCCTTCAACCCCGTTTGAGGAATGGTCTCTCACTATTCATCGCTTCATTTGCCAGGGTGGCTGGCTCTCGAGCATGCAGGAACTTCTGCTGTCTCCGTCTCTCCTTGGACCATCAGCATGACAGGGTTACAGAAGCTCACTGCAGTTCACGATGTTTACAGGAGCCTGAGGATCCACTCAGGTCCTCACGCTTACATGGCAAATAATTCACTGAGCCATTCCTCCAGTTCCCAGAGATCTCTTTCTAAATAGAAAGCATTTGTATGTTTTATTCTACTTTATTTTCTATTGTTCACTTGTTACAATGGATGCCATACATTATAAAATTCAAAATATACCTAAGATAAATTTCAAAAAAAGAGAAAAGAAAAATGTTCTTTCTCCAGCCCTGCCTCTGTTCAATTAGTTCTCTTTCAGATTCAACAGTTTCTTAGTAACATACTCTTGAATTTACTTCCATTTATAGGATGAACCATAAATCAAACTCTTGGTTCCAAAAGTTAGTGTTACATACAAAATGGAACATGCTAGTTAACGTTTTTCATTCTTACAACCATCATTTTTTTGTAAGTACAGAAAGAACTCTTGCTTTCCAGCTCCATGAATGCATGGTCATTCCCCCGGTTATCTACCTGAGCAAACCCCTTATTGTCGCCACAACTATTTTCCTGTCCACGCTGTCCCCACCAGCCAGGCACTGACCTCTGCTGTCAGCTCCTCAAGTGAAATTTACCACATCACCACAAATTTAATTCCAGGCTTAACATTTAACTTTTGCGAAATCCAAATCGATACAACTTGTTGGATAAAGGAGCATTTATCTGTGTTTATTATACAGCAGGTATAAATCTCAAGAAAAATTAAGATTTATTCATGCCAATTAATCAAATCACTTCTACTCTAGCTCATTTGAGAGTTGTGAATTAAAATTGATACCTATCGTTCCTCAGAGTCATTGGACAAATGAAGACCCTAACTTGTCAGTAATATTATCTTGCTCTTAGCATTTTTTGTTCACCAAATGATGAGATGGAGAGAGTGCTTACTAAACTTAGCACTACACCAGGCAGTGTTAATGAATATGCAAATTTCAGTTTATACTGTTCAGCAATAATAGGTATTTGCTCTTTATTTATCCTTTTTTAAAAGATCTGAAACAATTCTTCTTAAGTAAGTCTTAGCAATGTCATAACATGTTTTAAATAGTTTGACATACCTTAGAATAAGCTCCAAATCAGATAACTAGCACTAATAAAATATCAAGTCCAGGGGCTTCAGAAAAATGAAATGAAAGTATAATAGTCAATATTTTTATCAACAAATTAATTTTAAACTGGCAATTATGAGATGTCATTTATGGTTAATTACTCACATTTATATTTGTATTACTCTCATAAATATTTACACATTACATTTATTAGGAATTACTCTTAGCTTTGGAAATTCTTCTAAGTGAAAGCACTTTTCCTAATATCCTGGTTCTGATGATATGGACAGAACACTTGTGTTTTACTTTCTTATTTTTTAATTTTTTTTGTTCATTTTTATTTATTTGAGAGCAGCAGACAGAGAGAGAAAGAGACAGAGACAGAGACAGAGACAGAGAGAAAGAGAGAGAGAGAGAGAGAGAGAGAGAGAGAGAGAGAATGGGTGCACCAGGGCCTCCAGCCACTGCAAACGAACTCCAGACGCATGCGCCCCCTTGTGCATCTGGCTAACGTGGGTCCTGGGGAATCAAGCCTCAAACCGGGGTCCTTAGGCTTCACAGGCAAGCACTTAACCGCTAAGCCATCTCTCCAGCCCTGTGTTTTACTTTCTTAACGTGGATATAAATGGAGGTAAATGTCTATCAAAAGCTCGTTTCTGAAGTGATTAGCACTATTAAAAAAGAAGTTAAGAACTTTGCTTAGGTACAATCAATAGTGCCCTGAGAGCATTCAGGTATTATGCTGGAAGAAGCAGTTGGTTGTGTTTTTGGAAGCCCTTGGAGAATGTCCAGTTATAACACAGCGGCATGGGCTGAATATGTAGCTCTTGGGGCCATGGGAATAAGACAAGGCCAGAGGTGTGAAAAATGAGCTTTTGATAGACATTTACCTGTAACTCCCAGTACCAGCATGTGGCTATCATCTACAATGAGCTCTTGATGAGAGAGACCTAAAAGGTTTCCCAAAAGAAGACAGATTTCTGTCAGAGTACTTGTCACAACAAAGATTAATGCTTAGGTCCTAATGCTGTTGGTACAGAACATGGAGTGACGTGGCTGGAAGCTGAAAGAGAACCAGTACCCAGACAGCTCATCTACTGCTAGAAGGTGCTACATGAGTGACTGGGGGAAAATGACCAACATCTGTCCAAGTAACTCGTGGTCTAAACTACTCAGCAGCAAATAACCTGACCTGACGCTCACACAAGTGCAATAGTGGGGCACAGCCATGGTGGGAAACCAACTGCCCTTGATTTGGCTAACTGATCTGCTCAGTGGAACAGGTCCCAAAGCTGGAGCTTGGAATCATGTCAGAACCATATCTAAAACAAGCCCAATCGCCATTACCAAGCTCCCACCAATCGTGGGCTACAAAGGGCTTACACCTATTAAATTCTCTCTAAAAAACAAAGGTTATTCCATTTATCTGGCACTAACTTCACTCTCCTTTGGAGAATTTGCTTCTCTTTTTCAGATGGATGCAGATTATAAGGAGAAAATCAGCCCATCACACTTCAAATGGGCCCCAGCTGAAACTAAGAATAATTGGGGAAATGAGAAAGAGTGCTACTTTCTTGGTGAACCTGGTACCAGCACAAGGGTGAAGGAGATAGACACAGAGAACACTCACCTCCTACCAAACCAGAGATCCAGAGACAAAGAGGCCCCCAACACCTCACCACTGAAGCAGACCTAAAATGAACCCAACATGGCTCAGGGAAATTTGCAGAAGAGGGGGTGGAAAGAATGTCAGAGCCACACATTGGGTCATGATACACAGAGACATTGCCTCTTACCCATAACTGATGGCAAACCCCACAATTCACGATACATATTCACCAACCAGGAGGGTCCCAGCAGAGGGGGGAGGACAGGAAGCATGCTAACAGTGGTACCAACTTGACTGAATTCACTGAGTACAAAACTAATAAATAAAATAAAATTTTTTAAGAAGTAAAATTATATGTTGGTGTGCTGAATTTTATATACTCATGCACTTATGTATTCATGTTACTTATTGTAACAGACAGCTTCAGGTTCACTGAGATGAACTTCCAGACCAGGCATAGTTATAGAGGAAGGGATATTTACTGAAGCTTACAGATCCGGGGGAAGTTCTATAACGGCAGAAGAAGCTGGCATGCCTTCACGGGACCAAGCACACAGAGAAACACAAGCCAAAACCCCGGCACCACACAGCACAGCATATCTTTGCATATGTTTAGATTGAAATCTAAAACTCACCACCACACCTTAAGATCCACCCAGTGAAACCACCTCCAGCCAGGTGGCTGCAGATGCAAACTACAAAGTAATAAAACACTGAATATATTGGGGGCCATCTATTCAAACGACCACACTATGTCACTTATTTATATCAGTTTTAGAGATATATATTTCTTTTAATCATGTCTTTTAGCTCCTTCACAGGCTTACTTTTTTACTTTTTTAACTGATTTGATTTCTAGTTAACAAGCTGAGATGGATGAATCAAACTACCTCCTCTTACTGGTTAAGATTTTGGATTTCACTTTCTTAGTATTCTACAGATATTCCTAGCAGTTATGCATTATTGTAAATTATACTTTTATTACAGCTGTTATTATTGCAAGCATTTTTATCTATAATCAAACTGAATTAAGTTTGATTATAATGCCTGCTTTATTTGGGGGAAGAGTTTTTTATGAATCTTTCAAGGTTATTTTGGCACAATCACTTTGTTTTGTCATTGGATTTCTTCTTCCAGTGCATAAAATTAGACTTCTTGTGATACAATATGAAAATTATCTCATTTTAGTAGCCCCTTTATTTGTTTGATACAATTGGTCTTCATACTGCTAGAGTTCAAATTTCCTTATTCATATCTTTGACATCCAAATGTCTCTAAAAATTAGCAGTATAGCAAAAACTAACTTGAAATGAGATAAATAAATAAATTACAATATCGTATCCCATGTTACAGAAGCAAAATATGTGCTAGCAGAAAAATTAATGTGTTCAGTTTCAAGGTGCTGCTTTACACATTACCAGGAAATCCTAAGGATATGTGCTTAGGTACCCTACTATATTGCAAAAATATTAACAATTCTAAATCCCCAAATATAGTTGAGTTAGGATTTCAGACAAGGGACTGTGCATTCATGTAGACTTGTTATATTTTTACTTTATTCTTCTATCTTCATTTGGGTATACTTGGCACCTTTTATAATGCTAAAAACACATTTTCTTTATGGTCTGATTTTGAATTTATTTCAGATATTTAAGAAGGTTTATGTTTTTGCTCTAGCAGTGGTCTTCATTGTTTGATATAATACCCTTCATCCTCTGCTTATCTAAGTAGTATCCACTAAGTCGTAGTAAGGTAAGGGGGAAGTTATGAAACACTTTCTCTGGAGTGGGATGAGTAACACACCAGAGATAAGTACCCCCTAATACCAATCAATAGTCAGCTATCTCCCCAAGAAATCCTCCTCTAGCAAACAAGGGTGTTTTCCTTTTGGAGTTTTAGAGTCATCTGGGGGCTTCATTTCTTGGAACTAAGCAGTGTAGAGGAAACTTCCACACCACCTGCTTCTCTGTCTGTGGTCTCTGTAGTAAACACGGGGTTTAATCTGCGTCTCACTCACGGTGCAACTGTCTTTCTGCAGGCTCCTCTGAGAGCCACTGTCTTTCTCTGCTTAACTTTCCCTTGGTTCATACTGCCTGTCTGCTCTACTGCTCAGTGAATCTATTTCACATTTTTTTTTTTTTTTGGTTTTCCTAAAATTAGTTCTGACCTTTTTTTCTCATTCTTAAACTTTTGGAAGATTCCAGGGCTCCAAGACTCAATTTCTCTAAGTACTGACTTATATTGTCACATCTTAAGCATATGGTTCATAAATATCTACATACATGTAGAAAATCACTTATTCGCTGGTTTACTGCCATCTACCCAGTTTCTAGAAAAAAAGAAAACACCTTGCATGTAACACAGTCTTATGTAGGTGGGAATTTCTATGCCTTGAGTGTAAAATATCCTTCAGTGCTTCCTGCGTTGAACACTGGGTGTCCAGCTGCGGGCTGCTCAGGAAGGTGGTGGGCGGAGGCTTGCTGGAGGACACGGAGCCCGAGGAGCAGAACTTGAGGCCTTGTACTTCTACCCTGCTCCCAGCCCCTGTTTCCTGACCATCGTGCAGCCCCCTCTGTTTCACACTCCCACCATGATGTATTCTCCCTGTGAAACTTCCCCTGGAAACTCAGTCAGAACATACCTTTTCCTTCCTCAAGTTGCTTCTGGGCAGGCGTGTGTTCATGGCACATGCAGGAGCTGCCCATCTCTCACTGAAAGAACCACCCTCTCCGAGGTTCTCATACAGCAACTGGAAGGAGTATAGCAACTATGTATATGGATTTGGATAGAGCTTAAACACCAAAACCAAGAAAAAGAAAATTGCTAAATGTTATGCATCACAAAAAAAAAAAAAAAATCTCCAGGAGATTACTCAGCAGTTAAAAGCACTTACTCACAAACTTGCCAAAATGAGTTTAACTGCCTAGCACCCAAGGTTGTCCAGAGAGAGACACATGTGCACCATGGCATGAGCATGCCCATATACACACATTAGCCCACATCTACGCTTCCACACACTCAAACACAAATGCACACACATAAACTAAAATGTTTTTACATTTTGACATTAACCATCTTGTCATTAATACAAATGACAAGATGATTCATAGCTAAAATCTGAAAACACCATGCATAAGCAGTCGTATTACATGTTTGAGAAAAGGAGCTGGGGGTAAGCTAAAAATTTATTTAGCCTTATTTATGTTGTTTAATTAGATAATTTTATATTATAATTATACAATTGGGAGTCAATTTTAACACTATGTCCTACTTCTCCTGAGCCATAATGACGCATAGAGGCTTACTTCTTTTTCTCCTCCAGTGATTATTTCTATAGACCAGATATTTAAGAAAACAATCCCACTTGGAGGATAATAAAATTCACTGATGCTATGCGAGAGTGCCCACTGGGAAAAACTCCTCTGGAGAGTGTGGAAAACAACATGAGGAGCAAGAGAAGTTTTGCTGGGCTACAGGTGAACCATGGGCCTCGCCAAGCCTGCGGGGTTCTAGAGAAAGGCCAGTGTTTTGGCATTGCCTTGAAGTGAGAAAGATGGACTAGGATTTTTTAAAATATTCATTTATTTATTTATTTGCAAGGAAACAGAGAGGGGGAGAGAGAGAGATGTAATGGCCACTGCAGTGCCTCTTGCTCCAGATGCATATGCCATCTTATGCATCTGGCTCTACATTGGTACAGGAGAATCTAGCCCAGGCCATCAGGCTTTGCAAGCAAGCACCTTAACAACAGAGTAACCTCTTTGGCCCAGATTTGGCTTTTATGTCTCAATGCCAAGAGCTCAGTGGAACCTTGCAATCTCCAGAGGATGTTCCATCAAGAACTGTGAATCACCAGGGCAGCCAGAAGCTGGGCAGTGAGCACCTGCGAGTTTTACTCCAGGGTGTGAGTCATGGAGAACCTGGGCCCCATCCACCAACCACAAGTTCCTTGGGGTGACTGTGGCTCGTCCTACTCCACGACTTTGACCGCCTCTGACACATGATGAAAACCCAGTGAGGTTCAACTGGAGGTTAGCAATGAGTGAAGTAGAATATCTACAAAACTCACTATTTCTTGTATTAAAAAATGAAAGTGGTGAGGGTAAGCATAGAAGTAACTAGGATTTTTGTCATTGTGATATTTGTGAACTCCTATTAAGGCATATAAGCCTATAAATTATAAACAAGGGTAATGACTGATATAAATAAAAAGTCACAGAGAATAACTTAAGTCCATGTGAGTCTGCAGAGAGATGGCTGACAAGCCCGCTGTCGCAGTGGAGGCCAGGCTGCTGAGCAGGTGGGGAGGGCAGGAAGGGGCTCTGCTCCTGCCTCCTCGTGGAAAGAACTTGCTTCTTGAGTTTCTCCTGCGCGCAGCCTGCCCTTGTGCTTGTCTCATCGGCCAGCCCCTGGCCGTCCACCGCAGAGCCTTCACACACCGTGCACGCAGCTCTGTGCTGAGGCCCCGAGCTTTAACACCGCAGAGAAACTACTAGCTAGGTGAAGGTCACACTCACAGAGGAAGAAGAGAGCTTCTCTCCTTGTTCCATGATTACCAGAGCATTTCTGCTTTTTTCTCCCTTCATTACACATGAGGAGATAATTGGATTAATCAGCAAATTGATTACTTCATTAGGCATGGCGAGGAATCATTCAAATTTATTTTTTTATCTACCCACATTTTTTTTGCAATTAATGCAACCACATCCTTCTGCTATGTGGTATTGCAAATGTAGTACACACATAGCCATTGATTTCATTCCTCTCTACTTCAAAAAGTATGCAACTCTTCTGTCACAGTAAGAAGTATCAAGGTTAGAATATATTAAATACACTTCTTTCCTATTGCGTAGCTGACAGGAGATACTTTCAGCTTCACCAGCATTCTATGTGGTCTCCGTTGAGTTGATTGTTTTGCATAATAACACGCAGGCAGGCATGGGTAATAGGTTAAAAACTTTTGGCTGTGTTCCAGTAAAATCTCATAGATTCTAAAATTTGAGTTTCAAGCATTATCAGAGGTTATAAAATAGCACTCTACTCTCCGTGATTTTTTCATTCGTTGATGAAAGTAACCCCATTATGAGACCGCAGGCTGCACAAGCGAGCACATTGTGGAGTAGATATCAGAAGAGACCAGTTCTTGACATAAAACCTTAAACTTACTGTGAATTTTGCTTGAAGTCATATTCTGATTGAGAGAGTTCAAGAAAGAATGAACCATCTCAGGAATGTGGATCCACAGAGGGTTTGAGGTCGTTTTGTGTTTGCTCATAAGACCAAAAAAAAAAAAAAAAAAAAAGCATCAAAGAGGCTGGGGTGATGGCTCAGAAGTTAAAACCCCTGGCTTACAAAACCTGCCAGCCTGAGTTCAATTCCCCAGTCATCCATGTAGAGCCAGATAGTATTCACTTGCAGTAGTAAGAGACCTTGGTCCATGTATCTATATACACAAGTATACACATATGCACACATGCATGCACACACATGCAAAAATACACTAATAAATAGTTTTAAAAAATACCATCTTCAGCACTCAGGAGGCAGAGGATTGCCTGAGTTCAAGGCCACCCTGAGACTACAGTTAGCCTGGACCAGAGTGAGACCCTACCTCGAAAAACCAAAAAAAAAAAAAAAAGCTTGCTTGTGAACTTGGCAGCCCTGCTGAGACCATGAGCCATGTCCATCTGCAAAGAGACAGAGTGAGAGAATGAGAAAAGAACATGCAAAGGCAAGATAAAGAGCCAACAGAGAGTGGAATCAAATTAAAGGACTCGGCAGTGATCTTGTGTAAAGCATAAGACTAGCTATGCACAGTTGTCTTCAGGGACCAGCGTGCATGTGTTGCCACGGCCAGCTAAACTAAGGCAAAGGAAATAGTATTGTTCCTGTAGATACCAGGAGCTAAAGGGCCGCGTGCTATCCAAGGTCCTGAGGAACATGGAAGTAGCCTATCCAGCTCACCACCATACAGGGCATCACTGGCATGTGTTGGATGCTAGACCACATGGCTTTATCTCCATCCTCACATTGCTTTTTAAGTGTATTGTACTCACCACTGGTCACTTGTACAATTATTACATCTCCCTCCCAAATACCTTGGATAGCATGCCAAACATTGCAAGAATTATTGCACCCTTAAACAAGTACATGAGCAGAGGAGGAATAAAGCCTCTTTTCCTTGCCAATGCACCAGCATTTTTAAAATACTTTATTTTTTAAAACTTAAGATTGTTTCTAAGGAAATTTTAGTTTTACCTATGACTAAAAGCATACACATCATTATGCTACGATTCAGTGCCCACCCTAAACATGGTGCATTACAAGTGTACAAGAGTTTGACCCATGTTAAGATGAAGTTTATTATTCTACCTCCAACTCTGTAAGTCACTGGTGTGGACTGGCTTGAGAAGGACATGACCTTGAACACGGTAACTTTTGACAAACAACAGAAGTCAAGTGGTAGCGGGGTCTGCTAAAGACATCTGTACCTACAGCTGTGTCCTAGAAACCTGGGGGCAACGAGTTCTGTCCTTCAGAGAGATCTGAACAGCACACGTCTGCCTGCCTACAGCACCATATCTAAAATAACTTTTAATTGATATTCCTCTTGAATTTTCTGTGTCAAAAATGGTATATTTTAATACATCTGGAGGATTATTTCCTGCCTTCCTACTTTCAAAAATTATATTCCTGGGTTAAAATATTTGAAACTTTTTTGGCATGTGCAGCCTGGGTGGGGGTGTGAGAGAGGGAGAGCACATGCATGTGCAGGTGTTCGTACAAGTATGCAGAGGCAAGAGCAAGAATGGCACGTGTCCTTCTAGGGCTCATTTGCATATTTCTTGGGGCTTTGTTACTGACCTCAGTGATGCTCCAGACTCAGTTCCCCAAGAGTCCTGGGGTTTCAGCCATGCTTGGCCACACCCTGCTGTTTATGTGCATATTGAGGAGCTGACTTCAGACCACCTCAGGCCTTCCAGACCCTCATGCTTGCCATAGCACTCACGCCCACCGAACATTCTCTCAGTAGTGAAAATTTTAATTAAATTAAGGTTTTTTGGAACATGTCAGAAATTGCTCTCTAAATGGTTGTTCCAATTTGCGTTCATACCAGTGGCTTGTCAGAACTATTTTACAAGTTGATTGGCTCTAGGTCTTTTCATTTAAAAGGTAATAATCTGATGGGCTAATCCATTGGTTCTTTAATTTTTTACTTACTATGGGTTACTAATGAAGCTTGATTTCCATTTTTCCAATCAATATAACTTCTGTAGCAATTCCCTTTATTCATTTTCCCACAAGAATAGTATTATTGCTGCCATCACTGAATAGGATGTAAAGCAATTCAACCATTTACATATTCCACTTTTTGAAATATAAAGATAATTATCAAAACACAATGAATTATTTCCTCCTTACTCAGAAAGCTTTATTTGCTCCTTTCTAATATTTAAGACTGTGCTTTCCTATCTACCTTTTTAGATAGCAAGCTGAGCAGGATGAAGATTATAATGTAAAAATGGCTTCACCCACACAGCTTGGTTCCACAGCATGTGCTTTTGGAAAGCCGTAGAAAGATGCCCAACACGGAAGTGTACCGAAATAACAAGCATTGATTACATGCACAAGGACTGTATCTGCTCTGCCAAAATTGAATTTATCAGTAATTAAGAAACAAACTGACAAATTAAATCAGTTTCTTTTAAAATATCAGAGGAGCCTTGGATCTATTATTAACATTCTGCATGGTACAGCAAGCAAAAAATAAAAAGGCATTTATAGCTATTTACTTTCTCTCTGTACAGCTTTTCATCTCCTATTTTTTAACAAAAGCCTATTTGCTTGGAGTCATTCCACTCTAATTCAATCAGCTACAAATTAATTTTCTAGGAAACAAAGAGTATTCCCAAGAGATTGTGTATGATTTCCATATTGCTTTTATTTTCATGTTTAGATTTAAAATAGAAAACAAAGTTAATGAAGTTGATCATAATCTTCCTTTCCTGTCACTTTTTTTAGATCTCATTATGAATTTTTAGTTGCTCAAAATACTTTATAGTCAGGGTTCACTGCTGTTCAAATCAACATTCAGCAGAACTTAAATGTCTTCATCAAGGTAAACAAAAGTGATGGGAAAGGGAGATTTGCTCAATGGGTAAGGGCCACAACTATGCATACATGAGGGCCTTAGAGGGCTGAATTTGCCCTGAGTGCAGTTACCTAGCCCCCACATAAATATCTGGATGTGGCCACACATACCTGTGTATGTCCTATGGGAAATGAAGACTAGAAAATTTTTGGGGTTCACTGGTCAGCAAGTCTGATAGAATTAACAGAAGCTCTGGCTTCCTTGAGAGACTGTGTCTCAAGAAACACAGATACCTTTCAGCCTCCTCTAGATTCAACACACATGTGCATCTGCACACACAAGTTTATACATGTACCATACATACTCCATACCACACATACACACACACACACACACACCCCTTCCTTTTTATATATTTTATTTAATTATTTGAAAGAGAGAGAGAAAAAAGAGAGAAAAGAAGAGGCAGATAGAGAGAGAATGGGTGCACCACAGTCTCCAGCCACTGCAAATTAACTCCAGACACATGCTCCATCTTGTGCATCTATTTTACGTGGGTCCTGAGGAACCAAACCAGGGTCCTTGGGCTTTGCAGGTAAATGTCTTAACCACTAAGCCATTTCCCCAGCCTACACACACCTGTCTTATTGCACACATACATGAATAATAAGGGTGTGATAAACTCTGGGAACCAAAGAAAATATGCAGTCTTCATGTATGATACAATTTACAAATATTAAATACAACCCAGGCTTCCTTTCTTCCAGTGGTCCAGGCTTTTTTATTTGTCTTTCTATTACCTCTGCCTCATGTCTATAGCTAATTTTTCGTCTTTACCATTTTTTTTCTCTATTTTCTGGAACAAAAGAGTTTATCCCTGACTGAGGTCATTTCATTAGAGTTATTTTTTACTACTGAAAGGGTACAAATGCAATGTAACTATAAAGTTTATGTATAAAGGAAGTCCAGCTTGCAGAAGTTTAGCTGATTGATAGACACGTGGAGCTGTCCCTTTCTTGTCATCACTATGGAGTTGGTAGTGATTCAGAATCCATCTCCTAAGAGCACAGCTAAAATAAAATCAAAGTCAGTGGTCATGGATCTCCAGTCCCTGACCGCCAGTAATAGGGGTTCATGCTATGGAGGTGGGGGGTTTTCATCCAGTGTGTCCATCCCCTTCATTCAGTCCTCAGGCACTGCGACTGCTCCTGCAGGGTTTGCAAGCAGGAAGTGGTGTGCCTTCGCTAGGAACGGAGCTTCCATGCTCTCCTCCAGACATTGTAATATGGAGGCACCTGACATGGTAATGAAACTCAAGTACTACAACAGTGATTGCAGTATGACCAAAACCAAAGGCTTTCAAGAACAATATGCAGACTCTTCTCTTTCTCTGGGGTGTCTGTCTAATTTCACTTACGCCCAATAAAGGGGATCATTTTTGGTGACTTCAAAGACCTACTGGTCCTAGGGTACCACTCTCTCTTGGACAGCAGTATGAAACATTGTGCACACACACATACATTCATGTGCATGTGCATATCCACATGAAAGAGTCTTGTTGATTAATAAATACCCAAGATTCATCTGCCAGATGAATCCCAAACAATTCTCTTAGACTGAACTTGGAGAATAATGTGGCTTGAAGAGTGCGCTCGATTCCTCAGCCGTATTCTTTGGAAAGCCTCCTCTTGAGATCTTTGACTGAAAGCATATTGTTTCATCCTTGGAAATCAACCAAGCCCTATTCTTGAAATTACAATTCAATAGGAGTGAATTTGAGTGGTGGTTTAGGAAAAGATTTCAATATCTTTTTTAAAAAAAATGTGACAATTTTACTGTCAGCTTAGCATTCTGTAATCAAAAAGCAGTTTAAAGTATTCAAGATTATCCTTGGCAGTTAAAACCTTTTTTTCCAGAGCCTATGTCCCTTGAGTATTCAAAGGGCATGAAGCACATCAGCAGAGCTCTTTCTCGCTGGCCCGGGCAGAGCACTGGTAATGAGACACAGCTCCTCGGAAGACCTCCTGACCCCTGCCAGCTTATCTAATAAATGAAGTATTAGTAACAAGTAATTGATTCCTCAGGAACAAACACATAAAGCATGTCAGGCAAGAACAAATCTTTTCTTTTCTGCATTATAAAGCACAAAAGGTATCAAGGTTGATTTAGAAGGAAAACCAATCTATTAATACACAGACTTTGTATGTATATATACATTATATTACATTATATATAAATTACATTACATATATATATGTATGGAATATATATATATATATATATGTATATGTATACATATAATCTACAGGGGCAATTTACAGTTTGCTCTTCTATGGCTAAGGTGACTCAAGTGAGAAAGGACATTGCTAATGCATTGTTACTTTATCTCAATTTGGAAGACATAACCAAGACTCAATGGTATGATGAGTCTGGCAATGGAACAAGACGGATATTCCCCCCACCATCACCAGAGAGCATATTCTCTGTAGTTCAAGGGCTTTTTATGTCTCATTCATCACACCCATGTCCCTTGATGCCAAATCACGTGTTTGTGCCCTGGACAAGGTGGATCCTGCCGAGGGCTTTGCTTTGACCTGATGAGCGTCTCTCGTTTAAGAAACTTTTTTTGATAAGGGGGAGGTTGGCCGGTTGCCATTAATAACTGTGATGTGGCTATAGCCCCCTCTCCTTTTCTCTGTGCACTCAGAGAGAATTTTCCTCTTCCTCCATCAACAGTGTCTCCGAGAAGAATGCGTCACATGAAGGTTTTCAGTCCTAGAGCAACCCCTCTTCAGCCTTGACAGCTTCACTCAGAATTGGCATCAGAGGGGGCTCTCTAAGCACGCACGCGGCCATCTCCATCAGCGCACCACGTAAGAGATGCTGCAGCAGAAACAAAGCCTCCACCACGTGGTGTGTTGAAAGGCAAGCCCGTTTGTCACCTCTCCCACCAGACAACATACTTTGTAATGCCATAAAATTTCCTTCACTCTCTTCCTGAAAGCTCTTCTATGTCTTTGCACTGCTTGTCAGACAGAAGCGTTCCTCCTTTTACAGGCCACAGCAGCCCCTTTGGGCGATCTCCCTAATGAGCCTCAGCACCCACTTTTCCCAGCTCCTCCCAGCCCGCCCTGTTCTCTGTGCTTGTCACACTAACGTCTGGTGTCGCCCATGGAGCATAGAGCATGTTCCTCTCATTACCATATATATATATATATCTTACAAGTGGAACTTATTGTAAGTGAGAATATATATATATATAAAACCATATATCTATCTCTCTCTCTCTCTATATATATATATATAACCATATATATATATATATATATATATATATATATATATGTATGTATATGTATATGTATATGTATAGATAGATAGATAGATAGATATAGCCAGATGCACAAGGGGACGCATGCATCTGGGGTTTGTTTGCCTTGGCTAGAGGCCCTGTCATGCCCGTTCCCTCTCTCTTTCTACCTTCCTATTCCCATCTCTGTCTCTCTCTCTCTCTCTCAAATAAATAAATAAAAATAAAAATAAAAAAATTCAGGCCTTTTAAAGTGGGGAGTGCAATGGGGCTCCTTGGTCAGAGAGACTAGCTGAAAAGTGGGAGCTCTATCACTGGTAACAGAGCTATGTTTCAAGGGAATAAGGTAAAAATATGTTATAGGAAGCTCAACACAGAACTCTCAGATCTGTAACACATATGTCTGTATATATACATACACACCACACACAGAAACCCACACATACACCAAAACTAAAAGAATGTATTGTGAATTTATGGCATACACTGAGAAAATATAGGCAAAGTAAGACATCTACATGCTTGAAAGCTTAGGAGATAGAAAGAAATAGCCAGAAAGTACAATGCCCAGTCCAGTCTGAGCTGTGGGGGGCCACCTCTGAGGGCGTCTTCTCCACACACCCAAGTGCATAAACCCCACACAAAGACGAATCCAAGGCAGATAAAAGAAGAATCACACTCGGATCAGCCCTTCTGCTTAGGGAACCCTCAGAGAGGAAATTTGGGGGGAGTTTGTTAAATGTGCCAAGCAAAAGCCAACAAAAGAAAGGACTCAGGCTGTGTACCAAACACCTAGATGGGATAGCATGTTAGTGACATTACCATGGTCAGGATATGCACAGTGTCCCCACTTGCTCTCCCTGAGGCAGAGTTTTATGAAAGGAAAACCTAAAATTCAATAATTGTACACTTATTTTTCAAATAATTTTCTTGAATCAAAGCAGGTTACTAGTATTTGTGTTGAGTTAATATCTTAAAGATGTCTCTTCCTCTTACCATCAGCAGAGAACTTACCCATAGAGGTAGTATTGATCAATACGAGAGAATAACAAATAACACCCTGATTACAGTTGTGATTAAATGGTGCTGAGATTTTTTTTTTGCTTGGTTTCATCAACTAGATTGTAAGTTTCCAGGGTAGAAGAGATGTTTTTCTTACCAATGAATCAGTCACTTATCATAGCCTGCAGTGTTAGTGAGACTAAATACTGAGGTAGATGGTTAGATGCACATCATGGAGAATCCATAAATTGATTCCCATAGATACACAGAATGATCTCCAGTACAATGAACACCAAAATTTGGTGAGGAGTAAGAAGTGCAGAGAAAAAAACACTCAAGGATAAAATTTTCCACTGATTGATAAAGACACAGGAACAAGTCTTGTTTCTTTTCTCATAAAAGAGCCATCCCACCTCCATAAACGTAACACTTTGTCTGTCATGTGATGGAGTTCAATATTATGTAGGGAAGAAGTGACTGGCTCTCCTTATGTAAGCCTTCCTCAAAGTGGCTCTTCTTGAGATGTGTTAAGGTGAACATCACACAGTTCCCATGATGCTGCACTTTCTAACAGGTTAACATGGCATCAGGTATCTCTGAGAATGATAAGATCCTATTTTTAGAGATTTTATTTACTTGTGTGTGTGTGTATTCACATGGAGGTCAGAGGACAACCTTATAGTCTTTGTTCTCTCTTTCTGTCTTTTTAAAAAATATTTTATTTATTTATGTGCAAGCAGAGAGAGAGGGAGAAAGAGAAAGAGAATGGACATGCCAAGGCCTCCTTCCACTGAAAACTTCAGAAATGCACCACCTTGTGCATCGCACTTTACATGGGCGCTAGGGAATCGAACCCAGGCTATCAAGCTTTGTTGGCAGGTGGCTTTAAGCACTGGCCATTTCTCTGGCACTTTGTTTTGTTTTATTCTTTGACATACAGCTTCCCTTGTTGCATTTGTTGTGACTTATGCACCATCTACCTGGGCCTCAAGCTCCCAGATTCTCTTAGCTCCACTTCCCACCACCGTAAGTGGAGATCCCTGATTTGTGTACCACTTGGTCTCTGGCTTAATGTGAGTACCAGGGAGTCAAACCTGGACAATCAGGCTTACAAGAAAGTGTCTTTAAAGTCTGAGCCATCTCTCCAGCCAGTAGACTGAAAATAGGTCCTGATTTGTATAACTTCCTCTCTGCCTTAAGACAATGGAAACATCTCATGACTGTGTGATCTCAGATTTCATCTGGCTGAACACAGAGATAACAGTGATCCCAAGATCTCCACCCAAATGTCCAGGCATGCATCACTGTCTGCACCTGCCCTCCTTATCCTCACAGGAAGTTACTGACGCATGGCCTTGCTGGCCCAGCCTCCACCTCACCGGGGAACCTGGGAAACGCACACTCTGAAGTTCATCACAGGCCTGCAGAATCGAATTTATGTTTTATCAGGAAATCTGTATTCCTATTAAAGCTTGAACGGCAATGACCTGGCACCCTTGTTATATGATGTAGACCTCAGGTTTATGTGTCACGCTATGTTTTAGAATATTGTGAAAGCTAAATCCTAAAATTGAGAGAGGAAGATATAGTTCTTGAGACACACATAGTTGAAAGGATTTCTTTTTGCAGAAAGATACGAAAATTTCAAAAAGGTCACAGACTAAATGTGGCAGCTCAGAAAGGCAAATTCAAACTGGCCTGAGCAGAAAGAACAACAAAAGCATTAATCAGTTCCTTCCAGGTGCTCCAGCGTCAGATCTGCTCACAGCTAGGAACGCTGGAAGGAGCGTGTACCATCCCCAGAGGGGAGTCAAGAAGTCAGGCAAAGCGGAGTGCTCAAAAAAAGCAAACAAAAAACTGCAGAGCTGCCCAGAAGTTAGAAATGATCGTCCTGATAAAATATAAATAGCTATTCTACTTACAAGCTTTTCTGATTTCCTTATAAAGTTCAGAAATTTTCTTTATTTTTACATAGTTACACACATTTTATATCATTTCTCATCTTGTGCAGTAGATTATAAATTTCATAGACAAAAATGACCATCACCTGATCAAAACATCTTGCTTTTTGTAAAGATTATTAAGCCCTTTTTTTTCAAGCCCAGGGTTTGGTTTGGTTTTTTTTTTTTTTCTTTTTTTGTTGTTGTTTGTTTTGTTTTTTCTTGCCCACGCTCACCTGGAATATACTCTGTAGTCTCAGGCAGGCCTCAAGCTCACAGAGATCCTATACCTGTGCCTCCCAAGTCGCTGGGATTATAGGCATGAGCCACCATGTCCAGCAACATCATGAAGCACTTTATAACCTATCAGTTTTCAAAATGGAAAATGGCTCCTCATCTCCCTTTCCTACGCCCCTCCACCTAAAAATCTTGAAAACCAAATTGAGTACAGCAGCCACGAGACTGCCTCCACACTCAAGGTTGACCACCTTGAAGTCAAAGTCATCCTCAGGGAATACAATGCCCTCAGTTTTCAGGGCGGGTTGCCGCTTTGGTGTGACCCCTTGATTTCTGGCTCATTTCTGTGCATGTGTCCTGTATTTAGTTACCATGACAATTGGTGCATTGACCTCCTATAGTAGTTGCTACAACCAAATAAACATGGAACAAGAAGCAGCGTAAGGAAGGAGAGGGTTTATTTTAGCATCAAGGCGCAGGCGACATGATGATAGGATGGTAAGGCTGGTTCTTTACAAGGTAACTGCAGTTGGGAAAGGATGAACAGGAAGCTGGGCCAAGCTGTAAAAACCTCAAGGTCCACCCCGCAGAGAACCACTTCCTCCATCAAGGCTTCATGCATTCTAGGCAACACTCTACAACCTGAGCCACATCCAAGCCCTACATTTAGCTTTACATAAATATAATTACGTATATGTTTTGTTTCAGCCTAAGGTTTTTGCACATTTAGTTTTTGATATCCCTTAACAGTCATAGAGTTCCTACACTCAATTTGTCTAAGAGGTAATATTTATTTAACGTATTTTTATCTCCTTCTCTGCTACAGTTTCCTCACTTCTGTCATTACCAACAACGTATGTATGACCTCCCACATCATCTCCTTGTGAGTAGGTGTGAGAAACCTTCCACATTCTATGACTGGGAATGGATGCATTAGACCTATGGGTGTGTACTTACTGTCAAATTCCTGAGCAAGGACATTATCAGGATACACTCCCATTAACTACGAGTTTCTCTTCATCCTCATCTTCACCAACACTTGTTAAGTATCAAACTATCAAACTATTACAAGCAGAATGGAGGACAGAATTTAGCTGTGGCTCTAGTTAGCATGTCCCTGTGTAGTCTTGGGTTCAGGAATCATTTCCTGTGGGATAGCTGCTTGCATCTCTTGTTCACTAGTATGAGTCATTCAGATCATTTTCACTGATTTTTATGAGTTTTTATTATAGACATTAATTCTTTATGATTCTTATAGATCTCTTCCTACCTATGATTTTCATGTCTTTTGATAATCTACAACTTCAAGCTTTTTATCTTTAAAAGCCTCATTTTTCTGTCATGCTTAAGGCATCTTTCATTAATCCTATAGTGATAAGATATGCTGCCATATTGTCTTCTAAAATTTTAAATTTGAGAAGTACATATCATGTTGACTTTGTATAGAATGCTCAGGATCTACTCGTACAAGATCCAACAGCAAGTTTTTGTAGAACAATTTCCTTTAGGTTTTAAATTCCTCACCAGAAAACTGCTATGAAATTTGAGTATTTTTCTCTTTAAAAATATCTCTTAATAACCATGAGTATATCTGTTAGTTATGACTTTGTATGTATTTTGCATTCATCTTCTACTCAAGCTCAGCAGCCTGTGTTTTGTATTATTTTCCTAAAACCAAACAATAGAATACATTTTTTAGCTATGTGAAAAGAAATTAAATATTTTGTGCCTTTAAATTTTAATCATCTAAATCCTTCTTCTTTTGCTCTTTTGATTTCTTTCTTTCTTCTCTAAAATTTCAATACACATTTAAACAACTACTTCTGAGCCAGCTTTGTTTGTGCCTCGGATTTTACTATGAAGTATTTACTTCGTGTTAGTTTCTAGGTAGCTTGTAAGTTCAGTTCTAATTTCCTCCTTGAACTAAAAGCCATATGGAAATTTTCTTGTGATTTTATGTCCACCTTTACCTTGCTTATTTTCTCTTTTATAAGGTTAAGACCAGAGAACATGATCTATAAAATTTCTATTTTAAAATTTGTTAAACCCTTTGTTTTTTGAGAGGCAATAAGATTTTATACATATGCCTATTAAATTTAGTTTACTGAGAGTGTTTTTAAGTCCTATAGGCTTTATAGATTTTTTTTTAATTTCTTTCTTTGTTATTTATTTATTTACTTTCAAGGAGAGAGAAGGAGGGTGAGAAAGACAGAGGGAGAGAGAGAATGTGCATGCCAGGGAGTCCAGCCACTCAAATGAACTTCAGATACAATATGCCTCTTTGTGCATCTGGATTTACATGAGTACTGGAGAATCCAACCAGGGTCCCTAGGCTTTGTAGGCAAGTACCTTAACTGCTGAGCCCCTATAGTTTTATTTCTACAAGTCTCAATTCTGAATGTGATATAATGAGGAAGTTTACTGGAGTGATATGTTTAAAAGATTATCTTGGGTTTCTGATGGTTTTTCCTTTATGTTTAACTTTATGCTATATTTTCTCTTTCCTTTGACATGCTAAATTTTAATTTTTCATTTTTGCTTCAAGTTTCATTGAACTGCTATTCATTCCTGATTTTTAACTCTGTTAACTTGAAGTCCCATTCCCTTTATGGGTTTCTAATCTTCCCATCTGGGTCACAGCACAGACCCAGTTTTCTTTGCAATGCCCTTTGAAATAACACACTGATTATTTTTAGAATGTCAATAGTTTCCTTGTCACTGAATTTGCAGTATCCTACTTATGTCTGGTAAGGTTCAATGTTTTGATCTCCCTCATTTCCTTCTATGCTCAATTCCTACATCTTTCTGGAGTCATTCATACTTTATTTTCTGTGTATGCGTGTACATGTGCTTGTATGTGCGTTTTATGAGTGTGGGTATGGGAACGTGTATGTCTGTGTCCATATGTGTGGAAGCCAAAAGACAACTTTAGTTATTATTCTCTGGAATACCACTCTTTTTCTGAGACAGAAAGAGGCCCAGAGAGAGAGAGAATGGTGCACCAGGACCCTCACCCTGTTATGAATGAACTCCAGATGTGTGTATACCTTTGTGCTACATTGTATGTCTGGCTATGTGGGAGCAGGAGATTTGAACATGAGTTCTTAGGCTTTGCAGGCAAGTGCCTTAACCACTAAGTGATCTCTCCAGTCTAGAATGCCATCCTCTCAAATATATACGTATTTGATATAGAGAGAGAAAGAGAAAATTTGGGCACACCAGGGCCTCCTATCACTGCAAACTCCAGACACATTTGCCACTTTGCCTATCTGGCTGTATAGGGAAACTAGGGAACCAAAGCCAGGCAGGTACACTTTACAAGCAAACGCCTTTAGCCTCTGAGTCATTCTCCAGCCCCGGGAATGTCATCCTTTGTTTTGAGACAGAGTCTTTCATTGTGCCGCGGCTTCCCATTTAGGCTAGACTGGCTGACCAGCAGTCACCAGGGGTCTGCCTGTCTCCATATGGCAAGCACTGGGGTTACAAGCACAGACAGCATGAATATCGTTTTCATATGAGTACTGAGGTTCGAACTCAGGTCCCCATGCATGTGGAGAGACAAGCACTGTCCCTGAGGTATCTCACCAGTCCCAGTTCACTCACTTTAATTTTTAATCATTTTTAAATTATTGATAAGCTTATACATGTACATAATGTATTTGGATCATCACTCTCTCAACAATCTCCCTTTATCCACTCCATGCCAGCACTTCCACTGAACTCCTTCTCCCCAGCTATCCTTCCACTGTGATGTATTTTTTTATTTCCTGCATATGGATGTGACCCACTGAGTTTAACTAATGTTGTTTGCATGGAGATGGGTACAGGGTTATTTACTAGAAAACATGGGGCCTAACAGTGGCAATGCCGCAGCCTAAAATGTCCCCTTCCATTCCAGCCACCAGGAAGCACCTCTAACACCTCAGGGAGCGTTTGGGGTCTCATACTGTCCTCCACCGCCCATGACAGAGCGTTGATGGACCCAGGATTGTGTGGCTCTTGTGCATGGTCTTAAAATTGCCAATTCAGTGTATCTCTTCTATGCCATTATTCATTATTATCATTCAGACATTCAATAATATCCTTTATTAGCATGCAAAGAATTGTGTTTCATTATGGTTCTTTTTCAAATTAATTGTGTATTTTCCTAGAATGTTTTTTTTTTAAAGAGTTTAATCTTTTCCCCAAAAATGTACTGTGAATCATGTAAATACATCCAGAAGTTGAGCAAGTTTCCCCGTGAACACTTACATTGTCAATATTTCAGTCCATAATTAACGTCTTCCTAAATTTTGCCTCATGCGTTTCTGCTATTGCTCATCTATCACATTTTCCCTCCATGCATTTCAGAATAAAAATAGCTCATTTTTCTTCAAAATACTTTATCATTCATCACACTTGATGTTCAAGCCCTCTCTCTTGTACACACACTACAATATATAAAGTGCTTTTCCTTATTTGAATATTTCCTCTGATAGGGTAAAATGATTACATATTTTCTCAATCTCATATGTCTACGAATAGTTTTCTATCATCCTGAAAAGTGGATTTTTATCTCCCAAAGTAATAGGTCCTTTTGATATTTAAAAATGGTTTAAAAATGGTTATTCTACCCTCTTCTAGCTTTCAAATAGGGGCTGAAGCTGGGAGAATGATTTGCTGTTAGAATTTTAAAGCTCATCTTTATTCATATTATCCTGAACACAGACAGCCTGTTTGGAGACCGAGAAGAATTGTATTTCCTTACAGAAAGTGAGGTGTCCCCTCCTCAGAACCCCACTTCTCCCAGTCTAGAGCGGTGCAATGTGCACTCAGTGTCACTGCACCTAACGGCCCCTATTGCAGATGGAAAACATCGACAATACGGACTTCTGCATTGATAAAGGGGAAGACGGTGCCCACTACTGCTCTAGATTGTCTCCGAGGACAAGTCATGTGAGATGTAAATAAATCTCCCCGGGGAAAAGGAGAGACTACACACTCCAACTTTACAACCTATGGGGTTCCTCCTGGTCCTGGGCCTTTTGCCTCTTCTTTTCTGCAGGCTTGTCCTTTAATCAAAGTTGCAAGTTGCAATAAAATTGCTTCAGAAAACCCTGCTTACGTTTAAACATGAAAATGTTTTTTCTATGGCCTCAGACCTATTCTCTGTCTTCTTGACAGTTCTTTATGTTTTTAGAGTTAAGAATTTGACCAACCCCAGCTCAGAGTTCTCTTCAAATCTTCCTAAAACCTGATGATTCCTTCAACCTGGCAATCAAGTATATATTCAGTGTAAGAACTTTTCTTCTCTGCTATTGGCTTAAATATTTGTCTATTCTCCACAGAATCCTTTTTGTACTCCAAAGCAGTGGTTTGATCACCTGGACTCACCCTCTAGGTCTTTTTCCATTATCACTTTTAATTATTCTTGCTACTTCTTCCAAAGTCAAAATTGTAGACGTAACTAAAAATGTATTCAAAACTCAATGTTTTGGTTATTACAACTCAATCTATTGGTGTGCACTTACGTGCTCCCTTGCTAAACTACTATGAGTGTCTTTCAGTAAATCTATTTGATTTTACTCTTTGGCTGCTGGGGTTTGCTAGATTTGTGAACTTCTTTGTCAAAAGGCAGGAGGTAAGTGGCAAACTCTTACATGACCCTAGTGCCAGCAGTTCACCAGCAGAATCACTGACAGCCTCATTAGAGAGCAGGAAGGAGCCCCCTGAGTCCCAGTGTTCTTCTGTATTCCATTCTTAGGAGGGGAGGGCCCACGGCACTCATTCATTCCTCTAAGATTGCTCTTTCAATTGCATGCCTTTAAGGTGCACATCATGCCATTTTGATATGCATCTACATGGCAAAAGGATTATTACAATCATCAGTTAACATTCCCACCACCTCACATAGTTGGGCCCAAAAAATCTACTTTTTAAACTTATTTCCAGTATTCAGTACAGTATCAGCCATGACCCTCATACAAAACACTTCCTCTCTTAGCATAATAATGCTACCTAATTGTAATTTATTTTATTTTTATTTTTAATGAGAGACAGGGAGGGAGAATTGTCCAGGGCCTCCAGGCACTGCATTCAAACTTCAGACACATATGCCACTTGGTGCGCATGTGTGACCTTGTGCGTGTGGCTTACGTGGGATCTGGAGGGTTGAACATGGGTCCTGAGGCTTTGTAGGCAAGCACCTTACCCACTAAGCAATCTCTCCATCCCCCAATTGTAATTTTTTTTAACTTTGACCTGTCCTCTCTCTCTCTCTCTCTCTCTCTCCACACACACACACACACCCTAGTTCCTACTTCTGGTCACTACAATTCAGTTCCCATTTTTTTCTATATATTCAACTTCTTGGTTTTTACATTCTACATATAAGAGATATCATTCAGTATTTTGCTGTGTCTGGACTATTTCACCTGCATAATGTCCTCTAGGATGATAAATGTTGTCACAAGTGGTAGAATCTCCTTCCTTTGTAAGACTGAACAACATTCTAGTTTTCACATAATATTCTATATTCACATCTGTAAACAAAAATGTACATATTTATATATATATGTAAACACAAATGGGTATGATATCTAATTTACATATAAATTCTTCACATATATACTTTTTGATGCATATATGGTATATGTGTTTGTATCTATGTTCAAATGTGTATCTTCATATGTATATGAATGTGCATGTATGCAGATGCTCATGCAAGTGCATGTGAAAGTCAGCACCCAGCCATAAATATATTATGTAATACATATATAATTATATGCATATGACTAGAGAAGCATATATATATATATATATATATATATATATATATATATATAAAACTTCTTTAGTAGTCATCTAATAATAAACTTTCGTTGTTTCTGTTGTGAATAATATCGCAACAAACATGGAAGTATGGATAACTCTATGAGATGCTGAATTCATTTAATTTGGATTTATATACTTAGACAAAAGGACTGCTGGGCCATATGATACATTCTGTTTCTGTTTCTATTTTTAGGGGTGCCTCCATAATGTTTCCTGTATTGGCTACACCAAGTTACACCCCACCAACAGTGTTTAAGTTTAACATTTTTCCACTTTCATCAACACTTCTGGCTCTTGTCTTTGTGCAAATGGCTGTCCACACATCTATGAGGTGCTATGACCCTGGGATGCTAATTTCCTTTTCCCTCATGATAAGTGATGTTGGATGTCTTTTTGGGTATCTGTGGCTCATTGATATACTTTCTTTGGGAAAAAATGTCCATTTGGGTTCTTGGACTATTTTTAATTGGATGGTTTATTTTTGGTTTTGATTTTTCTATTTATGTTGCATGTTTGTTAGCAGGGAAATCACAGAGCCACCGTGGTCTCTCCGAGGGCTACTCCACCGGTGTACTTGCTGGTGCTGGCACCCTCCTCCTTCAGAACAGGAGCTGTTTTAACAAGGAAATGCGCACTGTGCTCTTGCGAGCAGTGCCCTCGCGAGGCAATGCCCGTGACGGGGGAGCAGCAGCAGAGATCAGCCACACCGGGAAGGTGAGAGAGAGGCACTAAGGGACACAGCTAAAGAGATGAAGGATAAGAGGGGAAAAATGTAACCAAACAAACAGTATCATTCTTCAATGCAAGAAATGCTGCTAGAGGAGATTAGAATATAGAAGATATGCACATTGTTTACTTATTTACCATCTGTATTCTTTTTAGAAAGAATTTAACACTCCATACATCCTCCAGACAAGATAATAAGAGAGTTTTTTTAAAGGACAAACGACAAAGGTCAAAGTGGACCACTGAATTAGGAGCGAGTGAAAACTACAGGTGACAAGGCCAACACACTTCATTTAGAAAGTCATACAAAACTCTGAGCTTTTCAATAATAACTTATAAAAGAGGAGCTTCGTGCTTAATGATGCAGTTATCAATGCTTGTAAGGTAGAACGTGCCCAGCTTCTGAGCCCTGTGATGCTTCTGGAGAGGAAGTTCAGACAGGAACACAGCTCCTGGGACTCCCTGGGGAGGTGAGTGGGAACATTAGTTCAGGTCCTTAACCGTAGGACAAAGTGAGATTGGGACCATTGTTTTGTATCCTTTAGCCAGTGGGGGTGGAGAGCAGTGGCAACTAAAAGCCAATATTGTACTTTAAAACAATAGTTTGTACGGAGTCTGAGCGGTAAAAATAAAGTAACTGTTCTCAAAAGTTCAGAAATTTGAAGGGAAAACAATCCAATGTGCAGGGTCTCCAGAGAGCTCTCTGTGACCTTTAAGAAACAACCCACAGCCTCAGTGGGCACTGCACTACTTAGATACTTAGATAGCAGGAAGCAATGTGAAGGGCTCAGGAAAGAAAACTTGAGGGCTCCGTGGTCACTGAATGATGCCATTCGATTTCTAATTTCTTTGGATACATTTCTGGTTTTCCTAAGATATAAGGCATCAAGATTGGGGTTGATGTCAAGCACCCAGCATCCAGGGTGTTTCTTGAGGCATTTGAAATCAGAAACTCATGAGGGAGTCACTCTTATTATGGAAAATTCTAAGTTTGGTCTTCAACATCTGAGGCTGTTATCTACAAACCAGAATGTTTCCAAGTGACCAAAAACAGAGCAAGAGAAGGAAAAAAAAAAAAAAAAACCTTTGGAGCTGAAAGCAAGTTTGGATGATGAAGAGATAAGCAAGATGGCAGAAAACCAGCATGACCATGTTACCATTTACAAGTATCTCTACAACAGGGTAATGGCAGATTATAAATATTAAGTGAAAATTCATACCAATAAATGTCTGTCAAAATAGCAGAGTTGGTACAGTATGTGGACATATTGCTAAATTTATTTTCTTTTATTTGTTAGCTTTTCAAGTCATTGTCACATTTTTATAGAAAGCTACATGCAACTTTATTTTTTAATTTTATACTGAAGACAGAAACCTTAGCGAAAGATAAAATGGGGTTCATGAAAGCCTAAGCATTTTTACACTGCTATTCGCAGTTCTAAAGTCTGAATGTTTGGGGAACAATTTAACTTTCTACTCACTCGACTGTCATCCTACTTTTACCAATTTCTTCAGCTGTTAGCTGCTTTTACCCAATGGCAAAAATATTCATAAATCATATCTTAAGACTAAGAGGCTGAAAAAGAAATGACCTTGACTGTGGCCCTAAGATCTACTCTCCATTAAGACTAATATCAATCTTAATGTAATCATGTCGAAGTCCAGACATCCTTTGATCGATGGCGTCTAGGTGGCTATCAGAGTAACACACAGATAACGACAATGGCAGGGGCTAATCTCAGCCAACTTTCAAGTACATTGAGAGAGCAAGGATAGAGACAAGATAAAAGAGAAGGACCAGGGTCTGTAGAAATCTGAGTTGTGTAATTTGAGTATCTATTTCCCAACAGAACAATTTGCCTTTAGGAAACCAAACCAAAAAGAATAGGAAGGATCAGCTTGCTCAGCAATTTGAGAGTGTCGTTTCCTGCATTGCCACCTGGTCTAAAATATTTTGAATTCTGCAAATCAGAAGTCTATAAATCTGAAACATTCTAAACGTCAAAACCACTTGCAAGCCATGAAGGATCAAATTGATTCTCTAATGCAGCTGAAACAAAGCTAGGAGCAGTTTCTGTTCTTTTGAGAATGGCCCTGACATTAAATCTGGACACTCTAGGGAACTGAAGAAATATTTTGTAATGATAAACTAATTGCACACCTGGTTCTCATGAATTGGGTGGTCAGTCTGAGACTGAGCAAAATAGTTTGAAAAGGCCACAAGGGTTTCCTTTATAATCTCAGTCTTGCCCCAATCCAAGAAAATATTTTATTACAGCAAGTGACAAAATCATTTCAATATCGGCATGCTTGCTTGGTTTTTGTCTAAACGAAAACTCCATCTCACGGCAGGCGATCACGCACGGCCCTCCAGTCAGCTTTCTGGCATGCACCCTCTGCAATATGCGCTTGGAAGCAATGTTTCTCAGCTGCATGTTTTCAACAAGATACTAATAGATGTTCTGCGAAGAGGAAAAAAGTTTACATAGTTGGCTAAGCTTAGGGACGGTTGGTGAAACAATCTTAAATAGATTTCTTAATTACAGGATTGCACTGGGGGATTTGGCCTCTCAGCAAGGAAGAGGCAACATTTAATGCACCAGTTAAGTCCCTCCTTCCTTTGTTTTTCCCCAGAACACTATTTTTACCCTTCAAAATTAACCCCCATGGAACAGAGGATGAACGTTAAAAGCCTGGTGGCATTGGAGGGCTTCCTGAAGGTGACGTTCCTGTGGTATTAGAATCCACCACTCCCTGGGGTTTTACTTGCTGGCCACATTCTCACTCAAGTGGAGTGGAGAAGGCCTGATCATGAGTCTGCTGCCCTGTGTTTCAGAGACCAAGCTCTGTCCTGGTTCACCTTCACCTTGACTACAACTTGACTGAAGAGATGAAATTGCCACCTCTCCCTTTTTGTGTGTGGCTCAGAAAAAGAAACTATACAGAGTCTCATAGTACATGGTCTATCACAGGTGTCCAACTCTTTGACATTAGGACATACTATTATCTACAAATATGTTGGGCCCTCTTCATAACTATTCTATTCATAACCAAATATATATATATATATGTAGACCATGGGCTACTGGTTGGACATACCTAGTAGATAGAGGTAGGCTCTTGAGTCACCAACCACTGCCCACTTGGATTGAATTAGCACACCCACAGAAAGGCAACTTGTTAGCCGGGTATGGTGGCACACACCTTTGATCCTAGCACTCAGGAGGCAGAGGTAGCAGGATCACCAGGAGTTCAAGGCCAGCTTGAGATGACATAGTGAATTCCAGATCAGGTCAGCCTGGGCTAGAGTGAGACCCTACCTCGAAAAACCAAAAGAAAAAGAAAAGAAAAGCAACTTGTTTGCTCTGTACAGGTGACCTTGGATACCCCTCAATCATAGACGGCCTTATTTGAAGGTTTTGCCTGTAGGTGGAACCAGGATGGTAGATAAGAAACCAGGCTCACCTCCTCTATGAAGCGTTATCTGAGATCTGAACAAAGGACACCTTGAGAGGAAATTAGTCAGGTAGCTTTATTGCCAGGTAGCCAGTTTGAGGCCCAAAGAGGGAACCAAAAGGAGATGTAGCAGCAAACCTGCCTGCTTCAGCATCCAATCCAGCCCATCCAATCAGTGCTCTCATCCCTGCTCAGGTGTGCTGATCTCATTCTGAACCCGCCCTTGAGTCACCCACAATCAGCTGTCTCTCATCCCTGCTCAGGAGTGCTGATCTCGTTCTGAACCCGCCCTTGAGTCACTCACCCACAATCAGCTGTCTCTCAGCTCTGCTCAGGAGTGCTGATCTCCTTCTGAACCCGCCCTTGAGTCACCCACAATCAGCTGTCTCTCAGCTCTGCTCAGGTGTGCTGATCTCATTCTGAACCCGCCCTTGAGTCACCCACAATCAGCTGTCTCTCAGCTCTGCTCAGGTGTGCTGATCTCATTCTGAACCCGCCCTTGAGTCACCCACAATCAGCTGTCTCTCATCCCTGCTCAGGTGTGCTGATCTCCTTCTGAACCCACCCTTGAGTCACCCACAATCAGCTGTCTCTCATCCCTGCTCAGGAGTGCTGATCTCCTTCTGAACCCGCCCTTGAGTCACCCACAATCAGCTGTCTCTCAGCTCTGCTCAGGTGTGCTGATCTCCTTCTGAACCCGCCCTTGAGTCACCCACAATCAGCTGTCTCTCAGCCCTGCTCAGGAGTGCTGATCTCCTTCTGAACCCGCCCTTGAGTCACCCACAATCAGCTGTCTCTCATCCCTGCTCAGGTGTGCTGATCTCCTTCTGAACCCGCCCTTGAGTCACCCACAATCAGCTGTCTCTCAGCTCTGCTCAGGTGTGCTGATCTCATTCTGAACCCGCCCTTGAGTCACCCACAATCAGCTGTCTCTCAGCTCTGCTCAGGTGTGCTGATCTCCTTCTGAACCCGCCCTTGAGTCACCCACAATCAGCTGTCTCTCATCCCTGCTCAGGTGTGCTGATCTCCTTCTGAACCCGCCCTTGAGTCACCCACAATCAGCTGTCTCTCAGCTCTGCTCAGGTGTGCTGATCTCATTCTGAACCCGCCCTTGAGTCACCCACAATCAGCTGTCTCTCAGCCCTGCTCAGGTGTGCTGATCTCATTCTGAACCCGCCCTTGAGTCACCCACAATCAGCTGTCTCTCATCCCTGCTCAGGTGTGCTGATCTCCTTCTGAACCCGCCCTTGAGTCACCCACAATCAGCTGTCTCTCAGCTCTGCTCAGGTGTGCTGATCTCCTTCTGAACCCGCCCTTGAGTCACCCACAATCAGCTGTCTCTCATCCCTGCTCAGGTGTGCTGATCTCCTTCTGAACCCGCCCTTGAGTCACCCACAATCAGCTGTCTCTCAGCCCTGCTCAGGAGTGCTGATCTCGTTCTGAACCCGCCCTTGAGTCACCCACAATCAGCTGTCTCTCTCAGGCTTACCTTAGCTTGGAGGTGAAGTCCCCACCACCACAATGAGATTATAAATATGTCCTTTCTTTTTGGCTACTCATCTCTTCAGAACCTCCAGGTTCCTGCTCTTGTAAGGGCCCCTCATCTCCGTCCAGCTGGGTTGAGATGGCATACCTGTACTCTATGTGGGCTGAGATGGCATACCCTTACTCAATGTGGGTTGAGATGGCATACCCTACTCTATGTGGGCTCACTAACCCACCTGCTCTCCACACGGGAGGAGCGATCTGCACTTCCTGCTCTTTCCTTCTCTTAATCTAATAGTTTCTCTAAGTCTCACCTTCTGGTCTATGGATTTTAATTCTTTACATTCATAAGACAAGGATCTGCAGATAAACTAAATTTATTGGTGTAATGGCATACTGATATACTGGCAAAGAACCCAAATACTCCAATAATAAGCTCAGTGAGACACTCATATCAATACAGAGACATCAAGTGATCATTTAGAAGCATTCACCATGGCGAACATGCTCAGTGAGGATAAATCCTAATTAACACAGTATCTACTGAAAGACTTGTGCTGCCTAATAGAAGCAGAAAATATGACCCACAGTCTACCAAGCTAATCCAATGTCATCCTAACACACCATATCATTTTGTCCCCTCATTTTGCTCCTTCATTAGCCCAAGTGCCCCACCTTCATAGAGTTGGGCCTAACAGACTTACCTGCTTGTCTCTGTCCCCATCAATCTTTGACCTGGACACATTCATCAGAATTTGAAATAATTTATGTATGTATTTTCTATTTTACTCATTAGTATAGAAGTTTGTAGTGTGAATGTATTGCCCTGTTTTTTCTATTCTGCCTGTAATACTCTACAATGACATTTATAATGAAATCTGATTTAAAAAAAAAAAAAAAGAAATCCATACTTCTATTTTACAACAACCCTAACTCCCAGAATAGACTTCTCTTCACCACAGCTTTCGGTCTGTTAAGGGAACTTGGGGTCTCTTTTTTCATGGAAACTTTGAAGGAGATAACCCCCATCTAGAATGATTAAATGGATCTTGAACTTGGGAATAAGAGGCTTGTTCTCATGGACCTCTGGAAAACCATATCTTTACGTCTATAAAAACAAATCATTCTTATTCACCTTCTGTGACCCTCTTCTGGGATCTTGCTGGTTCCTAACACTTAGAAGGACTCAGACTTTCTTTTCAAGTTCTATTCTCATGACTTTCCTGACATAGCTCATGGCATTAATGCCCGTGGTTTTATTTGGCCACACGTCTAGTAAAATTAGTTCAAGTAGTAGAAGGCTCAGACTACTCACATGATCAAATTCATATTCTTCATGATACACTTACTTCAGTGAGGTGAAATAAATCAATCTTTAAAACATCTCAGGGCAGGAGAGATGGCTTAGCAGTTAAGGTACTTGTCTACAAAGCCTAAGGACCCCTGTTCAATCTCTCTCTTCCTCTCTCTCTCTCTCCCCACTCCCTAAGAAATAAAAATAAATATTTTTTTTAAAAAAAATCAATGATTTTCAAGGGTTGGGGAACACACAAGGGTTGTGACTTTCAACCAATAAAAGCTATAAAACTTGTGTCAGCTCTTATGTATTTTGCCTTCCTAGCAGGAAATTTATACATATTTGGGAATGCTTATTTTATTGACAAAATTTTTATCTTCTTTTGAACTCTTCATTTGAAAAGTATCTCTGAAACGTAGAAGTTCTTTCTTTTGTTTTGTTTTGAAAACCAAGTTTGCTAAACATAATAGGCAAAGAAATATAACAGAGGGAATGACCTTAGGGCTTGTTAGGTTTGAGAAAGACAGATTCAGTTTGAAAGGCAAAAGGTTAGACTAGAATATTCACACGGCTGGGTGGATAGGAAAAAGAACAAGTTCAGACAGGAACACCATGGCTGCATGGCTACTAATAATGTATATATTTGAAAGAGCTAAAAGAGGATTTTTAAATGTTCTTGCCACAAAGAAATGGTAAATATTTTTCACAGTGAATATGCAATGATTCTGCTTCAGTCATTTTGCAGTGTATACAGTTATCAAAATATCATTTACCCTATTATCATGTAACTATTAATTATTAATTAAAAATGAAATAAAACAAAGTTAGGCCCCTGGGACACGTCTTTAATTAAATGGGTGTTTCTGGTACACCATTCAGGCTCTCTCCCTCAGTGAAGGACACAGGCTGGATGGTGCACAGCCCCTCTGTCCCTGTGATTACTCAAGATGTGCACACTCTCTTCCCCCAAGTATTCAGAAAACTAAGGTTTAGGGAAACTCAACTTGTTTTACAAATCATAAAATAATGAACATAACACAGTCATCTCTAGGAGATAGAATACTCTTTCAAATGCCACCCAAATCTGGACATATTTTTGGTAACATCCTAGTATTTCACATATTCTTGGTAACTTTTGCAGATAATGTACATGCATATCTGATTCCTGCATAACGCTTTTCAAAGTGTGATGCCATAGGCTTCTTTTATTGTTTATTCACTCACTACATTCACACTCAGTTTTGCCTATTTTAGAGACCAACTCTGCTCTATCATTTCCAAACAGTTAACCTTTGAAAGTGGTCATGCAAGCGAACGTAGGGTAGGGAACAGCTTCAACACGGTGTGGCTGGAGCAGTAAACAAACCTTTTCCCACTCAAAGCTTCTAGCAACCTCTTTGGGGACCTAGAACCCCAACTAGTACCCAGCCTCATGAGCACGGCTCCCCATGCAGTGAACTAGTTTCTCCTCCAACAAGTGACTCTTCTTGGTCATTGGCATCCACGGAAATGGATACTTGTAGAGATCCAGGAATGGGACAGGAGGGGGCCAGGCAGCCTGGAATGGTTTTGTATACATGTCCACTTAGTTTGAATGTGTGGCCCCCATGGACTCAGGTGTTTTATGATCACTGAACTCTAGCAGGCAGATGGATATGACAGAGGGAAGGTCTTGGGTCGCAATCCGAGGGTGTGGAGAGCAGCAGGAATTCTGGCTGTTGAGCTTGCTGCTCCTGGCGGCTGTCTCTCCCTGCTGAGCTTAGCCACTCATGGGGCTTGCCCTGGAATGTGTGGGCCTGGGATTGAGCCTGTCCTATGGCAATCACCTCACTGATGAGTAGAATGAGCAGCAGCCCCTCGCCTGTCAGGAGCGACTACCAAAGAGGACTCCTGTGGCCTCCGACGGGAGCCTTTGCTGCTGCTGCCGGGAAGGAAATTCTTCCCTCTGCAAACAACTTCCAGGAGAGGAGAAAGAGGACTTGGTGAAGCATAAAAGACCAGATTGTAGTCCCAACTGCACTGGTTACTGGAGGTATCTGGAGGGAAATTAGCTAGCTTTCTGGAATCCACATTGTTGTCTATACCTCCTCATGGTCGGAATAAAGCAGTTGATGGGAGGAAAGGTCTTATCCTGGCTTACAGTCTCCAGGGCACAGCATGGCACGAGCAGAGGCTGACGTCACCTCTGTCACAGCAGGTGGAAAACAGCAGCAAAATAACAGGCTGAACTCTGGCACGAGGGAGTTGGCTATGACACCCCAACAGCATGTCTTCCCAACACACCCTCCTGCAGACCCACCTCCCAAATTTCCACCAGCTGGGGACCAAGCATTCAAAACACACGTGAGTTTATGGGGAATGTCTGATTTAAACCACCAGACCCACTAATCAGAATAATCATGGGGCTGGAAAGATTGCTCAGTGGGAAGCCTAAGGACCTTGATTCGAGGCTCGATTCCCCAGGACCCACATGCACAAGGTAGTGCGTGCATCTGAAGTTCATTTGCAATGGCTGGAGGCCCTGGCACACCCACTCTCTCCCTCTCTCTCCCTTTCTCTCTCTCTCTCTCCTTCTTTCTGTCTGTCTCTGTCACTCTCAAATAAATAAATAAAAATAAACAAAAAAGAATAATCATGACAAAAATTTAAAACTACAGGCTGGAGAGATGTCTTGGTGGTTAGTGCACTTCCCAGCAAATCCAGGGGACCAAGGTTCGATTCCCCAGTGCCCACTTGGGGCACTAGGTGGCGCATGAACTCAATTGTATTCAAGATTAGTGCATGGCAATCCTAGGGAAGATTCCTTGGGTCTCTCTCTTGTTTTTGTTTTTTCTAAAATCTGTGTTTTATTTAACTTTTATGTTTATAATTACTAACAACATATTTCATATAGATACATTATGTGTATCTTTTCCCTCATCCTTGCCCCCATTCCATTGGGGATGCTCCTCGGTGGAGCTGCAGGGATTCCCCGTGGGTTGTGGGTTGTGGTTTTAGTCCCTAAGTTCTACATGGAGAAAATCGCTATGTCGGTTAGCTCATCTGTAGGAGCAGGATTCTAGTAACCGTTCTACACACAACAGCCCTGGACACCATAGGAGCACAGGCTGTCATGATGCGATGACAACCTCACCAGCATTCAATCCATAAACTGCTGGAGTTTAATCCTAGAATTTCTTCTAATTCACCAAATTATGTTGAACAAGTTATTTCATGTCTTTGGTCTCTTCATCCTTTTTTTTTTTTTTTTTTCAGTTTCTCGAGGTAGGGTCTCACTCTAGCCCAGGCTGACCTGGAAATTCATTATGGAGTGTCAGGGTGGCCTCGAACTCACGGTGATCCTCCTACTTCTGCCTCCCAAGAGCTGGGATTAAAGGCATGCACCACCATGCCCAGCTCATCACTCTTAAAATGGACATTTCAGTTTCAAAGAGATGATGTCCAAAGTTCTTTCTAAGGCTAAGTTTTATAGCCCTCTGAACCATTTCCATTCATTATACAGATCAATTTTACTGTGCGTTGCACAGAAAGAGTTAAATACCACAAACTTCTTAGTTAACAAAGTGCCATCATCGAGGAAAAAAAAAAAAGGATGACAAATAAAATGGATACTGTCCATAGTAAAAGGAAATGAGTCATTGAAAATAGTGATAGCAATATCTATTGTGCTTATAAATGGCACAAAGCAAGTATAAAGGACTCTATGTCAATTTGGATGCTCTTAAACAGAGAAATAAGATTTAACTAATGAATTTAAAATTTAAACATTTTTAGAGTAGAGACAATTTTTTACCAGTTGCAAATCATTTTTGGAATTCAGTCATTTTGAATTAAAAGAAAGAAATCTTCACGCGCTGCCGTGAAATTGCTCCTCTGAGTTTTCCTTACAGAACTCCTCCTTGGGGAGAAAACCAGACAGCTTCATGGCCCCTACACTGACTTTGTGCAGAAATGATGCCCAGAGAGCTGTTTGCAGCCTACTGCTTCCCAGGAAAGAGACTGTACCAGATTTCTGCTAATTTCCACTGGGTCCTCGGAGCTCAAAAAAAAAAAAAAAATCTTGTGATTTCTGCCTGGCAACTAGATCATATCTCCGATGGGACTATCTCTTACTCTTCCAGTAAGTTTCCCACAGCACTGGCAGGGAATTAGCACAGGGACTGTCAGAGCTGAGCTCAGCGTCATATTTGATACCATTGGTATTTATGACTGGACCAGCACTGGCTTCAGAGTCCTCAAACTCAGTGTTTCCACATGTCCCTGTCATGTCAAGTCTTCCACCATCCTTCATGAACACGTTCACAATTCTCCACATTCCTGGAATGTTTACCTAGTTATATGCCTTTGTGCCAGGGTCCTGAGGCTCTGGGCAGTGTGTTTTGTGACGTTCTATGCCAGATGCCACTCTATTTAGCCCTTGATTGCTACTCTAACATCAATCTATTTCTGATCCTTCTTCCTGTAGAATCATTTATTCTTTGATTACTAAATCACTGAGTGGGTGACTTACAAATGTGGTGTCCAAGTACATGACCTCTTCATTAGCCAATTACACCCCCCATATCTTTTGGAAATTAAAGATTACTTTGAAATTAAACATTACTTTGAAATTTCTTCAAAATGTACATGATCACAATATAAGATGAGGCATCTAAGCATGTAACAAAAAGCAAGCTGGGGCTGGAGAAATGGCTCAGCAGTTAAGGCACTTTCCTGTGAATTCTAAGGACCCAGGTCATTCTCCCATACCTACCTAAGCCAGATGCACAAGGTGGTGCATGCGAATATAGCCTGTTTACAATGGCTATTAGCCCTGGCATGCCCATTCTCTCTCTCTCTTTCCCTCTCTCTTTCTCTCTCTCTCTCTCACACACACACACACACACACCTACATATCATTAAATAAAAGCTAACTTAATTTTCCCAGTTGATTTAAAATATCCTGCTATGGGGCCGGGGATGTAGCCAGTCGGTAGAGTGCTTTTCGCTTAGCACAAGCCCCTGAGTTCAGTCTCAAGTACTACATAAAGCAGGACATAATAGTTCATCCCTGTAACCCCAGCACTCAGGTGGGAGCTGCAGGAAGATTGGAAATCAAAGACCATCAGCAGTTGCATAGTGAGTTCAAGGCTGGCCTGGATATAAGAGTTCCTATCTCAAAAATAAAAACTCTACCATGGAAACAGAACACATGCTTTCAGTAACTGTTTCAGCCTATGTTTTAAAGCAACCATCTTGCAGAAAGATATTAATGCTTGTCTTATACCTTATTCCGATCAGAATGCTTGTTTCCAGTCTTCTTATGATAAAATAATTCACATACTGCTGCAATAGTAAAGTTCTATAGAAATTGAAGGCAAATATATCTTTAGCAAGATTCCATCATCCCTTATTAATGCCATAATTGAGGGCTATAAATCTGTTTCTCACACAATTCATGCAATAAAATACTTAATGGATTGTGAATGACATGTTATAAAACTAGGCATTAAGTATTGCAATTTATATTTAAATGGGCTTCAGACATAAATAAGCACTCTATAAATAGTAGACTTTCTCAAGTCAGGAGATAGAACCTTCCATTTACTTCAAGCCGACTTGAAAACACAGTCATTAAAGTGCTGCTGTCGCAAAATTGTCATTGCGTGTTCAACGTGGTGGGTTGTTTCATTTTTTTATATTTAAGATAGTTTATGATTACCATTGTTCGAAAGCTTTACAAACAGAAAGCATTGTAAGAGTCTTTTTTTTTTTTTATCAGATGAACCCTCCTCAGGGAATGTCAGTGCTATTTCCTGCCCTGAACAAGTGTGTTTATGTTGATGTTACAGCTTAAGCTTGGTCCAAATGAAGACATGACTGGAAGATGGAATCCATTGAGGATGGGGCACTTGGTCCACATTGAAACATGATTGGAAGATGGAATCCATTGAGGATGGGGCTCGTGGTCAAACGAAGACATTATTGGAAGATGGAATCCATTGAGGATGGGGCACTTGGTCAAATGAAGACATGGTTGGAAGATGGAATAGATTGAGGATGGGGCACTTGGTCAAATGAAGACATGACTGGAAAATGGAATCCATTGAGGATGGGGCACTTGGTCCACATTGAAACATGATTGGAAGATGGAATCCATTGAGGATGGGGCTCTTGGTCCAAACGAAGACATTATTGGAAGATGGAATCCATTGAGGATGGGGCACTTGGTCAAATGAAGACATGGTTGGAAGATGGAATAGATTGAGGATGGGGCTCTTGGTCAAATGAAGACATGACTGGAAGATGGAATCTATTGAGGATGGGGCTCTTGGTCCACATGAAAACATGACTGGAAGATGGAATCCATTGAGGATGGGGCACTTGGTCCACATGAAAACATGACTGGAAGATGGAATAGACTGATAAGGGGGCTCTTGAAACCACAAGAACCACTGTGAAGACTCCCACCTGTTCCTACACCTCATATCCTCCACAAATCACTTGCAATCACAACCATGCACCATCTTCCACTAGCAATCTGGCAAGGGACGTGCATCGTCTCACCACTAGAGGAGCATTCAGCAACCACCAGTCAGCACACATGCAGGCAAGCAGGGTGGCTCAGACCGTCACCTTGTGAAAGCGTTCCTTTGTGGAAATAAAGCAAGTTTAGTTCCTGCCCAGATATGTCTATCTGGCAAATCAAATTGTAAACACAGTAACTTCTCCCTCTTCTGTTGCTTGGCCACATCTTGTTTTGATGTTCTTGTGTTTGTGTCTGTTTATCTGAGATCTGGTGTCTGCCTTTAGATATCTTCATACATCTGAATATTTTCCTCCATTTCAAATGACTGTGGGTTCCTTATATGAAAGAGGAACAATGCTTTTAGCATGAGAGATACCATTTACAAATCAGTGTCATCGCCCTGGGGTGCCAAATGAGCCTGAAATATCTAGATGACATCGCAGGAAATAGACTACCATGGTCAGTGTAGTGGATGTTGATCTGAGATCTGATTCCATGTTAACATTATTTGGTATTTTATGAATAGCCATTCTGAAAAGATGTTCCTTAAAAGGAAAGAAAAATAGGTCAATGGAATAGACTTTAGCATTTAATCATTTAATATATTAACATATCTAGACCCATGATTGTGAAAGTCTGATTCTCATCTACACATCAGGTGATCTCTTTGTTTCATTACTTTGTTGCCCCCCCCTCACGAGTCCTGCCATTCAGCCCCCCAAAATATTAATTAACCACTTTGGAAGTTGAGTATTATTTTATTTCTTGAAACTAATATATTCTGGGCTTGGAGAGATGGTTTAGCAGTTAAGGCACTTGCCTGAGAAGCCTAAGGACCAAGGCTCAATTCCCCAGGACCCACATAAGCCAGATGCACATGGTGGCATATGATGAGAAGCACTGAAGTACCCATTCTCTCCCTCTTTCTCTCTTTCTCTCTCTCTCTCTCTAGATATATGTGTGTGTGTGTATATGAAAGTAATATAGTCTGTGGGATTGACCATCTCTGACAATATTCCTGTCTACTTCTATCTCAAAATTTGACTTGCTTTTCTGTAACCAGAGCCATTGCCAGGCACCTGCAGCCATCACACCTGCACATGTCCCACTTCTCTTTCTGCTTCCTTTCCTATCTTCTACTTATTGAGCACCACCGTGTGCCAGGCACGGTCAAGGTGATCAGAAGAGAATATTATTTGTAAAGCCTGTCACAGCTGGCTGCTATCAGGTTGAGCTGTGGAAACAGATATGGAGAATGATGTCCCTATGTCTTTTTTTTTCAGAAATAATGATACAGAATTCCATGTTGGCTTGTTTATGGTCATCACATTAGAAACCTGTTCTATAAATATGGGAATTTTTCTGTCTGTATATCCATTACTTGGTTCTAGAAGATGCATAGGAACATAGTAGGCATTAATAATACTTATAATACTAAATAAATAAGTAGATAAATTGTTGCATGAACTGAGCCTCACAGCTGAGACAGAAATGACTCAGTCAGGATCTGAATCCACATCTATGAAACATGTAATCTCTGAATGACAGAGATTGGTCTAAATTATAAGCACCAGTGGTTGTGCCACTATGAACTCCATGACTCCGTTACATCTGTCAGTTGGGCCTATTGTGCTGCCTTTTTATTTTGTTTGTTTGTTTTTTTCTTTCAAGGTAAGGTCTCACTCTAGCACAGCCTAATTTGGAACTCATTCTTTAGTCCCAGGCTACCCTCAAACTCAAAGCCACCCTCCTACCTCTGCCTCCCCAGTGAGGAGTTGGTGCTGGGATAAAGGTGTGTGCCACCATGCCCTGCTCATGATACTTTTAAGAAGAAAGAGAGATGAATACTATACAGGCAATACCACAGTGCCCAGAAATTCATGGAAGATTAAAAAGTTTTAACTTTGTTTCTTGTTGTTTTCTTCCTTTATTTATTTTTTTCAACATATTACCACCTTTTATTTTGGAACTCTTGTTCTTTTCTTTCTGGCTTTTTTCTTTGTTTCCATAATCTCCTTTGCCTCTATCGGGAACATTGAACTACATGGTTTAACATTGTTTTAATAGTGGCAGAAATTTCATTCATAATAATTATAAACCTAAACACCCCTTTACAGGATATTTGTTATTGTGTGATACATCCTGGGGATACTACTTAAAAAGTAAAATGAATTGTCATTAGATAACAAAAAAAAAAAATGCACAAAACCTCAGTTGGAAGTTAAAAACATTTTGTTAAGTCAAAAGCAAATGCAAAAGGTCACATATCACACAGTTCCATGTATACAGATTGTCAAAATGAAAATGATGGAGAACAGATTACTGACCATCAGGATGGAGGGGTGCTGTGGGGAGGGAGGAGTGCACATAAAGAGGAAGGAGGTGCGGTGCTAACTTTGGCAGTGGTGGGTAAGTCATTCTGTTAGGTGACTGAACTTTAAAGTTAGGTTAAAAAATACAAAGGTGTGAAGCCTAAGGACCCAGGTTTGATTCCCCAGTGCCTATGTAAACCACCTGTACAAGGTGGTGCATGTGTCTGGAGTTCATTTGCAGTGACTGAAGGCTCTGTTGCACCCATTCTCTCTTTATATCTGCCTCTTTCACTCTCTTAAGTAACTAGTAAGTAATTAAAATATTTTAAAAGGATACAAAGGTGGTCTCTATTGCCCCATGGCTACCTGTGTGCACACATGCTCTCACTCCAGAACTGGAGGAAATTCCCAGGGCAGTGCATGGGAGTCACAGGCTATAGCTCCCTGCCTTTAAGAAACATGAAGCCCTATCCTAAGATTGATTCTTTACAGGGAGTTATCCTTTTCTAAGCAATTATTTTATAGTCAATGTCCAATTGACCCCCCCCAAAAGTAAGTAATTCCAAGCCCCCATCGGTTTTCCTTTCCAGATTCACTGTTCTTACAGATTTTCTTTTGATTATGTGGGGTTACGTGACCATTTCAAGACCATGAAGTTCTCTGTGTCATTCTCCTCTTCGTTTCTGGAACCCTTTGAATCTGTCACTCTGGGAAAATGTGGCTGCCGCCGCCATGTTTCCTGATACTCTCACCCTTGGTTTTTATTTCCTTTGCTACCAATTAATATTCTCAAAAATAATAGCTCTAACCTTTTCATTGATTTTTTAAATTTATTTATTTATTTATTTATTATTTTCAAGCAGAGAGAGAGGAAGACTGAGAAATGGGTGTGGCAGGGCCTCTAGCCGCAACAGAGGAACTCCAGTGCATTTGGATTTATGTGGGCACTAGGGAATCAACCCTGGGCTGTCACGCTTTACAGGCAAGTGCCTTAACTGCTGAGCAATCTCTCTAGCCCTTCATTTAATTTTTAAAACTAATCTTTCTGCAATAGATGTTTTATGTTCCCAGGTTTTGCCACTTGGACATTTCAACAAGTGCCTTCTCATGGGCCCGTGACAGGTTGAGACAGTTTATCTAGTGCTGTTGACGTGGTAGGCAGGTCTTCATTTTTCCTTCATGGGCTTTTGAAGATTTCATCTCTAAGTGTTCAACACGATGCCTTGAAACTATTTTTCCACACTGTCAAGTCCTTGAATTACCGTTTTCTCCTTTCATCTAACCTGTATTTTGTGAGCTTTTACATTAGGAAACTCCAGTTAACTGAACCTAAAGGATGTGTTGTCCACAAGAGAATCTGGAAAATCTCCTGTTTGACACCTGTGCTCCGCTCTGTTTTATTAAGTCTGCAGCTCCAGTCAGGCCAGTCTGTGAGGAGCACACACGGCCCGGCCACTCTCATCACACAGAGTTGTGCTTTTACTTTGCTCTCTGACACAATTTCCTGTTGCAAGAGGAAGGGAAACAAGTATTGATTTTAAGTTACTCATCTTAAATCAAGTTTGAGCCTCCAACAACATTGAAAAATAGACGTATATACTTCAGTGTCTTACCAGACCCTTGACAACCTCAACTTTATAAGTTTTGGTCCACCCATTAATTTACATGAAACCCTCTTCCTTCATCCTGCCTCACCTGAATGCTCCACTCAGAACTCCTCCCCACATGTGAACTCAGTTGATGTACCATTTTCCAAAACCCCATCCCACCCAAACTCATCCCATCACCCTTTAATATTTCTTCATGCCCTTGTTCAAAACCTCAAGCTGATGTTAGGAACAATTAGTGCTTGGAAAAGTGACATTTCTTCTCAGGCTATTCCCTTATACTTCTAAAATGTTTCTAATGCCTAAATCTGAAATGTTATAAAAATAGTTATAGGTGAGGAAAATGAAATCAGCAGGTAAGAACACTTGTTACAAGCATGTGGACCTGCGAGAGCATGAGACTGCCTGAGTTCAATTCCCCAGGACTCACATACACAGCTAGGAAAACCTGGAACCCCAGTTCTGGGGGTGGAAGACTGGAGAATGCTTGGAGCTTGCAAAAACTGCAAGAATCAGTGAGGGGGAGACTCCATCACAAGCAAAACATAATGGAGAGGGGACACCAAGTGTTCCCTTCTGTCTTCCACATGCTTTCAAGTGCATCTGCACATGCGTACACCACACACACACACACACACACACACACACACACACACACTCTGCATGGCGGACAAAGGAAGGGCACGTGGTGGTGATGAGCGCTCATGCCGCCTTCCAGGCACATGCTATGGAAGCCTGTGCTCCGAGCATAAGCGTCACCGTCCCCACTTCTTGCATTGAGCCACCAGACACGTCTTCCGTGTGAAGAGGCTCTGGCAGAATTCTGATGAACTAATTAGCCTTCTTGCCATTGAAAGCAGAGCAATCACAAGATAGCTGAATTTCTGAATGCAAAGAGATCATGCTCTCTGGAAAAGAGTCCAGCCACTCAAGCACTAAGCAGAGCTTCTTACTTTCCTCTTTCTAAAATCAATTCTATAAAAGGTTTAAATTTTCTATATAGTCTTAGAGATTTAAATTTTCAGTTCACACTAATTAATTGAGCAATGACATTTAAAAAAAAAAAACAGAAAGATGCAAAGGGATTTGATCAGACGGTAAGTGGAAAATGGGGGTGGGGGGGGACCTGCTGACAGATCAGCCACAGTTATCTAAAACTAGAAGGCGAGCAACGCCTCCCAGCTACCCATGCCCGGCCAGGGAGCAGACATAAATGGAAGCCAAGATCAGAGCACTCAACCTTACCTCTCTGAACACAGTGAAAGGAGACTCACAGTGTGAGGTGCCTGTCTCTAATCACATGTGAAACTGCAACATTTGCAGGGTTACTTTGATATGGACAAGGTTAATGTGCTCCTCGAGATTAATTGTGGCTTCACTGAGAAATTTATGGAGGATTCGGGAATCTGAAAGTGAAAGGAGGGACGAAAACCTTGTTAGAGATTTATCATGAGGGGGTGATGGATGAAAGCCTTCAGGAACCAATGATAGGATTTTAAAGATTCACAAAAGCGGCGCTAGACACATCTCCAGAGCTCACCTTACACGGAGCAGAGATGGCCGACGGTGAGTAAACGGTGAGAGGAAGCAGCCCACTGCAGAAGGGGCCTGGGGAAAGGGCGATGGTCAGGTGAGCAATGGGTCCTCGCCCTCATCCTGTGCGTCCAGTTGATGGATTAATTTTAACACTGATCATTATGTTGACTATAAGTATGGACTTTAGAGTCAAACAATTCTTGCCAGGACAATCTTGGATTTGGCCAGTTTTGCAAGATTTCTATTGCTTTCATAAGAGCAACATGCTAACTTATATTTTTATTGTGTGCATAAATTGGTATCAAGGATTTCAAATGCTTAGTGGAGGTCTTTCGTATTCAAGAAAATGTGCTATCAGCCTTAGACACACTACGGTCACCTACCAGGGGGAACAGGAAGAACAGTAGGCACGGCAATCCAGTCAGGGGCGGTGGAGTCAAAGTGCAGGATGCAGAGCGCCCCAGCCCCGCGTGATCTATGGCGCAGCTAGGGAAAAGCCCATGTCATCTTCCTCTTCCATAGCCAGAGCCATCAAATCCTCACCCCCTCTTCTTTATCAGTTTATCAGTCACAACTAGTTTTCTATTCATTGTATCATCACATCTTGTAGAACACACTGTAATTAATTAGACCGTGCTTATCTTACTTTGGGAGCTCATTAGAGTTTTCCATGAACATAAAGGCAACTAACACTTGTTCACTGGTATCAACGTGCATTGTTCCAAGGGGTAACCTCCTGTCGAGAGTTCTGCAAATGCTTCATTTATGCATAGACTTCTCATTATCTTAAACTTCCAAGAGCAACATACCTTAATTTTACCAACACATTTGAAACTCAAGTGTGGTTTGGGTGTTAGGAAGTTCTCTATCCACTTGCAGAACCCATTTCTTTCCACCACCTACATTTCACCAAAAGATGAGCTAAGACTTAATATAAACTCTTGTTCAAGATAAATAAGGTTGTTGGGCATGGTGGTGCACGCCTTTAATACCAGCACTTGGGAGGCAGAGGTAGGAGGATCAATGTAAGTTTGTGGCCACCCTGAGACTACATAGTCAATTCTAGGTTAGCGTGGGCTAAAGTGAGACCCTACCTCAAAAAAACAATAAAAAACTCATAATAAATAAATAAGGTAGACTGTCACAATCATTTTTGATGACACAGAATTTATGCAAGAAAAGTTCCTTATGTTGACTTCTCTATGTAAAAATAACCAGTGGAATTTCTAGTCAAGTGATATATTCAATGTCTGTTAGTTTTTCTTCCCAGTTCTTCCTCCCTTCCTTTACTAAATCTCATCTGCCATTAGGTTCTGTTTCTCTTTCTCTCTCTCCGATATATATATATATATATATATATACTTTTTTGTTTTGTTTTGTTTTCTGAGGTAGGGTTTCACTCTAGTTCAGGCTGACCTGGAATTCACTATGGAGTCTCAGGGTGGCCTCGAACTCATGGCGATCCTCCTACCTCTGCCTCCTGAGTGCTGGGATTAAAGGCACCACCATGCCCTGCTCTCTTTTTTATTTAAGGACATAACTTGGATAAATCACGGGCTGTTACCATCTTTTCCCTCCTCCCTGTCCCCATTCTGCAGGGGCCATCCTCAGTGGGGTTGCTGGTGTTCCCCATGGGGTTATAGATGATGTGCTGTGGGAGCAGCAGTCACTTATTCAGGGGAGGCAATGCCTCTGGGTATGACATCCCAACCTGTAGCTTTTACAGTCTTTTGGCCCCATCTTTCCCAAAATTCCCTGAGCTATGTCAGGTATATTTTAAGCTGTGGAGCATCTGGATCTCTGCTTTAGAAGGTGTTGAGTATCCTCAGGGTCTGTCTCCTTCACTCTGGGGCTGATTGTCAGGCTCACCATGGAAGCAGCACTCTTGCTCATCTCCCCAATCCCTCTGTGGTTTCACCTGGGCCCTGGCTGAAAGCAAGGTGTGGTTTATCTCCTCAGGTCTCACTACCTTATGAAAAGGAAAAACATATTCTCCAAAGGAGAGTGCAGTCAGCATAGATTAAATTAAATGTGTTATTTATTTAGGGAGATTTTGATGGATGTAGCCCTGCTTTTAGCCAAAGGCTAGTGGGAGTTTGTCATTGGAGACCATAACCTTTGTTTCCACAGGATTCTGTCTTAGTTCCAAGTTCTAGCCATGGGTTCCTTTCCACTAAGTAGATCTCTTAGACAATCAGGAAAACCACGGGTTACCCACCAAGGCTGTGGGCCGCCACTGCACTGGTGTGTACTTCCTGCCAGGCTGGTTGCTTCTGAGTAGCTTAGACCCCTGCTTGCTCACACAGTTATTGGCCACTTTTTCCCCATTCATGTAGCACTTTCCAGCACTAAACAAGCTGTCTTGGGACTGGTCTCTTCCAGATTCCGGCCTGATCTCTCTGTGTTCCATGTTGGCAGCATATGGTGTCTTCAGCAATAGAGTCTTACCTTTTACCTCAGGTGGGTAATCAAGTGCTTTGACAGAAGCCTGTCTTGTTTGGGGGACCTCGTAGATCTCTCCAACAAACAGGTCAATATGGGGAGCACTGATTTCCGGTACTGGGAGCTACAGGTCAGAACCAAAACTTTTTAGGCTTCCTCCCACCTTCTCTAGGGCTCTTCTTAGGCTCTTCCTCGTATGGCAAATGAGTACCCAGCTCTTTCCTCCTGAAGACGTCTCAGTCCAACAGCCAATTAGAGGCTCCTAAACATTATTTTTTAATGGTAGCACATTTATTTATCAGCCAAAGGTTATCAAAAGACAGGTTATGTACAATCAGTTGAAGAAGAATGCAAATAAACAAATAACACCCCAAAATAAGGTTTGAATCTGCTTTGGGTTAAATAAGAAGGGAAAGCAGAAATTGCCCTAAAACACTTTTTGAGGCAGAATGTCACTGTAGCCCAGGCTAAAGTAGAACTTAGTAGTCCCAGGCTGGCCTGGAACTCACAGTGATACTCATATCTCAGCCTCCCAAGTGCTGGGGTTAAAGATGTGTGCCACCATGCCCAGCCATGAAACATTTTTTAAAGGATTAAAATCTATCCAGAAAGGCTGCTGATCTCCAAGTTTTCCAACTATCACCAAATGTTTTTAGCATCCCTTTAGCAAAAAAAAAAAAAGGGGGGGGCTGGAGAGATGGCTTAGCAGTTAAGCACTTGCCTGCGAAGCCTAAGAACCCTGGTTCGAGGCTCGGTTCCCCAGGTCCCACGTTAGCCAGATGCACAAGGGGGCGCACACGTCTGGAGTTCGTTTGCAGAGGCTGGAAGCCCTGGCACGCCCATTCTCTCTCTCTCCCTCTATCTGTCTTTGTCTGTGTGTCTGTTAATAAATAAAAAAAAATAATCTACATGTGCTAGAACCCTTTTCCACCATCTTCATATATACTATGTGAACAAATATTCTTCAGTGGAGATCATAAATGTTTTCACATTGATCCATTTCTTACCTCCTTTTTAAGCCCAAACTATCTCACCATCAGGACTTCCTGCATCAACTTTTGACCCTTTCCAATCCAAAGTCTATATGATAACCACAGTAGTGTGTGTGTGTGTGTGTGTGTGTGTGTGTGTGTGTGTGGACGGCACATATGTGCAAGTCACAGGACAAGCTCCCATGTTGGTCTTTTCTCATCTTACACCTTGTCTGTGACCGGGTCTCTCTGTTTGCTGCTGAGTGGGCCAGGCCAGCTGGCCCAGCAACCTCCCCAACCCTCACCAGATAACCAAATGGCCAGACCCTTGATCTTAGACTTCCCAGCTTCCAGAATTATAAAAAATAAAAATACTATTTTTCACAAATTCCAAGAACTTAGATATTTTGTTGTAGCAACCCAAAGCATCATCACAAAGACATCCTCGTTGATTACGAAAATGAATCACTCGAAGATCTATTTCTAAGCTCATAGTCAAAGTTCACAAAATGACCAGTTCAGAAACCACAACCTTGTGTGGAATTGATGTTTACATGCACTATGGGTAAAGATCCTTGCATATTTTTGTCATTTAAATAAAGCACAGTAATTACCGTAGAGTCAGGGATGCACCAGTCTGTTTCTAGGAGGAGGACAGTCTCTCAAAGTGTACCTTCCCACGCTGTAGTTCTCATTGTTTCTGTCCCATCTTCCACAATGTTCTTTGAGCCTTGAAGGATATATTGAACTCTTGGCAGCCTCTAGTTTTCTGCTTTGATGAGTTTTGAGTCTCTCGGGGTCTACTGCCATCTCTCTGTGGGAGGATCTCAGAATAGCCACAGTGGTAGTGGAGGCAGAGGTATGTAACCTACTGCACACATGACCTGTTTGCAATATGTTGGTATAGAAAAGTTCTTAATAAAATTTTTAAAAGGAAATAAAACGGTGACATGAACCTCTTAATAAAATCATAAGAAATATGAATTCTTCCAAGAAACAGGGAAACTTGTAGATGGCTCCATGGCTGGCTTGTTGTAGCAAATAATAAAATAAAAAGCCTCATCCAGGGGTGGTGGTCAGATTATAAAGCTCTGGCCACTCAAGAGCCAGAGTATCTATGATCCATCCCCCAAGAAAATTTCAGAGTCCATGGCACGTTCTCCAGGTCCAGCATACTGACAGTGAGATGAGAGACAGAGACGGGAAAATTTCCCAGAAACATATTTTCTCGAAAGCACAGCATATAACAACTTCAGATGAGAATCAGAGAGAGAAAACCACCTCAAACGAGGTGGGAAAGGAAGGCCAGACCAGAAATCTGTCCTCTGCCCTCCATACATGTGCTATGTCACATGCCTGCACTCTTACATATATGCATGGACATGAACACACATCATAAACATAAAATAGCTAACAAGCATACCCACTACTTCTATTTTTAGTTCATTTGACAACGCTTTGTCAACGTATGAAAGAATACTGTGACATGCTTGAGCACTCGGTCGAAAATCAACATAAACTGGTCCATTACTCATGAAACATAGTGCCTCAGCAGAGAAGAATCAGTCGGTTAGTAAACGTAATTGATAATAACTATGATCTCAAGAGATAAAGAACATAAGCAAGACATTATAGCAAAGAATTTCCTATCAAGTATACATGTTGTTGGGGAAGGCAGTTGAAACTTCTGTTGGGTTATGTCATGTTGGTTTTTTGTTTTTGTTTTTTTTTTTTCCTATTTGTTTAGATTTTGGAGTCTTGTTTTTCTTTTTTCTGTCAGACATCCTTTAGGCTTTGCAATAGTACTCCATTTTTCCATTATGGAAGCAAACTCCATCTCTAATTCTCCATCCATCCATGGGTTTCAGATGACAATCCCTCCTACACCACACACACAATTACAAATCCTCACCTCTGCCTCTGGGGTGGAAATTTCATCTTCTCTGTCTAATCAGAGCAATGCAATCCCTTGCCATGGGAAAGTAGATTGATGGAATAAAAATTGGCACATGGCCCAAGCTGAGCCAATGACAGCCTTCCTTGAGAAGTTTTGTATAGCTTGAGAACAATAGGTTATCTTCTTGGGACTCCACTAGCAGACACTGAAAGGAAGAGTCGTTCCACACTCTAGAGAGAGCCTGCCTCAGAGAAGAAAGAAATAAAGACAGGAGGGAATAAAGAAAGAAGGAGGGAATGAAGGAAGGAAAGAAGGAGGAGTTAATTATTTAGTTAGTTCAAAGATGAAGGCAAAGAGATTGAACTTAGTCTGTCACCTGAAGACCTAAATTTATCCAAGTCTATGCTACCTTGAGACTGAAAAAATATGACTTTTGTATCATGTGAGCCAATTTATTTTGAATGTTATGCAAGTTCATTGGAGGCTGGCTTCCTGTCCCATGTACATGAATAAGTCCTGATTAAGTCAGCAATTACCACTGACTAGGCATTTACTATGTGCCAGGCCCAGTGAAAGCTAACACTATGTGTTTTAACACTTTTGATCCTCATTATTTTTTTTTTCAGATTTGAAGATAATGAGTGTGAGGCTCAGAGACTGCAAACAGCTTGGCTAGACTCAAGGCTGGCAAGAGGAAGAGCTGTGATTAAGGTCTGCAGTACCTGTTTCCCTCATAGCACTGCTTCTCTGCCCAAGCTGTTGGTAGCCCCTGCTGTCTAACAGCTCACAATATGTGCTCAGTTCTAGGAGACTGACCCACCAGCTGCTCAACACTAACATAATCCAATAGATTCTAGTCCCCACAGAACCTAGGTCTTCTCTGAAAATTGCTACAAAGAATAAAATCAGAAAGACAACGTAGCCAAGCCACTGAATAACAACCCTCACTAAGACCCAGTTGAAAGGATGTATTCTCTATTGTTAGCATGGCTTTACGCATGTGTGAAAACCTATAGGACCCCTTTTTGGATATGGGGTAGGAGAAGATAGAAAACCAATTTCAAGAATATTTTTTAGGGCTGAAGAGATGGCTTAGTGGTTAAATGCTCGCCTGTGAAGCCTAAGGACCTCGTTTCGAGGCTCGATTCCCCAGGACCCAGGTAAGCCAGATGCACAAGGGGGCACATGTGTCTGGAGTGCGTTTGCAGTGGCTGGAGGCCCTGGTGCGCCCATTCTCACCGTATCTATCTGCCTCTTTCTCTCTGTGTCTGTCTGTGTCAAACAAATAAATAAAAGTATTTCAAAACAATATTTTTTAAGCTGGAAAAATTTCTCAAAAATATGTTGATAATGTTCAATAGACAATGTAATATACTTTGTGGTGGTTTGAATCAAATGTCCCCCATGAACTCATGTGTTTTTGAATACTTGGTCCACAGATGTTGGCAATTTGGAAAGTGAAGATTTTCTGGAAGAGGCATGCTGCTGGAGAAGGGCATTTGGGGTATTATAGCCCTTGGTAGAGTTCAGCTCACTTTCTTGTTGCTTTTTGCCAACATTTCCCTTCCATGATGAAACTCCCCCTTGAGACTGCAACCTGAATTAAACTCTCCTCCCATAAGCAACTTTGGGTCAAATGTATTGCCCCAACAATGTGAATATAACTAAAACAATTTTAGAATACATGAGCATGTATAAAGGCATGGCTCACTGTATTTGTTTTTATTATATACATACATGTGTTTATAAGCCTTCCATAAACAACTTTTGGTTGGGTACTTTCTGTCACCAATATGAGTCTGACCACACAGTAAAAATGGTACCAAGAAGTGGGATTGTTCTTGATATAAACCAGATTGTGGCTTTTGGCCTTTTGGAACTGACTTGCAGGAGGAATGTGAAAAGATTTGAAACCTTGGCCCTTGATATGCCTTGCAGTGCTATAAGTACAATTTGATGAACCATTCTGGTCAGAGTTGAAAAACCTGAATACAATAAGACTGAAGAATAATGGACTCTGAGGTTTGGCTTATGAGGGTGAGAAAGATCTTTCTTGAGACTGGGCTGGAAGCAGTTTTAATTAAGGGCTTGCTGTATTCTGCCTGCCTGTGTCCTGAGAACTTTTGCAGGGCTACATTATACACAATGGACTAGCATGAGCAGATGGATATGGCACACACAGAATGAAATCTTTGGGTTGAAAATGCTCCAGTTCAGCTGCAATGGTTTGAGAAACTACAGCTATCAAGATTGGGCCACCTGATCTGCATTGGATCAGTAGGGAGACAGTGGACTCTTTTGAAAGTAGGGGGACTGAATGCTAAAGGTGTGTCCTGCTCTTCCAAGTCAGATTTATTTCCCCCCTGGATCAATAAATTGATAGTCTACCTGGCACTTTGAAGTATAACAATTACAGGAAAAAGAGGGCTATTGAATTTGCCACATGGTTTTTGTTTTGGAAAAGACCACTGGCAATGTGAAGCAAGATTGTTAGAAATCCCTGTATGGAGACCCAATGGAGCCATGAGGATGAACCATGTGTTGCTGTGAAGACCCAGTGAATGCCTATGAGATGGCCACCAAGGAGAGCTGCTTAGGATTCATTTTTCTCCAGGCTGTGAGGCTCTCAGCTGGAGGGTTTGAATTGGAACTCTGGAGAGTGGTTAGAAAGGTCTGACTTGGAGCTGTGGAACTTGATGTTTGCCCTATTTTAAAACTTGCATCCATTCAATCTTTCTTTACTGTACCCAATGTCATCTTTTGTAGTGTGAGTGTTTGTTTTTTGCCAGTAGGGGCTTTTGTTTGTTTTGTTCTGGTATTATGGCTCAGTGGAGAGACCTTGGTCGGTAGGGATATTTGAACATCATTGGGATGGATAAAACCTATGGGGACTTTTAAAGTTGAACTGAAAGCATTGCATTTTACTTCATGTATCATAATCAGTTTATGGAGCCAGGGGTGGAATATGTGAGTTTGGGCATCCTGGAGGTGTGTTTTTAGGGACAGGCTTATGGGTATTATAGCCAACTTACCTTTGCTAATGTTTGGCCCACTCTCCTGCTGCTATTTTCTGCCTGATGTTGGCTAGATGGTGATATCCACCCTCTGCTCATGCCATCATTTTTTTCCCTGCCATCATAGAGTTTCCTCTCAAGTCTGTAAGCCAAAATAAACTCTTTCCTCCAATATACTGCTTTTTGTCTAGTACTTACTGCCAGTAATGAAAATCTAACTGCAACTTAAGCCGAATGTATATTATATATATTGTTACAGCCATACAGCCATATTTAAATATATGTTCATGTAAAATATGTTTACTATAATGAACTACATATTGACAAAATAAGTATTGAACTAGAAACTGGCATTAAAGGAGCTGAAAGACTTCACAAGATTTGTACAACTTTAAAAAGTCTTCAAGAGAGTAGTACAACTTAACCAAGTCATAAGTTGGTGCTTCAGAAAGTTCCTCATTTTTTGGACCTATAATTAATGAGTATTTCTGAACAGTTATCCCATGTTTAAAAACTTACTGGAGCTCATTCTGGAGAGTGGTTATTTATTTAAAAATAAATTATCTAAAACATCTGAGGCTACATGATAAGTAAAGCAAATCTAAGTGACTTGTCAAATGAATTCTCAAAGAGCTTATAAAGTACTGTACATACAAATGAAATAAGGACTAATAAAATAGTAACCAAATCCATGTCAGCAGAAAATTCTCTTCCTCTTGGTAGAGAACTTCTGGGGAGGAGAGATCATAATATACAGCTAACAGCCCCATCAAAATTGTTTCCACTCATTAGCTGATGCTAATTTTTCCAATAAGGCAGATCCATATCATTGAACTAAATTTCACTCAGTTCTACAAATCTGAGTTAAATGTGAAATTCTCATGGAAACAAGAGACAATTGAAATAATGGCATCAAATTTATAGTCAAAATATTTATGTCCAAAAACCAGGCTATGGTTGGCTTAGATGTACCATGATTGCTTTCTTCTATTTATTACGTTCCTTGTATTGTTGAGTAATACTGTTGCCAAAGGTTGCTTTTGCTATCTAGCTGCAGAATTCTAATTTGATGTGAAATAAAGGTTTCAGGTTAGCCCTAGGTTATTGAAAGTCAAATATAAATCAGTGACTTTCATCATAGGCTGTTAGAAACATCCATACATATTTAAATGCAGATACCTGTGTTCACTTGAGGTCTGCAGAACCATAAGGCCTGGCCTCAGGGACCAGACATGGGTATCCCTTTAAAGTTCCAATTAGATGATTTCCAAGTTCCCTTCATACACCATATTTGCCAAATCTTTTGAAATCCATTGTTGAATACTATTACTTTATGAAGTCCTACATACACCTCAGGCAATTAACTTCTGAGAACTCTCTAAACTATGTCTCAATAACAATCAGAAAAGTAATCAAGTTGATGTTTAGGGATGTCTTCTATTCAAGTAGGAGAAAAGCCACCCATAGCTCAAATAGCCAGAACAAGACATCCCTCCCCCTCACCCATGCACTAGAAAGCTTGGAGGTAGATAGAGATAGCAATCCACTCTGAAGCTGCATGGGATGAAGGTGATCTCTCTGGTCACAAGTAGTTTTTGTGGGGCTGGGGAAATGGCTCACTGAGTAAGAATGCTTGCCAAACCAGTAGGAGGGCCCCAGATAGGCAGTGCTCAATCCTCAGTGCCCATGAGGAAACCTAGATGTGGATGCACACACTTGTAAGCCCAGTGCTGAGGCAGCAATGGCAGGAGGCTCACTGGGGCTCAGCTGTCAGCCACTCTGACCACAAACAGCTCCAGCTCAGTGAGAGGCTCTGTCTCACGGAAACAACACAGAGGAGGATGTGGTGTTACGGCCTCTCCTAGCTGTAAGACATCTGAGAATTGGGATGGGCCAACCATAAGTTACTGGCAGGGCCAAATGTATTGTCAGCCAGCCCAGAAAGAAAACAGAAATTCTGATTTGAAAAGTTGATATTGGGTTAGAAATAGTGACAAAGAATTTATCCCAGCAGTCGAGAGGCAGAGGTAGGAGAATTGCTGTGAGTTTGAGGCTACCCTGAGACTACGTAGTGAATTCCAGATCAGTCTAGGATTTCCAGATCAGTGAAACCCTTCCTTGAAAAAACAGAAAAAAAATGAGAAAGATTTTATTTAAGCCAGCTCTGATAAAAGAAATGGACATAAAATTTAATTATAAAATTTAAAGCATTTTTAAAATAATTTAATTTTATGTATTTACTTAAGAAAGAGAGAGAGAAGCAAATAGAGAGAAAAAATGCACACACCAAGACCTCCAGCTTCTGCAAACAAACTCCAGAGACATGTTCCACCTTGTGCGTGCATCTGGCTTTTATGGGTACTAGGGAATCAAACCTGGGTCCTTAGGCTTGGCAGGCAAGCACCTTAACCATTAAGCCATCTCTTTTGGCCCTGGATTATAATTTTTAAAAAGAATAGTAATTATCTACCATAAAATATTATGCTTTATGCCACTACCAAGAAAAAAAGTCCAAATACTTTTTCAAAGTAAATCATTTTGGTGAAAAGTGTGAGGCAGAGTCTCCTTATGCAGCCTTCGCCAGTCTTGTACTTGCTCTGTATCTCAGGCTGAACTTGAAGGCATAGAAATCCACTTCTGTCAGCTTTCCAAGTGCTACGATTAGTATATGACCCACTATCCCCTAATTAAATACTTTGCTTAAACCAACACCCTCACTTTGACTATGATTTTAATAGCATAAAATTTTAACTGGTTAAATTGTCCAACAACAATGGATTGCTATATAATATGTAATATCTGTCGTTGGTAGATGAGGTATCACTTGATAACCTGGAGAAATGTTTGGAATAAATGAGGAAATATATATCTAAGTATGTATAATATATTCCATATTATTTAAGTCATGTTGTATTTACAGAATGCATACTAGATACTGAGTTTAATATATTGCATGCATATATGCATGCAAATTATATGTATAGAATATATAGCATATATATAATATATATAATTTGCATGTATATATGCATGCAATATATTAAACTCAGCATCTATACACACACACACACACACACACACACACACACACATATATTACAATTCTAGGAAGTAGTGTTACCTTCCCACCTTACAGATTTAGAATAGTTAGATTTAGATCTTATAGGTTTAGAAGCCATGGAATCTCTTCAAAACACATAGCTAACAAATTTCTAAGCCAGGATTTGACCAAGATGATGATGCAAGAAGTGTCTAGTTTAGGCCGATTTGGTTTTTGATGTTTCAGTTTTTTTTAACAGGATCTCGTGTAGCCCAGGCTGGCCTCAAGCTTGCTGTGAAGTCGAGGATGAATGGTGCGCTCTCACCTTCCTCCTGCCTGGGCGCTGCGGCTACACGCGTGTTTCAGCAAGCCTAGATTCGCACGGTGTGTACCAGCCAAGCACGCACCAACTAAACTTCTTCTTTCCTCCCTCAGGCCACATTTGTGGTCCATTTCCCCTGGCACAAAATTATTTTTCCTTTAATAATATTTCTTCAGTGCTGGAGAGATGGCTTAGCAGTTAAGACACTTGCCTACAAAGCCTAAGGACTTGAGTTTGATTTTCCAGTACCCAAGTAAAGCCAGATGCACAAAGTAGTACATGTATCTGGAGTTTGTTTATAGTTGCTAGAGGCCCTGGCATGCCCATTCTCATTCTTTCTCTTTCTCTCTCTCATATGTGTGTGTGTGTGTGTGTGTGTGTGTGTGTGTGTGTGTAATATATATATATATATATACCTCTTTCTCTCAAACAAGTGAATAAAATTATTTTTTTAATTAAAAATACGTGTTTGGGGCTGGAGAGATGGCTTAGCGGTTAAGCGCTTGCCTGTGAAGCCTAAGGACCCTGGTTCAAGGTTAGACTCCCCAGGACCCATGTTAGCCAGATGCACAAGGGGGTGCACACATCTGGAGTTCGTTTGCAGTGGCTGGAAGCCCTGGCACGCCCATTCTCTCTCCCTCTCTCTATCTGCCTCTTTCTCTCTCTGTCTGTCGCTCTCAAATAAATAAATAAAAATGACAAAAAAAAGTTTAAAAAGAATATGTGTTTTAACTAAGTCACCATGAGTTTGAGGTCAGTCCAGGCCAGAGAGTGAGGTCCAGGTCAGTGTGAGCTAGAGAGTCATACCCTGTTTCACAAGAAAGAAAGAAAAAAAACTTTGTAAATATAAATTCAAAGGAAAATATTAAATATATAATCCTGGTTTCCTTTAGAAAGGCTCAAATTACTATTTATTCATTTTATACAAATCAGTGGAACCTAATAATCTAATGAATATTCAGGGAAAAAGTCATTATAATACATTTTATGCGTGCTAAAGAGTTTAAAAGCATTTTATTCTTTGTACTTATTTTCAAAATTGCATAAGTAATTATGAAATTTCACATTGAACTTTAGTGAAAGAAAAAAGTGTAAAGCCCGTTTGACACATAGCGCATCTGAACCCAGGAAGTACTTGGCCTAAAGGCAAGAGAGCTAATTACTGTCAAAATTCAGATTATACAGAGATGTTCAATTTAAAAGAATGTTGTGGGTCAAGAGATTCAGCATCATTGCAAATAGACTTTTCATGAAAAGTTCTAACCTACTTAAAGATAATAAACAGCTTAATTATAACAGCATGCTGATATTATTTGTGACAAGAATAAAATGCTTGGCTAAAATTAACTATTTCACCTCATTAATCCTGAAAAACATTGTCAAACTATTAATTACTGTTCAGTAAGTAAATATTGTAAGTTCTTCCAGAAATGTGCTTTAAAGAAATTAATACTTTAAAGAATGTTGGATTACCAACAACCTGATAACTGACTGAAGACATTTCTTCTGCTCCAGTAAAATCTTGACTTGAACAGGACCTCTATCAAGAATTCTGCCACGGACAAGACAGAGTAGAAAAGTCTTTCTGGCTTTGGGGCCTTTAGAAAGATTCCCTCCAAGATAACTCAAACTGCCATGTCCTGAGAACCTATTCAGCTTGAGGAAGTTAGAGCAGCCATCGCCCCATTTTCCTACTGACGGTTAGGGTTACCTCTTGGGAGCTGAGGATGATAGAGTTTAGGAGCAGGGTTCTTACCTTGCAGGTAGTTAGTTGGCAAACCCAATCCAAGCCACCACATGGTTACCTGCTCAGGATCCAACCCCTGCTTCCCTGGTAACAGAAAGGGAAAGGTCACTCCACCTTGACCAAAGGTAAGTCCTCTGGTCCTAGGTAGAGCCTGTCAATCATTCACCTGGTCAAGGGACAACCCCTCACCTAAAGACGTGTGAAAGAGGTGGAAGGAATAATTAGCTATCCCTTAACTTACTGCACTATACCCCCTCCAAGAAGCCCCTCTCTCAGTACAGTTGCTCGAGGACACTCTCCGCTGAGGCAGACTGCTCTTCTGAGTCCCAATTCAATGAGCGTAACTTCGGCTTCTCTTTGCCCCCTTTTGTTCCTCTTCTTTCGGATGCTGACCGAAATCCTCAGCCCACTTGCCCTGACACTCTGCAGCTTCTCCACTTTTAAATGCCCAACTCCAATCCCTATCCAGCAATCCCCTCTCTTTCCTGTAGGAAATACTCCCACTATCAGGAGTCTTTTGTATATTTTCCTTAATAAAGTAAACTTTTGCTTTCCTCAGGAAAATAAAAAGGTGCTGGCTAAGAAGCTTTGCTAGCTGTTTTTGTTTACTGTGTATGTGACTATGGCTGTTTGCTTCTTCAGAGAGGAATGATTTTTAAAACATGTGGGTTGATTTTGAGTTCCATAAATGGCTTCTGTTACATTTTCAATTCTTAGTTGTTGTTTTTTTTTTTTTTATTTAGTTACTTGAGAGGGAGAGAGAAAGGGAATGAAAGAATGGGCTCACCAGGACCTCTAGCCACTGCAAATGAACTCCAGACACATGAGCCACCTTTTGCATCTGGCTTGCTTGGGTACTGGGAAATTGAACCCAGGTTCTTAGACTTTGCAGGCATGCGCCTTAGCCACTAAGCCATCTCTCCAGCCGACAATTCTTACTTTGGTGCAAACCTTGCCTATCATATTTTAAGCGGGCATTCTTATTTCTATGGAAATATAATAATACCTGATAGAATAATTCGTGGCTGAAGATAATTTTTTTTTAATTTAATTTATTAGTTTTCATTTCAGTGAATACAGGCAGTTTGGTACCATTATTTAGGCTCATCTGTGATCTACCCCCTCCCATTAGACCCTCCTTGTTAATGAAAATGGGTCGTGCATTGTGGAGATAGCCCCCAGTTATTAGTATGATAAATGTCTCTGCAAATCATGACCCAACATGTAACTCTGACATTCTTGGCTGAAGATAATTTTGAAGAAAAGAGACTCTAAAAATCCAATGACAATGCCTCGCTCAGTATTTGCATCCAACAATTCAACTGGAATTTACCTCAATTATTTTCCAACTTAATCAGCTTAAATTCAAAATAGAAAATGAATTTACCGCTATCAAAGGGAATAGAGATACCACCAAAGGCTTTCACAGAACATGAGTTTAGGCATTGGGGATTTAGTTCAGTGTAAGAATCTTTGACTAGCAATCACAGGACACTGAGTTCAGTCCTTAATACCAAGGGAAAGAAATCATAGGACATGAGATTAAATATTCTCCACAAATCCAGCTTCAATGATGTTTTGATATGATTTATAATTCACTTCACTAAAGTATTGACACATTCATTCAAAGCATAGTTGTTGGGTATTTATCAAGTTACCTACCCTGGGGGCACAGGAGCTTACAGGCAACCCAGAAATTTGCCCTAACAGAGTTTCCCTTACAGTGGAGATGACAGAACAAACAAGGCAGAAAGTAACTTGTACACGTGTATTTGTAAAGGCACCAAACAGAAAGCACAGTGTGGTTACTTCCAGCTACCCCCCTGACTCATGACGAGAGCAGTGTGTCTTAACTGTGGTGTTATCTATGGTTAATGCTATCTACTTGTCTTAACTGTGGTGTTATCTATGGTTAATGCTATCTACTTCTCCAAAGGTTGGTAGGAGAATAAGAGGATATTTTTGCACATGTAATGTGTGTGTGTGTGTGTGTGTGTGTGTGTGTGCATAGAATACACATGTATAGGTGCACAGACATACTTGCAAGGTGCAGGACGGTCAGCGCAAGGTAGGCAATGTGCTCCTCCTTCACTCATCCTGGCACTTCATTAAGATGGGGTCTAACTCTGAACACAAAGCTGTGGTTGTCATGAGCCCCAGCCATGCCCCAGTCTCGTCTCCCCGCAGGAATGGGTTACAGGCATGTGTGGTCACGCCCAGCTGTTTGCTTGGGTCCTGGGGAAATCAAGCCCAGCTGGTCTCAGGTCCTCTCAGACACTTTCATGCTTGTAGCAAGTGTTCTTACCATGTCACCAACCAGCGAGGGTGTTGTCAAAGCTTTGGTTCACACACATTTGCTGACACTACCTCCTCGTTCCCCACAATTGCACCATATCCATCTTTACCCACAAGAAGGGCTCAGTGACTGCTCAAGAATATAAAGAAATGGCGTGGCATGGATGTCCTACTGAGCTTGCCAATAAAACTCTGGTTAAAGAAGTCAAATTATACAATGTCCTGACCCCATCAATTAAACATGATGCTTCACCCATTAGCTACACCACCCACAGTGGTGCAGGAACATATTCAGACATCTGCAATTGTTTTGCTCCAATAAACAAAAACTTCTCACTACTGTACAGGATGTATGTGATTACCCAAATGCATTCTTTATAGGGGTCCTATAAAGACACCCTCCAAGCAAAAGAAAGGCTGAATGGTTTGTGCTTATAAATGAGCAGTCCACAAAGCCGTGTTGCCAGGAGGAGTGATACATTATTGACTAACCACTGGTTTTGCTGAGAAAGGAAATTGATGACCCATGTATTTACAGCTTTCATGTGTGAACAGCACACTTTCCCTGCAAATCCTAGGGTCAGAAAAGACACTCTGAGTCAGTATGACATAATGCCTTCCCTTCAAGGTATTCACAGAAAATAAAATTGAGACCTAAGCAGAGAATCACAATGCTCTATCGTCAGTAAAATGACAGGAGATGAATAGGCAGGTGGAGGACCTCAGAGATGAAACACCCCGGTACATGGGGAGGAAGAGAAGGCAGCAGCCATAAAACTTCCCGGAAGCAGCTTACACCTGAACTGTGAAGTCCAGATAAAGAAGGAAGAAACCTGAGGACATAGAAATACAATCATGCAGTATGCACCAAGAGCTCCATGCAGGGCAGGAAAAATTTGACAGAGAACCTTGGAAACTCAACTGGTAGAAATGGAGACACCAGATCCTGGGAGCTGGACTTCCTCCAGTGGGTAAGACTGAGAGATGTTTTCAGTATTAGTGACATTTCAGATTTTTGTGGAGAATTGAGAGCAGGGGAGGTGTGAGCCTAGAGGAATTTGAAAAACAGCCTAAACTAGGTGTCAGGGGTTAGATAGTAAAGCCAGTCCATCAGCAGATTTGGCATCTGCCTGGTGTGAGAATAGGAAAAGGAGTCAAATCTCATTGCCGGGCTTCTCTCCATGGGGACTTCAGAACTTGGGGGCTGTCACAGGTGCCACCTGAGTGGGTGGGACCTGAAGTAGCTGTAAGCATGGGCTTTGAATGCCCCTTGGCCTCCTTCAGGGTCATTCAATGCACATCATAACCAAATTTTAATAATGCAATAAGATTAAATGACAAATATTCAGGAGAAAAGACAAGAGCAAGGGCCATCCTTTCCTCACCCGTGGAAGTGACTCTGTAAAGACTAACGTGCAGGTCGTCACAGCACTCCAGAGCACACAGCCACTTACTGCAGAGACACCTGCATATCCTTGTACATTGCTGCACGATTCACAGTATCCAAGGTATGAGACCAGCATAGGTGCCCATCCACAGGGAACAGGAAAAGAAAATGTGTGACCCCCACACAGTGAGCACTATAAAGAAGAAAAAGATCATGACATTTGCAGGAAAATGGACAGCAATGAAAATCACTATGTGAGATGCAGTGAGACAGACTCACAGAGGCACATACTTAATAAATTTCACTCATGTGTAGAATTTAGAGGGAAAAAGAAATACTGGGGACATATAAAGGGTTAAGGAGGACAAGGAAGGTAAATGAGGGTGTGAATATGGTAAAAGAACATTATATGCATATATATGTGTGTGTGTGTGTGTGTATAGATAGATAGATAGATAGATAGATAGATAGATAGATAGATAGATAGATAGATAGATACATACATACATACATACATACATACATACATACATACATACAGATATCTCTTAATATAACACATTACCTTGTACAATTAATACACTATAATGATAATAAAGAAAACTGACTATGGATCTGAAAGCTTTGAAAAGATTTATTCAAGAAGTCATAAAACACTGAAATTGCTGCTATTACAGATTACTTCTCCCCTACAAGTGAATTAACACATGTCACAGAATTTTTTTTCCTGGAGAGATGCGAACACATGTCTATTCATCCCAGCTAGCTCTCAGCTAGAGTACAACTGACCAAAGTAGGATTGTATAAAAATCAGTTTGGGTGAAAGAATGAATTTATTGGGGCAACTTACAGAGCAAGGCGAGGAGCTTCTATGAATGAATTCCAAATGTATGTCCCACTTTATGCATCTGACTCCAACGGGTCCTGGGTAATTGAACCCTGGCTGACAGACTTTGCAAGAAACTACCGTTAACCACTGAGCCATTCCCCAGCCCTCGTGGGTTTTTCTCGTTTATGTGGGAACTGCGGATTTAACTCAGGCCCTCAAACTTACAAGGCAAGCACTTTACGAACCTGAGCTATCCCTCCAACCCCCAACTTTGGAGTCTTAACAGCTTTTTTGTTGTTGTTGCTGTTAGCCAGCTGTCCAGGTGTGGTAGCATTATGTCATACTGACTCACAGTGTTTTTTCGGACCCTAGGATTTGCAGGAAAAGTGTGCTGTTCACACATGAAAGCTGTAAATACATGGGTCATCAATGCCCTTTCTCAGAAAAACGAGTGGTTAGTCAATAATGTATCACTCCCCCTGGCAACACGGCTTTGTGGACTGCTCATTTGTTGGAGTCCCAGCATCCAACAGGCTGAGGCAGGAGGATCACGGCAAGTTCCAGGCCAGCCTGCTCTACATGGTGACTTTTAAGTTAGACAAGGTGACTAACAGGCTATCCAAGATATGTAGCAGTGTCTTATCTCAAATAATAAACAAAACCAAGCAACAACAAAAATCCTTTTCTTGAAGGCTGGGCATGGTGGCGCACGCCTTTAATCCCAGCACTCTGGAGGCAGAGGTAGGAGGATAGCCATGAGTTCGAGGCCACCCTGAGACTACACAGTGAATTCCAGGTCAGCCTGAGCTAGAGTGAGACCCTACCTTGAAAAACCAAAAAAAAAAAAAAAAAAAAAAAAATTTCTTTTCTTAGGATAAATTTTTATTGTGTAAGCCATATTTGTCTTGAACTCATAGTGTGCCCTGGATTGGCCTCAAACTGAGATCGTTTAGTCTGAGCCTCCCAAGTGCTGGGATTATATGTTGTCTACCAGGTATAGCATATTTTTTTAATTGTTACATGAATGGTTGAAGTCTTGTTAGAAAGTCCTTATAATGCCATGGCTGATTTAGAACAGATTATATATACTAGGGTGGCCAGGAATTCTAGTGATCCTCCTGCCTTCTCCTCTCTTCTGCTATGATTTTCAGTGTGCGCCACCACATCCAGTCTAAGAACAGTTCTTGTGAACATCTTGTGAACATTGTGACTGGCTATTTGATTCCAGATCTGAAATTGCCCCTTCGGAATAACCATGGAGGTAATGGCCTAAATAATTGTACTGAAAGGCTTCATGCATGCTAGGCCAGCACTCTACCAACTGGACAACTGGGCCATCTGGGGGACTGAGGGAGGGAGGGTATCACCAGGAAGACAGGGCAGTTCTCTGTGACCTCCTTGTTTTCTGTGAGCTCAGCAGGGTCACTGTGCACACCTTGAAACTTGGCTTGGTGATGTCACCAGACTTGTGGGCAGATACTCCTGGTGGAGGATTTTTTTTCAGTGCCCACAGGGCTGACCCTTAAGCATGTTGGCAAGACTTGCCAAGGTGTTTGTGCAAAAGCCAGAACCAAGCAGGAGAAGAGAGAGGAAGAAGGAAGGAAGAAATGAGAGTCCTTGGGAAGGAACCAACCACCGCTGCTTGTCCTGGTTCCTGAGCAGAAGACTCAGAATCAAGGATGCCAGAGCATTAGTGTGTCTGTCTGGAGATCCAGGAGCTGGCAAGGCTGTCCTGTCTTGATGTGCCGGGAGCTTTCTGCCGTCACTCTGAGGGGAGGGTAGAGGAGGGATCCAGGTCTGGTGTCCTGAGACTTGTTCTACTGTAACTGGGGAGCAATGAGCTTCCACTCTAGGGCAGAGCAGTCGTGTGTGGGGGGGTGTTAGGCATCTGGTCAACTATTGTGTGTTAGGACTCCCGCACCCTCAGCATGTCCTGCACCCCTGGAGAAGAAGTGAAGACAAAACCTGCATCTTCACTTGGTGTCGTTTTAGAATTCGCGGGCTTAGCACATCTTGGGATTTGTCTTGAGATTTCAGTGCTACGAGAGATAGGGACATCAGTGCCAAGTGGGAGAGCCTGTCACTGCTGGGCTCTGAGGCTTGGTGTGTCTTTGTCTCCCCTTTATGTGTTCCCTGTCTGGCCTCACGTTTGGTGTGGGTGACAAGGAGGGACAGAGGGGACACAACAGGAGTCCAGTCTTAGAAGGAAGCAGTGTAGTATGGTGGCTGTGGCCTTGGCTCTGGATTCAGACTCAGTCTATGTGGACTTTCTTAGTGTCAGTTGCTGAGTGTCTGGGGGAGGCAGCTGAACTTCACACAGCACTGGGGGAAAGTGTGCCATGAAGCCAGCAGGTTCCAAGAGGGGACACTATGTTTCCATGGCTCCCATAACAGTTTCTCCCACTGGGACTTTTGACTGCAGAAGTGTGTTCTCCTTCTGGTCTGGAGGCCAGAAGTTCAAGGTGAAAGTGTTGGTGATGCTCTCTGAGGGATCACTGATGGAAGAATACAGGCCTCTCTCCTAGTGTCTGGGTGTTTGTCCTTCCTGTCAGAGTCTCTAGGTAGATTTCATCAGGAGCAATATCCTCAGGATAAAAGATCTCCACAACTTTCCATATCTCTAAGATGGAAGTGCTGGGGAGACATTGGCAGCTTACAAGGGGATGGTGCGTAGCTGACACTTTGGCAGTAAGGAATGTGTGCAGTCTACTTATTATTTGTGTATTTACTTATTTATTTATCTACTTTTTGAAGCAGAGTCTCAGGTATCCATGGCTCTCCTTGAACATGCTTTGTGTCCAAACTTTCCTTTGCTCTCATCTCCCTTCTCACCTGTCCCCACACCACCTGGCTACTACTGGAATTAGAGGCATATTCTGCCATACTTGCTTGAGGTGGTGCTGGGGATGGAATCCATGGTTTCCTACAAGCAAGGCACATTGAGCTAAATCCCCAACCAGTGTGCCCTCTCTGCTCATCTCTCTTTCATCTCTCTTTCTCTCTCACCCATCCCCCTGCCATAGCCTCCTAAATTCAGGATTAAGCCAGCCCTCTCTCCCTGGCAGTGTTATTTCTTGGTGGCTGGTGCTAAGCATCACCCCCTCGCTGCCCCCTGGGGTAATAGGACCTCAGGTGGTCCTATTATTTCCAGGCAGTCCATTCAGAGACAGACATGCATGCATTATGTGGCACTCGTGCCTCTCCTGTTCCTTCACTGAACAACGATGGCTACCCCAGTCCAGCAGCAGTTACCTCTGCCCCTCCTCACAGCCACTTCACAGTGCACACTGGTGAGACCTCATGTGCCTTCAGTTTGGGCTGTTACTCACAGGGACCCTCAGGGAAATCCTACCCCATCCTCACGCAAACTCTTCCCCACCTTGTGAGCTCCCCTGCTGCTGGCACGTGTTTGATCTTATCCTCCCCTGAGCCCTAGCTAAAGGACATCAGGCTCAGTGCTCTGAAGAACTCTTGCCCGAGGTTATTCAAATCATGTCCCCAGAGCATGGGATTTTCATTTGACCATGACCCATGCATCATGTAGTAATTGAGCAAAATTTCCAGCAATGTAGAAAATGAAGACTACGGCAATTAAACAATGATTGATCTACATGATAGTGCAAATCTTTGGATCATATCCCCAGAAATAGTGGATCGAGAGTGGGCTGTTAGTGGAGCTCCATACCTATGTTGGATATTAAGGTTATGTAATTATTGAAGGTGTCTGAGCCTAAAACATGGAACATGAATTACTATGAACATAGATGCACAGACTTACACATCCTACAAAACAAATGGCTGGTTCATAGCTCTGTGTGCAGATTTATCCAGGACAGTAACCTATCACCTATAAGGGAGTTAAATGAAATTTAACCCAGGGAATTCTGGACTATGAGAGATCTTGATAAATCCCTTGACAAACTGATGGATGGTGATGACCTGACTGTGTCACAGAAGGATGACCTAGAAACGATAGCAGTGAATTACTCATTGCACAAGAATAATTCACAGGCCACTCCCACTGAATCTATGTCATTGTCTGTAGTGAGCCAGTTCCTAAGTATCCAGATAGTGGTAACATTAAACAAGATGGATTTTCCTGTTGTAAAAACAGTTGATAGAGACACAAATTGAACCCCATGTTGTGGCATTTTTTTTTCAAGTGTTGAGGTTGTAAAGATAGACCAGGCAATCCTTTGAGATAGAATGAGGAAGCTATCAGAATGCTTTACTCCATCAAGGAGATGAATGTTTGCAATTGAGGGAACACCTGTGAACCAGGTTGAAGAGAGAGTAAAAGGAGATGCTGAGCATAGTGGTGCATCTCCACAATGAATGACTGGAATTCCATTTGTGCCCAGGATACACCATGATGAGCATTCCAGAAAAGAGATAAGACTATCCCAGAGCCTGCTGGGCATGTGGGCAAAGGAGTTGAAACCTCTGTTGTGTGATTGCCATGATAGGTGACACCATTACACTGATAAAGGGGGAAAAGGAAGCGGATTCAAAAACTTAAAGCCACAACCTAGCAACTGGCTCCACCTTGGCTTTGTGTGGACTAGACCATGTCAACAAAACTTTAAAGAGTCCCTACAACTACCTTAAAATCCATGACATGACATGGACTGGAGAGATGGCTTAGAGGTTAAGATGTTTGCCTGTAAAGTCTAAGGACACATGTTCAACTCTCCAGATCCCACATTAGCCAGATGCACAAAGGTGAGGCAAGTGCAAGGTCACACACACCCACTAGGTGGTGGAAGTGTCTGGAGTTTGATCTCAGTGGCTAAGGCCCTGGTGTGCCAATTCTCTCTCTCTCTCTCTCTCTCTCTTTCTTTCTCTCTCTGTCTCTCACTTTTTCTCTCTAAAAAACTGATTTTTAAAAATCCATGACTTACTTCTTTGCCTATGCCCAAAGCCAGGGACAGGCCCTGAGTGTGTGCCGTCTTGACACATGTGTTTATAGTCTTAGGAAGAGAGATCTCCAGCACTTGAGCCTGGGTCACCCACAGGGGCATTGGCTGCTGTCATTTTTGTTCTGCTGTTCAGGCTGACTTCTTTGTATCCATGGAATGCCATTTTTGTGTAAATTGTGCTTTTATACATTAAAAGTTATATCTGGGGCTGGAGAGATGGGTTAGTGGTTAAGCACTTGCCTATGAAGCCTAAGGATCCCGGTTCAAGGATCAATTCCCCAGGACCCACGTTAGCCAGATGCATAAGGGGGCGCACGCGTCTGGAGTTCATTTGCAGAGGCTGGAGGCCCTGGAGTGTCCATTCTCTCTCTCGCTCTATCTACTTCTTTCTCTCTGTCTGTCACTCTCAAATAAATAATTTTAAAAATTGTATCTGTGTGTAACTCTGCACTTATCTATTTGAGTGTGCATGTGTGCATGCATGTGTGAGTCCAGTCACATGGGTGCCACCACAGGCCCGTGGGGGTCGGAGGACAAGCTCAGGTGCCTGGGCTTTCTACCGTCTTGGAGACAACGTCTCTTACCTCTGGAAAGAAGGCCAGTCCCACCAGCCCTGAAGCTTGCGGTGCTCCGGACTCTGCCTTCCGCTGTGTCTGGTGATGCAGAATCATAGATGCATGAGGGGCTTTGCTTCCATCTTTCTTTCAATGTCAGGGAGTCTAAGTCTGATCAATAGGCTTTTCCCAAACAGGGCGCAGCGCTTATCATGGGAAACTTCTCCCAGGGAGATGCAAACACACATCTGTTCACTCCAGAGAAGGCGGCTCACCAAAGTACAGCTGCACCAAAACCAGATTTGGTGAGCCAGTGAGTCCATGGTGGTCGGTGATAGAGCAGCGTGAGGCCTTGCTCACAGGAGAAATGGACGTCTCCAAGCAGATCCATGACCACGAAACCGGCCCCCGCAGAGCTGATGACGCGTGGGAGCTGCGGCCCTGGAGCTCGTAGCTCGAGCTGCCCGCAGCGTGGCTGGTCTCCGAGCGCGTCCAGCACACAACATGGCATGCAGACTGCTCAGCTTGTTGGAGCTCCCATGCCTCTTTCCCAAACAGAGACACTTTTTGCTCCTTTCGAGGAGACAGAGGATGAAGTGTCCTGTTAATTGAACTTGTCATTAGGTGACTAAGGATCGCGACACAGATGAGGAGCCGGTGGCCTTCCTCTAGTAAGTAGCTCCTAGGGTTTGGCCCATGGAAGCATGGGCGCCACCTTGCCTGCTCGGACAAGACTAGAACCTACACCTGATTTAGCCTCATCCAAGGTGTCTGAAGGCAGCAACTCTTCAACAACGGCTTTTGGCTTCTTCCTCCAGTTTTCCTAGGCTCAGCACACCTGCTAGCTGGCCCTTCCTGAGTCAGCCTCATGGGCCCATCAGCCAATCCGCTCCCTGACATGCCTGAGTCTGGGGTAAGCCTCGTTTTAATTTGATGTCAGGTGTACACGGTTAGACCTGAGACGTGTGTGAGCTCTGTGATGTCCTCTGACCACTGAGCACTCTCAGCCTCTTGGCTTTCTAGCCTCTGCTTTTCTCCTTCCCTATGCGAGGGGACATCATTTCAGTGTCCATTCCCACATCCCAGCCAGGTTGGGAAGGGGAGAATTTCTAATGGCATAGGCACTTTCCTGCTTTGCTTCTCTTAATCCGAACTTTCCCTAAAATAAATTTCATAACCTATCCTTCCCATAAGTCTACGTTCTCAATTCCTTGCTGATGTGGAAAAAACCCAAGATGAGAGTTGCTGGCATGTGACCCCTAATCCCACAAAGCTCGTAATCCCGCATTAGAGGAGAGGGGATGAGAAGGGAGGAAGGAAGAGGACCTAAGTGAGGGAGGCTATGTGTGTGGGGTTCAGAGGAACAAGGAAGCCTCAGGCCCTCCTTTTAACATTGCTGTGAACCTAGAAGCTCTCTACAAAGGCAAGTATTTCAAACTGCTTCAGGCAGACGCTCACCAATGCTCACCTACAGTTCATTAGAGAAAAGCAGTGTGTTAAATGCTTGGTACCAGGCTAAAGTGTTTTTTGACAAACCTCCAAATGTAATGTGTGCTATCATATCTTCTCTACAAGTACTGTGATAACAAGGACTTTATGTTTAAAAAGTGTTCATGTTGAGTTATTTCTCTGTGAATGGAAACTTCTGCTATGTTATACATCTGATGCAAATAAATGAAATTTTAAGTGCTGAATTATATTTTTTTTGGTTATCAGAAAGACTTCAGTTAGAATGTGCTTTAGCAAGTGTATTTCAGGAAATATATATTTACTAAGACATGATTTTCACCTTTTATAAATTGAGATTTCAGATAGAATTTCATTTGACATGAAGCAATACTGCTTCAAACAGTATTCAAACTTTAAAAGCACTATAAAATTCAATATTTTTTTCTTCTTTTGAAGATGTTTCTTTTTGCCTGCATTTCTGTAATAAGATTTATTGTCCATCCCAACATAGTCAAGAAGCTTCGAAGAGTACACTATGCCAAAATCCAAGGAGACTTTCTAATGCCTGGAGATAGCTCCATTGACTGCTTTTTTTCTATTAATAAAATTGTTTTAGAGTTATTAGTAATCTCAACATCAATTACATAAAATCTGAAGCTTTTAATTCCAGTTGATTGGATTTTTATGACTCATATTTCCCCATAGACATAAGTTTAATAATTTCTGTTTTCTATAACAGATAATACTCGTAGAGATTTAAGAGTCCAATACTGGCTTGACACTGTTCGCATAGCAGAGTACCAACAAAAAATACCACCACATGAACCTGCATTCTCCCTGAGATTTGAAGCTCTTTGTTATCGAAGATCTTATTTTCTTCATTTAGCATACTAAATGTCCTAACAGGTCTGGACACTGTAGGATGGCAGCAAATGAATGCCCGAGCTGTCTACCACTAGGAACAGAAATTCAGTTGAGTGAGCTGGCAAACTGAGAAGCCGGCTAGGTGTGCTTTATCAAGGCTTGCTCCTGTGGTGGCTACAGCAGATGACTGCAGAGTTTTGTCAGATTTGAAAGTCATCTTGATTTGAGGTCTGCCTCCGGAGCATCGGAGGCCCTGTCATTGACATTCTCCCGCAACAGCTCTTGAGATCACAGCCCAGCCCTACCCTTCTCCAAAGCACGGACCGTCCTCTGAGAACAGCACCACATGGTGGGTCGAGGGACTTGTGCTGTATAAAAAGGAAGAACGGAGCTGAACAGCAGCCCTCGCCGCTGCTTCCTGACTGTGGATTCAGTGTGGCCGGCACCTCGAGCTTCTGCCACCCACCACGCCCTCCCCGCCACGACGCCCTGGATCCTTTCAGACTGTAACTTGCAGGCACCCCATCTCCCTCAAGCTGATTCGTGTCAGGGATGTCGTCAGAGCAACGACACACTCAGCAAACTCTGGCTCTTGGAAGACCTCAGAGGTGCTGCACACTGACGCTCGGAGACTGGGCCATTGCAGCACTCAACAGAAATCAGCAGTGGACACGAGCGGCCCTTGGGAAACAACAGGACACTGGACAGGGCAGCACACATCAACAAGAGATCAATTTCCAGAGAGGAACGTAGTCTTGAGCTGCCACCAGCTGACCCAACCTTAGGGTCACTTAGAAAAACTGCCTCCTTCCTGAAAGGGCGATCTGGATAGCATGGCCTGCTGCTGCTGTCCCCTCTCAGCCAGAGCAACCAGTGCCTTCAGCTGAAATGCTCAGAACTGAGTCTGACTCTTAGACGACTGGGCATCATATTTTACTCTCTGCTAACACAGTGTTGGCCATGTGCCAAACACTCTTCTGCATAAATATCTTTCTTGACCTTATTTATCACCACAAAGTCTTTCCCATCCCTCATTTTACACATAAGGAAACAGGATTACAGACATTAAGTAACTTTCCCAAACCTGCTCGGCTAGTTAGGGCACAAATAGAGATAAAATTCAGATGGTTTGTGAACGCACAGTGCTTTGAATGCACTCCTGTGTTCATTTATCACCCCTCGATGTGGTTTATATGAAGTGTGGTGATTTGAATGTGAGACGTCTCCCGCAGCCTTATGCGTGCATGATGGGTACTCAGGCTTACGGGCCCCTAGATGTGGCGCCTTAAGAGGTGAAGCCTGGCGGGACAAAATGTGGCCCAAGAGGCCCCAAGGTGTGAGCGTCCAGACTTGTTTACCACACTGAGGTCACTCTTGCTGCTCACTTAGCTATCACTTTTCTTACAGTTTATACAGTTGTTATTTTATTTCTGACCATCCCATAGATATCTATGACTATAGATGGCAGCCAACTGCATTCATATACAAGGGGGCAAGAGAAAAATCATGGAGTTCAGGTTTCTGGGAAGTTACTGAGAGATACCTGCTCATGTACACGAGCTTGCACTGGACAGGCAAGTGAAGAGAGGTAGACTCTGTGCCAGGCAGGTGACAAAATCAGGGATGTCGGCCTCAAATTCTCATATCCAAAAACAGTTAACCTAAAAATGGGGGTTTTGGGTAACTAGCCTGGCCTTTGGAGCAACTCCAGCATGTGGATTGACTTAAGACTCTTTTTCACCAACCCCGTTCTATCTCCTGTCCTCCAAATCAAACCCCAAAGCTTACAACAAACTCAGAGCTTTATTGAAGGAAGGAAGGCGACCTGTGCGCTCCCCTTCCACACTCCCGCCTCCACTTGCTTTTCTCATTTATCCGCTGTCTCTGCAGCCACCTCCCTTTGTGCCTCTTGAATTTTTCCCAGAAGAGCTGCTGTGTCTAGTTCAAAAGCACATCATTATAAATATTTCCGACCCAGCTCTACAAAGGCACGATGCCATTATGAAATGTACTGGAAGAGATTTGGAAGAAATGCAAGAATAGCTATTTAATAAGAAAATATTAAATATAAATTATCTAAAAGGATTACTTTCAAAATGTCTTCAAACCAATGTACATGAACAGGTTCTTATAGCCATCACTATACCATGGTTCAGCATGATTTTCTAGAATATAACATCTAACCGGCAGTCTCAGTACCAGATGATTGAGAACTGTTTGTTCCTGGACATTCCACTCCAAAACAGAACAGCAGTGACTGGCTTCCTCATTTATTTTTCCTGAGCTCTTTCACCAAGACAGGTGCATACTGTAAACAAGTCAAATCTCCAAACTGGACATCATTCTCCCAATCTTGTAAAATAACTATCACTTGAGAACTGTCAAGAGATTGTTTCTTTCTTATCTGAATGCTCCATCTAAATTAATAAGTGTCATGAAATCGTTGAGGCTCCCATCTGGTGCTCAAAATCCAGTAGGCATTCGTGATGCTTGTTGAATTACTAAAGGTCCACCCGCGACTCCGCGCAGTCCTTCGTATTTCCTGCAGTAGAAGGAATGTTTCCCCCTGCGGTGCTCTGACAGCATTTTGCACAGCTCTTGTTGTCACACAAGGACATTTGCTAAATTTAGAGGAATTCTGTCTCCTGCTTTTGTCTCAACAGTAGGAACCTAGCCCTCTTTCATTAATATTGTGTATTCTGTCCTGTGAGGAGCAGGACTCGGCATCAGGGATTCACAACCTCTGATGCCCTACTCTCTTAGGACTGTGGTACTAATTACACACCAAGGACAGAAATTGGCAGGTGTGCAAAAAATATATATTGGTGCTGGGGAACAATAGCAACATTGGCATCTTGAGGAGAGAGGTGCTCAGTTCTGCTAATTTTTCAGAGCAATGCGATGCTCTGTGAGCATTGCTGTTCTCCTCCTGATGCCATCTGTAGGTGTTGAACACATCAGGCTAGAAGCCAAGGTTGCCCTCCTGCCGGCGTGCCTGGGCGGAAAGAAGAGAAGGAAATGGCCGCTCAGGCTCAGTCGAGGCCCACTGCTGGCAGGAAGCCGGTGTTGAGTCGCCAGAGCTTCTTGATTCTGACGTGAAGTCCAGGCTTGGCTTCTCAGGGAGAGTTTAGGAAAGATTGTGGACACTCATTTCATTCCTCGCTGGCTAATCATTCTCATTGCTTTGTTCTTCCCTCTGCCCATGGGAAGCTACAACCTGTGATGGCTAGAGAATGAAGCCCAGAGCCAGACGCCCTGGATTGAAGCCCAGCCCCGCTATTTCCTGCTTAGACTCAGTTCACCAGGCTGCATAACACCAGTGCGGTTCACTTCCTCTGCAACAAAATGAGGGCACTAACAGGAGTCGGGGCAGGGGAGATGGATTAACTGCACAAGCCTGACGACCACAGTTCAGACCCCTAGAACACACATAAAGCCGGAAGCAAGTGGCACACGATCCCAATGTGCCCGTGGCAGTGGGATACAGATTCAAGAGGACCAGCTAGTCTGGCATTTGCAGCTGCAAAACAAAAGAGAACCTGTCTCAAACAAGGTAGATGACCAACGCCCCATTGTGGTCCTCTGACCCCCACATACCCACCTTGGCATGTGTGTGCCCATTCATACACAAACACCATGCACACACCATATGTACACACAATAAGAAACACATTTACATCAAAGACTTGCTGTGAAGACTAAGTAACTGAGCATGTACGTGGACTAGCATATGATGTGGAATAGCCACGTGACCAGTGTTGCTCCCCAGGGGCTACTCCTCAGCAGGGTGAGGGTCTGGGCTTGACTGAGGACGCGGTTGAGTTCCTAGAAGATTTAAGCAGATGAAAAAGAGAAGCGATTACCTTCTTAAATATCACCCTGGCTATTCTATTAAAGGGGAGGTGAGTGGAAGTGTAGAAGAGCCAAATGATGAGCCTGACAGCCTGTGCCAGGATGAAGAAGACAGGCACTGAGGACACTCAGCACCTACCAAAGCAGAGAACCACAGGCCCCTGAGAGCTCACCACGGACGTACACTTAAGACATGCTCACCACAGCTTGGGGAATTTTGCAGAAGAGGGAGCAGAAAGACTGTAAGAGCCACAGGTCGAGAGGAAATATCCAAAAGCATAGCCCACCCCCCATGACGGACTGCTGCTCAAACAGCTCATCACCCCCAAGTCCATGGCAAGTACCAGCCATGCCCCTGCGGAAGGCCCTCGGTGGAGTGAGAGCAGGGAGGAGGGAAAGGATGTGTCATGATGTGTCAACACAAAGTATATTCTTAGTTTAAAAAAGAAAAAGGAAGGAGCCAAAGGGGCTAGTCAGGCCTTCAGTGATGGCTTCAGCCATGCTTCCTCTAGACAAACACAGAAGCAGGAATTGCTGAGCTGTGGGGGAGAACAAAAGGAATTGCTGAAGGAGAACACACGAGAGGGAGGAATGGAGGGAAGCTGTTATGATTCTAGTCTCTTGCTTTATTCCTCAAAGTTTATGATGTCATTGTCCAAGAAGGAGGCTGCCAAACAACCTATTTAGGAAGGAAAAAAACAGTCTTTGCTAAGGTTTCAAGTTTCAGCTGCCTATAGGAAGTCCAAACAGAACTTCAGTAGCCTGAGTTGTAACTTGGAAATCATTACTGAATGGCTATATGGAGACATGAACTTCGATCAGGATATTCCCTTTAAAGCCATGGGCATCAGTCGGGTGTGGTGGCGCACGCCTTTAATCCCAGCACTCTGGAGGCAGAGACAGGAGGATCGCCATGAGTTTGAGGCCACCCTGAGACTACAGAGTGAATTCCAGCTCAGTCTGAGCTAGAATGAGACCCTACCTCAAAAAAACAAACAAACAAAAAAAGCCACAGGCATCAGTGGCATCGCCATGGCTTTAAGGATGAGACAGAGAAGAAGGCTTCACCCCAACAGTGCCTAAGGTCTCATTCAGAAGAGGCAGCGAGAGCGAGGACAGCCGGCAGGGCGCGGAGGAGGCCGAGGGCTCCCTGTCACCGAGCCCAGAGCGGAGTGTTGCGGGCGGGATGACAAATCAGACCCCCAGTGTCTGCTTGGTGACCCAACAAGAGAGAAAGCCAGCTTCTGGGAGTGACCTCGGGGACACCTTCCTGTCCTACTCTTTCCACAGCTCCCCTTGCCCCACGCTGGGGCACATGGAGCGGGAAGGGTCCTGTGCTACCTCTTGTACTGATGTGGAGGCACAACAGCAAGCCACGGCCATCCACCCAGCTGTGCCCTTGGTTCGCTAATGAGTAAACTTGAGCTCTTCCCTTGGGAAACCCTTTTGTTGGTTTATGGTGTGCATGATGGACTTGATTTATATGTTATCCACGCCTCCCTATACTGTCATGCTCACATCCGTATAGTTTCCTAGGAGGGGCTGCCCAGTATCCAGCAGAAGATGCGAGGCCCCCAAATAAAACGCAGTGAGAAGTGGGACGTGGGGTCAGGAAACAACTGGCGGTCTGTTTTCTGAAAACAGAATGGCACAGAGTGTGTTCTGCTGATGGAAACTGTCCCGTAGGAGCAGGGACACCGCTGAGGCAGGAGAAAGCAGGAGCCACACTCACAGGCAAAGAGGAGGCGAGATTCAGAAGACCAGGGACAGCTCATCAACGGGAGGAGACGCTGCCTCTCCTGCAATGGGAACCGACGGCCTCTAAGTGAACATCTCATCAGCGCAGCCAAGGATGGCTCCAAACCCAGCAGCACTGGCTAGCTAGACAGCAAGCAAGTGTGAAATGGTGCCTTGCCTGTGCCTAGCACATTTTCAACCCCAAGGCTTCATAGAGCAACCTAGAGCTGATGGGACCTGGCCTGTGGTCCCTCTGAGCCAGCTGGCAGCTCACCTCCCCTGGAAACGTGGGGCCGGTTAGAAGACGGCCGCGATCGGTTACTCCGCCAGAGCTTCCGGAGGCACCGTCCAGATTCCCATGGCTGATTCAACTTGTACTAGAGAACTTTATTGTTTTAAATTATATAATGGGGATGGGGAGATTGCTCAGTGGTTAAATGCGCTTTCTTGCTAAGTCTCAGAGCCTGGGTTCAATTCCTCAGCACCCATGTAAAGCCACACAAAGTGACACATGTATTTGGAGTTTATTTGCAGCAGCAAGAGGTCCCGATATACCCATTCTCTCTCTCTCTCTCTCTCTCTCTCTCTCTCTCTCTCTCTCTCTCTCTCTCTCTCAATCTCTCTCTCAATCTCTCTCTCTCTCTCTCTCTCTCTTTCTCTCACACAAATAACTTTAAAAATTTTACATAATACCCTTCTACCACTCTCTTTTATTCTCCCCTTTCTCTCCACGGAATCCCCTCTGTTTCGCATTATACTGCCTCCTATGTTTAGCCGCACTGTGTCTGGAAGATGCCACTGCAAAGCGCTCCTCCCCTCTTTTAGATTCCGCCTTGTTTCCACCACCCCTTCTGCTACAGTTCTGCGGGTGTGATAAAGATGTCTCATTTAGTGCTGAACTCTGAACTGTCACCTCTCAGCACTTTCAGGAGTTTCGAGTTCTCCCAGCAGTCACTGCTTTTTAAGAGAAATTTCCTTAACCAAATATGAGAGTAGCACTAATATATAGGCATAAACATAACTATTTAATGGGCAATTTGGTGGACATAACCTATGCATGAAGCCAAGCAATAGTAGTGACTCCCTCTATATGGTTTATTAACCTTCCCAGGCATAGATTTGTGACTAGGCTTTCAGTATCAGGCATGAACTTTATCCCACAAGTGGTGCCTAAAATCCAATTAGAGAGCAGCACTAGACCCCATAACTGACATGCCATCTTGCCTAGGTGGCCAGTGTGTGGCTTGCAGGGTCCATAGATGGTGAAGATTGCCATGGCAACTTGGAGCTTTATCTTCATTTGAGGAAGGATGTCTTATAAGAGACTCTGCAGGAATTCTAGTGCTACCTATAAGCAACACCTGGTTTTTATTATCTCCTTCTATTTTTTTTTCAAATTGTTCTAACAGTTGTCTAGACATCTAAAGGTAAGCTGTTAGGTATTGACTCCTTACTCACTTTTTCTTTGAGATTCATGAAGTGCATTTTCAAACTGGAAAAACAATTAATAATTCCCTTGGGAATCAGCATGCTGACTAGAAATGAATCTATTTCCACAGAAATGGACTCATTACCCTGCCAGCACTGCATAATGCCATATGAATAATTATTACCAAACAAAAGGGTCCTACAGGATAAAAGCTTTTGCATTTATCTTAAATTATATTTTTGCATTGAAAACCGTTTGTATACTTGCATTTAACTTGCTCTGGCTTCATGTTTGCTACTCCACTAAAAACACAGGCACAGCCTAAAATTTGGAAATTTCAAGTGAGTTTAAATATCTATTCGTACTAGCCAGACATGATGGCGCATACCTTTAATCCAAGCACTCAGGAGGCAGAGGTAGGAGGATCGCTATGAGTTCGAGGCTACCCTGAGACTACATAGTGAATTCCAGTCAGGTCAGCCTGGGCTAGAGGGCGACCCTACCTACAAAATATATTAAAATATAAAATCCAGTTATTTTTTCTAACATCTAGAAACTTTTACTCTAAACTGTGTTGTAATTAATGACAAAAAGAAGTTTTATAGACTGAAAAATAAAGAATACAGGGTCACATCTGGTCTGTGGCAGGTACCAGGTTTGATGTGTCACACACATTATCCCTTTTGAAGTGGGTATCACTTGCTCAGATGAGGAAAAAAAATAATAAGTTCATAAACTTTAAATAATTTGTTTAAAGCCAAAAGTCTCAAAAAACTGGCAAGCCATGACATAAACAGAGGCCTTATTTTGAAATTTCTTCTACTTCTGCTTCCCAAAATAGAGGTTAGAGGAAAGGTGAAAGATTCTCATTAAACTCAGAATCTTGTAACATAAGTAATTTTAGACATTTGACATTTCATGATTGACAATGATAGAGTTTTCTCCTTTTAAATCACTAGGATTTGACGTGGCTAATATTCATGTTGGAGATATAAATCTATAACAGTAGTGATTGATCGACATTTTCGTCATATAATCTAACCACGGCCTTTATATTTGTGAGGTCAAAAAATAGGAACTGGGGCTGGAGTGATTGCTTAGTGGTTAAGGTGGCTGCTTGCAAAGCCAAAGGACCCAGGTTTGATTACAGAGGACCCATGTGATCCAGATGCACAAGGTGGCGCATGTGTCTAGAGCTCATTTGCAGTGGCTGGAGACCCTGTCATGCCCATTCTCTCTCTGTCTCTCTCTGTCAAATAAAAATAAAATATATTTTTAAACTAGGAACCAAAAATGAAACAGGAGAGAGGATTAAGAGCTACAGAACCCCCACAAACAGCTCTCTGTGCATACGTGGTATGGCTCAGGTCTTAACCACCACACAACATACGTTACATATATGTAATAGGTCCGAGGTTGGAGTATTGACCAAGTACTTTTAAAATGTTAAAGAAAGAGTAGTTTGTTGAATTGGCCAACATCTTTACATGAAATCCAAAATAGAGAAATTATGCACCAGTAATTTAATGTTTTGTTTTGACTGGTAATGGTGGTGAGACAGTCTCACTATTTAGTCCAGGCTAACCTAGAACTCACTATTCTCCTGCCTCAGCCTCACCAGTATTGGTATCTCAGGTATACACCAACCACCATACACAGCTACCTTTATTTTAAAGAAGAGTATCAATACTACTAACTAATATCCAGCAAGGTGGCAATTCTTCCATGTGTCGGCTTTGAGCTAACCATGCAGTGCTAGATTGCATCAGACATCAGCAGGTCAACACTGGGGGCGTTTACGGTTCTCACTAACAAGTGAGGTGTGGGTGTTGTTATGGCTACGCTTTTTGGGTTTTGTTTCCTGCAAAATTTTTCTAGGAGAGGGTGGTTATTGTGTATTGTTTCCCTAGTCAAGTTTTAAGGCTATTTTCCTTAGCTGATTTCAGGATTTAGGCAGACAGAGAAGCTGAGCTAAGCCAAGTCAAGATAAACCTTACATGTCAGTGGCGCACAGAAATAACTGACTTATCCTTCGTGGCGCATGTCCACTGTTGATTGGCAACACGGCTGATAGAGCTGCCACCTGCCTAGAGCTTTGTCCGTCCGTGTGGAAGAGGAAAACAGCGTGTCAAAGAACAGAGCGGCTCTCGAGGCTTCTTCCCCAGTCTCACTGCCCCGTCTTCTGTTGACTACGGCCAGGCGGGAGGAGCCCTGCGGAGGGACACGGAGGCATGGTCAGCCCCCAAACCTGAGCCAGCGAAAGCAGCCTCGCTGGGCAAGAAGCACAGATAGCCCTGGCGTAATAACTTCTTTCCCTGAAAACCTTTGGAAACCAGGGAGAAAGACAATAAGAGAGAATATTGGCCAAGTACAGAACTGTTTTAAAACCCACCTAGAATGATGCAGGAATTAACCCATCCGTTATAAAGCAGGCGTGCTTACAAAGGAGCGAGAGCTTTCCACACAAGAATGGGCCACTGAGTCCTCAAAGTAAACTGTCTCATAGCAGCAAAGGGATGCATAAAGTTTGTGTCCCTTCATCAATCCACACGGATTTATTTAACCCGTGAATTTAACAAAATCGAATGACATGCTGAGCATAGTGATGCGTGCCTATAACCCCAGCAGTAGGGAGGCAAGAGGATCATGAAGTCAAGGTTTGAGTTACATAGTAAGATCTTGCTTCATATAAATACAAGAATGTTGGCCTTAACGTTGGAGATTGGAGGTTAGGAAATCTTATAGTTAAATTTAAAAAATAGACAAAAAAAAAAATCAAAGATTCTATTTGCATCAGTGATACCCAGGCTGAACTTAAGGAACATTTTCAAATACATTTATTTATTTCTTCACTTATTTGTTTGTTTGCTTATTTATTTATTTGAGAGGGAGACAGGTAGAATGGGTGAGCCATCGCCTCTAGCTACTTACAAATGAACTCCAGACTCATACACAACCTTGCACATGTGGTTGTACATGGGTGCTGGGGCATCAAACCTGGGGCCTTTGGCTTTGCAGGCAAGCGCCTTAGCAGCTGAGTCATCTCTCCAGCCCAAGGAACACTTTTAGTAGGTAATGTTGGCTCTAGTAATTACCCCCAGGTCACTATATACCACTGTCCTCACAGTCATGAACAGTACAGGGTCCTTATCTCAAAAAACAGTTTAATCACTCATATTGCACAAAAACCCCAAATTATTTTCCCCTTTTATGGTAGTGTAATCCCCTCTACTGTAGTGTCATGGAAAGGATGTCTAGATAAGCACCAAGCGAGCGGATCCTGCTTTCGGCTCAGAAGCTCGCTTCCCAGGGCACGGCTTGGTGACGCACTCTCCGAGCTGCGCTTTACAAATCCGCCATGTAGAAAAGCGCATATAGCAGTCAGAGCTCTCATGGGCAAATGAAGTAATATGGACATTTAAAATTTGTCTTAGGATTCCAAAGATGGACTAGAAATGTGAGGTGTAGGTACGATGATGATGAAAGAAAAGCACCCTAACTAGACGCTGGACAGATTGGAGAAACCTGGCTCTTCTCTGTGCCTCCACTCCTCAGAGGGCCTCAGCCTGTTCAGAGGGGTAAGCTTGTTGTCCCATCTGGGATGGCTGGTTTTTGCCTTCAGCCTGTCTGGATTGAGGGCTGCTGACCTGGGCAGTGGGGAGGAGACTCCCGTGGGGGTGTCTGTCTGTGTGGACGGTTGCAGAGAAGGTTGATGCAAGCCAGTGACCTGAGGATGGAGTGCAAACCTGAGCATGGAGGGCACCGCATCAGGGCTGAAGCCCAGGTGGAAGGAGGAATGGAAGGGCAGACAGCAAAAGCTAGCTCTCAGGCAGGCACATCATTTTCCTGCCACTCCCGTTGGATACCAAGCTGCGGGTTCTTCAGCCTGTGAACATCGTACCCATTCTCACAGCTCTCCCGGGGTCCTTCAGGCCTCCAGCCTGAGGCTAAGACTGTTCCCATGGCCCCGCTTCTCACTTAGCCTCTGCCACGTCATAGTGCACAGCAGATGCTCATTAACGTTGGGTTGTTTGAAAGGAAACAGAGAGAACGGCAGGGGTTGCAGCATGCACACAGCCTGTGGAAAATAAAGGAGGGCTGGAGAGGTGGCTTAGCAGTTACGGTGTGTGCCTGAGAAGTGCAAGGACCCACGTTCAACTCTCCAGATCCCACATAAGCCACACACACAAGGTAAGGTCAGCATGAAAGGTCGCACATGCACGCAAGGTGGCACATGCATCTAGAGTTCAGAGTTTGATTGCAGTGGCTGCAGGCCCTGATGCGCCAATTCTTTTGCTCTCTTGCTCTCACTCTCACTCTCTCATTTAAAATAAGGCCAATCTATTGGACTTGCCTCAAAAGAAAGAAAGAAAGAAAGAAAGAAAGAAAGAAAGAAAGAAAGAAAGAAAGAAAGAAAGAAGGAGGGAGGGAGGGAGGGAGGGAGGGAGGGAGGGAGGGAGGGAGGGAGGAAGGAAGGAAGGAAGGAAGGAAGGAAGGAAGGAAGGAAGGAAGGAGGGAAGGAAACCGTCCTAATGTAGTAGTTTATAAGTGAAAATTAAAATGACATGCTAATGCTACTCAAATTATATTTGTTCTTGAAATGTCAGAATATGTGTAGGTCTAAACTATTAAATATAAGTCAGGTAATAAGAATTGTTGCCTTTGTTGAAAAAAGAAAGAAACAGATAGGAGTATCCCAAAGTGGGAGAAGATGGGCTTCCATAGGTTGACAGTGAATCCATGGAACTGGAAACTTGACAAAGCAGAATAGAAAGATGGACTATGTAGAGCAAAGAAAATGTCAAACACTGAGCCACAAACTATCCCAAAACCTCAGAAGAGGAAATTCCAAAATAATGGAACTTGAAGGAAGGTAGCTTTCACCATATTTTTTGGCATTTCTCAGTAATTAGCAAGTTTCCAAATAGTTAAATTTTCAATATTTCTATAGGAGGGAATCTACTTTCAACCACTCCCATTTCCTTCTTGTTTCTTCTTTCTTACTTTATATATGTACACATGTATCTCTGTACATACATTATATATATATAATATATATATACATATATATATACATATATATATATGAAACATATACATTACATACACACACACACATATATACATCTAAAACATATGATTTCTATATTGGGTGTGAACTTTGGTCAGATAAGCCTCATATAATTGCAAATCAAACATACACAGAATAATTATGAAAATCTTAAATGCTATCTATGTTTGACAGATATTAAGGCTTTATAAGGAAGCATTAGTTTAGCACTTTCCAATTAAAGACAGTATTTATCGCCAACAATATAGACATCCTAACCTGACAGGTTGATCAATAAGGCAGAGATATAAAACCTTTCTAGTCCTTCACTTGCCTTAGCCTCAGCACTTCAAAATTCTTCTTTTGGACTGAAAAGGTAGCTCAGTAGTTAAGGCACTTTCCTGTAAAGTCTAATGGCCCAAGTTTGATTCTCCAGGGCTCACATAAAGACAGACGCACGGAGCTGCATGCATATGCAATTTGTTTGCAGCGGCTGAAAGCTCTGGTTCTCTCTCACACTCCTTGCAAATAAATAAATAAAAATATTTTAAAAAGAACTCTTACAAGGTTCCCTTCAATCAGATAAACTGAAGGCATAGACCCAGTAACCTCAGGCTAGCCCTCCACCTCAGAACAGAATTGATCAAATGGGGTGCCATGCCTAGTTCTAATGTGAGAACAAAAGAGGACAATTAGAGAGCGATTTCTTGCAAAAGAAACTTGTTGTGAGTATCACATTTGTAACACATTTCAACCACCCTCTAGGTCATACTGTTTCCTAAAGGACAGGGGCATACAGAATGTATCTCACTAAAAGAATTCTGAGACGGGGGTCTTGCAATGCTCTCTGGGTATGTTCCTCATGTGCTGGCATGCTGGGCTTCTATTTCACTTACTTTTAGACGTAAGAATTTGGAGGACAAAAAAAAAGAATATTATACGGTCACATTCTATTCATTTCTAACTCACACTTAGCCTACCAAGAACCACTTTGGAAGTAAATTTGGGGCAATTCCAGCTAAGTAATAAAAGAGAGATGATCTCAACACTTAACTTCTAATTATCTCCCTAGGAAACGTGGTCTGGGAAGTTGAGTGAGAAACCCAAGTAAGAAGATACATTTCTTGGCACTAAAGTACCATATCTTCAGCCTGCCTAATCAAACGTGAATAAATTCGAGGAATATAGTGGCTAAAATGGAGGCAAGAAAAAACCCAGCTCGCTTCCTTTTTTATGCACAGCCTGATCAAAAGGCTCCCTGGACTTCATTCTGCCCCAGCCCTTCCTTCCTTCCTTCCTTCCTTCCTTCCTTCCTTCCTTCCTTCCTTCCTTCCTTCCTTCCTTCCTTCCTTCCTCAGTCCTGGCCAAAATGCGTTTCTATTGATCTTGTATGTTCTGACTACTCTATAATTTAGAAATTTTACAGAGTAGCTTACAATAATTTTTTAAAACTGGGTAATATTTTGTAGTGAGTCAATGGATGCATTAGTTCAAGTGTGTGAACTAAGATAACACTTGCCAAGAAAATAAATTCACAATTTAAACATATCTTGCACTGCCAGTGATCGAACCAAGGACCATACACATGCTAAGCAAGTGCTCTACCACTAAGCTGTGTCCTGAGCCCAATCATCATAAGCATTTCTGACATAAAAGAAATAACCCAATTTTCATAGTGTTTCCTCATGAGCTACTTCTGCCTATAGGAGACGCAGCCAGTAGGATTAACAAAGAGCATCTTGTAAACTCATGAGTCAAGGGTAGAGCAACAGCTCCGTAACATAAGCCTATGTGAGCACCTAAGAGAAAGGCTAGTGGACGAGCTGCTCTATAAGACAAAGATGTCTGAAATTCTTATCTGTTTAGAGAAAATTAAATCCAGCTTGAATGCTGGTAGGCACTGATATCTTTAAACAAGGCACAGTATCTGACTTGAAACAAAATTATTCCTGAGAGATTTTAAAAATACAGTATCTGGCTCACAAGTTTCCTGATTATTCTCCACCTCTTGTAGACATTAACTGCATTAAGTCTACAGCTCTGACACTATAATTTCCTGGAGATAATAAATGTGATGTCCCTGACATAATGCTATCAAATACCTCATTCCCAGCAATGCTTGGAATTGAATGTTGTGCCTAAAAGAAGTGTGATCTTAGGGCTTAAAAAGCTGATGCTAAATCTCATTCGTCCTTGCAAAAGGACAATTGGTTAAAAATATAATACACATATTTTCATCTATGAAATTGAAGTATGGAGTATGGAATGCTAGTGTCTCTTTCTGTAATTCAACAATTCACATTTTTCCCACTGGTCCCTTTATTTACCTGGCTCGCTTACCTTCACCTCAAAAATCCAGTTCCAACATCCCTTTGAGCCATTCCTGGATTCTTTCATGAATTGACTCTTTTTATACTGTTCATGTGTGATTCGTTTTTTTTTTTTTAAATGTGCTTTCTATAACTATTATCTTTGCATACTATTCTTCCATCATCAAACCATAGCCTTGTCAAGGACAGACAGACAGAATGGATGCTTTATCATTTCTAAAGACAATCCAACTGATATCTGGCGTGAATTAAGTTCTCACTCAGGACAAGCCTGCTCTGTGATGGACATATGACAGAAGACATCATCACTGTCTTTACCCAGCATTGTACTCTGCACATCTGTTCTCTTATCTCTTTTGCTCTTTGACATGGCATTGAAGATATTTGATCAAAGAGTAAATCAGGCCCAGGGGGCTGTTAATAGCTTGTCTGAGTCTGAGTTAAGTAGTAATGAAAGGAGAATCAAAACAAGATGCTCAGCTACTGTTGTATGCCACCTCGGTAGATGACAGGCATGGAAAGTTTTCACTGGATGGAGGGCTGGAAGGGTTATTCTACTCCCAAAAAGCAGGATGCATTGCTGCAGAAGACAAAGCAATGACATGAACTGAAATCCACAATAATTTCAATACGAGTGTTCAAGTGACTATAATTTAAAGACATAAAAATTATGCCTATCTAGAATAGAGAATTTTTTTTTCTAAGAATATTCCTTATAGCTTGTGTGTGGGAAAGGGGGCAGTATGCATATGGCATGGGGTGCAATGTGTGTGTGTGTGGTACATGTGCTGTGTGTACAGTTGTGCATGCCTTATGTATGTGCATGCAGAGACCAGAGGATGGCATCAGGTGTACATACTTTATAGCTCAAGCACATATATTCTTAAGGCAGAATTTCTTCCTCAATCCAGAGCTACTGTCTCTCAGTGAGCTCCCACAATTCTTTAGCCTCTTCCCCTCCCTGGGTTACAGGCCATGTGATTATGTGGCCATAGGCAGCTTTTTACATGGGTTCTTGGGAGTCAAACTTGGTGGTGTTTGGTCCAAGAGGCCCTTATGCTTAAGTGGCTAGTGCTCATAACCACTGGGCAAAACCCCCCAAGGCCCCTTCTGTCCTTTTTTATGTTACAAATTGTGTTCAACTGTCTACTTTAGTCTCTCTCTCCAATCCAAACCTAGATGCCTGCTTTACAGCTAGGAATGTTATCTGAATGAATTGTATGTTCCAAACACACCAGTGGCAACCATCATGGAATCACCATTTAGGATGCATTTGTGAGGAAAAATATATGGACCAACAAATGCAGGTGTCACAGTGATGGATTCACCTAGAGATTATTTCAGAGCAACCATCGGGAAGTTTGCACTAGATCATCTTAGCAACACTGTGAGCTACATTTCACCCTGTCCTTCCTTAAGTATTTATAGCTGGAAACTGCTCTTTGGATCCCAACTCATGTTCACACAGTCCTGTAAGGTGTACTTTGAAGAAGGTGGATCCCAAAGGCATCGGATGATTCAGGACAAGCCACCCCACAAGAGCACAGTTCAGCAAGGGTTTTAGCCAACATCCATGTAACTCCAGAACCCTTACCCATGTCCACTTACGCTGCAATGTCTTGGAAGCCTCTGTGGAAACACACACTGAAGAGGAAGGGAATCTAACACTCCGCTATTATGGTGTTTGCAATTCACCAGGGAAACGGTGGCTAATTAACACATAGGGTACTTGAGGATTATTTTCTTCTGACAGAGACTGTGATTGGGAACTAAAAGGCTTAGACAGTGAAGAGGAGGTGGTGAGAAAGCATTGCAAAATCTTGTCATTGTTAGTTGGCAAAGTTAACTGTTGCTCTTAACAACTTTAGCATTATTTGATTTGCTTCTGAATCATATATATATTTCCAAAGTCTCAGGTCATTGTGTCCCATGGAATTAGTGTGAAGAGAATCAAATAATTTTGGGCATAGTCTGTGAAACATGTACCCTAAATACAGACACCTGTTTAAAATTATGGAGAAAGAAAAGCCCATGCAATTTCCAGTGAGGTGATCTGCTGAAAACACATCAAAAAGTTTAAAGTAACTAAATTTTAAGCAAAATAATTAGTCTGCATGCATAGAAGCTTGTTGCTAAGCAGCCACATCAATGGAATCTTTCAATTATGATTTGATATTCTCTGGCTTCCCTTAGCAGTAACTAAAATGGGCATTCCATGGCTAATGAAACCATCTTCTCATAAAATATGGAAACCCAAGACTGATTTTCTGAAACAATGTGTCCTAAAAACATGGCAACATATTAATATTAAAACACAGAAGGAGAGCCTGCTCACTTCAATCTGTTATTTTCTATTGTACATTGACATCTTCCACCAAAAACAAGCTCTTAGACACTTTACTGTGCTTTTTTAACATTCAGTGAAATAATTGGATGGCTATTTCCTTTTGAAAATCCCAACTATGATCACTGAGCAGGTGAATGATGAAGACTCAGAAAATCTCCAGGACCACAGGGATGGAGCGATGGCTCAGAGGTTAAGGTGCTTACCTGCAAAACCTAAGGACCCAAGTTTAATTCCCCAGTACCAATGTAAAGCTAGATGCTCAAAGTGGCATGTGCATCTGGAGTTCATTTGCAGCAGAGCTCTCTCTCTCCCCCTTGCAAATAAACAAATAAAATTAATTTTAATGTATTTTTTAAAAAAGCAAAATCTTCACTGCAAATTTCAAGATTTACATTTAAATATAAAATAGTGATGAATTGGGATGCCTTACTATTAATTACCTGCTTTGTATGTATGAAATCAATGTTCCTTTTGGATGCATGGGTGCCTTCTTTCCTTCCTCAAGTTGAGATCATCAGCATTACAATGAAACAGCAGAGGTGAAGTACATTCACACTTCTCAATCTCTGACAAGTGACGGTTGGTTCTCTTAACAATTCTCTTTAAAAATGGATGCAAGGGGCTGGGTAGGAATACTTGATGTGCAAGAAGGAGGACCTGGGTTTGATTCCCAGCACTATGTGAAAACACAAGCTTGGGGAGTGAGGAAATGACTCAGCAGTTAGAGAAGTTTGCTTGCAAATTCTGCCAGCCCAGGTTTGATTCCCCAGCACCCATGTAAAGCCAGATGAAAAGTGTGCAGCATGCATTTGGAGTTCATTTGAAGCAGCAAAAGACCCTGGTATACCATTTGTTCCCATTCTCTCTCTCTCTCTCTCTCTCTCTCTCTCTCTCTCTCTCTCTATCTATCTCTATCTCTATCTCTATCTCCCTATTTCTTCCCTCTCTTATAAATAAATACCTCCTTGGAAAGGCAGGCATGGCTTTGCATGCCTGTAACCTTTGAGGGGAATAAAGATGGGGGATTACAGGGACTCTCTGGCCAGCCACAGCATAGACAAATGGTGAACCCCAGATCAGTGAGAGATTCTGTCTCAAGAGAATAAGGCAGAAAAACAATAGAGAAGAACACTGGGGGTCTTCCTCTGGCCTCCACACGTATATATACAAGGCACATACATGTACATACCAAAATGCATGCACACTCACACACACACACACACACCCCCTACACACATCACATCATCTCACATCACATCACATACACCACAAAGATAGATGAAAGATTATCTGGCTACAACCAATTTCAGAAAACAGGATTTTATTTAGACTTAACAAATGAAATGTCATGTTTTATTTTCTTAGCTTAAGGTCACCTGGGAGTAGATCCTCACGCAAGGACGCTGCTCTTGATAGCTAATGCTGGAGGCGATCCCACCTGGCACAGGTAGGAGAGAAAGGGAGTGAACCAGAGACCCGAGGCAGCTGTACTGCCTGTTGTCAAACCAGTCCCCATTTCAGGAAGCTTGGACTTAATGCTGCTGAGGGGCTCTGAGAAGTAACATAGAACGTGTGTCTTGGATCCACCTCACCAAAACGCTAGGCAAGTGGGCTTTTTATGGAAGCAGTAATGTCTCTCAGCCTTCTGGCATGCTACAATGGGCACAGAAATCCTCAGCTAAAAGAGATGCAAATAGTAAAAAATGAATTTCATAACAATGTACACTGAAAAATAAATACACAAATGAAAAAGCTAAAGCATCTGGACAATGGGAAAAGTTACTGCACCAAGGAACATCTATCACCAGTAACCAGAGGAGAGAGGATGCTAAGTGACAAGGCTTCCTTCTCCTCTGAGTGGGCTGGAATAACACTCGAGCGGCCATGCCTCCTCCTGCCCATTGCAAGACTCTCACGTCAACCTTCCTTAGTGCTTCCTTCTTTGGCCTCACTCCCCCTGCAGAATCTCCTCCCAAATAAATTTCTTGCATTAAGATTTTTGCCTCAGGCTCTATTTCTGTTCAAATTTAATCTAAAAAATATTAGAAGATTGTCTTAACTTGAGACCCAGATTTTTGCAAATTAACAGTCATTTTGTAGCACAGATGGTTAATAAAGAATAATATTGATTTCTATTACTAACCTAAAAGTAAAATGTATTTCTACCTGTTTTCTTCCTCAAAATGCTCTATCCAGGTTAGTCATTTTAGTTGACTGTTGTCTCTTTGAACCTTGTGTTTGAAACGGTTCTCTCTTGCTGTGTTTGTTCGCTTGGTTGCTTGCTACGGGGAAGGCCAGACAGACAGCCCATGAACTTCAGGATCTTCCTGGCTCCACCTTCCATTGCAATAGGGGTGTGGGGATTACAGATACTTGAGCCATTTTGTATCCAGCTTTCTGTGGGTACTGGGGATCAAACTCAAGCTTGCAGAGAAAGCACCTTCAACCACTCTAGCCCTTCTCCAGTTCTTAATACAGCATTGCTACCAACTGTTTGCAAGAATCTTCAGAATCCTTGTTTAAATATAGATCCCTGCACTCTGGCTGTTACTGACTTGCCCCCACTCCAGGAAATATGGTGCAAGAATTATGATCTCCATACATAAACTGGACTTCAAAGTCTCTGTTGTAACCCTATCCTGGAAAGCCTTCATAAATTTAAATATATCAGTCCCCATGGGGAACATCTATTACTGTCTTTCATCCTTTTGACAAACTAGCCACAATCTCAATCCCGTCTATAACACCTTTGCTCTTCTCCCATACTCCATGCCTATGTGCCCTGGAAAGACTAGTCCCAAGCTCAGCCACTCTGATTTCTCTTCTCCCTCCTGTGAATGCTGTCACTGCTGTGACCGTCGTTGCTATTGCCTTGGATGAGACACCATGAACAGAGCCTTTGCCATATGCCAATCACGCTCCTAAACACCTTATACACACTATCTCTCCACACACTGACAAAAACTGTATGCGTGTATGTATGTCTTCTATGAGTATTTCCACTTTTTAAAAATATTTATTGATTTATGAGAGAGAGAGAGAATGGGCAGGCTGGGGTCTCCAGCCACTTCAGAAGAACTCCATGTATGCGCCACCTTATGCATCTGGCTTACATGGGAACTGGGGAATCAAACCTGGGTCCTTCGGCTTTGTAGGCAAACGCCTTAACCACTGAGCCATCTCCTCATCCCAGATTGTTTACACATTAAAGACAGTGAAACTATGGATGAAGAAATGGCTCAGTGGTTAAAAGTCTTTTCTTGCAAAGCTTGATGGCCTAGGTTTAATTCCCCAGTACCTACATAAAACCAGTTTGACAAAGTGGTGAATGTGTTTGGAGTTAGTTTGCAGTCGCAGGAGGCCCTGGCATGCCCATACACATTCTCTCTCTCTCGATATCTCTCTCTCATAAATAAATAATAAATAAATATTTTCTTTAAAATATGTTAAAACTAGATGGGCATGGTGGTGCATGCCTTTAATCCCAGCACTCAGGAGGCAGAGGTAGGAGGACCGCCATGAGTTCAAGGCCACCCTGAGGCTACATAGTGAGTTCCAGGTCAGCCTGGGCTAGAGTGAGACCCTACCTCGAAAAACAAAAAGATAAAAATAAAAATAAAAATAAAAATAAAAATAAAAATAAAAATAAAAATAAAAATAAAAAAAAGGAAAAGATGTTGAAACTAAAGTCACAAGATCTAAGTGGATTGCCGAAGATTGTACCTTTCATAGGAAAGGCAGCATCATGACACAAACCTGGTCTCCCTGGCACCAACGCTCACACCATGAGTAACAGCATTCAGTAATGCCCAGGGCTTTGCCCTTTGTAACTTCCCCATCACAAGAGACAACTGTCTGTGTGACTATCACTGGTGCAGCCTCCTTTGGTGGCCTAATGATCAATAAAGTGCATGTGATTATTCACATAAGAATGATGGATTTGGACTGAAGGGATTGCTCACTGGTTAAAGTGCTTGCCTGCAAAACACAATGACCTGAGTTTGATACCCCAGTACCCACATTAAGCCAGATACACAAAGTGATGCGTAGGTCTAGAGTTCATTTGTAGTGCCTAGACACCCTGGTGTGTCCATTCTCTCTTCTTTTCTTTCTTCTCTTCTTTTCTCTTTTATCCTTCTTCTCCTTCTCCTTCTTCTTCTTCTGCCTCTCTCTCTTCTTGCAAATCATTAAATAAAATATTTATTTTAAAAAAGAGTGATGAATTTCATTTCCCCACCTGCCATCCTCTTGACTGACCAGACACTCTGGGTAACATATCTGTGCACTACTTAATTGATTCTTGAAATGATCATAACAAGTTGACACCATTATCATTATCTCCATTCCGTGGTGCCAAGTTTCTTTCAAAACAGTTGGTGTTTCTGTCACAAAATTATTTCCTCCAAATATTAGAAAACTGCTAAGCATATAACATTTTCAGTGGAACAAAACTTTCTTAAAGACTAGCCAATAAAGTAGAACCCTTTCCCTAAGCATGGTTGTATCTTTAAAATCTGTTTCACAATATAAGGAAAATCAGTCTCGCAGTAGAATGCCAGGAACTTTGGAAAATGTGAATGAGTTTGCTTACTTTCTCTCCTCCTGCACAGTCCAGCCTAGGATGCCAGGGTGCTGACCAGAGTCCGTTCCCAATGCCACATGAGAATGACAGATACTTTGAGATTTTCAGAACTTGCCTCCCATGACGGTCTCCCTAGCTGGACACTCTCAAAGTCAAAGCACGAGACTACGTTCTGCTACATCCACCGTCCTGAAACTCTCAAGAGAGAAAAGCAACATCCGTTCCAATTCAAAGTGTAACAGAAACGTTTCTGCTTCCATCAGGGAACTTTTAAGAAAATAAGTCAAGTTAGTCAATGACACCTAAAAGTTTCCCAACGTTCTATAATGTCACACGCACTGTACTCTCCCCATCCATCACACTGATGTAGCTTCTTGTTACCAGGCACGTGCGGCAAGTTGTTTTGTGTGACTGATTAAAACTGTATTTTCCCAGGCTAAGGAACTTAATAGGCTGTCTCCAGGTGGGATAATGGATCCCATCCATTAATCCCCCTCATCTCAAGGAAAAGCTTCAAACGGCACTTTTTAATTTTAATATACTTCATAAATTTGTTCTACTTCCTAAATTTTGTGCCTCAAATGTGCCCACTTCTCTCCAACCAATTTTATATCTTCCATGGGCATCACCTGCCATCGCCCCACCCCACACTCTTTCTGGAGCTTGTCAAAGAACCTTCCGAATTAGCGTTCTCTCACAAAGCTGTTTACTTCACACATCTTCCTGCAATCCCTTTGTTCGCCCTCATTTCTACTTGAGGTCTGCTGCTCCACCTCAGGTCCATTCTATTTGGTGTTAGTTGTTTTAATATGTGGGTTATTCACAAAAGCTAAGTAAAGACGCATATTTAGTAATATGTTGCACAAAAGATGTTAAACATTCAATTTCACTTCTTTTTTTTCCTTGTCAGCAAAACAGAGATCACAGATAAGTTGTTATTGGTGAACTCTCTAAGACCACCGCAGGATGTAAGTGTAGATTGGTAAGAAAGGAAGGTGAGGCAGGTTTCTTGTACCCCAGGGAAAGATAATATCCTCAGGGTTCCATCTCTAAGAAATGTTCACAGAAAGAAATGGCTTTTTTATCCCTCCTACTGCTTGAAGTCCCCCCTTAAATCTATTGTGATGCTTGCTTTGGGGCAAAGTAAAAAAAGAAAAGAAAAAGAAAATTGCATTTGATCTATTGGTTTCACTCCTTGAAATGTTTTAAAACTACATGTGAGTTTGAAAGCATTAGGCTAGGTTCATATGTATCTAATGAAAGCAAAAATATTGTAGACATAGCCCTAAGAAGACCCATCATAAGCAGAACTCTTACCATTTCCCATGCAGCACCGTCAGAAAACCTGGTTCTCTTCTTCCGCCCCCACCCTTGGCTGGCCCAGAATTGACTCTCAGAGGCTAACTACTGCACTTCCTAATATAGCTCCCTGCTAGAGTAACCTAGAAAATCTAAAATATGCCCCCAATACCTGCCACGAACCAACTGTGCAAAATCTCTGGAGTTACTAAGTAATTATGGTGAAAACCCTCCCCATGGAACTGGCTCAGCAATTAAAGGCACTTTCATGCAAGGACTAGCAGCCAGGGTTCAATTCCCCAGTACCCACATAAAGCCAGATGCACAAAGTGATGCGTGCACCTGGAGTTTGCAACAGCAAGAAGCCCTGACACATCCATACTCACTTTTTCTGTTTCTCTAAAATAAATAAACAAATAAAGTTAAAGATACAATTAAACCCTCCTCAGTGGAGTCAATGGGCGTCTGGACCCAGGCAAAGGCCACACCACGCGGTCCTTCTCCCATGAGCTCACTGACTGGCAGTACATCACTGATGCGTCTGAGGCTAGAAATTCAAAACAGGGAATTTGTATGTCAAACCTTTTCATCTAAAAAGAGAGAAGAGAAATGCTACTGGACTTCAAAAATCAGGTGTGAGGGAAGGGACCTCCAACCTAACAAGATCCCTGACACAGAAACTAGAGATATGAGGAAGGAATCACTTCACACTTGCACACAAAATACAAACGTCTGTCTCCCAAAGCAGCCTTACCTTGTTTGCTGCACTGAGGATTCATGAGCTGTCCCTGAGCAATGTCAAAGGCAAAGCCTGAAAGCACCCTTTGAAACAACATGCTCCAGAGAATGTGCTGTGATTTTTCTACATGTCATTGTGTTAAACTTTTTAAAGGTAGGTAATATTGTCTCATTATGTAGTGAAGAAAGCAGAAGATAGGAGGAGCTGGGTGAGTTAGGACAATCACAGAGATGAGAGTCTGGTTCTGTGTGTCCTGAGCTCATGTCTGCATGTCCATCTCCTCTCATGTCCACATCCTGCCTACAGTAAAGACACTTTTCACCCACTGCAGAGGAAAGTGTTAACAGAGAAGCCATTCTACACAGAACTCCATCACCAAAGAAAGAACTAATTGGACATGTGGAAACCACAGGACACCAAGCCAGACTGACTGTCATCTTGGAATCTGTGAAAGAGAGTAAGGCAACACCATGCAGAGTGAGGCATGAGCTGGACACGGTTGGGATGCATAGATTAAGCATGAAAAAGAATGATGGTTCATTTGAGGATGAGCACAGAGAATTAAATAACTCATAAAGAATGGTAATAAAATCTAATAACATACAGTAAGTGATCTCAATTTCATATAAAAAAGTCCCAAAAACTGAAATGGTGAGAGATCTCTGGACACAACTGAATGTACAAAGCAGGTGAGCATCATGGGATGGACACACAAAGTCACACGGACTAGGTGACAGTCGTGTGACTATGAATCTGAATAAACAGTGCCATCTTATTCATGAGATCCAACAATAAATATTCATTCTATGTTTATTTGGCACCATGTGGTGGCAAGTATTGTGCTGGGCATAAGGCACAGCATTTGGTACAACTGACATACAACCTTTATTTCAGGGAGCTTCAGTTGCTGAGATGAGCCTGAGATGATTTCCTAGTACCCACGTAAGCCAGATGCACAAGGTGGCACATGTGTTTGGAGTTCATTTGCAGTAGGTAGAGACCCTGGAGCACCCATTCTCTCTCTCTCTCTCTTTCTCTTTCTCAAATAAATAAATAAATCTCCTAAAATCAGTTACATAGTTCCTCTATTCAAACAGCTTTACATCCTGCCATGAGCTACCACAGGAAACATGAGCTGTTCAGACCACATCCAATCTTCCTCTTCCATCTTTGCTTCGTCCCTATGTTACCCAGCTAGCACCAAGCCTCTACCTAGGAGTCCTGCCACAGCCACCTCTTCCTGCCTGATATCTAAGCATGGCAGCTTGAATATGGAGTGCCTCCCATCATCTCATGTTTGTGACTAAGCCTTATAGTCAATCCCAAGCTGCTAGAGCCTTACTGGAAGAGGCGAGGGTGGACCTTAGGTGCTAGCTAGCTCAGCCCATTCCTACTGCTGCTGCCCAGCTGATGAGACAAAATATAATTACTAGCCTCTGTTCTGCCATAGTTTCCATACCATGATGAAACTTTCCCCTGCAAACTATAAGCTAAAATAAACCTCTTCCTCCTGTGAACTGCTTTGGTCAGGCATTTTGTTCCAGCAATAAGAAGGTAACTGCTACACCCAGCCATGCTTGATGACTGGTAACATGGCTTACTCACTCTTTTCTTCTGAGTACGTGATATATGCATGCTCCCTATCAGCTATTAAATTAATTTAATTGATATACCATTCTTTTTATAAAAATATATATATACATACACACACACACACACACAGGTAATGTTCTTTTTGTAACTGTGGTAGTTTGAATGGATGTTCCCCAACAGATTCGGGAATTTTATTCAAGCTTGTAATTTGGTGTTACATGCGGGTGGATCTTAGGTTCCAGCCCTTAGGTCTGTTTGGGGGCAGATCTGGATTACAGTCTAAATCCTGCAGAGTGCTGGAGCTCTGCCTGGGTTCCTGGAGTGTGCTTGCTTGTGGTGCTGCTGGTGGTATTTCTCTCTGTGTGGACCTGTGAGGGGGGCCACCTTCTTCTGCCATTATGGAACTTCCCCTGGATCTGTAATCTTCAAATAGACCCTTCCTCATACAAACTGTGTCTGGCTTGGAAGCTCATCCCAGCAACATGAAGCTGAGAGCATCAGAAGCGGCAGCAGGAGTGGGTGAGACCATGTATGGATCTGACCGTGTGGATTGTGGTCTTTTGGAACTGTTGTTGTGGAGGAATGAGTGTAGACTTGGTACTTGGAAATGAAATATGCCTTCCAGAGTGGTAAGCCATGTTTTATGGACTATTCTGGTGAGAATTTGGAAGTGCTAAGTGCAGAGAGAATTATATTTGGAGGCTTTGCTTATGAGCTTTCAAAGGGGAAGGAAAGACTGCAGAGAACATTGTTGGAACTGGGCTATGGGTGTAAGGGCTGGTTTCACTCTGCTGCACACAGCCAGAGTATGACCAAGGTGAAATTTGTACTTGACTGATGTGCCTGCTAAAGACAGGGAAATGAGAAACTTGAGAGTTAAAGTTGGGAAAACTCAAACAAGTTTAAAATTACTGATACCGAGACCTGTTACTGAAGCTGCTATTGTTATGGAGATATTACCATGGTTAAGGAGGACACAGCTGCTTTACATGGGAACAACGGAAAGATGCCTGAGGAAAAACTGAATAGAAATGCAACAGTTTTTGACAGGAGTTGACTGAAAGGAAGGAAACCTGCTCTTCAAGGTCATGATTTACTTTGTTCCTAAATTAACAACACGCTCTGTCCTGCACAACCAGCACTCATTTCAGAAGCATGAAAAATGCACGCAGTTGATCATGAAGTATACCCAGTTCCAGGCGCTGCCGCTGAGATGTGACGTGAGGCAGGGCATGATGACCCTGATAAAGAGACTGGCAAAGCCATTAGAGAATCGACTGTGAGTTGAATGAAGACCTGAAGATGTTTTATATGTATCAGGACTATGCAAGGGCTACCATGGAGCACTGTTGACTGGGGGTGGACGTTTTCCCTGGCTACTCAGCCCAGTTAGAGAGATGGAATAGGAAAAATCTGGAGACTTGTCACTGGTCACTGGTTATGGTATTGGATTTGAACTGCAGATTTTGATGTTTCCTTGATAGCTATCGAGTTTGCATTGGTCCAATCTCTCCTTGTTATGCCTTATAACACTTGGAACTGTTTACTCTGTGCCTTCATATGTTGAAAGCATAAAACTTGTTTGGATCTTACAGGACACAAAACTAAGAGGCAATCTTAAGCCTAAAATGAGGCTTGGGACTTTGGAACTATCTTAAGTTGGTGAAGACCATGGGGACCTTTGAAGTTAGGCTGAGTACAGTATATAATGTGAGATGGTTATGAATTCATTGGGGGCCAGAGGCAGACTGTAGTTGTTCAAATGGATGTTCCCCAATAGACTCAGGAATTCTATTCAAGCTTGTAACTTGGTGACACTGAGGTGGATCCTAGGTTCCAGCCCTAAGGTGCATTTGGGGATGGATCTGAATTCCAGTCTAAAGTCCTGCAGAGTGCTGCATCTTTGCCTGAGGTTCCTGGAGTGTGCTTGCTTGCGGTGCTGCTGGTGGGATTTCTCTCTGTGTGGATCTGTGAAAGGGGCCCAGCTTCTTTTGCCATTATGGAACTTCCTCTGGATCTGTAAGCCTCAAATAAACCCTTCCTTCCATAAACTCTGTCTGGTTTGGAAGTTCATCCCAGCAATGTGAAGCTGACTGCAATAATGACAAATACCTTTCCACTTTACAGTTCTAGTACACTAAGGAAATAATTTAGCATACTTTCTTCCATAATTACCTTGTAGCATAGTTAAAAATAGGTGCACAAAGATATACACCTTATGAACAATTTGGTTTATAAAAAAAGATCATGGTAGGTGTATGGTATAAAATATATGCATGTATATTAGTTTATATGCATATATTATTCCGCAGCTAGCTTTTCTATATAATTTACATGGATATGCTTTCATCTCAATTTATAGAGATCTGCTTCATTCATGTTAATTGCCTCATATACATATACATGGTCCTTAATTTATTCCTTCATTCTCTCAGATGAGCACTCAGTCATTCCCTTTTCAAACTATTACAAATAAGGCTAAAAGAAGCATCTTTATATGTAAACCTTTATAACATTACTTTTTTTTACAAATCAATTTCCAGAAGTAAATTACTTGATTAGATAGCATGCATAACTTAAATGTAATAAAATACAGTCAAATTACTTTCCAAAAGTAATAATGTGCTCTTAATGGCAGCAGCATATGAAGGGAAATATTTATTTCCATCTTTTCTAATAATAGTGTGCTAATTTTTTATCAGTTCTGGCAAGCTATTATTTGAAAAAATAATCTTTTGAAGCTCAGCATTACATATCCATTGTGAATTCTTTCCTCATTCTTTCATCCTAAAAGTCACCCTTTTCCTCTGAAACCTGCATAGCATATTTTTGCCCTTTATTTAGAACTTGGTCGGTGTTCTTACATCCCTACCATACTGTAGCTTTAAAAAGAGAGGCCACCTCTCTTATCTACCTTATACTTTCCATTGCATTCATACAATGGCAACATCATAGGAAACACTTCTGGATTTGGGGGAACTTTTGTTTTGTTTTTGTTCTGAGGGGTTCTTTTGTTTTGTTTTTGGTCAGGTCTAAAAGGTCAGCCGTAGACTGGGGCATGAGGCTAGGAATTCAATGCACAGGACTATGTGTGTTCACGGAGGAATCTGCAAACTAGTTGCTGTAACGTGCTACCAGTGGCAAAACAGTTAAGTTAGGCAGATGCATGATGGCCACTTATCAAGTCTACTGAGCCCGTGAGGAGGGCAGCCAGTCAACAAGGCTAGAGCAGCAATATCATGTTTGGAAGCCAGATGCTGGGCAGAAGCAAACCCAGAAGAAAGTACAGCATAGGGAAAAGATAGGCAAACATCACTTTAAAGCAGAGTCAGGGCCTGGAGAGATGGCTGCTCAGTTAAGGCGCTTGCCTGTGAAGCCTAAGGACCCAAGTTTGATTCCCCTGTACCCATGTAACCAGATGTACTTGGTGGCACATGCGTATGGAGTTCCTTTGCAGTCTCTCTCTCCTCTCTCTCTCTAATAAATAAATACATAAATAGAGTCAGGCCAAATGTTTACTTCTGAGTGCAAGCTAAAGAAGGATTATATCTCAGTATAAAAAATGACATTAAAACATCTTAAAGGCAACAGAATAGGCATACATTGAATATAGCTATATTTAGTATTTTGAAGGTTGTTTTATAGATATTAATCCATTTGAAATAAACATGCATATATATCCCTGTATAATAAGTCATTTACCATTATATTAGCCACATACCTGTGTGAAATTGGCCTTTCCAAGGTGACAAAGTGGACATATCAGGAAAGTGAGTTGGAATTGGGATTGATTTGAGATTGGCTGATCTGGTTGATTCTCAGCTGACTATAATGTCTTACCCATAAAGCAGAGAGTTGGTATTTCTTCCTCAAAAGGGCTGTAAAAGCCTAACCTCAGTGAGGGGGAGGAAGGAAGGATGACACTCGTGCTGGTTGACAGTCAGTGCTTGTTTGTGAGCAGAGTCAAAGCCCTGGAGACAGCACAGTCAAGTAGGCCCTGTTCCACTCCACACTCCACATGCTCGCCACTAGCCCAGGGGCCAGGAGGTGCCCAAGGAGGGCCGACACCCGCCGTCCTGGAACACCAAGCCTGCGAACCCAGAGGCGCAGCAGCAGAGCCTGTCCACCAAGCTTGGAAACCACCGTTGCTTAAAACGCAAATCAGGGCTGGGTAGGGGGACGCACACCTTCAATCCCAACACTCGGGAGGCGGAGGTAGGGGGATTGCCAAGAGTTCAAGGCCACCCTGAGACTACATAGCAAATACCAGGTCAGCCTGGGCTAGAGTGACACCCTACCTCAAAACCCCCCTCCCAAAAAAAAGCAAATGAAGTTCGGTTTCCTACAATGAGTGCACTGTGTATCCCTCAAGTAGAAGCCTTCTATGTAGTGCAAGCGTTAGATGCCACCTTGGCACTTCTTTGGGTCTGCTGGGCTGCAGCCAGATCCTTTTTGTTCATACTGTCTAGTTTTCCAGCATCACCAGCATCTGCTGTTCTCGTTAACATTAGCATTGCTTGGCCCAGCAGGGCACTGTTGAGAAGACACTGGAATTCAGTCCTCTGTGCTGCACCGATTACAGAATTCCCATGTTCTGGTGGCAAGTAACTTTCACCAAAGCTGGGATCCAAGCTAAGGTGCTAAAGGTAGAGATGGCAGAGATAGAAGTGAAGAAAATGAGGAGCCATGCCTCAGAAATGTGAAGAGGTTGAAAAAGAGGGGCAGGGAGAAGATAAATACTGGGCCACATCTTAAGAAGGGGAGGGGACCATCATAACTCAAAGCCAATGTTCTAAAGCTGTCATAGCCAAGAGGAATCTCAGAAGAATGACAACTAAAGGTGATGTACTATCCTCCGCAAATCCAAAACAGGAAACAAAAACGATATTAGGAAAAAACAAGATAAAGAACGCTAGATAAAGGTGAACTTTACTTAATAATGTGTCAGTGTTATTCATTAATCAAGAAGCAGCACAGCTCACTACGGTAGTGGTTAAGGAAACGGGAGCCCAGGCATATAGAAACTCTTCACTATCATTACCACTTCTCTTTTTTTTCATCTTCATTTTTCAAGGTAGGGTCTGCCTTGGAATTCACTACGTAGCAGTGACCCTCCTACCTCCTGAATTCTGAAATTAAAAGTAGGTGCCCCCACAGCTGGCCTGACCACTTTTCTCTTAAGCCTAAAAGTAATCTGAAATAAAATGATTTTTTTTTTTTTTTGGTTTTCTGAGGGAGGGTCACACTCTGGCAAAGGCTTACCTACAATTAACTATGTTTTTAAAGGTTGACATATTTTTCTGAAAACTATGTTTCAAGGAAAAACTGTAGGAGCTTAGACCCAAGAATGCTCTCAGGAAGAACAAGAAAATAGAAGCTTTAAGATTCAATCCCAGCACAGTGCTAAAACCACAGGTGTGTTCTTTTGTTCACTGGTAACTCATCTATCAAGGAGAAAGTTAGAAATATGTGTTAAAACACATATGCATTTTCTTAACCTTACCAAACATTGAATATTATCCCTGTTTACATTTATGAAGACAGAAAGTTAAAAGAAAAAAAAAACTTGCTTACTTAAACAAATTACCTAAGAAATGATGTCTTCATCAAGCAATTAAGTATCTGCTAAGCATACTAAACATCTGTACCTGAAGAAGGCCAAAGTATCAAACCGAAGGTAATTAGCTAACAATGCACACTAAATAGACGGATGATCATGCTCTCAAGGGGGAAAAAATTAAAAGGGCCTCAGTGCCATCTCTACTAATGCTATCCATAAAACTACAGTGCCATGGGACAGAAACAGTCCATTAGCAGCAATCACTGTATGGGTAGGGGTGGGGGACGCTTTGTATGGGTAGGTCAGTAACTAGTCACTACATAATATAATGGTCCCTTAGCAAAGACCCAAATTCAGGTATAAGGAGAAAATTCCCTCTCTCCCCTCCCCCCTCCACACTACTCTGCTCACCTCCCTCTGTCTGCTGTTCCCACACCGAAAAAGGGACGTCCACGCCTTTACCATGATCTCGTGTCTCCCAACCAGCGACTGAGCCTGAAAAATTTGAGAGAGACCTCCAGCTCTCTATGGTCATTTGAGTTCACGTAAAATCAGGCCACTTTCAAAGGGAGTCTATTGAATGTCAGGTTTGAGCCAAGGTTTTAATTTCACAGTAGATTTAACTGAAGAGATTTAATTTTACCAAATTAAAAACACATGTCTTACCACAACCCCTCAAACCCTCCAGGAGTGAACTCAGACAGAATAAAAAGAAGTTTGAACACACCCTCAACTAGAAAGAAAAGAGAGAGAGAGAGAGAGAGAGAGAGAGAGAGAGAGAGAGGGAGAAAGAGAGTTGATGATTCTAGATGCCCTAATTTAAAACCTCAGCTCAGGGTGGAGGAAAATGGAGAATTAACACCCTGTAGAAAGGATGTCATTCTTGCTGACTGGAGACAGTTTCCCCAACCAAAGCGTGCCCCTCCACAGTCCACTCATGTAAACGTATACCGCAAATTGTGCCCCAAACTCCCAGAAATTAAGCTGGAAGAGAATGACTATTCACATTAGAAACAACGATGGGGTAGTCTCCCACACACATGGGCATGGGAGAGAAAGAGAGGGAGTAAAAGCCATGTGTGAGGGAAAACCCCACAGAAGGAAGTGGAGCAGGCAGAGGGACTGAGGAGGGCCTCGGGGAAGCGGCGATCAGCTAGTAAGAAAAGCAGTGAGCAGGAGGGCAGTTAATGCAAATGAGTCATTATTTATGTAGCGGTCACTGTGGTGACCCCGCATACAGCATGTCGTGCTCCCAATGACACTACAGTCTAGACATCACTCCATTTGTAAAGCGGGAGAAAGACAAACAACACAGGTCATCAGAGGTTGTCTAACCCTTGGAAAGTCTAGTTCCAAGGCAGAGAGGCAGTCCCTAGTCATTTCTCCACTCTTGAGTTTTCACGTTTCCTCTATCACTCTATTCTACCTGCCTGAGAAAGAAAGTTAGCATCTGGTTCTTATGATCAGTCAACTTAAGTGCACTAAAAAAAGAAATCTCAGGGGTTAAGGTTGATGTGTCAGCAGTTAAAGGCACTTGTTTGCAATGCCAAAGGTCCAGGTTCAATCCCCGGTACCCACGTAAAACCAGATGCACAAAATGGCCCATGCATCTGGGGTTCATGTTCAAAGCAAAGAGGGCCTCGTGTTTTCTCATTTTACCTCTCTCTTTTTTCTCTCTTTCCTCCCAAATAGATGAATGTTAAAAAAAAAAGAAAAACTGAATACTCCATTTATGTTTCCTACTTTGTAACACAGGAAGAGATATTATGTGCTTTTAGAGAAAATAATGTTTTATATTTATACCAATATGATGAATCAAAAACTATGCTTCCATTAAAAATTGAATTTGCAGGCTGAGGAGATGGCTTAATGGTTCAAGAGCTTGCCTGCAAAGACAAAGGACACAGGTTCAACTTCCCAGTATCTGCTAAGCCAGATGCATGTGGTAGTGAATGCATCTCGAGTTCCTTTGCAGTGACTAGAGGCCCTGGTATGCCCATTTTCTCCTCTTTCTCTCTCTCTATCTCACTTGCTCGCTCTCAAGTAAATAAGTAAAAATGGAGTATATTTTTTAAAAATCTGCACATCTGGCTTTCCCCTTTTGATTCAGTCTTGGACCCCAGCCCATGGGAAGTACCAGCCACAGTTTTCCCATCTCAGTTAAACTAATCTAGAAACTCCTTCACAGACATACCCTGAGAGTTGTGATTCTGGGTCCCAAGAAGTTGAAAATCCAGATCAGCCATCACAAGCCCCAAGGTCAGAGTGACTGATGGGTATTCTGGCTCCACTAGGACATGTGGCTTGGAACAATTATTTAACCTCTCAGAGGTAGGAGGACCCCTGTGAGTTTGTGGCCACCTGAGACTATATAGTGAATTCCAGCTCAGCCTGGGCTGGAGTGTGAATGACCCTGCCTCAAATTTTTTTTTTTTTTTTTTTTTTTTAGTATTTGTTACTAAAGTACGGACAATAAAGTTAATGATAACAATTAAGAAAATAGAATTTGCAAGAGATGAATGGATACATTCTAACAGTAAAATTCAATATGCCGTGCACTGCTATTTAGATTTTAAAAAATGGCATTTCAATCTTTGGAACTGTGTGTTGAATAGTTAGGAGGATGTGTCCCATATTCTGTATCCGACTTTTATCCTTGGGACATAAGCAATGTTCTTGATTATGTGGACAGGGAAAAAACAAACAAACAAACGAACAAAAAAGGGTGTGTTGGTCATGAAGAACAGAAAATTCAGAAGTATTTCAAGGGTGTTAAGACAAAGACCAAGTTTGAGTGTGTTGACCTCAGATGGGCCTTAAAAGCCCAGGTCCCCTAGGAAATGGAGGACCTACAGAAAACTTGGTCTGGTCAGTAGAGATGGACCACACACAACCCAAACATTCTGTTGTTAGATACGGACTATAAAGTAGCAGTGACATGTCTGCTTTTCCTCATGTGCAGAATCTAGATTTAAGTGTGTGTGCCTATGTGTGTGTGTGTGTGTGTTGAAACTAGAAAGAGAGATATGAGAAGAGAGGAGTAGATCTTAAGAGACTCAGAATGGTAGGAGGAAAAGATGGTAATAAAATAAAAATGACATGAAAGAAAAAAGAAAAACAAAAGGAGAAAAAGAAATGAGGAAGTATAACTTTGAAGCTATGCTGTGAAATATGATAGAAAATATTATTTCACAAACAATGTTTCACTCACAATATGTAGAGATGATAATAGTTGGATATGCTGGCATAAGGAAATTTCATGTTTTCTTTTCTAATATAGCTACAAGAAAATATACGACGAGATGTGTGGGAGTCTAGAAAGTATATAACATGGAGAATTAGAGAACCTGGAGCTTCACTTACATATTTTTATGAGCAAATTTTAGAAAGGAAAGATCAGTGCTGCAGCACTGAGCTCAGGAGAAATACAAGAGCAGACTAGACAAAGGGCAGTAAGATGGATGGACCTGAACACAGAGCAGTACACACTCCACAGACTGGAGAACAGAAAGGGGGATGAAAGGACATAGACGAGTGGAACCCCACCCAGGAAGTAATGAGAAGAGCAGGCGTGTATTATGGATGGGACCCAGGGGAATTACCTAAGCAATGTGCAAGCAGAAGCTCAGAGGAAGGGGAGGGAGAAAGGAGCCGACTGGAGACACCTGTCAAGACGGAACAGCCAGGGGTTCTCAAGACGGACCACGCATGTCAGACCAGTCCTAAGCAGGAAAATACAAAGATGAGAATGTAGTAAAGGTACGTTAGAGGGGAATGGCTCTAACCAAAATCCAAAGGGAACACTCTTTAAAGCACGAGAGAAAGACATTAATTTCAAAGTAGCAGACATAAGAGGCTAAAAGCTAGAAGAGCGGATGCCAGAGAAGCATGGGATGGCACCTAAAACTGTTCAAGCAAAACACCAGCCAAAGAGGGGTTTTACACTCAGGAATTTTATCCTTTGAGGGTTCATAAAAACAGTCTAGTCTGTCACCAGCAGACACACATGAACAAAAGACTGAATAAAGTTCTTCAGTGAACCGAAAATCAACAATAAAAACACTGCTGAGGGCTAGAGAAATGGCTTAGTGGTTAAGTACTTGCCTGTGAAGCCTAAGGACCCCAGTTAGAGGCTAGATTCTCCAGGACCCACATTAGCCAGATGCACAAGGGGGCCCATGCATCTGGAATTTGCTTGCAGTGGCTGGAAGCCCTGGCACGTCCATACTCCCTCACATCCTCCCTGCCTCTTTCTCTCTCTCTCTCTCTGTTGCTCTCAAATAAATAAATAAAGATAAACAAAAAAGATATTTAAAAATTCACTGCTGAGTGCTGGAGATATGGCATAACAGTTAAGGCACTTTCCTGCAAAGCTGGAGGACCCAGGTTCAATTCCCCAGTACTGACGTAAGCCAGATGCACAAAGTGGTACATGTGCCTGGAGTTTGTTTTGCAGTGGCTAGAGACCCTAGCATGCCTCTCTCTCTCTCTCTCTCTCTCTCTCTCTCTCTGTCTCCTCAAATAAACAAAATTTAATTTAAAAGAAACATTGCTGGACTTCAAAGAAAATCTAGACATAAATAACTTCTTCTAGGGGTAAAATATGTATCGATATAAAGTTCATTATCCTGGTAATACAAAAGAAAAATGATAAATCAAACTAAAATAGGCTAAGACACCAGCATTGGCTCAGAAACAATAAAGTACTGATATCTGCTTCTGATAAGTTAATAGTCTGTGTTAGAATTTCCAAGGTAGCAACTAAAGTAACAAAGACAGAGAGCTGATCAGTGAATACAAGAGAACATTGAAATAATTTTGAGACATAATTTATTCAAAAATAGGTAAGGACAATGAGTTAAGAACATGTACATCACAAATAACATAAATACATATGTATATTATATATTATATGTAAATACATAAAACAGGTTTGCTCATAAGACACCATAAATTTAAAAAATTAGAAAAACAGTATGAAAGGATATAATGTGTAACTATCTGGAAAGAAAAAGCTTGTATTGCTATGTTAATATCCCATAATACCTCAAGGTAGAGGACATCATTCTAGACATAAAGAGGAACACTTTAATAGAGATAAAGGGTTAGGCCATTTGCAAAATACGCTGGTCATAAAGTTTCAGTAACCAAATGGCACAGTTACAAAACATACAAAGCAAAATAAAAGGCCATCCCAGCAGAGAGAGGGGCAAGAAGAGAGCAGGAGACCCTATTTCAGAATGAGACAAAAAAGAGCAAAATATGATAAAACTAGAAATTAGTAAATGCTAACAGTGTTCATAGAAATTCTGAACAAAAAAAGTTACCTAAATTAACCTAATGAACATGTACTAACTCTACATCAATAGCAACAGAATAAATACCCTCTCATTTCTTTTCTCAAGGAAATGTCAAAACTAGCTATGACAGGAAACAATGAAATTCTTAGCAAATCCTAAAGGATTGTAATATATCAAATCTATACCATGACATAGAACAATTTGTCTAAATCCAATTCTTAAAACTTCCTCTTGTTAGCCACAGTGTGATAAACTTAACATTGAAGTTTTTTTATTATTATTATTTACACTGTGTGTGTTGGGATGGGGGGATCCTCCAGTGCCTTTTTCCACTGCAAATAAATACCAGATGCTTGTGCCATTTTCTGCATCCCACTACCTTGCCTAAAAGATGACAAAATAAATATAGAAGTAATATATACATGTTCTTCTGTTTTCTGGTTGGTTTATTTTGTTTTGGCTTTTACTTTTCGTGTGTGTGTGTGTGTGTGTGTGTGTGTGTGTGTGTGTGTGTGTTTAGATGTAGGATTTGTCTCACTCTAGCCCAAGCTGACCTGGAATTCATTCTGAAGCTCCAGTCTGGCCTTGAACTCACAGTAGTCCTCCTATCTCAGCCTCCTGAGTGCTGGGATTAAGGATGCATGCCACCACACCCAGCTTTATATATTTTTTGAAAACTTAGAAATCCAATATTTCTTTGGGCTTGGGAGATAAGATGGCTCAGCATTTAAAGGTACTTGTTTTCAAAGCTTGGGTACAATTCCCTAATACTCATATAAAGCCAGATACACAAAGTGGCACATGGGTCTGGAGTTCATTTGTAGTATCAAGAGGTCCTGGCATGTCATAGTCTTACTTTCACCCCGTACATTGCTTGCAAACATTTCATGTTCATTTATCAGAGTCAGTTTCTGTTATGACCACCAAGAATGTCAGTTGGTTTCTCTGAGCTCCCAGAAAAGTCAGGCCAATTGCCTAGATCTCTTCATTCCCAAATTAGAGTCTTCTCCAGCTCTTTGGAGAACGCACACATGCAATTTGTGCCAAAGAGAAACTGTGCTGTCCTGTGATACACACCTGCTGAGGAAACTACCCAAAGCTCAGTGAGAAATACAGCTGGAAGTCAGCAAATCACACGAACAAGAACAATGACAGGTTTGAAGCACCTCAAGAAAAAAAGAAAACACATGAAATTTGCATTTCTGTTCACCAACATTAGAGTTCTGTGGTCATGTATACAAGATATCACTGGTGTGCACAGGTGACAAAGTTCTCATTAAGTCCAAATAACTCTTGTTTAAGTCTAGAAATTCCAATTTACAAATGTTAAGATTTTTGCCTTTTTTAAAAAAATTAGTATTTGCCACAACATGAAGGTCTTACCTTACCTATATTTTTTTTCCCAAAATCTGAGGGTAATGCAAGTGCTGAAAGTAGTAGGATTCAATTACCCAGGATGCAAGAAAGCAGCAAACACGCAATGCTATGCGCAGGTTACACTGGCAAGTGAAAAATGGAGAGAGATTTTCTTAATAAAGGGAAATTTTCTTGCAAAACTAGAATATGTCAAAATGAAAAGTCAAATATTTTTAAATGGTGACAAGGTCTAAAAAGAAGCAAAACCCACAGTGGGAGGTGAGACACCCAACAGCCCTGTCAGCTGTGACTCGCTTGAGATGACACGGAAATACAGAAAGTCGATTTTTTTTTTCTTTTTAGCTAAGAAAATTGTGATCAATTATACAACTACCCAAAAACATCATCTCAAGAGGCCAAGAAACATTGAAGAAATTTCTTGTGGCATTCTGGGAAGGCCTTTAAAGTTTCCAAACGCTAATAAAAGCTAATTGTTGAGCTCCAGATCAAATCGCGAATAAAGCAAGCTGATAATGGCAGAAAGAATGCATCAAACTGCAGCATCCAGCTCTAATGTTCTTTGATGCAAGACTCTCCAACCAGCAGGAGGTGAGCAATTCGCCTGATACTGAACAGGTACAGGAGGCCGACCGGGTGTGGCATACGCAGGATATACAGGGGTCTCTGCCGACTTCTGAGAAATTTCTCACTTGTTCCTTCCTAGTACTGAAGGCCCTTTCAATTTCCTTCCCCCAACTCTGTTCATACTGACGGCTTTTGTTTTAGACCCCAGAGAGCTCCAGCTGGTCTTTCCTCTGCCACGTGAGAACGCAGGCAGCGTCCTACCCCAGGAAGGCGCAGGCCCGCCCCAGAGCCCGCTTTGCTTACCAGCACCCTGTCCTAGAGTTCCTTTCCTCGGACGTGTAAGAAACACATTCCATGGTTTATACTGAGCCACTGAGTCTATGGTACTTTCATTTACAAAAAAAAAAAAAAAAATTCTCTCTCTCTCTCTCTCTCTCTCTCTCTCTCTCTCTCTCTCTCTCTCTCCTTCACCTTCCCATTTAAACTTTAGGGTCAGTTTACCAGTGTCTATAAACAAAAATGCTATGATTTTGATTAGAATTTAATTGACTATAAACAAGTTAAAAAGAGTTTAAAAAACATAATAATATTGACTTTTTCGATCCATTAACACTCATATAGACCTTTTATCTTTTTTTTTTACTTTAGAGTTTCACATTCCCTGCATTTGGATTTCACATGTGTTCTACTCCATTGATATCGATTTATTAATTAATTTCATTTTCATGTATTATTTTTTAAATTTTGTTTATTTTTATTTATTTGAGAGCGACAGACAGAGGGAGAAAGAGGCAGAGAGAGAAAGAGAGAGAATGGGCACACCAGCGCCTCCAGCCACTGCAAATGAACTCCAGACACATGCACCCCCTTGTGTATCTGGCTAACGTGGGTCCTGAGGAATCGAGCCTTGAATCGGGGTCCTTAAGCTTCACAGGCAAGTGCTTAACCTCTAAGCCATCCCTCCAGCCCTCATGTATTATTTTAAATCACATTTTGAGTTCAAAAACAGATTTTTGATGATCCTTACAGATTCTCTTCATGACAATCATTTAATATGTTAAAGCCAGTATCATGTCTTCCTTCCCCGGGCTGTATGCTTTAATACATAATGTGCTAGCTTTATGCATAGTGCAATGTTTCAGACAAATGGGAAGAAAGGGTACACTTAGGTGATTCATGATTTTGAGAATGGCGGATCATGTTTCTCACCCACGTGTTCAGCTTGCTATGTAGATTTTGCCATAGGATTTGTGTCAATGTGCTTCACAGAGTTCAGAAACCACAGTCTCTTGTCTGCTGTGATGGTGGGGTAACCCCTTGATTTTAGAATGACTAAATCCCATTAGTTCATTTTGATTAATTTGTTGTTCAGCCCAAAGTGCTAGTGTATTTCTGTGGGCTTTTGCATGTATGTTCATGAAAAATGTCTATAGTTTTTCCTTTTTGCAAAATCTTTGACTTATCTTGGCATTAGGGTAACTTTAACTTCAGAGAATGAACTGGAAAGTGTTATTTGTTTCAAAAAACTTTAATGAGCTTGTATAAAATTAGTATTTCTTGCTTAAATGCTTGGCAGAGTTCACCAGTATAAATACCATCTGGACCTGGTACTTCTGTAGAGAAAAATTATAAATTACTAATTAAATCCTTAATAAATGTAAGACTGCTCAGATTATCAATTTCTATGTGTTATTTTCTTGTTTTTTTTTTTATCCTGTGTTTATGTATGGTGTGTCTGTGTGTTTGTGTGTGTGAGCGCAACTGTCACATGCTGCAACACATGTGTGATGGCCAGAGACAATCCTGGGTGTCAGTTCTAACTTTCACCTGTGTTTGATTACGGTTCCTTATAGTTTGTCACTGCATGCACCACGCTGGCTGGCCCACCAGCTTCCAGGGAGTCTCCTGTCTCCCCCTCCCAATGTGCCACGGGTTTACAGACGTGTACTACTTCCCCCAGCCTTACATGGTTCTGGAGACTCAAATTCAGTTCCTCGAGCTGGTGGGGAAAGGGTTTTGTCTGCCCGTTCCTGTCTTCACATTCTAAGTACTTGATTCTTCACTTTGCCAATGCAATAGCATATAGAATTCTTTCAGTCCAGGTCTCATGTGTCCTAGGTTGGCCCCAAACTCACTATGTAGCCGAGGATGACGTTGAACTTCTGATCCTCTTGCTACCACCTCCTGAGTACTGAGGTTAAAGGTGTGCACCACCATGCCCAGTTCGTATAGTAACAACCGGGGATCATACCCAGGGCTTCATGAATACCAGGATAGCTGTCTTGTAAATGAACTACATCCACAGACCACAGGAGGTGTAATTCATGACAACTTACAGCTGGAATAGATGGGACACTCTTCCACGGACCCATCCATACAGTTAATTAGAGCATGGAGCTCAAGTTGCTTCTGAAAGTGTAGGTCAACGTGCGTGTCTTTACCCCCTTTCCTGACTTCTTCTAGCTGACATATTCTGCCTTTCCTTCCGGTGACCAAGTGAAGCAAGTCCCTAAAGCAGTCCACTGATAGGCAACTGATTCAGCTACTGCCAGAGGCGAGCTTGTGAAGGTAGAGATGCGCCCAAGGGTCTTCAGCTCTGATGTCCAGTGGCAGGCAGGCGCAGGGAGGGGAGCAAAGCAGGCTTTCAAATGCCCGGCCTCAAGCACAGAACCATGGCGACTTTATACAACACCATAAACCAGAGTGGTCAGCAGAGCTCCTTCCAAACAACCGGACCACTAAACCTGGGAGAGGATCAGGAGAGATGGCTCAGAAGTTAAGGTGCTTGCCTACAAAACCTAAGGACTTGGGTTCAGTTTCCCAGTACCCATGTAAAGCCAGGTGCACAAGATGGCACATGCGTCTGGAGTTCATTTGCAATGGCTAGAGGCCCTGGCATGCCCATTCCCTCTCTCACTCTCTCTCATAACTAAATAAATAAATAAAATATTTTTTAAACGTTGGAGACTGGTTTTTTGCTGTTTGAAGACATTATATATTGAAGTTGCTATGCACAGAAGATAATTAATTCTAGTAACTACGTCACTGAGTTATGTGAGATTTGAATTAATTATGTAAGTAAGGGGGTTAGCATAATGCTTGAAATTCAATAAGCCCTAAAAAAATGGTGGCTGCTAATATTTGAATGAGGTTTTGAAGAACAAAGAGCTGTGAGTTGATTGACTGTGATCTGGCCAACCTCAAGTGATGACCTTCCCAGGGTAGGTAATTGGACTTTGATTCACACCGAGCAGGCAAGCCAGTGGGAGTTAGGTACATTTAAAGATGCTAGGGTAGTTATCTCTGGATTCCACTGGACTACATAGCATCAGTCTTTGCTCATAGAATAGCTAATGAAACTGATTTTGAAGACAATTTCTTTTTGCCATTTTCACTTTGATTTTGCAGTTTTTTCATATGGAAGACATGATTCATTCTTTCTTAAGAGAGATCTCCGTGGGTGGAAAGGCACCAGGTCAGGTTGTGACTGAGCTGTGGGTCAGAAGAGCAACCATTCTTGTCATTCTAATATTATCATTGAACATGTTTTTATAAAGGGTTTCAGAGTTAGTAAATCCCATGAGAAAACTGATGGAGCTGAAAGACAAACACTGTATTGATTTCAAAGGGCAAATAAAATATAAAACAAAAATGTTAATAAGGGCAAATAGATGAAAGCTTCTTATTTTTTTGTCTTTTTTGGTTTTCTGAGGTAGGGTCTCACTCTAGCCCAGGCTGATCTGGAATTCACTATGTAGTCTCAGGGTGGCCTCGAACTCATAGCAATTCTCCTACCTCTGCCTCCAGAGTGCTAGGATTAAAGGCATGCACCACCACACTCAGCCATAGATGGATGCTTTAGCCCAGATTCCATGACTAAGAAAAGGAGAAAGAATAAACAACTATTGTCAATTATAGGAAGTTAAAAAAATGGAGCAAATTCACCTGCATGCACAGAACTCAAAGAAGACAGCTCATCTTTGTTCTGAATAAAACATGATATCTTCATTGGCAGGCACATTCCAAAGGACCACTGATCAATTATCTAGGCCTGGACACTGAGAGCAAGTACATAAGTTCCCTGGGTACATCAATTTTTTTTTTTTTACAAGATGTTCTCAAGTTGAACTATAATTCAAAGTTATTTTTGAAGTTCTCATGCTTGAAGATAATGTCCTACTGTGATTGACAAGATGAAACACACGCTCTTCTCTCCTTTGAAACACCCTTTGATAGGGTATTGCTGGAAAAGATGGGACTGAAAATCAAAAGTCACGGAATTGGTGAAGAGATGAGTCACCGTTTGATGTCATTTCGTTAGCCTGTGAGGCAGGTCACTTTTAGCCCCATAAAGATCAACATTTTTCTTCCCCGTTGGCCTTACCTTCATGATGATTTCTTCCAAGTGTATTCGCCAGTAACTTCCAAAAAATTATTTTTACATCATCCACAGTAAGAACTGGATTTTACTTCATGACCCAGAATGTACTTGTACTCATCTACACACGCGCACACGTAACTGACACTAAAAACTTATGTGGTCGTACATTCCCCAGGTAAAATATCCTGCGATTATTTCCTATTCTGTTTTCTTCTAGTCTGTTCACTTTTGTTCTTTCATTTTCAGAGCTACTATGACTCAGTAAATGCATTTTTGTAATAAGCCAGTGAGTGATGGACCAACATTTTAGAAAGTACTGTGCTGGGGGGGATTGCCTGTTCTTATCAAAGTTCAGCTCGTTGCCTTCTCTGTGACTTGTTTGCATTTTTAGCCAACTAATCTGCTTGATTTGACATGTTACCTATCTTGACATTCACTTGGATTTTCATTCATTCATTCAACAATCTTTATTATGTCAAATATGACTTGCAAATGTCAAATAGGTCAGGCACAGAGGTATAAAGTATATATACAATGAAAAATAAAACAAGCACTGCTACTTTCAAAGACTTTAAGGTCAAAAAGAAAATAGATGATTTTTTAAATTTACAGAATTTTAATTGCACAAATATAAAAATTTTAAATAATGATTGCCATAAAAAGATAAGAATCAGTCATAAAGAAAACATAAATTCCATATAATATAAATGCTTATTTAAATGCAGTATCAAAGAAGACTTTTCCAGGTCCATTTTTCTGTAAAGATGAGCGAGCCCCCATAAGCTGCTCTCTGATAATCAATAAAGATCTCTTCTTTTTATGGCACTGGAGGAATAGCTCAGCAGTTAAGACAGTTTCCTGAAAATCCTAATGACCTGGGTACAATTCCCCAGTATCCACATAAAGCCAGATGCACCAAGAGGCACATGCATCTGGAGTTCATTTGCAGCAGCTTGTTCTCTCTCTCTCTGTCTCTCTCTCCGTTCAAATAATAAAGAAGATCTCTTCTTTTGCAATTTAACTGGTTCTCCACAAGGGAGATGTGCTAAAGCTAGATATTATTCCTCAGTTCTAGGGCGGCTAGGAGGAGCCATGTTCCTGAATTCTAGTGACTGGGGTAGGATGGGAAGCCATTTGTGCCATTTCTGTGTAACGTTACTAACGCAGTTGACGATTTTCCCCTGCCAACTAGTTGGGAGATCACACATGCTGCAACTTGAGCTCAGGTACAGGAGTCATGTGTCAAGATCACTGACTTGCCTACCAGCTCAGGTCACCCACCTATCTTTGGACTCTCATATAAAAATAAATAAATAAATAAAAGAGATGATAAATTGTTAATTGACAGATAGATGATAGATACATAGATAGATAATAGATCGATTGATAGATGATAGATAGATAGATAGATAGATAGATAGATAGATAGATAGATAGATAGATACTGATGATATATAGATAGATAAGTAAATAAATGAACTCTTACATGCCTAAGCTACTGTTATAGGCTTTCTTTGTTCAGTTGCCAAAATAAAGCAAAGAACAAGAATGTTCTAAGATGTGTGTGTGTGTGTGTGTGTGTGTGTGTGTCAGTAGGGACTGAAGTGAGGCAGAGGAAATGGTATGTACAATGTCCTTTCAAAAACTGTTCAAAGGAACAAAAGGAGGCCAATGTGCCTGGACTGCAGTAGGTGAGTGAAGATTAGAATGACATGAGATGGATGCAAACAAGGCCTACAGCATCTGTGCTTCGAAGTGGGATGATAATGATGGTGTCATGATGGCTTGCGTGAACTTCACAAGAGAAGCTGGTATGTACACAGGGCACTTGCTACTCACTAGAACCTATCACCTCTTCTTCAGTTTATTTCAAATATTCAATCTGTCATTTCCTCCCTTTTAAAAGAGTTGGTAGTTCAAACTTTGTCTGAGAACTTGTTTGTCTCTTGAGCTGATTAAATGACTGACTTCCAGATCCACATGCCATAGACACTTGTAAGTCTATATATAGTCTAGACGGAAGTTAATATTGTCCCCAATTTTACAGGAAATATAGACACCTAGAGATGTTGTGAATTTCATTTTTCACTTATTTCTGTAAGTGGTCACATCATAACTTTACTGACAATTTAGGACAATTAATGTCAACATTTATATTTGTTTTATTATTATGAAGTAAGATATTTCTACCTCAGACAGCTCAAACCACAAACAATAAAATCCAATTTACTTTCATTCCCACCACTTATTTCAGATGTCTTATGCTAAGCCTGTCAGTAAATCAACTTTAATATTTAATACTTTATTATCTGCAAGCAAAAGGTTCTGCTTTTATTTTAATGTCAATATGTCCAGCTTGTTGAGGTCTTTAAAATGATTTGCAGCACATCCTACTGGCATGCAGAGATGAAAAAGAAATTTAAACGTAATAAAACAAAATCTGTTTTCAATGATAGAAATTTCCAGCTGGTTTCTCAAAAAAGAAAAAAAAAGATCAAGTGTAATGAAAGGAGTAGGAAAGATTTAAACTCAAAGCTTGCCTAATTAGCTGGATACATCTGAAATTATAGTACCAGGATTATAGATGTGAGACAAAACAGACTGCTGTGTGCAAAAGGAATGAAATCTGTAAAGCACTGTAATTTACCTTCTATCATTTTTAGCAGAGGTTGAATGACAACTACCTGGTGGGTTGGCTCAGTGGCTAAATCACTTGCCCTGCAAGTGTAAGACCCTGAGACCAATCCCCAGAATCCACAGGAAGCCAGACCTGATGGCAGGAGCCACTGTGACCCTATCACACCTATGGCCAGACTGGAGGCAGAGGCGAGAGAATCCCCAGAAGCCCTCATGCTGGAAGCTGGCCAGCCTGAAGTAAGCATCAACAGACAGGAAAGACCTTGACTCAGACAAGGTGGAAGGGGACGTTAGACACCCAAGCTGGTCTTCTGAAGGCCACTTGCCTGCCATGGAAGGCATGCACGCACACAGTCTCAGGAATGATTAAAAAGAGAGAATCCACAGGCAAGCCTGCTTGAGTGTCTTGCCAGATGTAAAACAGACTTGTCACTTTGAGCCATCTCTCCACAATCCAAGTCTGAGATGTTCCCTGACTTAATTCTCACAGCTGCCAGCACCAACTTTTTTAAATCCCCTGGATCAGGAAATTTACTGCAGCACTAATGGAAAAATTATTTCAGTGCCAACTTTGTATATCCACAAGAAGGAGGGACACCTTTAATCCCAGCACTCTGAAGGATCAATGTGAGTTCAAGGTCACTGTGAGACTACGTACTGAATTGCAGGTCAGCCTGGGCTAGAGCAAGAACCTACCTCAACCACCGCCCCCCCCCCAAAAAAAAGAACAGAATAGCTAGAGGGAGGGATGGGGTGTGATGGAGTGCTGTCTTCCTGGCATGACATAGCTGGTGGACTCCTGAACTCAGAGCAGCTGGAGAATGTTGGGACCTGTCAACATTCCCTCAGGGATGAGAGAGAGGCTCATGAGGAACCACTCCGTGCTGAGGATATATAAGTAGCTAACAGTTGCTAGAATGGAGGGACTCACAAATCCTCACACATCCATGAAGATCCACTGGGACTTAATTGTTGCTGGGGAGCCGGGCGTGGTGGCATACCTTTAATCCCAGCACTCTGGAGGCAGAGGAAGGAGGATGGCTGTGAGTTCGAGGCCACCCTGAGACTACATAGTGAATTCCAGGTCAGCCTGGGCCAGAGTGAGATGCTGCCTCGAAAAAAATAGTTGCCGGGGATGGAAGAGACCTGTAGTTGTCGTGGTTGTCTGGGAATGACAGGCATGCATTTCTGTTCTCAAAGTGATCCCTGTCCCTGCCAATAATTATATTTCTTCACTGCCCTCAACTTCGCCCTGTAATTGGTTGGCCTTCCTATAAGAGTAGAGTATTTCCATGCCCCACATACTGAAAGAGGAGAGAATTTCCTACCCCACATCCTACAAGAGGAGAGGATTTCTACGCCCCACGTCCGTAAGAGGAGAGGAGAGGATTTCCATGCCCCGCCGCCCTTGCTGGCCTTTCGCTGGTGAAATGTGAGCAGAGGTGATAGCAGCTACTTATAAATTATCCATGTTCCTGTATATAAATCTTCACTCATGTTCCCGTAAGCAACCCTAGTTAAACTGACTGAATCACCAAGAAAAACAATAACTGGACATGAAAGTGGAACTTATTGAGAATGGAAAAAAATTAAAATGTTGAGTATTAAAAATTGGAAGCACGAAGGATTAGAAAGAGGAAGGATATCAGTGGGAGGTCGGAGGCAAACAATAAAGTCAGGGGGTAATGGGAGGCGAACGTGACCAAATGACATTATTTACAAAGTTATCATAATGAAACCCATTGTTACATGTAAAGAATACCTGTTAGTAAAAACATGAAATTCTATCATTTAACAAAACAGATGGACAGCAAAGCCCAGTGTCCCGTAGAGTAAATCGCAGAGGTTTCCTGTGGAGAGACAGCAACCAGCTGCGGCCCCGCGTGGGTTAGGAAATGCTTGCCAAGAACTTGAGCCACTCAAAGACCCTCGACACAAGAAACTGCAAGTTTCGGTTCTACCACCACGTAGCTGTGTGCCCATGAAGGCCCAGTGTCACTGTCCTGAACCTAGGGACCCTGTCTCTACCGTGCAGTACAGCTCACACAGTCACCCCGAGGACCGGCTGCAATCCTTCCTTAGAAGCTCGTCTCTTGCAGGATTATCATCAGTTTCTTTTCGGTTTTGATGGGGTTGGGCTGAGTACTAGACAAATCGGGGCTGAAGAGAGGGCTCAGTGAGGCAGTGCTTGCGCCTCATGCTCTAGGACCTGAGCTTACCCCGAGCACCTACATAAAAGGCGGGGTATATGTGACAGTGACTGCGCTTGACTGTAACCCCAGCACTGAGGAGGCAGAGCAGGTATATGTGACAGTGACTGCGCGTGACTGTAAACCAGCACTGAGGAGGCAGAGCAGGTATATGTGACAGTGACTGCGCATGACTGTAAACCAGCACTGAGGAGGCAGAGCAGGTATATGTGACAGTGACTGCGCGTGACTGTAAACCAGCACTGAGGAGGCAGAGAGACAGGAGGATCCCGGGGCTTGCGGGCTAGCTAGTCTCGCCTAACCAGTGAGCTCCCGCTTCACTGAGAGACCTGTCTCAATAAATAAACAAGTGATGGTGATCAACTGAAGAACACAGTGCTTCAACATGCATGGGCACACATGTGTGCGACTACACACATGCAAGCATGCATATGCACACACATGGACGCCACAGACATACAAAAAAAGGCAAAGGTAAGTAAATAAAAGCAAGGAAAATCTGATGACTGCATTTCCACACTCTCATCTGATGGGGCAAGGCTATTCGCCAACATTTGATCACTTTGTGTTTCTTCCCCTTGTCATAATGTTGGGATTCTGAAAACCTGACCTGTATTAGAAGCAAAAGGCACTGTTTGCATAGTTCCCCTAGGAAGGAAATGAAGCAAATTAACAAAACACCTTATCACTGAATAGCCTAATCCATGTGCTCCTCAAACCATCCTGGTTACTTGAGAGACAGAGGTGAGATGGTTCCTTAGGTGAACTTGGAATGTGTTTCTTTATTAACCTGCTCATTGCATTTTGATTAGCAAACAGGCCCTGTGTCCCCCCCATTAATGGTTGATTAAGGAACTGTGGCACCTGTGCAGACTGCCTTTTATTATGCACGCGAGTGACGGGAACAGAGCGGTACAAACAGCAGCCATGGTCTTCCCAGGCTATGAAATCAAATGCACACGCACTCATAGGTAGAAAGCCACATTTCCCTTGTTATCAGCGGCTTCCCTAATTTCAAGTCTCCTCTTCGATTGTCCATATGGCCATTCCTATGTGTCAGACAACAGAATTGATTTTTTATTCAGAAAATATGGGGACTCTATTTCTAAACAAGCTAATACATGCAGAGAAATAATCAGCTCTGGTTCATCTATGGCTTGGAACACCAGCAATTTTCAGGTAATACAGTTATAGCTAATGTTCCAAAAAAAAAAAAAAAAAAAGACTGACGTTTGAAACCCTGGCCAAGAATGGATGAGGCAGTAGAGCAGAAACCTTTGTCACAGTGACCTTTGGAACAGATTAAATGTATTTTCCAAAAGCTTTCGAAAGTATCTAGTGAGTGAGAACATAAAAAAGACATGAGCTCTATGCAAGGGATTCTTTGAAATGCCCATTTTTGAAAGGGACTCCATTCTTATGAACCTGCTGGAGGTGAGGAGGTGATCCTTTGATTATCTGTCATTTTTTCAAAGCTTCCCATTATCTCTTGGACTTAAGGCCAGTGGAGACATCAAAGAACCAATTGGACGTGGCACTTGTTAGAGGAGTTAGCCTCCTGGGAGTCACGGAAGAGCTGCTCCTTTGAGCCATGTCAAGAGATAGCTGGTCATTTTGAAAGGCAGTGGGAACCAGGCCAAATCCCACCAGGAACTATACTCTGCACATGCTGACTCCACAGGCTTCAGCTCATCAAACGCCAAACCAGTGGAGGCTGGTCCTCAGAACGAAGGAGAAGTTCTTGCTCTTCAGGGACAGACAGCTACCTGTCCTTGCAACATACACAGTATTTCAACAAGCTCACAGAAAAATTGTCATCAGGTTCTGAAGAAGTAATTTTTGCAACGCTGACTGAGCCTCAGGCCTTGCCTTCAGAGTCACTAATGGCTCCATCTGTTCTCAGGTATGCTGCTCAGTCACAGAGTAAAAAAGAAGCTATTTAGCCACTTTTCTTCCTTTGTTTTTGAGAAACATAGAAAGATAAAGAGCAGAGTTGAGATGAAATTGACACGTTTCTGAATGTTTTAGAGCATATTTTAAAATCTTTAAAAGTGAGACATATTGCCGAAGAACCTTCTGAAACTGGGATTCAAAAGTTCAAGGTTGGGTTGGAGAGATGGCTTAGCAGTGAAGGCACTTGCCTGTAAGGCCTAAGGACCCAGGTTCAATTTCCCCAGGACCGCCATAAGCCAGATGCACGTGGTTGCACATGCATCTGGAGTTTGTTTGCAGTGGATAGAGGCCCTGGCACATACCTCTCTCTCTCTCTCTCTCTCTCTCTCTCTCTCTCTCTCTCTCTCTCTCTCTCCCTCTCCCTCTCCCTCTCCCTCTCCCTCTCCCTCTCCCTCTCCCTCTCTAATAATAATAAATAAAAATAAATATTAAAAAGTTCAGTGTTGAGGAAAGTTCTATTGTTAAAAAACAGGAGGAACGGATGGTTTGTGTGATATAAACTTTTGTGTTTAGTTTTTAATATGATGCAAATGTTAAGGAAACTTAAAAGGAAATCATTGAAAAAATCACTAAAGTTTCATCAAACTATCTACAGTTTTGTTGGTAAAATCCAAGTTAAGACGAATTAAGAGTTAAATGTACATTTTCTCCATGTGGAATTGGAGCAAACAGAAGAAGTCAGATTCACACTGACTCTGAGTACATTGTCTGTGGAAGACATGATGGAGGATAACTAAAGAGCTGGTTAGGATCTCTTTGCAAACAACTAACCTGAAAATAAAAATTCATTCTCTCAGAGTTATGGTGACCAGAAGTCTGAAGCTGGGGCAGGGAGGGAGGGAAGGGATAAGAGGGCTGGTTACTCTGGATGCTCTGCTCCATGCCTCTTTCCTACTCTGAAGCTGGGGCAGGGTGAGAGGAGAGGGAGGGGAGGGAGGAGAGGACTAGTTACTTCTGGATGCTCTGCTCCATGCCTCTTTCCTACTTGCCAGTGGCTGGTGACAGCTCCTCACATGCCACAGCATGACCATGCATGGCTTCAATCTCTTCCTCCAATTTATGTGGCCTTTTGACCTTTTCCTCCACTTCTCCTCTCTCTCTCTCTCCCTCTCTCTCTCTCTCTCTCTCTCTCTCTCTCTCTCTCTCTGTGTGTGTGTGTGTGTGTGTGTGTGTGTGTGTGTGTGTGTGTGTGTGTTTCAAGGCATCCTATGCCTTTTCTTATAAGGACACTAATTACTGGGCTAGGATCAGATGAATCCCTTCTCATTCCACAGGATGACGGGAGAAGACTTTCCAGAAGCAAATGCACAAGGGAAAAAGGAATCATTGGCAGAGGAAACAAATGGCTTCTCTGACCCTATAGCCTAATAGATGTGTTGGGATTTTACTGAGTCATCTTTCGAGTGACCTCACTATGAAAATGCTGTTTTCACAAGTCTTGGGATGTGTCTGCTCTGCTTCCTGTGAAATAACATCTGTCATTGTTAATTTTCCCTGTAGATGGTTAATCTTAATATCTACTATCAACTTGATTGGATCAAGAAATAGCCAAGACACATGCCACTGGGCAAATCTATGAGGATGTGGCCAGGAAGGATTAAATGAAGATGATTCTCCCCCAAAGTGGGCAGGGGCCTTTGCTTGGCTGCCCTCACTACATTCTGGTGAGTGCATAGACCCTACTGCTGTCATCCTCACTGATATCAGAACCCACATGCTTCCCAGCTTTTCTGGCCTCCCAAAATGGATTGGAGATGAGTGGCTCTCTAGGAACCCTCCAGACCTTCAGCACCAGATTGGGATTGCAGAGGCAAGGCATCCAGCATCATGGACTGATTACCCACCACATTCTCAACATCTGTGTCCTATCTACAGCCAAGTTTGGACTTTCCAGCCTGTATGGTGTAGTCTGATTTAATACATTCCATTTATAATATATATTCATTCTATTGCTTCAGTTCTAGAAAACCCTGACTAATGCACAGAGTTTACAGTCTACGAAGAACAATAATAATTAAATAGGCAACTACACATTTAATTTCAGAGGAAAATATTTAATGTAAGACAGAGGTATATACCAGGAGAAAACAAAAATATCCAAATGTGCCAAATCATTGGAAAAAAAAGAACATGGCATTTTTAAAAACTGAAGCTATTGTCCCATTTCAAGCCTACTTTAGTCATGAGACTGAGAAATCCCTAAAATTATGACTCTAGATTGTCTCAGTAAATCTTTAAATCAGTCTGAAAATCATCAAACAGGGCCACAACTAGTTTTGCTGCCTTACAGAACAAGGTTGACAGCCCCATATAGGAAGGCGAAATATGCACACTCAACAATGTAAAATTTACCATGTGGAACTTGCACCTTAAAAGTACAGGGATGTTGGAAAATCTAACAGAGAACCAGAAGAAAAAAATCAGTAATTAGAAACAGACTCAAAAATAAAAAAGATAATGGAACTGGAAGACATGGGTTAAAAGCTATTAGAAACATGTTCAAGGATTTAAGCTGAGGAAAAAAAAAAAAAAGGAACAGAATTAGAAAGCAAGTGAAAGCTATTTCTAGAAGAACCAAAAGGAACTCGTATGGAAACAGTGATGCAAGATGTGGCTGACAGTTACAAGGGAGACTTCTGAAAAACTTGGGCCTTGAAGAAGCCAAACATATTAAGCAAAAAAAGAATCACTATTGTGGAAAGTTAACATACAGTTCTTCATTATGTCATGGAAGGGAAAGGGGCTTGAGAGATCGCACCCTTCCATGAGGAGCTGTTCGCAGCTAATGGAAAAAAGGAAGACATTTGCCTCAGGGGAGGAACCACTGGCAACTTGCCCATGCTCCAGCAAATGGCCTCCCACCCCGCTCATGCAAGCAACCCTGGATAGCTCAGTGGGTCACATAAGAAAGAGATATCGAAGTAGAAAAGAGACAGTTTGGGAAGAAGAGGTTCAGTAAGGGTGAGAGGTGAAGAAGAGAATGTAATGGAGGGTGACTATGATCAACATGAAACTGTCAAACAAGTAAATTAATAAAATGTAAATAATAAATAAAAAATTTATAAAATAACTTGGTACACAAATAAGTTTATATTTATATTAAAGATAAAATTAAATTTGCAGTCAAAAAAAAAGAAAATGCAATTCTTTCTACGTTGGCTTTTTCTTACTCTGGGAAGAAAAGAAAATGGAGTTCATTCTGCTCTTGTTAATAACTTTTATTGACAATTTTATATATGTACAAGATGCATTTTGATCACAGTCCCCCTCACATACCTATCTCTGATTTTCTTTCTCTCTCTATGCCTTCCACTGCACCCTTCCTTTCTGCAAACTAAGCCTTCTATTTGAGGGTTTTGTTTTGGTTTGTTTGGTTTGGTTTGGTTTTTGAGGTAGGGTCTCACTGTAGCCTGACCTGGAACTCACTATATAGTCTCAGTGGCCTCGAACTCATGACAATACTCCTACCCCTGCCTCCCAAGTGCTGAGATTAAAGTCGTGTGCTACCACACCCAGGCCCCTCTACTATATTTTATTGATTATTACTTTTACTGTATGAACCTACTGGATGGTAGTCATATTATCATGTCAGCAAATGGGTTTGAGGTAGCTGTGCTGCAGCACCTTGAGAGTCTGGTAATCACTGTCTTCTTCCTCCAGAGCATCCTGGAGCAGGGAGTTAGGATGCAGCACTTGAGAGTCTGATAATCACTGTCTTCTTCCTCCAGAGCATCCTGGAGCAGGGTGTTAGGATGCAGCACCTTGAGAGTCTGGTAATCACTGTCTTCTTCCTCCAGAGCATCCTGGAGTGGGGAGTTAGGATGCAGCACCTTGAGAGTCTGGTAATCACTGTCTTCTTCCTCCAGAGCATCCTGGAGCAGGGAGTTAGGATGCAGCACCTTGAGAGTCTGATAATCACTGTCCTCTTCCTCCAGAGCATCCTGGAGCAGGGAGTTAGGATGCAGCACCTTGAGAGTCTGGTAATCACTGTCTTCTTCCTCCAGAGCATCCTGGAGTGGGGAGTTAGGATGCAGCACCTTGAGAGTCTGGTAATCACTGTCTTCTTCCTCCAGAGCATCCTGGAGCAGGGAGTTAGGATGCAGCACCTTGAGAGTCTGATAATCACTGTCTTCTTCCTCTAGAGCGTCCTGGAGCAGAGAGTTAGGAAACACTTGACTTCATATTTATCTACTCATCATTGGATGTTGGGACTATGCCAGGTACTGCTTATGAGCTAGAATAGAATTTTGAGCAAAAGAAAAGTGTTTAAAAGGGGGACTGGAGAGATGGCTTAGTGGTTGAGGCACTTAACCTGTAGAACCTAATGACCTGGGTTCAATTCCCCAGTGCCTACATAAAGCCAAATGCACAAAGTGGCACATGCATCTGAATTTCATTTGTAGTAGCTAATTTCATTTCTAGTAGTATTCCCATTCTCTCAGACAAAATCTCTCTCAGCTTGCAAATAATAAATAAGTTTTTTAATGTATAATTAATCTATCCTCATAGAGTCTCTATCCATAACCCATAAGTTGATTTTAAGAGTAATTTTCTTAGTAAGAAATGGCTAGGTTGAAGATAGCATGTTTAGTCCAGGATACAACATCTGTTAGAGTCTGTGAAGTGACAGAGACATCAATCAGTTTCTTCATATTTAGAAAAGTGGTTGGTAGTATTTAAATTAACATTTTCAATTTTTAACACTGTCTTTTTTCCTGAACTTGATAAGTCATAAGGCCATATCTTAGTTCCCAGTTAAAGGGTTCCATTTGTCAGTGGACAAAAGATCAGATGCATCTGAATTTTGTTCAAGCCAACTAAATTTCTACCAAGTAAATGAAGTATCACTCTCAATGGATCTTCCTTTTGCTTTAGACTTTTGGCAACTGCAAGTTCCTTTCATTTGAAGTCATTGATTTTGATAATATTAAATGACTGTAACTATGGGGAGGCAGACAGAAGTTAAAAGTCTCCATATTTCATTTGTAAATTTCTCAATAATAAATTGCCATCAGCTCCTAATTTGGTGATGAGTTTTGCTACAAGAAATCACTTGTAAAACTTGCCTGTCTAGGAGTCTTTTCACCTAAAAGCATCTTGGTTCAAGGTCTTATCTGATCAATCTCTAAAAAAATAAAAAGCGCTTGTAGTTTTCCAAATGACTTCAATTCTCTCTAAACTCCTCAAGTTCGTGACAGCGTCTCAGAAAGGGAAAGAACTTAGCCAACTCTTAATTATTCAGGCTAATAGTGGCCTGCGGTGTGTGAAGTGTGATGTGGTTCTCTGGCCAAGTTCAATAACATCAGGCTGGGTGTTGAATGCCAGGTGTCGTGACTTAGGACACCCCTGGGAGACAAAGAAGATGATGCTCCATTGACCACCATGAGTGAACCAATTTCTTATTCCCTGGGTGGACATTGATTATCTCTGTGCTAGAAAAAAAAAAAAAAAAAAAAAAAACCTTGAAGAATACCTTTTAAGCCTTTCTTGGAAAATCTGATGAACCTCTCCCTACTTGAGAATGGAGATCAATAAAGAAGTTTGAATTTATGATCGATCAACAATAAAGAGGTAAACTATAATTAAAATTATGTCTCCTTATCTTCATTTACTTTAATGTTGCTATCTAATCTGGTTAGATCGTGACATGAGAAAAAATGTCTAATAATGCATCCAAATCTAGAGCTTGTTAGCTCAATATGTAAGTTTAATTAATCAACCTTAAAATTTCACAATGGCTGCAACTCATTCCATAAAACATTATTGACTCCCTAAATGTGCCAAGCGCTGCATTAGGCACTGAAGTGCAGGTGCCCTGCTTAAGGGGTCATGGCTATTAGAGATACAGGTAAGTGAACTTAACTTTACAGAGCAGTGACAAGGTGCGTTCAGCAGATATTGTAAAGGGCCTTCTGGAAGCACATGGATAATGTTAAGAGAGAGAATAGCATCTGAACTGTGACTTGAAAGGTAACAGGGGTTTATGAAATAGGGGTTCAGTCATGGGAGTTGCACATATGAAATCACAGAGCCTTCTGGGTTCATAGCATGCAGAGACTGGGTAGGGTTCCAATGACAAGAAGCTGGTGAAGGTTGAAGACAAGCGCAGAGGCCAGAGCCGGGGGGTGTCCCTGCTGCACACAATGACGCGGTCTGCTCAGCCGCTCTTGCCATGCCATAGCGAACGTCTATGGTAAAGGTCGTGTGCAGAAGCAGCACATGCCTTTGACAAAACACAAAGACATGCGTCATGCCAAGGTTATACAAAAGGCACGTTGTTAAAAACCATGGGTTAAACGAGCCCACTTTCTCTCTTTGGAATGCTGCAGATGTTTCACCAAACAGCATGTAAGACAGGAAGGGGGGATTGGTGTTGCTATTGTAGAATCATCTTAAGTGTTAATATTCAAAGTCTGTCCACAGATGAACAACTTCTGTCATCAGCTGGGACCTTGTTAAAAAAAAATGCAGAACTTGGGCCACAACCCAGATCTACCTAATCAGAATTTGCAGTTTAACAAGCTCCCCGGGCGATTCTTGTGTATAGAGTTAGAGAAGTGCTGATCTGAAGCAAAGCTCTCAGCCCTGTGTGAGCATGAGAAACACCTGTGAGGCTTAACAACCACCCAGGCCCAGATTCCAGCTCCCAAGTTTCCATGTCAGTGAATGAGATGCATTGCCAGGACTCTTAACTTGTGTGACTGAGTAAATCGCATTTCCAGCAACCACGGAGAAAATAAAGGATAAGAAAATGCTATCAGGAATGGAAGAACGAATTTCATTTCAGATGTTTATGATATTTGGTGGACCCACAAAAAGCTATGGTCATTGAAGAAATTATTGACATGTGGATGGATGGAAAAATGAATGAATGAGATATTTACTTGTAATTCCTATGTAATCAACTGCTTATGCACAGCTAGCTACACTATTACTAGTTATATGTAGGCCTGGGTCCAACTGAAAGTTCTGAGATAAAGCCATAAAAATATGTAGACATTTTGGGGTCATCCAGAGTAGAGATCATAAAAGGTACAAGAATAAATAAGAATGTGAATGAAATGGGGGAAAAAGGTCAAGAATGAATTTTCTGCATCATCAGATTTTAAAGGATAGGTCAAGTAAGTTGAGCTCAGTAATGAGGTTACCTTTGAGCATCAAGACGAGAGAAGAAATCAAGAGAAAAGGGCAGTGCACATTCAAAAGGGAGATGTTGTTTGAAAAGAATATAGAAATCGTGTTAAAAACGGGAGCAACATCAGAAATTCAAGAGCTCAACATGTCCTTTGGCTCTACCAACTAAGCATCCGTACATGACCTTGGCAAGAGGATGAATGGAATGAAAGCCAGATTGCAATTCATTGAAGAATCAGTGGGGAAATGAGGCAGCAGAAATACGTGGGGATTACTATTTCTCTTTCAAAAAAAAATTGACAGTAAAGAGAAAATTCAAAAATATGTTGATATCTAGAAGACAGTTTAGAATTTTAAATCCCAAGCTACATTTGGGAATGACTCATTCTTTTTTTGAGGCTTGAGTGTTAGATCCACTCATGGTAATACCTCTAATGTAAATACACATATCTTCAAAGCATGCATTTTTATTTATAGTTGTTTATGATTCTAGTATGCGTGTGGGGAAAGTTGAGCCAGACATCTTAAACATGAATTCTGTTCATACACAGCCATCACCATGTCCCACACAAGCAGTCACAACAGTCATGTGGCTCCATGGTTCTCAGTTTCTCATAAATTGGTTAGGCAGCTAAGGATTTAGATGGAGAAGATCATGACACTCAGATGGTGCTTTATCACGCCAAATAAACACTGTGGGCTGGTCATAACATTTTATGACATAAAGCTGTGAGACTTGGAAAGCTATTATGTTGGTAGAACCTGCTCGATCACAGACAAATAAAAAAAGAAAATGAGAAACAACAGGAAGCTAAATTAAAATCCATGATTCTAAATATTTAGTTCTAATTAGTTTGTCATATTTGGATAATAATTTGGATTAATTAGTTTTATGTCAGTCACCCAATTATTAAGTGGTGCTAGAATCCTGCACGTTTGCAGAAATGCAGTCCCAAATTTTTATGCATTTGGAAACTAAAGAGTAGGATAATAAGACTGGAAACATGGGAAATAGCATTAAAATCACTCAAAGGTCACTCCTTTATAAATCTTAAAATAGGGTTAAACATGCAGGCCTTTCCAAATGGCCAGGATTGACTTAGTTATAGATGAGATGTCTTCATGAATGCAGTATAAACTTCTTCCCTAACTTATCAAACTGTGCCCGATGAAACCCAGTGCCAAATAAGTTGAGCAAAGGGGGAAGGCGGGAGGTATACAGGAGGGAGGGAGACCGCAAGCTTAGGTTTAAAGTCACACAGAACAGAACTGGATTCGAATCCAGACTGTCTTACTTATTAACTCTGTGACCTTCCGCTGGCTTCTCAGCTCCCCTGAGTCTCAATTCCCTCATGTTAAAACAAAGTTAAATGCACTGACTTCTTGATATTTGGTGGTGATTCAATGGCACATTGCGCAGGTCACTTAGCACGGGCTGTCACTCAGGCCTTTTCTAGACGCCACAGGAGGGGGAGGGGGTGCCAGCAGCCTCAGCTTTAGCTGCCCACTCTTGAAGTACCACCCCAGGCCACTGAGGGGAATTTGGTGTCTGACCCGGAAGTTATGTTTTAAATTGGACCATATCTGACATCTACATGTGTTCACAGGAGAAAGTAATAGACAGCCTTAAGCGTATTCGCGTTGACGTGCGGTCTCATAAATGGACTGGCTTTGATTACTACAAGAGTCCCCTTCAGGGCTGGAGAGATGGCTTAGCGGTTAATCGCTTGCCTGTGAAGCGTAAGAACCCCGGTTCGAGGCTCCCCAGGTCCCACGTTAGCCAGATGCACAAGGGGGCGCACGCGTCTGGAGTTCGTTTGCAGAGGCTGGAAGCCCTGGCGCGCCCATTCTCTCTCTCTCCCTCTATCTGTCTTTCTCTCTGTGTCTGTCGCTCTCAAATAAAATAAATTAAAAAAAAAATTATAAAAAAAAAAGAGTCCCCTTCAGACCAGCTCACTCTCACTCTAACATCAACTTCTCTATCTCTATGTCACAGAAGCAGTCAAAAGCTAAAATACCCTTGTGTGTTGGGGTGCTCGTAACTGTGTGTGTGAGAGTGCATGCACACGCATCTTGCGTGCAAATACACGTGTGTACGGAGGCCAGACAACAACCTCGTGTCACTCCTCAGACGCTACCCTTTCTTTCTTGAATGTGGGTTCTGGGGAATAAACTCGGGTCTTCTTGTTTGCAAAGTAAGCACTTTGTGGACTTAGCTGCCCCCCCAGCCCCCCGAAGTCCTACTCTTGCCAGTAAGCGCTCAGATCCCAGACCAAACGGGAAGCCAGCGGGCGCAGCGCGTGCGAGTGACCCGGCGTGCGCGTGGAGAGCGGTGGCGGCGGAGCGTGTGGCTCACAGGCGATCGCTGCGGGTGAGCCAGGCCATCTGCGGCGTCCACGTGTTTGCACGCACACATACCCTGGCGTCTCAGACATATGAACACTTACATATGCATGCATGCATACACACATACTAAAAACTTCTGAAAAATTCTTAATTCCGTGAGTTAGAAACACAGGGGTGCATTCTCGATTTGCATAAGCAAAGAATGAAACCAGGGCTGCTTATACCCGGCATTAAAATGCGTTCCAGTTTATGGAATACGACGCAGGAAAATGAAGAGCAACCACTTCCTGGGCAAAGCTGGCAGCGTACCACTGTGAGATGGGGGGCGTTTCTGTTGCGTGAGGTCACTGCTGTCCACCTCGGCATGCGGCTGGCCCCCGCTCTCCACAGGCAGCGGGGCCTTCGCCTCTGCACCGTCTGGACTCGGGGGGCTCAGGCGGTTCAGTGCCACCAGGCAGGATCTTGAGTGCTGTCTCCTGTGCGGTGTGTGGTGTGTACCGTGCACGGCACGGTGCATGGGAGGGGAGTGTGCAGCGTGCACGGGTGCGGGCAGATGGGCCCCCCGCGTGCCCTGTGCAGAGGCCACAGGAAGACATCTCGCGTACTGCTCTCTCACTCTCCACCTTACTTCCTCTCAATGAGTCTAGAACTCACTGTTTTCCAGTTAGACTGGCTGAGCAGGGAGCCCCAGTGACCCTCCTGTCTCTCCCCGACTAAGTGCTGGGATCAAGCACGGCAGCGACACCCGGCTCTTCCGCATGAGTGCCGTGGATCCGAACTCACGTCTTCCATGCAGCCCCTTTCTGCACGGACTGCCGCTGATTAAGGCCGTGCGGAGAGGTGGATGCTGGCCAGTGTCTCTCAGACCTGTCCACATCCAAGACTGCCTCTGTGGACCACTGGAGCCTGCCCTTCCTGTCACTCTCTGTTCTTTACTGTGGGAAGAATTGCCACACTGGCCCGGGGCTAAGCCTGCTCCGAGGTGGTAGCTTCATATCTGCACCCAACTCTGCTGCTGTGCTGAAAGGATCATGTAAAACACAAGGCAGTAACAGACTGCTTGCAGGGCTGGAGAGACGGCTCAGCAGTTAAGACGCTTGCCTGCAAAGTCCAGTGACCAGACATCAATTCCCCAGTACCCAGCTAAGCCAGAAGACAAAGTGGTGCATGCATCTGGAGTTCGTTTGCAGAAGCTAGAGGTTCTGGTGCACCCATTCTCTCCCGCTCTCTCTCTTTCCCTTCATCACTCCCTCCTTCTCTCATTCTTGCCTGCGAAGCCTAAGGACCCATGTTTGACTCTCCAGATCCCATGTAATCCAGACTCACAATGGTGAGGCAAGCACAAGGTTGCACATGCCCACTAGGTAGCACAAGTTTCTGGAGTTCGACTGCAGTGGCTGAAGCTCTGGAGCTCCACTTCTCTCTCCATCTCCCTCCTCAATCATGTGTGTGTGTGTGTGTGTGTGTGTGTGTGTGTGTGTGTGTGTGTGTGGTTTGTTTTTCAAGGTAGGGTCTCACTGCAGCTCAGATTGACCTGGAATTCAATTCATTATGTAGTCTCAGGGTGGCCTCAAACTCACAGCAATCCTTCTACCTCTACCTCCCAAGTGCTGGGATTAAAGGCATGCACCACCATACCCAGTTCCCTCTATCTTAAAAAGAAATTAAAAATCAGGGGCTGGAGAGCTGGCTCGGTGGGTAAAGTGCTTGCTGGTAAGCATGAGGACCTGAGTTCAGATCCCAGCACCCACATAAAAAAATACCAAGCATGGTTGTGAATGCCTGTATCCCAGGACCAGGGAAGCAGAGACAAGAGGATCCTCTGGGCTTATTAATTAGTTAGTCTAGGCCAATTGGTAAGCTACCCATCTCAAAAAAAAAAAAAAAAAAGAAAAAAGAAAGAAATTAAAAAACAAACAAAGACTGCTTGTGCTTCATGGGAGACACTTCTCAGAATGCTTTTTTCAGGTCAGAGCTTCTATGTAAGTTCTATGGATGTGGCCATTAGTGAAGTCGATGTTTTACATATTTCATTTTAACCATTTAATCTTAAAATTCAAGACTATAAACCCGATTTAAAAAATGAGGAAACTAGTCAGGCGTGGTGGCGCACGCCTTTAATCCCAGCTCTTGGGAGGCAGAGGTAGGAGGATCGCCGAGAGTTCAAGGCCACCCTGAGACTCCATAGTGAATTCCAGGTCAGCCTGGGCCAGAGAGAGACCCTAACATCTGGATTGATATTTTTGCGCAGATGTGTTCACAGCTCTGCCCTGACAATGCCTCATAAGCAGTTGTTACTAAAACTTGTCCCAAAAGACAAAATACAAACTCATTTTCTAGAATTAAATGTCTATTATTTGAGTCTCCTCAAAAAAACCAAAAAAAAAAAAATGAGGAAACTAAGGCCCCAGAGTTATGATCTGTCGTGCCTGCGTGTGGGGGGGGGTGGGGGGGGTATGTGTGTCTAACTGCACAATTTCACACAGAAACTGGTCTCACAGCCTGTCTGGATCCTTTCTTTCAGGTCCCGTCTCCAGTGGCCCCCAACTTCCCCTGCACGTAAGGCGAAGCCGGTAAGCAGCTATGATGAGCTGAACTCCGCCAGAACCACACTTCTGAGGGAGCCTTTCTGATCTCTGTGGAACCAGCCTGCAAAGGAATCAGCAGCCTTGAGTTGTCCCAAATTTTACACAATTTGAAAGGGAAAAGAAGAGAAACTCAATTCAGTGCTAAATATAAAATGACCCAGGGAGCTACCGCACCCAGTGCTCATAAGGGGTGACCTGAACACTGTCAAAGAGGGGGCAGTCCCTGAGGATGGAAGCCCTTTCAAGTTAACCGACTTGATAAAAGAACAACAAATTAACCGCCAGGTGATGTTTCATCTTTTAATGCTAACATACGACCAGGGACATGTGCCCTTCTGCCTACTGGTTTAACTGATTAAGCAGCGAAAATCAAAGAAAAATAAAAAAGAACATCACTGGCCATACATAAGACAAAGGCATCCGGTCCACACAAGTGATGCCAGTGCTGGTGATTGTTTTCACATTTCCTTGCCCGTCTGCTGCGTCTTGCTAGCGGCTGGCAAATGGTGCTCTCTTTCAGAACGGAAATGGAAAGTCCTCTGCTTAAGAAAAGCTTTTCCATCTCTGCAAACAGGTTCCCTGAATGCCCATCTAAGCTGTACTTTGCTAGTAGAATACTGAGGTTAAATTTTCAAATAAGGAGAGGCAATGGAGGAGACTCAAATAATAGACATTTAATTCTAGAAAATGAGTTTGTATTTTGTCTTTTGGGACAAGTTTTAGTAACAACTGCTTATGAGGCATTGTCAGGGCAGAGCTGTGAACACATCTGCGCAAAAATATCAATCCAGATGTTAGGCTGGAGTTTCGCACTAGTGTTACATGCTTTTTAATTAATTTGTTTGTTTGTTTGTTTATATTTGTTTGCAAGCAGAGAGAGAGATGAGAGACAGGAGAAGGGACGCACCACAGCCTCTGCAAACAAACACGAGACGCACATGCCTCTTTGTGCATCTGTCTCTACATGGGTTTATGTGAAGTGTCTGGTCAGATATAGGTAGGCTTGGAGATCACTGGGGGCAGAGTTCCCTCATCAGCAGCTTGAGGAAACCAGGAAGCGAAGTTGCAGGACTCTACTGGTGAGAAGAATGGGATCTGAGTTGTCGCTCTGGCCTTGGGTGGAGACATGGCTTTCTGACCTTCCTGGAAGTTTGTAAGAGTACCATATAACAGGGTTATTTCTTGGAAAGAAATTAAGAGTTAGTCCAGGGCTGAGGAGATGGCTCAGCAGTTACAGACACTTGCTTGTAAAGCCAACCACCCAGGGTTTGATTCCCCAGTACCCATGTAAAGCCAGATGTACAATGGAGTAACTTTGCAAGGGCAAAAGGCCCTGGTACACCCATGCTCTCTCTCTTTCTCCACCTCTCTCTTTCTTGCAGACATGTGCACAAATAAAAATAATTTTAAAAGAGTTAATTAAGATGGAGTGCTTGTGGAAATGGCTCAGTCAATAAAGTGCTTGCCACAAAAGCATCAGCCCCTGAGTTTGATTTCCCAGCAGGCAGTTAAAGGCTGTGGGATGCTCCTGTTATCCCTGCTGGGGAGGCAGAAACAGAGAGACCGTGGGGCCTACCGGCCACCTAATCTACCCAGTTGGCAGGCTCTAGGTTCAATGAGAGTCCCTGTCTATGTGAATAAAAGTGAAAATCAAATTAAAAGATACCTGATGTCTACTTCTGGCCTCCACATTACACATGCACACACATGTGCCTGCACACACATACGTGAGCACACACATATGAACATGCATATACACATGCACACACCACTCACACATGCATACACAAAAATGTCATCATGAAACCCACCATTTTATATAATGACTATATGCCAATGATTAAAGAGAAGAAAGAGAAAGCTCCCTACTTCTTTTCACTAGACATATAATCTGCTGGTACCTTAAGCAGTAGCTTACTTTGCCAGGGGAGCTAGCCTGGCATGCTCCAGGCATGAAGCAGAGGAAAGAAACCTAGCCGAGTTATGCTGGCCATCACTGGCCACTACTGCTGGTAGACTGAGTTCTATGAATTATTTCTGGATGAGAAAACCACAGTCTCGACTATCTTAAAGAAAAACCTATTATTACCAATGTCACAAATATGTTTATCATACTGCACATATATATTTTATGGATTTTGATACATTAAGGTGTTTGCAGATCATGCAACCACTGAAGTTTCTCTTTTCAACTTTGTGTCTAAAACCCATCAGCCATTCACAGCGCGCTCAGACCTGCTCAGCAGATCGCCGCTGTCTCCTCCAGCTCATCCAGGCCCATCTGCCATCTTCTTGTTTTATCTAAACTAACATGCCAAATCTCCACAAAACAATGTGAATTACTTACATTATTTTGTAAATATGGCATATCTGTAATTCTCATGTATTTCCTCCTAGACAAGAGAGGCTCTTCTGTGATTAAGGAAAATATGCCAAATTAATTATTTTATTTGCTTTTGACCTTTTCATACACCCACATTACATTTTGGTATGCACCTCACATCACCCTCATCTGACACACACCTCCAGGCTCTCTCTACTACTTCTCGTCTCTACTCTTGCCATGGCGCACACAGAAGAGATGAAACGGTCATCAGCTCATTTGGAAGGGGCATGTCTTCCCAAGACCCTCCCCTATCTATAACTGAAATTTGACTGGTCACTACTAAAGTAATCTCAGAGCATCTTTTTAATATCGGTTTGCTCTAAGTGCTCTTTCTTCACATGTTTCTAAATTTTGAAAATTTTAGTGAGTTAGTATTAATTTTATAATATCAAAGAAACAAAAAATTCATTCACAGTAATACTATGCTGTATAAGAATAAAATTAAAAATGTTAAAAGCCATCCATTCAGAATCATTTAAACTTGATGCATTGTTCAACATCTCATGCTTTTCATAATCCCAGTGAGAATTACCAAATGATTTTAACCTGCTTCTAAAATCCTGAATTGTAATGTTAATATTAATAGATGCTAACTTATATAACAAGTTTCTCATTCTTATAAGCAGTTTTTGAATCCCCAATGTTGTTTATAGGTATCACGTTTATAATGTTTCATTGTCAAAAGAGAGCAATACTCCAAGTGGGTGATGGAGACAGCTGTCTCCTGGGGTGGAACCTTGTCATCAAGACATTGTGGGCAACATAAGCACACTGAGCCCCGTCATCAGCGTGGGCACCATCAAGTTACTAAGGGATAGAAAAATGGAAAGTAAATATCTCCTGGAAGTCCAGACTCTAGCAACTGATTGTTTCCAAGGCGTAACTAGGATGCATAGTTGACACCTCAACCTTCACAGTAAAAATCTGAAGATCTGTCCGCATGGTGCGTGCTGTGTTTAGGGGTGCAGCTCCGTGAACCTGCAGACAGGGCGCCAGCATTGGGAGATTCTGGGGTGCCTGTCAGACTCGGTGTCAGGAATGCCAGATGGCCATAGGCAATGGATGGGGTTTTGAATTCTGAAGGGGCAGGTGACCTCCTCAGAAGTAACCAGAAGAATGCAAAGCCTTGGGAAGGAATCAGGAAACCTACCTGGGGCCACTTGGGACCTTGGTTTTCTTTTCTGTGCTAATTCTAAGAATTCTTCTGAAGCTGCAGTTTAATGAATTTCTGAAAGGAAATAACCATTCTCCTCTTTCTCAGCCATCAAATGGCCATTAACTCTGTTTACCAGTCACAGTGCTTATACACAGAAAAGTGACCTCATGGGTGTCCCCTTGGATTTAGAATTGCTGGTAATAAAGTGCCCAGAGGTAATTATTCCTGCTATGCTAGTGTGCAACTCCAATTTATGACAATTACCCACGATTAGTCATAGTTTCCTTATCCCTTGACTCTTGAGGTTTTAGCATTCAGAAAGGACATTGTAGAAAGTCGGGTGCCTCACAATAAATACATCTATGCTTTCAGTGAAGAATGTCTCTCCGTGTCCCCTGATAATCATGGAGGAAGGAGGGGTCACTTCTGCATCACTTGTGAAATGGCCCAGGCTGCCTGGATGTTTGCCAAAGAGAAAGAGAGAGAGAGAGAGGAAAAAATGAAATAAAATCTTGCAGAACTGTGAGATTAATTTTTATTTTTTTTTTATTTTAAAATTAGCACTGATAAATATTTCTGTTGTCTGATGTTGCTGCTGTTCTCCTATGGCTTGTCTTTCTGCTTTCATTTCAGCAGATAATTGCCTGCCTCGGGATATTGTTCTTTTTATATATATAGAGAGAGGGGAATTTCTCACATCAGATTTTAAGGGCTTTCTGAAATTAACTCTTGGCTTTCCACAGGAGAGAATGAGGGCGTGTGTATCCTTAGTTCTCAGTCATACTGAAAATCTGATCGGGAAAACAAAACTGTGGGCGCAACATTGAAACGAGCTGATCGGGTAGGTATACTGGATGTCAATTATTTCCTTGTATTTGACTACAAGCGCTACAGGAAAGCATTAAACCACCACAGTGAAAAAGGGTAAAAAAAAACGGGTGCTAAATAAAGCTATTGTTGTGATAACTGACTATTTGCATACATACAGGCATTTTCATTTGTTTTGTTCATTTCATTCATTTTGCTACATCTTCTTTTTGTTGTATGTATGCGTGTTGTGCCGGCATGCGGGTATGTCTGGGTGCAGTTCCGTATGTGTGTGCACTCGCCCATGAAAGGGGGTCTCACTGAGACCAGAGGTCAATGCCAGGTGCCCTCCTCGCTCGTTCTCTACCTTCTTTACAGAGCCAGAATGTCTCGGGGAACGTGGAGCTCCCCAGGTCAGCTGAGGTGACTGGGCAGCTTGCCTTAGGGTCGACCTGTCATCGCCTCCGCAGACACGCGCAGGCACAGCAGCGTCGATGGAGGTTCTGGTGATCAGGACTCAGGTTCTCGTGCTCCCAAAGCAAGTGCCCTATGGTCTGAGCCATCTTCCCAGCCCTTCATCCACAGCTTTAAAATGGCAGAGAACACACTGTATAACCGGAGCTGGCTAAATTGCAAACAACAGCAAGTAAAAGGCTCACATTTCACTCCCACGGTTCCATGTCCTTGCTCGGGCTATTAGTGTACTGAACTTCCAGGCCCTCTCACATTAGGTAACAGAACTTTCAGAAGGCCTTCCTAGGGGACAGCACTGGACAGTATTTCAACCAGCGGGAAGAAGGGACTCTGCGGCTGAAATAGATCTTAAAGATCGTTTCATTCCAAGGACTCTTCAGGACCAATGTAACCCAGACACATATCTGTGTTTAAAAATGCGACTCTGAGTCCTCTAATCAGGGCTGCTGTCCCAGCTGCCTGCAAGGCTCCGTGTGTTTTGATGTCTTTCACAAACTGATTTCGTGTTTGTTCCCTGCCTGGCCCTGGCAGCTTTGCACTTGTGAACTCTGTTTTAGATAGGTGCCCTGAAGGCTTTCTAAACAGCTGGAGAAGAGCTGAAACTTTTGAATTGCTCTCCTATCTCAGTGCATGCTAGGAATGTGGATGACATTTGAAAAAGCAGACTACATTTAACTGCAAAGGAAATCAGGCCCAGAATGCTGTGTCTTGCTTAACATTACAAAGGACAGCACCACTTAGCAGCCAGCACTGCTGAGTGGGCCAGCAACAAAGCACCACCACCGCAGAGCAGAGCAGCAGTGGGGAGAGGGGCTGTCCCCCAACAGACACGGGGCTGCAGCTGGATACGAACCTGGGTGCCACAGTCGGAGAGGACCAGAGGGAAGCCAGAGACGCTGCAGCACACGCCAGGGCCCAGGGTGGCTCTCCACTGCACGGCCTTCATCACCAGTAAAGCAAGGCAAAGAGCCCCAGCTGGAGATGATGAGCCAAGCAGAAACACCGAGATAAGTTTTGTCAGGGCAAAGAAGCTGGTGGAACAGGATTTTTTTTTTAAGTCGGAAGATAAATTCTTAATCAGGCCCTGCTCTTTTATCTCTGATACATGTGACGCTATGAATGTAAAAAAGTGTTTGTGTGTACTAATATTCTGTACTTATAAGTGTACAAAATGAAGCTGATGGAAGAGGACTTATATTTGGGGAACATCAAGTAAGATTATAGCTCAAAGGCGGTGGCTCTGGAGTCAGATTCCTTGGTTTAAATTCTAGCATTGACAATTCCTTCCCGTAGTGAGTGCTCAGGTCAGGACTGTCCCTCATTTGTCATCTGTAAAATGAGAGTAGAAGAGCTTTCTTCACAGGAACAACAGAGCCCCCCACATGAGAAGTAACAGTGCCTCCTCACATGGGGAGTGATGGTGCCCTCCTCACCTGTGGAGTAACAGTAACTCCCTGGCTTGGGGAGCAATGGGGGGACACGGCCCTCCTCTCCTGGTGAGTGACAGCACCTTCCCCACATGGGAAGTAACGGTACCTCCCTCACAGGGAGTCAGCAGCACCTTCCTCACAGGAACAAGAATAACCTACGCTGTGCCAAGTCTCAGGCCATTCACAGCACTTGAAATGGAACATTAACACCCATCACCGTTTAATCCCTGTCTCAGCAGGATGGTAAAGGAGAATTTAACTTTTTATTTTAGATTTTTTTTAATTATTTATTTATTTATTTATTTGAGAGCAACAGACACAGAGAGAAAGACAGATAGAGGGAGAGAGAGAGAATGGGCACGCCAGGGCTTCCAGCCTCTGCAAATGAACTCCAGACACATGCGCCCCCTTGTGCATCTGGCTAACGTGGGACCTGGGGAACTGAGTCTCGAACCAGGGTCCTTAGGCTTCACAGGCAAGCGCTTAACTGCTAAGCCATCTTTCCAGCCCATTAGATTTTTTTATTTTTATTTATTGATTTGAGGAGAGAGAGAGGGAGAAAAAGAGGCAGAGAGAGGGAGAATGGGCATGCCAGGGCCTCCAGCCACTGCAAATGAACTCCAAATGCACGTGCCCCCTTGTGCATCTGGCTTACGTGGGTCCTGGGGAATCAAACCAGGGTCTTCTGGCTTTGCAGGCAAATGCCTTAACCACTAAGCCATCTCTCCAGCCCAAGAATTTAACTTTTATAGGTGAAGTAACAGATTTGAGACATTTCAGAGCACTGGAGTAGAGAATAGGCACTGAGGAGGCATGTATTGCACACAAACACTTCTTGCCACACAAAGATAAATCTCCCTCTTACCTGTCATGCATACACACCACAGGAAAGTTCTCTCCAGCAATCTGCTGAGAGCTTTCAATTTAATTTTTTAAAACCTGTAACATTTAAACCATTTCCAAACAAATTACTTGACTGCATAATTCATGCCTCCTAGTTCATTCACATTGATGTTTCATGATCTGTCAAATTTTAGGTCACTGTACCACCCCACCAAGAAGTGGCTAATTATAAACAGAGACACAGTTAACTTTACTATGATGGAACGTGGTGGACAGTCTTTTGACCAAATGGTCAAAGTTGATAGCATCATTATTGGGACAAGCAATGTTTGCCTCCTAATATCATGTACAAAGCAGATGCTGTTATGTAAATTATATTCCTGTCAAATAAAGCAGGGCAGGAAAACATTTGGAAACCGACACCAAAGGACATTCTACACAGCCATTGTCCTGTGCTTGCCTCCAATAATAAGGTCAAAAAGCAAAGAATGGAAGATTCATTATTCTAATCCATAAAAACTAAATAAAACGTGCGAGCTTGGATTGGGTTCTAGTTTGGAAGGCGGAATAGCTACGAAGAATTTTGTCAAAACCACTGATGGAGATCAAATCAAGACACAGGTTGGGTAATAGCTTGGATGCTTATCTTGGTCTCCAGGAGTTATGGAAGAATGTCTGCATCTGAAGAGGCATGTAGTATTTAGGGAGCTACTGAACCACTTCTCTGAAAACATCAAAATGTAGCATATGCTTATTTTTGTTGTGTAAATCCTCCCACTGTCCAATTTCAACCTACCAATGTGAGAGAAATGTTTTCAAACAAAATTTCACACTTTAATATATGTGTATGTATAAATTCATATGTGTATGAAATGAGAAAAAATCTGATATTACAAAATGTCAACAATAAGGAATTTAAAGAAGCTAGGGGGCTGGAGATATCGCTCAGTGGTTAAGGTGCCTGTAAAGCGTAATGACCTAGGCTCAATTTCCCAGCACACATAAAGTCAGATGTACAAAGTGGTGTATGCATCTGGAGATCGTTTGCAGCAGCTAGAGGCCCTTGTACACCTGTGTTCATTCTCTCCCTCCATCTCTCTCTCTTTCTGTCTGTCTTTTCTTGCAAATAAATAAGTAAAATATAAAGGCATTAAAAAAAAAAGAAGAAGAACCTAGGGCCAGGCGTGGTGGCTCACGCCTTTAATCCCAGCACTCCGGAGGCAGAGGTAGGAGGATCACTGTGAGTTCGAGGCCACCCTGAGACTATGAAGGACCCAGAAACTGAATGACGCCATGACAGGCTTCAGCAGAGCGCTGCCCTAGCTAGACCTAAGTTACAAGTTTCAGTTTGAACAGAGAAACTAAGGGGCAGCTGCCCTGCCCCTGTCCAGGACACCTGAGACTTGTCCCTCCTACCTCCCCGCCCTGGCCAATTAAGAGATTTGTCCCGCCTACCTCCCTGTCTCGGCCAATCGAAATACATACAAATGTTATTGCTGCTTGTTGCTTAGTTACCTAGCTCCCACCCGCCCACCTTGCTGCCAATGTCCTAAGAAATCCACCAATCATGTACCCGGTCCCTACTTCTTTGTTCTTTGTTCAAATCCCTATAAAAGACCTGCCCCCCTGCTACTGGGGGCTCTTGTATGGATCCACTGCTTTGGTGAAGTCAAAAGTCCGAGCTTAAACCCGAAAATAAAGCTCCTTGCCCTTGCATACGGGTTTGGTTCTCCTTGGTGGTCACTGGGGGTGCCGAGAACTGGGCATAACAGCTACATAGTGAATTCCAGGTCAGCCTGGACTAGAGTGATACCCTGCCTTGAAAAACAAAAACAAAAACAAACAAAAAAGAACCTGGAGATATAGCTCAGTAACAGAGCACTTATGTAACATTAACAAGGCCCTGGATACAACCCTTGTTAACACATATATGTAAACACACACACACATCTAAGGTGTGCGTCATATTTGTAGTTTTCTGTAAATTTACAATTGCATCAAAACAATAAAGTTCAAAACCAGGTAAATGTTGCCAAGATGCTTCTGCAGACCACTGTGATGCTTTGCAGGGTTTTAAGAGCTATTGCATGGCTGGGCGAGATGGCGCGGGCCTTTAGTCCCAGCACTTGGGAAGTGGGAGTATGAGTGAAGGACTCAGGAAGCCACAAAGAGCCGCAGAATCATCAATAGGCCTAAATTTCTGCTTCCCAGCAAGGTCAGCTTCCTGGTAAGTGGGAATAGACTGCACCATGCGTTCCTGTGGTCATAGATAAAGTTTGCTTAAAATAAGTTTCTTTAAAGTTCCTCAAAAACACATAGCCAATCACAATAAAGGTTACCTAATCTGCATGGAATCCCCCTAGCCCCCTGCCCACCAGCTCTGCCCATCAGTATCCTAAGCCTATGAGAAAAATACAAGTGCAGTTACTGCTGAAATCTACCAATCATGGAACCGTTCTCCTCCTTCTCCCTACTTCGTTGTTCAAATCCCTATAAAACACCTGCCCCCCTGCTGCTCAGAGCTCTTGTATGGATCCATTGTGTTGGTGAAGTCTGGAGTCTGAGCTTAAGCCCAAAATAAAGCTCCTTGCCTTTGCACACGTGTTTGGTTCTCCTTGGTGGTCACTGGGGGCACTGAGAACTGGGCATAACAGGAGGGATCCCTATGAGTTTGAGGCCACCTTGAGAATACGTAGTGAATTCCAGGTCAGCCTGGACTAGAGTGAGACCCTACCTCAAAAAAAAAAAAAAAAAAAAAAAAAAAAAAAAAAAAAAAAAAAAAGGACAATAGGGAGAGGAGAGATCAAAGAATTGAGCAATTAAGCAGTCATTTGTCCATCAGATAAGAATTTACTCAGAGCAGTGGGAACAAAGGGCAGAATTAAGCAATAGCAGATGTGGCTGGCATTGTGTGGAGATAGCCTCGCAGAGGCGGAAGGGTTCACGAGAACCTGCTGGTTTGTTCCACGCAATCCTTCCTCTTGGCCATCCCAGCAAAAGGAGGCTTTGAGATCGCCTGTTTCTATTCCCCTCTGCAGAGTCCTGGCCTGTTTCCCTTTGTAACACCGTAAGGATCCAAACACTGCATGAGTTGGGGGAACTGCAGCCGGGACCTTTGGTGCAACTTCTGCTACTCACTGGCTTTCACTGTCCTGTTTAAAAAACAGTGTTGGGCCGGAGAGATGGCTTAGTGGTTAAGGCATGTGCCTGCAAAGCCAAAGAACCCAGGTTCAGTTCACTAGGACCCACATAAGCCAGATGCACAAAGTGGCCCATGCACCTGGAGATTGCTTGCGGCGGCTGAAGGCCCTGGTGTGCCCATTCTCTCTCTCTTCTTCTGTATGCCTCTTTCTCTGTCACTCTCTCAAATAAAAATAAATAAAACTTTTAAAAATAAAAAATAATATTCATCACAATAGGTCAAATTATATGGAGTTATATAAAAGGTTTTCACTAATCTCATCAATGTCATCTTTCTACATCTGTCTCAAAGCTCCTAAATAAATATAGACAAGTGTGTACAGTAATAGAAGATTTTTTTCAACTGATACCAATACAAAGACAGATATGTAATTTTAAGATTGCTTTTCTCACTTAATACATCATAAATAACTTTAAAAATAAATATTCATATATTTAATTCATTCTTTTTAACAGCAATTGTGTTAAAATTCCCTGGTATTACCAAGTCATAATTTACCATTCTTCTTAAGTGGGGCATACTGACATTCTCAGATATTTTTGCATGGAAAATATTTTTGGTTTTGCCTACTCTTGCAGTTGCAGAATAAATTCCTAAAGTTGGATTCCTAGTTCAAAAAACATGTATTTGGAATGTTTGAAAAGTTTAGAATAACTCGTGTTCTTACCAAAAATTCGCCTTGGTCTTTGTACCCTCGCCAGCACTAGTTATTTATATCCCTTTCTGGCTAAGCTTTCTGTCCACATTCGGTTTCTCCGGTAGAGCCACTGATGCTTCCTGAAGTCGCATAGCACATCACACAGACCCCCGCCCCAGGGCTCCTTTCTCCAATAGCCAGGTATTCTCTGCCAGCTTTGCCTATGCGTCTTCCAAAAGCACAGCCTCCAATGCCTCAGCCAGTGAACTCTGGCTCCCAGCTAGAGTCACCTACTCACTAAAGAAAACCCAAGTTCCCATAACCATCTGTTAGAACCAAGTCCCGGAAAGTGCCTGCAAGCCTTCACAGGCTACGTGTTCATCGGTGATCTCTTAAAGGACATAAGTTGTTTGTTGAAATACCCTCCACTATAAAAAGAGTGTTTAATCCATAACAGAACACACAGGACAATTCATATGCTGCCTTGTTTTAAAAAGTAAACGGAATTTTTGACATGCTTTTGCACTAGCATACATTCTGATGAAGACTGAGCAGTTTCTGTTGCTCTTTGAGAGTAGAAAATCTGTCCTCATATCCTTGTTTTGAAAGTTACAACTTTCTACTTGTCTTATTCAGCAGTATAACTAAGCCCAGTCATGTTTACTGGTGAAAATTAAAATTATTTTAGATAGAGAGTTTAATTTTTTTAAGATATCCAGATTTTGTAAACCTTTCCAACCTGGTAAAATGTTAATTAAACATGTACATGTGGACTTCAAATCCAACAAAACTAGATGCATAAATATAAATGCTTGGGATAATGTTAGCTGAAAATATCTTAGAGCATAGCTTTTATTCTTTAAAAAGTATAGATTTACAAGGTGCTCCCACATTAAATTAGATATTTAAGAATACAAGTGACCTTACTAGCTTTTTTAAGGACTATGCTTTCATAGTAATTTATCAAACTTACAAAAAAATCTATAATTAGTATCTAAGTAAAAAGCAAATAGAGTGAAAATACAATTAAAATGTAAAATTTGCATATTAACTTGGACTTGGTATTTCAAACCATATTATATAAATATACTGTAGACAAGAGATGGGCTATTTATTTCCATTTATACATGAGTATAAGGTCATGAAAGTACTGAAAAAAGTGCTGAAATGAAGATGAATGTACTGAATAAAGACGTTTCAATATTACAAGGAAATTCCTAATTTCCAAGGCTGTCACGCATTACTGGTATGATGTATTGCTCATTAAACAAGTTAGATTTCACAGTGGTATAAGCTAGACTTAAGCAGAGCTGGAAAACTTCATAATTTAGCTTTCACATAACAAGGTAGAGCCCCCAAATGGTAAGTAACCAGTGTCACTATTTCTCTGATCACAAAGGACACCTAACCAGATATGGCTTGTTTTCATAGGGACTTGATCTTTCCAGTTGATTAGAGTTTTCTTGAAATGCGTCTATGCATTTCTTTTTTTTTTTTAATTTTATTTATTTTTTATTTGAGAGCGACAGACACAGAGAGAAAGACAGATAGTGGGAGAGAGAGAGAATGGGTGCGCCAGGGCTTCCAGCCTCTGCAAACGAACTCCAGACGCTTGCGCCCCCTTGTGCATCTGGCTAAGGTGGGACCTGGGGAACCGAGCCTCGAACCGGGGTCATTAGGCTTCACAGGCAAGCGCTAAACCGCTAAGCCATCTCTCCAGCCCTGTCTATGCATTTCTTAATGGGCAAACCATTTTCTTCCCTCAATCACTGATGTCCCCCTTTCAGAGCATACCCAGTGGCCAGGTTTTCCTCTGTCACCTGGACAAGGTTAACCTGTTGAATAATTCTCAAGCGTTGATTAGACAATCCAGCAAGTGTTTCTAGAAGCCAGCAGATTTGTTTTGCTTTGCAAATAGCACTGCTGCCCTTAAAATGAAGAGGGAATTTATTCAAAAAGCTACTAAGGTGTGGTGATAGAAATAGTGCCTAAAACAACAGGAAGCAATTGCAGCTCGGGTCCTAGAAAGGACAGATTCCAGAAAGCTTTTCGTTTCTTTGCAACTGTCCAGCCTGAATTTATTCTCACCTCCCTCTCCCTCCCTCCCTCCCTCCCTCTCTCTCCCTCTCTCTCTCTCCCTCTCCCTCTCCCTCTCCCTCTCTTGCTCTCCCTCTCTCTCTCAGAGATGGAACATTATCTACTGGTTTAAGCCACCCAGCCACTAGCCCTGAAATTAACTGTCAAATCCATGTCATCTGAACTGAATGACTAAGGATCTTGGTCATTTTATAAGCAAATTGTAATTTCTGAAGTCCAGACAAAAATTTTAGAATATCACCATGTACTTGCATGGTCAGGTGCCCCCATAGACCACTGCAGTTGAATACTTAATTCTAAGCTGGTAGCACCATTAGGGAAGGTTGTGGAGCCTCGCTGGAGGAGGGTGCCACGGGGCAGGCCTTGAAGCTGTGTAACCTGGCCCCACTCCCTGTTTTCTCTTTCAACAATCTCCCTGCTGGTCTGATGAGGGGATGCCAGCTTCCTGTTTCTGCCATGTTTTCCTCACCATGATAGAGTTCCCCTCAAAACTGTGAAAGAAAAAGAAACCCTTCATCCTTAACTGCTTCTGCTCTGGCATTTTGGCTGGCGATGACCCATACAATCACCCATGGCCAACTTGAAAACAGGTTTATGTTGATGTCGATGCTTTTTTCTTCGCCTGTGTATACATTCTGTGTGCATGTTCGTTTTTGTGTGGGCACACGCATGTGCGGGTATGTGCGGAAGCCAGAGGTTGATGCCGGGAGGCTTCCTTAATTGCTCTGATGACAAGGTCTCTCACTGCCCCTGAAGCTCAGGGATGCAGCTGCACGAGCTGACCCTACAGCCTGGGGGCAGCTTTGCTCTCCGCACTCTCAGGAAGGGCTGATGCGCACACTGCCAAGCCTGGCTTTCACGTGGTGCTGCAACACAAACTCAGGTCCTCACGCATGACAAGCGCTTTACTCACTGAGCCCCTTCCTAGCCCCAATCTACATCTGTTCCTTGCTCTGCCATCTGTACTTATTTCTTCTCTAAAATCAACTCCCTTATTTGGTTGATTCTCATCTTTCTATCTTGTGCCCTTTCTTTTACCTTTGATGAGCTTTTATGAAAGGCAGCATGCTAAGATGCACAAAGGAGATCCATGCATGTGCTGAAGTGAGAAGTTCACCAAAGATTGTCACATAGAGTCTCAACATCAATAATAATAATAATAATAATAATAAAGAACTTCCAGGTATCCCAGCACTCAGGAGGCAGAGGTTAGAGGATTTCTGTGAGTTCAAGGCCAGTGAATTCCAGGTCAGCCTGGGCTAGCATGTGGGACCCTACCAGAAAGAAAGAAAGAAAGAGAGAGAGAGAGAGAGAGAGAGAGAAGGAAGGAAGGAAGGAAGGAAGGAAGGAAGGAAGGAAGGAAGGAAGGAAGGAAAGAAAGAAAGAAAGAAAGAAAGAAAGAAAGAAAGAAAGAAAGAAAGAAAGAAAGAAAGAAAGAAAGAAAGAAAGGGGGGAGGTAGGGAGGAAGGAAGGAAGGAAGGAAGGAAGGAAGGAAGGAAGGAAGGAAGGAAGGAAGGAAGGAAGGAAAGAAGGAAGGAAAGAAGGAAGGAAGGAAGGAAGGGGATAGGAAGGAAGGAATGAAAGAAGGAAGGAGAGAAAAAGAAAGAAAGATTGAAAGAAAGAAAAATATGATATTTAATTTTTGTTTTGCAGTAGTTCACATCACCCCACTCTGATTATGAATCTCTATGTAAACCTGAGGGAAATCACTTCCCAGTCATTGAAAAGAAATTCATTCATCTAGTTTCCTCTGGCTCTTTTTAATTATAGGAGGGATTGGATCTGGAAATTTTAAGGATCTCAGATGGTGATGAAACCTTTTAAAAAATATATTGATTGATTGATTGATTTGCAAACAGAAAAAGACAGAGAGGAAGAGAGACCGATAGTTAGGGAGAATGAGAGAGAGAGTGAGAATGGGTGTACCAGGCCTCTCGCAGGCTGGAAATGAACTCCAGATGCATGCACCACTTTGTGCATCTGGCTCTTTGTAGATACTGAGAAATAAATCAAACCAGGGTGTTCAGGCCTTGCAAGCATGAGTCTTAACCACTGAGCCATCTCTCCAGCCAGAAACTTCATTTTTTCGCTAGTCACAAACCTGACCCCGCTCCCTGGAAAGTGGTTGGCCATGTGATCCATCCACCATCGGCTTCCAGGACCCCAAAAGCTGCATCTTGCAAAGAGTTACATGAAAATAAAGAGCAAGGTTTCTGCAGCAGACCCTTGGCTACCATCATGGGAGCATGTGGCCCAGTTATACAACGCATTAGAGATCCTCAAACATTTATGTCCCTATCGGCCAGAGCACATATCCGCTTCATTCCCACCTCCCCTGGGAATGGCGACGCGAGGACAGAGAGCCCACTCCAGAGCCGGTCCTTCAGTACCCTCCGCAGCTGCCTTCCCTGCATGGAGGTCAGTGCTCGGCCGCAGCATGCTGAGGCTCAGGGCAGACACCTTGGTTACAGCTGGTCAGGGTGCAGAATGGATGGAGTCCAGTCTCTCTCCTGGGTCTCCAAGACTCCTCCACAAGGGAGCTAATCACCTCTGCCCAATGCGACCCATGAGGTGCTCTGAACACTCGGGAATGGCACACCCAGGATTGAACTGGCCAGGGTCTTGTGGGTTCTTATTTTAACCCTCTTCTCCACTGCAAAACTTGATCATTTCCAGCCTGCAGCTTTCAAACAGACAGTGGGTGATGCTGGAAAGCTATGACGCTGATATAAGTTTAATGGGTCAAAACAAAGTTCCCGGCACCTGTTGGTCTTTACACATTCTTAGCCAGCCATCCCTTGTCTTCTCAGGGGATACAAGGCAACAGTGCCTGGATTGTGTGGATTTTTTATGGTATTTTGCCCATGATTCAACAAGTATAATAAAGTCTCCACATCCATTTATCCTAATACTAATAAAAAGCATGGATCAGTGCTCTATGAGATTTGGTTTCTTAACAGAAATGTTTTGTAGAAATTCAATACTTACAAAGCTGATCTCCACACACTGTTTTCACATGAACTTCAAATGGGCATAAAAAGTGCAAAGTGGAATTTTAAGGATGACACCCACAGGGCGGTGTGGCCCAAGTCCAAGTGTCTGGGCGACGCAGCTACCTTTTGTTTTGCTGCTTCTGACAAAATGGGGAAGCAACATCATGTAAAGCGGGGGACTGTCTTGAACCTCCTTCCAGGGGACTGTGTCCAGATGTCTGAGTGTAACCAGACCTGGAATAATTTGGGAAGGATGAAAACCTTAGTGGTCATGATCTTAGGTTTCATTTCATTTTTGCTAGATGTTTGGTTTTCCTAATAGCAGCAGCAGTCAAAATAATGGGAACAATAGTACTTAAGGCACGCTCAACACTGAGCTCCATGCTGGGTGTCATTACAACACATTTGTTTACCGGATCACTGTTATCCTGGTTTTAGAGAGGGAACTCATTTAGGCAAGGAGGAATTATGGTCTGCAGTTTTCACAGCTAATGTGGGTACAGCTGGTATTTGAACCCAAGCCCTTTCCCTCAACTGAATCCAGAATCTAATCTTCTACACTAGCCATTCACATCTTACACCAGCACTTCTTTCTTTTTCTTTCTTTAAAAATATATTTACATTTATTTATTTGAGAGAGGAAGAAAGTGAAAGAGACAGAGCAAGAGAAAGGAAGAAAGAGAGAGAAAGAGAATAAGCATGCCAGGGCCTCCAACCACTACAAATGAACTCTAGATACATGTGCACCTGGCTTATTTGGGTCCTGGGGAATTGAACCTGGGTCCTTCGGCTTTGCAGGCAAGTGTGTTAAATGCTAAGCCATCTCTCCAGCCTACTTCTTTCTTTTTCAATAAAAAGGTATTTAATGAAATAATAGGGATGTTATAATTAATGTTGATAAATTAATCTGAGTCATAATATTTCTCTATTCCTACTGATGTTTGTATGAGGGGGTGGTTATCTGCTGATCTAAGGACCCAGGTTCAGTTCCCCAGGACCCTCATAAGCCAGATGCACAAAGAGGGGCGCATACATCTGGAGTTTGTTTGCAGCAGCTGGAGGCCCTTGCCAATTCATTCTCATCCTTTCTCTCTCTCTCTCTCTCTCTCTCTCTCTCTCTCTCTCTCTCTCTCTCCCTCTTTCTCTCAAATACATAATTTTCTTTAAAAAAAAAAAAAAAGAAAGAAAGCAAAACCACAAGTAGACTATTGGAGGGTGGATCATACCACTAAGGGCCAATATGAGAGAGAAGGAAGAGAGAGAGAGAGAGGCAGAGGCAGGGTGGGAAGACTTCATTGACCTGCTATGGGCCCATAAGAAAGAGCTGGCTGCCAAGCGGAAGAAATGCAGGCTCCAGAGGGGATGAGGCATTTGAGGTTTGTAGGAAAAAAGAATAAAAAGCCCTTCTAGTGTCAAGAGTCTCTTTCTTCCACAAAATGGGAAATTGCTACTTGCTTTTTTAAACCACCACAGGACAAATCATTTCATTCTTGAACCAACTGACTGGTGAGTCCAAATCAGCCATGGACGTCATCTGGGTTTATGTTGTGATGTCTATGCTGGCACCGAGCACTGCTGCACCGTGTGCTTAACGACGGCCTCCCAGGTGGCCATGCACTTGTCTCCCACATTACAAGATAAAGGAAGGGAAAGCCACTAAGAGAAAAATGATTCCCTAAGGACGAGGTCAGTGGCTTGTACTAAATATATATGGAAAGACACAGAAAGGCAACGGGCAGTGCAGTGGGTAGGCGGGTAAGGAGGTATGAGAGATGGAGGTAATTAAGAAAGGGCAGACACATTTGCATTGTGTGATATGACTGTGCAAATGCCTGAGCTGTCCTCATTCCTTGCCTCTCAGGAAAGCAGCCAGAGGCCTGGATATTAACAGGCACTGTAGTGTGTTTGCATCTCTTGCGGGACATGGAGGAGTGGGGAGCACAGTGGGCGTGCACACTCATCCATGTATGAGTGCATGTGCGTGTGTTTGTGCACATACTGGTGAACGTGCACGTGTGTATATGTGTGTACATGTGTGTGGGAAGTTAGTGCTGGTTTGCAAATTTCACTGTCTAATCGGTTGTTAGAGAACTGTCCCTACCCTAGAATTAATTAGGATTTTAAATATAACACAGCGTTTCACTTCCATAGGAAAAGAGATGATAGAATAAACCTATCATTTCTCTTGCATAACGACAGGTGTCGGTGAGAAAGAAACAAGCAACCTCCCAATGAATAAGGTCTGAAGTAGAATTAAATGTCAGTATTTGGGGAATACTAACTAAGCCCAGAGTGAAGATGCCACTTCCTGACATAGGGCTTTCGAAGGTCCTTCTCCTACCAGAGCCTCATGAAAAATAACTGATTTTTGTTTTCTTCAAGAGAAGAACAAGTAGGTGGTTGATTTAGAAACTGTTGGACTGGTTCAATTTCAGGACAAGTGATTTATTGCAGATATTTCTGAATTGCTCTTTTAATAAGTTCTGGGTTGTTTTTAAGGAAAAGCACTGATGACTGGGATTTCTGGTCCTCTGACTGAGTAGATGAAAACTGTCAAAGGACCAGCAATGACCAGCTTTTCTGATCCCATTTGTGTCCAGAAGGACAAAATAAATAGAAGGGAAAGTTTCAGATTCTGCAGAAATCTAACAAGGACATGGAACTGTGGTGTTTTCTCATTCCCCTTGAAGGTCAGCCTGTAATGAGCTCTGAACCCAGGAAGCCATTCAATTCTGTTTAGGGATTGTATCTGATAATTACACTCTCCCTAAATCTATGTCAGAGTTGTAAATCGAGGAGAAAACCTCCAGTAACCTTCCCCATGATCCTTTTTAAAAGAGCAATTTCAAAAAAGTTCAAGAACCTTCAAGGTACAGGGAATCCTATGATATTTAGGAAGATCACAATTAAAAGTCATTAGATTTAATTATGTGGAAACAAGGATGATTCCCTTACAAAAATGAAGTCAGCTCCTTCATACTATGCACCTTGTCCTGGCTGCATTTAGAAATTTACATGAAACAGGATGGCTGTACCAAATATTAATTTTCCCAGAAGACGTTCCATAGAAGAAAATGAAACTAACTACTTTTATGAATAAGTAAATGAATTTTTCAATCTTTAGAGAGTGAAAGTTAAATAAGTAATTTTTATTTCCCTCAAATTCTTAGCAGGTTTTTTATACACAATGAAGAGAACTATATTAAAATATCAGGAGAAAGAATAAAATCAAATATATGATTTTTGTGAACTTTGGGGAATTTTCTTCCTTGGCCCTCAATTATGGTCAGAAATTTCTAATGTGGTACCCAGAATCGTACCAATACATGCCTCGCCTTGCAGAGAACAGTAGCTGTCACACCTGTGGGCATTCCTTTGAAACCCTTGGCACTGTCAAGCAAGGTGGCTAGAATTCCTATACAATGAATCTGCTGCTTCTTACCCTCAGTAAAGTGGGCTTGTCTCCTCTAGCCCTGATACGCCATTGCAATGCAATGTAGTGACCATAACTTGTAGAAGCTAAAGGAAGGGCTTGCAATATCCTTTAGGGAAAAGCAGACTTTCCAGTCAGGCTCGGGTACCTTTCTGAAGGTGGTGTGCCTCTATTCTTTCCAACACAAGCTCTGGGTTTCATTGGCTCCTTCCGTTTCCTTCCCTTATCTCTCCTTCATCCCACATCCCTTCCTTTTAATTGCCCTGAGTTTAATCATACAAAAAATAAATAAATTCTAAAGAAGTAAATAACAATTACACATCACTTAACCAGGGGTTAAATGAAGGGAGGCTGAGACATGAGGATCACAAGTTCAAGGACAACCTGAGATATATAAAGTCTTAATCTCAAAAAAAAAAAAAAGAAAGAAAGAAAGAAAGAAAAGAAAAAAAAAATTCAGCTGGGTGTGGGGTGGCGCACGCCTTTAATCCCAGCTCTCAGGAGGCAGAGGTAGGAGGATCGCCGTGAGCTTGAGGCCACCCTGAGACTCCATAGTGAATCCAGGTCAGCCTGGGCTAGAGTGAGACCCTACCTTGAAACTGGTAGAGTGAAGCCCTATATTGGTATACACACCTATAACCCAAGCATTTGAGAGGTAGAGACTGAAGGATCAGAAGTTCAAGGTCATCCTCCACTACAAGTAGTGAATTTGAGACAAGCCTCCATATCTACACATGAAGCATACAGGGGGTCCCAGAAGCTGCACAAGATAGACAGGCCTGACCTGAACCATCATGCCAAGGCCTCAACATGTGGCAAAGTCACCCCAGAGCCTTTCTATCAAGGCAGTTGCTCCATCCATCATTCCACAGAGAAAGAAAATTCACCTACCACAACTACTGAGTCCAAAAGTCATGGGCTATAATAAATACAATGAGAGTGTAGATTGTGATGAAGCAATAGATAACAGAAACAAAGGGTGCAGGAATTGTGTTTGCAAGCCTTCCAACCTTCCACGTCCCTTCCAGTAGCTGTGGCTGAGTGAGATGACAAAAGGATAAAGAGAAGCACAAGAAAAAGAAGCATAGATTGACATCAGCATGAAAAGTCATTAGAAAATAAGTCTCTCTTCATTTCATCCAGAAATGAGACCTGTATTCTACATGGAAGTGGGCTACTTAAGTACTAGCTGTATACAAAAACCTATTTTACACTAGAAAAACAGTATTAGTGAGGAATTGATAACATTTCACCATTGCTGTCTTTTTCTTATAATTCTGTGTTCCATGCTGCTATTTTGCCTGAGATACATACCAAGCACTTTCTTGCACACCTCAGACACTTGCCCACCAGGCCCTGGGTCACCTTCAGAGATGGAAGTAAGAAATGGTAGGTGGATGTTGGAGTGGGACCCTGAGGAAGTTACGGATAGAAAGCAGGGGAGATACTGTTCTCTGTGCAGAGTCAGAAACAGAAATTCTGTTATCTATGTTTTATTCTGTCACCCAAAGGGTTGTCATTGGAGTGGCTCATGAAAGTAATGGAAAGGTAACCAATTTCTAAACACTACCTGAGAAGTAGAAAAGAGAGTTGAAAAGGTAAAATGTACTTTTAATTCCAGTTCTTTCTCAGAGTTTGACAAATAATAGAAGAAAATGGCCCATTCAATCAAAACTCACCTCTCAATTCATGTGCAGACCCAACGGGCTGTATATGATTTGCCCCTAACCATGACTTACAAGTATTTGTTTTGGGGTTTTTTAGAGATCAGTCCATTCCCAACAGATCTTTTATAAAACAAGCCATTTCATTCAGGTTGGAAATTGTACTTGGTAATTACACTATCCTTCAACAGCCACTCTGACTGGAATGTAAATAATCCAGGGAATTATCTGGCTTAACATACTTATACATTTAAAATAAAGCTGAATGTAAAATGTAAAAAAGGTATGTGAGCTGATATCCAAGCCAGTCTTCTCCATAATCCCCAATCCCATATGGAAGCATTTCAATTACTTTGGTATATGTCATCTTTTAAATTCAAAGTGATTCCAAGTTTGTTTTCTTCTTGTTTTTTTTTTTTCTTTTCTTTTTAGTGGTATTGCGTTAGGATGAATTCGATTTGAATGTCATTCTTCAAGTCCTCATAGGAGATTAGAAAAGATATTCTTTTATGCATGTTGAATAAATATCACTATTGTTTGACTTTGGGTTGCTTTCTAGTATGTGATATTATTTATTTAACTATTTTCGGACTTTGTTTCTGAAGGGACCAAACTGATGCCATGACAGGCTTCAGTAAAGTGTCACCCTAACTAGGCCCAAGTTTCAGTTTCCCAGAGGCAGGCAAAACTTCTGGGAAAGGGCAGGCTGTTAATTAATAAACAGTGACCCTGACATGTGGCCAGAGAAGAGAGCCGCCCAGGGGCTGAGTCAGTTCCTGAAGACATGTCCAAAAACGCCCAGACGTGTCTCTTTCCCTCCTTTCACAACCCTTTTGAGCCTTTCTCCCCAACTAATCAAAGACTTACAACTGCAACTGCTGCTTGCTAAGCCAATCATTTTAAAAGATTACCTAACAACACCTGAAATTCCCCTAGTTGTGCTTAAAGGGGGCCTGCGTGCTCCTCTCAGGGTCGCAGTTTTGTATGAATGGTTGACCCCACATGCTGGCTGATTCTGCAGAATAAACACTCTTTGCTTTTACGTACTATTTGAGTCCAGGGTCTTTCTTCAGTGATTTTCGGACCCTGACAATTTCTTCACGCATAAAGTTAGGTGGTACGCTGAAACCTACTCTAGGTGATTATTATAGAGGTTAGAGATGACATACATAAAGGAGTGGAACCAGATTCCACACGACATATAGCCTTGGAGCCTTGATGAGGTAACACCTGCCTTTCTTTGATTCACTTTTCTCATCTGTGAACATGATCTTGTCATCTGTTATATACGTAGAACTATGCAATAACTAGACGAAATCACATATGTAAACATCTTAGCAGGTGTCTAGTAATAGTGGCGTTGGTGATAGTTATGGCTATACATAGCAATCACGCAGTAACTCACAACTTTTGTTTCTATGAGATTTAAATAAAATTTGGTAAGTCCTACTCAGTAGTCATTTAGAACAGGAAAACTGGACCATATGGTCTTATCACTGTCTGTTCTGATTTAGGATCTACTTACTCAAAAATAATCTACATTTAGAATTAGTTGAGGGCCTGAATCCATTGCAAAACGATGGCTAGTTTTCAAGGGCATTACTCAGTGATTCTCAGTCCTGAAAGCCATGAAGACCACACCCTTCCCCTTAATGACAGCCATGAATATCACACCCCACTTTCCACTAATCCCGAGTTGCAGGCACTCTTCACGTGACTGATGAGCAGTGGTGAGAGCAGAGAGCCACATAACCACTTGACATGTCCCTTTCTTGTGCCTGAGACTTACACTGAATATAGGCCTCAGTATAAACAATACTCAAATTTAACACACACTAATATTCTTATTGTTCCCTTCTAAAACGTCTATGAACTTAAAACTATATAATTGGTAATTTAGCATGCTCTCACTCCATAAGAAAATACTCACTAGGCAAATTTGAATATTCACAGAAATTCAAACAATTTTATTAGCTATTCATGGGTACTAATTCTTCCAAAGGTCGGCTATATATTTAAATAATTCATATTGGAGATGGAGAAATTGCTCAGTGATTAAGGTGTTTTCCTGCAAAGTCTAATGACTGGGCTCCATCCTCCATGACCCACAAAGCAAAGCCAGATGCACAGTGGCACATGCATCTGGTGTACGTTTGCAGTAGTTGGAGGCCATGGAGTACCCATCATACCTCTCTCTCTATCTCTCTCTCTCTCTCTCTCTCTCTCTTTCTCTCTCTCTCATGTTGTGTGTGTGTCTTCTTTGTCTCAGCTTCCAAATATATAAATAAAAATATTAAAAATCATTTTTCTTGAGATAAAAATGTATACTGACCCAGTAGTCATCAATCAAAATTCTCAAAAAATTTAGGGTCTTGAGGTATGTTCAGCATAAGTGAGATGAATGAGTGGCATTCTAAAATTTCTATCCCTTATTTAACTATACTACCCCTAATCTTGTTGATTTTATATTTTGGATCACCTGTAAGGGAAAGTGCAGTAAGTATATGAGTTTGAAAGTACTACAAAACCAATTTGGTTGTGTGTGTGTCCAGATTTTACATTTGCATCTCAAGAAAAAATCATTCTGGATCTATCCAGTTATTGCCTGGCTTAAAGGAGTCAAAGAGGACTGCAGAGATGGCTCGGCAGTTACCCCAGTGCTTCCTCCACAAGCATTCAAACCTTGAGCAGGCCTGAAGCTGCCTGAGTTTGATTCCCCAGCAGACCCTCAATGGCTGTGCTTTCCCAAGCTGTCTGTGGAGCACAGCTCAGAGGACCACTGGGGTTAGCAACCCCTGCATGCCCCAGAGCCAGGAAAAGACTCATCTCAAGAGGAAAGATGGATAAGCAATGGAAGAGAGCTCCTGCTGGTCTCCCTCTCCACAGGCAGGCCAGTGGCACATACACCCGCATACACCACACACACACACACTCACACACACACACACACACACACACCTGAGACCTAAAGGAGAGAGACATCTTTAAAGTGCTAAAGACTGGTATCACTCACATAAACCAAGTGAGTGAGGTACTTGCCAGAACTGGCTCAGTTCTGAAGCGCACAGTCGCAGCATGAGGTCTGCTGCACTGAACTCCTCCTGCACTGGAGAAAAGCAGCTCTTGCAGCAGGACTGCCCAGAGTGCAAGCCCGCAAGCCCGGAATTGAAGGTCCCGACCTCTCCTTTCAGGAAGAGTGAGTGGGCCCGGCTAAGACTGAATTCCAAACATTCACAAGCTTCTAAAAAGAAATAAAAGGCCTGATTGGAAATTGCTCCTGAGAGGAGATCAAAGGTTGGAGCTTTGCGGAGAGAGGAACGAGAAGGTTTTTAAATCAGTTTTGAAAATCATAAGACTTTGTCAGTCAGCTCAACACAAAACGCCACAGCCTTTACAGGGTAGAGAACAATTTCGACATCAACAGAATAAAATGGGAAGACAGGATGTAAGAGTGATGTTTAATGAGTAATCTCGTGAAAAATTTTTAATTGGTCTTCATTACTTTTTTTTTACAAAAACTTGAAAAGAAATAAATAATAATGAAAATTTTCCAAAGAAAAGGCGATTGGAAACAGAAAAGGAATCCAGATGAGACTAGTACATGGTGCTCCTCACAGAAAGCATGGCCGCTGAGTGAGGTAGGGCTGGCTGCAGGCCTGGCCTCTGCCCCTCAGCCAGCCATGGCAGGTGTCTCTGAGACCTCACTTCTTCATCCGCAAAAGGCAGATCTTAAGTGTGCTTCCCAAGGAGCGGTGGCAGCTCAAGTTGCAGGATGCATAGTCACCGACTTCCTTCCCCTCCCTCCCCTACTAGTTAGAGCGACGTCTGCTGACGTAGAAGCCACGCTAACCGTTGACTGTGCGTTGTGACATCACAAGGCTACCAATGACTAACAGCAACCAGCCCAGTGCCCTGATCATTGGGCGGTGCTGGGCTTGTCAGCTAAGCATCTGCAACACCAACTGGAGTTGGCAGTCACCCTTGGTGCCAGGAGCGTGACCCACAGGCAGTGGTTAAGTCTTTTTTCCAGGGAGATTGTCTGAAATACAAAACCTCAAGTCTGACTCCAAGCCTGATACAGCAGAATCTGCATTTTCAAAACATCCCCAAATGATTTGCATGAATATGAAAGTTCGAGTCACATTGGCATAACTCTCCCAGCCAGAGAATCATGCTAGACAGCATTTTAACTGGTTTATAGATCTAACTCTTGATCAAATGCCTTAAGACTCAAATCACCACAGGGAAAATGGGCTTCATTTCTACTTGTGATACTTTCAGGTGCCTTTAACTCCTAGATATTTGTTCTCCAAGTGAAAGATTTTCATATATTTCTTGTTCTACAACAGATGTCATGAAACAGTCAGTCTATCAAACATTCAAATCTTCCTAAATTAACATCTTTGAATAAAGAACACTTCCTGTGACACCCCAAATTTATTCAAGGAATTTCAGATAACTCAGTTTATATAATCTGAAAGGGACATCGTTTCTGATCTTGAGAAATTCTATTAAGATAAGTTTTTATCCTTTTATCCTATTTTTTTCTCTGGTACACCTACAAGTTGACCTTAAAAATCTTAAGAAAATTTTATTAATCATTTTTAAAAGAAGAAGCAGCAGCTGAGTCAGAGACCTCCTTCCCCAAGATACCCAAAGTCTAAGACACAGGACAGAGGCTCCTGCCAGACGTTTAGCATCCTGAAACTGACGTTTAGGAGAGAAAGGGATTCTCATTTTTTAGACCAGTGAAACCCGAGGTGAGGCTGGAGACACGGAAGCAGGACAGGGAGGTGGAGACAGTGGAGGAGGAAGCAGGACTAAGAAGAAGAAGAGCCTGAATTCTGCAGGCCCTGCGTGGAGCTGGCTGTGTGATGCTGGGGGTGGTTTCTAAGTCCCCGTTTCCTTTGCTATAAAAGGAGGACAAGCGTCTTACCAGATCATGATGGGAAACAAAGTGCAGTGAGTGGATATCTGTCAACTACCCAGTGTGGTGCCCGGAAGGTAACGAGAGTTAGATAAATTGTAGCTATTGGTGTCCTGTGTGTGAATAGGACCTGAGGCCTTTGACCAGGGAGGCTGTGGTAGTTAATCATTGTTGTCAACTTGCCGGGACCGGAATCACCTAAGAGGCATGCCTCCAGGTGGGTGTGTGAGAGAATTTTCAGGAAGGTTAGCTGAAGGGAGATGCCCCTCTGTTGGAGTAGTGCTGTGGTGTGGAAGAAATGCCCTATACACTCACGTGCTCGGAAGGCTTGGCCCCCAGCTCGCGGCAGTTGGGTCTTTCTAGAGGAGGTGTGTTACCTGGGCGGGGGGGGGGGGGGTGGTGGCTTTGGGATGTGATAGCCAGCTCCCCCTCGCCAAAGCTAAGCTCCCTCTACTGCTGCTGTTTTCCACTGCTGTGGCAGAAGTGAGGACCAGCCTCTGCTCTTCACATCTTTCCGCTGCCATCATGGAGCTTCCCCTCAAGACTATAAAGCAAAATAAATTCTTCCCTCCCATCAGATGCTCTTGGTCAGGTGTATGGCCCCTGCGACACAGGCGTGAGTACACGTGGACCGCACTTCCCAGGGGGACGCCCAGATGTAAACACGTGCAAGGAGAAGTGCTGTCATTCACCTGCCTCAAGCCTCACTGACGAGGGCGTCAGTCCCTGCCGCTGCTGACGCCACCATCCCTCACTGACGTCAGACTCAAGCCTATTTAGCCATTCAACATGGATCAAAGACCAGTGGCTCCCCAAGAATCCCCAGGCCTTCAGTGCCAATTTGGGGCTACTGAGATATAGATACCCAGCTGTGTGGGCTGAACAGCCACCACGTTGCAAGCCTCTCCCCTGTACAGACCCACCAGTGTGGGACTATCCAGCCTGCATTGTGTAAGCTAAGGTAATACACCCTTTGTAACAGATATTCATTCTATCAGCTCTGGTCTTCTAGAGAACCCTGCCTGAGGCAGAGGCAGACCAGAGCTCGGAGTCTCATCCTCTTCTGCCAGCACTGAGAAGTTCAATGTGCTCTGGCAAAGAATTCATCGCAGCATTTAACTGAGGAATTACAGGGCTGGGGATATGGCTTAGCAGTTAAGGCGGTGTTAAGGCACTTGCCTACAGAGGCTAACGAACCCAAGTTCAATCTCCAGGACCCACATAAAGCCAGATTCACAAAGTAACACATGCATCTGGAGTTCATTTGCAGTAGCTAGAGGCCCTGGTGTGCCCATTCTCTCTGTCTCTCTTCTCTCTCTCTCTCTCTCTCCCCTTGCAAATAAATAAACGGAGAAAGTGGGGGGGGAGAGGGAAGGAGAGAGGAAGAAAGAAAGAATTGCAGTGCCTTACTTTATACCCTACTTACCTGGTTCCAAGAATGTCTCCAAGTGCTTTGCATATTTTTTTGTTTATTTTTTTTTATTTATTTGACATCAACAGAGAGAGAAAGAGTGAGAGAGAGAGAGAGAGAAAATGGGTGCACCAGGGCTTCCAGCCACTGCAAACAAACTCCAGACGCATGTACCCCGTTGTGCATCTAGGTAACGTGGGTCCTGGGAAATCAAGCATCGAAAGGGATCCTTAGGCTTCACAGGCAAGCGCTTAACCGCTAAGCCATCTCTCTAGCCCGCTCTGCATATTTTTGACCTTTGATTCTAGGTAATGATTATTCATGTCACCACCATTATTATTTCCATTTTACAGTACTCAGATCTGAACCACAGAGGGAAAGAAAGGCTTTGTCAAGGTCACATAGTGAAGTTGCTGTCCTGAGAAACTAATGATTTTTTTTTTCCCACCAAGGTTCTTAAATTCAGGGAATGTCTGAAGGGAAGTCTGTTAAGAGCACTGGGATGATACAGTGGTAAATTGTACATGTCAACTTGACTATCATGCCCAGGTGTTCAGTTGAAAACTAATCCAGATGTCACCATAAAGGTAATTTTTAGATGAAATTAATTTTTTTCAGTAGACTTTGGTAAAGCTCTCCTTATTGTGTATCTCATTCAATCAATTATAAATCTTATTAGGAAAAGGTCTGAAATTTTTGCAAAGAAGGAATTCTCCCTTTAGAAGGCAACATAGAAGTCATGGCATTGTCTCCAGCTTGGCTGGTTGGTGCAGAGTTTAGATGCGAAACTACAGCGTCAGCTCTACCCCGAATTGCAGGAGGGCGGCCTGTCCTATACATATCAGACTTTCCACTCCCCACCATCCCATTTAAAGAATGAAATAAAATAAAATAACGTAGGGGACTGGAGATTGTTCAGTGGTGAGATAGCTTGCGACGCAAGCATGGGGACCGGAGTCCAACCCCCCAGAAACTATATAAAACCCAGGCATAGGGCTAGAGAGATGGCTTAGAGGTTAACACGCTTGCCTGCAAAGCCGAAGGACGTATGTTTGATTCTCCAGATTCCATGTAACCCAGCTGTACATGGTGATGCAAGTTTGCAAGGTCACACAAGTGCACGAGATGGCACATGTGCTTGGAGTTTGATTTCAGTAGCTGGAGGCCCTGGCGTGTCGATTCTCTTTCTCTCTCCCTCTCTTTCTCTCTCTGTGTCTCCCTCTTTCTCTCTCTCTCTCTCTCTCTCTCTCTCTCTCTCTCTCTCTCTCTCTCTCTCTCTCTCACACACACACACACACACACACAAAACAATATCCAGGCATGGCTATGCATGCCTGGGACCCCAGTGCTGGAGCAATGGGGTGGGTGTGGGAGGGTGAAGATTAGAAGGCGAACTGGGACGTCCTGGCCAGAGAGCTTAATGATCAATGTGGGTTGAGTGAGGAACATGAGGAAGTAGGGCAGAAGAGCGGCAGCAGAAGGCGCCCAGTGTCTTCAAGCCTCCTCAGTGTGCACCTAGCTCACATGCATCAATCAACACACGCACCGCAAACTACACAGATACCAAAGTGTCCTATTGGTTCTGGGGCTTTCTAGAAGATATTCTTTCATTTATTAATTTTTATAAAAAGGTGTCATACAGAGATCCCTTTTCTATCCCCTGCCCCCAATTCTGCTGAGGGTCTTCTTTGGTGGGGTTATTGGTATTAATTGAGAGGACCAAGAGGCCTCAGCCAGTCTCTGCAGGGATGGCAAAGCATGGTGTCTCCAGCTGTTCCTACCCACACTGAAGCTCTTACAATCTTTCCGCCCCTCTTCTGGGATATTCCTTGAACCTTGGCTGGCATGAGATGAATCTGACTTAGTGTAGCTTTCTCTGTGGACTCTGGATCTTATGAAGTTCAAGGTATTTTAACATTTTATGTATTTATTTATTTGCAAGCATACAGAATGGAAAATAGGGAGAGAGAGTGAAGGGGGGGGCTTTGAACATGATAGGCCATCTTACACTGGTAACCAATTCCAGATGCATGCACCCACCTTGGCTTTACATGGGTCCAGGGAATTTGAACCCAGGCCATCAGGCTTTATGAGCAAGGCCTTTAACCACTGAGAAATCTCTCCAGCCCTGGTCCTGTGTGTCTGGGGAACACTGATCAAATAATTAAGTACATTCACTTCCTCTCCCCACCCACCAAGACCTCAGCTTAAACAGTTCCCGCGATGGAAGGAGAGTGGAGGATAAGTCACTCGCGGTGGCAGTGAGGGAACAGCAAGACTGCTGGTGGCCCATGTCCAGGGCAACGACCTTCAAGGCAGCTTCCTATTTCCTGGGCCTTCAGCTTGACTGATGTCCCCACTGCCCAGTTTCTCCTGGTCTTGCACATTTCCTGAGACTAGACTGGAAAGGCTGTCACACAAATCCTAGTATTGATTTTTTTTTTGCTGCTGTTCACTGTTTTGCATAAAGAAGTGCAGTGCATCTCTGTTGTTTGCAATCGAGAACCCCAAAGCTGGAACAGCGATGTAGGCCTCCACATCTGACTCCAAATGCTCTCACCCACTTCCAGTCATATCTGACATGACTCCCCATCTGGAAAGGTACCAAATGATGAAACCCAATTTTATAAATATGGGAAATACAGGGATAATAGAAAGTACACTCCAAAATGAAATGGAAACTATGAATAAGAAGAAATTCCAAGTTACAAAGGCTTATGTAAAGAAAAATGTCTGGTATGTGTGTGTTCCCTCCAATTTTTGGCCTCACTAAATTAAGAGTTGATGCAAGCCAGGCACAGTGGCACACCCTTTAATACAAGCACTCAGGAGGCAGATGTAGGAGGATCCCTGTGAGTTCAAGGCCAGCCTGAGACTACATGGTGAATTTCAGGTCAGCCTGAGCTAGAGTGAGACCCTACCTCAAAAAACAAAAACAAGGAGTTGATCCGTCAAACAGACAAGTTAACAAATAAAATTCCAAAAGACTAAAAGCTTCCCTGCATTTCAGATGCCTCCACACAGCCACAGGAGTCAAGAGTGCTTTAGAGATCTAAAATGAAGGGCACTGACCACAGGTCGTGGTGAAGACGCACAGTATTTGCCTTATCTGCAAGGAGCAGGTTCCAAATCTCCACATGGATACTTAACAACGAAGGTGGTGCAAGCCTACATACAGCGAGGCTCCTCAAGCTGTCAGCAGCACTCTTCTGACACCCGAGATTGGTTATTAAGTGAAGGAAGAACTGCTTGAACGCAGGTCTTTGACGCCCTGAGAGACAATCTGACATGTGATCAACCAAGTGACTCATGGGCCGCTGGCTTACATGGAATGTACACATTGAATCACTGAATGGAGAGTTGACTCCCAACCAGTGAGCCAGAGAAGGGGACGGGAGATTTCACCAGCCACTCAGAATAGTGAGAGGATGGCCATCTAGAACTGGTGTGTTGCTGATTTGTGAAACTTTCCATGATAAACTACAGTTGACTTCAGGAAGCTGAAAGTGCAGGAAGAGAAACCTTGTTTAAGGGGAGACTACTGCAGATTGGAAATGACCTGACCCTAGCCCAACACGCTATATCCTGAATCCCACCCACCCAACTCAAGATGCCTTCTCCTGGTTCAGATCCTAAAACTCAGAAACCAGCTATCTTCTCCTCAAATTAGAGGTCACCAGTTAATGCAAGGGAAAAAAAAAACTACCAATAATAGGTTATGGGAGCGCCCTATAGAGCAAAATCGACCCTACCATTGCTGGTACCGGTTCAGCTGACTCAGTGGGTAAGCTACCGCCGCACCACAGCACAGCCGTTGTCCTCTCATTCTCTCTCTTGAACGCTCACCGCAGGCCAAGGGCTTCCAGATTTCTGGGGAGTCTGCAACGGAAACAAGGAATTTAATACTTGATCTGAAAGGAAAGTCCCCTGTAACTTTTGCCCTAATGGCTTCTGAGGGAAAAGACAAGGAAAATTTGAGATAAATTAGACCAACTAAATGATGTTGCCAATTGACTGACTTCAGAGAGAAGTTGTATAAAGGTGTTTTTTTCTTTTCTCATTATTTGGAGTCATTTAACCTAATGATGGCCATTTAGTAAACCTCTGCATAAATTTCTGCCCTAGCTGTTCATGAAAGAGGAAAGGACTGCAATGTTTCAAAGGTGGACGTTTGCCCAGACAGTGGCATCCAAATGCACAGAAATGGGAGTTGGAATTGATTTCTGAGGACCAACAGACTAGCCTGGTAATTGAACTGGCATTTTGCTCAAAAATAAAATACATTTGAAAAATTAAAAATTTAAAAAGAGACTCACTATAAGCCAGTATTTCTGTACTAAAAGGGTGACCTGTGACTTAACTCCTAGATGTGGAGCCAACACGTGGGGCATGCATCAAGAATTGGTGTCACATACCTGATATCTCAGTATATGGGAGGCTGAGACACAAGAAGCAGAAGTTCAAGGCCAGCCTGGACTACACTGTGAAAACTTGCTTACAAAGCACACATAAATGCATAGTAGGAGTGAGCCGAATTGGTAAGTGACAATACCTCAGTAGGCCCGTGTATCTAAACTGGGCAAATTCCTTCGGATCTGGAGAAAAAAAAAAAAAAAAAAAAAAAAAACGAGCAGATATCTGTGGCATTTAGCCTACTGATAGCCAGTGCGTTTTAAAGTGCTTATGATAACCCACCTAATAGAACATTTTAATAATTTATCCCTCACTTGTCCCATTCCTATCTAGAAAGAGAAATGACAAATGTCTCTCTTGCCGTGCTTTCAGGCACCTCACAAATTTACCTACTCCTAAGGAAACATGATCATTCAGAGGATGGGTTATATAGTTCCAAAGGACATTCACAAAGTAACAATACACTCAACATAGTAGTCCTGATGATTACTTGTGAATTTTAAGAGTAGCAATGAATACTAGCATTTGAAGCACGTGGTAGACATTAGTTGAGATTAGAATGTATGAGATGAGCCAGGCGTGGTGGCACATGCCTTTAATCCCAGCACTCGGGAGGCAGAGGTAAGAGGATCACTGTGAGTTTGAGGCTACCCTGAGACTCCATAGTGAATTCCAGGTCAGCCTGGGCGGGCCACAGCCTACCTGAAAAAAAAACAAAAACAAAAACAAAAAAAGAATGTATGAGATGATAGGCAAATCTTCCCATGTGTTATTTCATCCTACCTCTTGATGCTGGCCCAGGCCATGTTATGGGAAATTTCCCATGTCTAGACAGCAGGGATGGGAAGCTAGTGAAAAATGCATGCTTAAAATAGAGAAAAAAATACGTGATTTCTGTGGATGATACAACGTGAGCTCTTCAGAGCTTGATGACTTTGAGAAGAAAGCAGACACACATTGGACCTCAATTAAGGGTAGTGAGGAGCAAGAGAAATGCACTTGTTGGGGATGGTCAAGGGACACTATGAAGTTTTGATATTCATCTTTGTCTACTCCACAAACTCAGCCATCTTGGCACCACCACAGTGCAATTCGTTCAGGAGTGGAGTGTGCGTGCATGTGTGTGTGCGTGCGTGCATAAGGTAGAGGGAGGGTCAAGTGTCACACCCAGGAACGCTCAAGGCAGGAGGAAAAGCACTGCACTGGAGAGAAGATGCCCTGGGAAAAAGTTGAGCAGCTGGACAGTTCACAAAATCTTGTGGAACATTTTTAATTCTGAAACAAGAATCAATGAGACTCTTGGACACCTCTTGCAAAAACCTCTTTAAAAAAATTGTACTTAGTAAAGCAGATTAAATGCAATGTCTAGTCTGACATAATAACATTTATCATCACAAAGCAACACACTCTGTTTTTAGTTGGGAAGAAATGAGATAGAGCTGGAGGTGGCTGTAGAGCAAGGTGGCTTTTATTCTTCTCTTTGTAGCCCACTTGAACCTCAGTTACTTCTTTTCCTCATAACTTGTCATTTAAGGGACTGAGGAGATGACTGGGGGAGGCAGGCAGGAGCACAGCCGCACAACCCTGAAGGCCTGGCAGGGCCCGAGTTTGATCCCCAGGACCTACGTACCACACAGGTGTGGCCATGCACACCTGCAACCCCGGTTTTGTGAGAGACAGGCATAGGACCATCGCTGAAGCTCCAGTCAGCCAGTGATGAGTGGGGGTCACAGAATGAACTCCAAGTTCAGTGAGAGACTCCGTCTCAAGGAAAAGGAGCAGGAGAGCAGTAGAGGAGGATGCCCTGTGTGCTCATCTGGCCTTAGCACATGCATCTGCACACTCACACACACACACACACTCACACACACACGTGTATATATTACACATACACACACCACACCACATATACACAGCAAAAAAACCCAACCTTTTTTTTTTAAGGATTTGTTTTTAAATTTATTTAGGAGAGGGAGAGACAGAGAGAAAGAATGGGTGCTCCAGGGCCTCTTGCCATTGCAAATGAACTCCAGACCCATGTGCCACCTTGTACATCTGGTTTATGTGGGACCTGGGGAATCGAACTTGGATCTTAGGGTTCACAGGCAAGTGCCTTAGCTGCTAAGCCATCTCTCCAGCCCAAAAACCCAACCTTTTGAAGAAACTTATTTTTGTTGCAGCTAGATCCTTGGGAGGAGGTAACTAATATGACTCAAGAAATTTCAGTTAACCTAACTTACACATTTTTTGGTTTGCCTCACTGTTTGTGTCCTACTCACCTATGAAAAAAATTAATAAACTGCCCACATACATACACACACACACACACACACACACACACACACACACACACACATATATATATATATATATATATATATATATATAAATATATATACCTAGTTATGTCCATGCACGTACTCTTTTCTCCTTGGAAACGTCTTTCTTAATTCCTCCATCTCCACAGGACTGACGTTCCATCTTCTTCCCCTTTTGACTTTTGAAAGTTTGTGTTTAAAAAATAAATTACTATTTTTACCCAAACTGAAAGGGATAAAAACATGGTTCTTTTCATTAGGTTTATTATTCACCCTTCATGTTTGCCTTTTCTTCTCTCCTGTCAGTACATTCCATTAAAAAAAATTCTTGTTCAATAACTAGCTGGCTGAGTTCATTTTCACATAAATTTATTCATATCACAGCAGCTACTTGGCAAAGAATTCTATAAAATTCTCTGACCTTGAGAGCCAGACAGGTATGAGGAACGCTGCAACTTCACATAGCGAACAGAAATATTTACGCCGGTGATGGGTTTTAGACAGCAGAGGCTCCTGGGCCCGTCGTTGCAGCCATCGCTGTTTATAAGATACCAACTTTATTCCCTGGGGCGCAGGGGCTCGTTATTTGACAACAGCATACCCGGAGTCAAGTTCAGCGAGACGAGTAGGTGTGGCCCAGTCAGGTGGGCAGAGGCCACAGCACCAGGCGCAGCTGAAGGGTCTGGGTGAGGAGGGTCACGTGACAGGGCGAGTCACAGTCCAGATGAAAGAAGCAAGAGAGACTAACTACAAAAGCGCGCGCACTAGCTCCTCCTGCGGGTCCCTCTCAGGGCTCCTCTGCCAGCCTCTTCTAAGCACTTATCCTACGGGTCACACTGCTGATCTTCAAGGTGCTCTTAAAGGGGAAAAGAAGCATCATTTTTTATGTGGAGGTGGTTCAGGCATCTTCAGATCCACTGAATTTATGAATCCAGTAGAACAGATGCAGGCTGGGGAGATGGCTCAGTGGGAAAAATGCTTGCTGCACAAGGTTGAGGACCTAAGTTTAGATCCCTAGCACCCACACAAAAGCTGGGCATAGAGGTGTCTGCCGGTGATATAAGCACTGGGAAGGCAGAGACAGATGAACCTTGAGCTGGCTGACTGATTAATCTAGCTGAGTCAGTGACTTTGGAGTTCAGTTGCAAAATCATGTCTCAAAAAATAAGATGGAGAGTAATTGAGGAAAAACCACCCAATGCCAACCTCTGGTCTCCACGGGCACATGTAGACAGTGTACACCCAGCTGCACACATGTGTGCCCATGCACATACGCATGCATGCAAGCCACACGCATACACGTGAAAAGAAAGGATGGAAACAACGTCGCCAACGTTCTTGAGTTCTTCCCAGCAGTGACCAATGTAATATGAAAGAAGCACTTGATCTTCTGTCCTGTATTCCCACAACCATCACTTACATGTGGTGTGTACTGTTCACATATACATGTGCTGGACAGAGACAAACACGACTCTGCTATAGCTTCAGCTAACGGGACAAGGAACACAGAATTTGGGGTCAGCCAGTATTTATATTTGTTTTGGTTACACACCATCTCCCTACTGAACTCTTTCTAGATTCATGACAGTAAAAAACTACATCAAATCCAAAAGAAATATGTATTATTCACGTTCCTTACTGTGACAAAACACCTGACAGGAAGCAAGTGAAGGGAGAGCCTGTCCACGTCAGCTCACAGTGGGGCAGACTGCAGTCCATCATAGAGAAGAAGGGATGGTGGCCCGCAGGCCCAGGCATGGATTTCCTAGGTGACTCCAGACCCTATCAAATTAGCAATTTCAACTATCCCAAGTAGCTTCCCCTAAAACCTCTGCCAGACTCAGAGAGGCCTGTTTAAGCATGTCACCAACCAAGAGGAAGAAGGACAGAGCACAGAGGAATCCTTCTTCCCCCCCCTTGCAAGGTTGCTTAGGGTAAATCAGGATCAAGGTGCTCAGTGGGAAACTTCAGGAGGGCAGGTGTGCAGGCTCTGAGGTCTCAGAAAGAAATGGTCCTTAACTGGAAAAGGTAAAAGGCAACGCAGTGAAGAGGATAAGACCCTGGAGCTGGAGTTCATGTGCCATCTGCAGATGTTCCTGTCTTCCTCTGAACCTCCATTTACCCCTATTCAAACGGGAACAATAAAATTCATCCCATGGAAAGTGTTCATTTCACTGTCACCTTAACAAAGCGCTGAAAAGAAAAGAAAAAAAGGACATGTATTATAGGCTCACAATTCTGGAGTGTAGAAGGCCAAAAGCAAGGACTTCTGAGGGCTGAAAGGGAGACTGTCCCCTGCCTCTCTCCTAGCTTGTGCTGAGCTGCTGGCAGTCCATTCTCTACCTTCATCTTCCTGCGTCTCCTTGTTTTTGTAACATCACGTCATATTTACTTATTTATTTATGAAAGAGAGAGAACAAGGAAGGGTGTGCCAGGAAATCTAGCCACTACAAATGAACCCCAGACACATGCATCAGCACGCGCTTTTGGCTTACGTGGGTCCTGGGGAATCGAATCCGGATGCTTGGGGTTCGCAGGCCAGTGCCTTAACCGCTGGGCCCCTCCTGGCTGCATCTTCTTTCTGTGCTCTCTGCCCCTGCCTCCCAGTTTCCATTTCAGAAAGGCTCCAGTCACATTGGATTAGTACCCATCCTAACGCCCTTCTTGTCGTCAATTACCTCTGTACAGACTCTGTTTCTCAAAGAGGTCACATTGTGTGGAGCCAGGGATTAGGACTTCATTATCTTTTTGTGGAGGAACACTTCAACGCATAACACGGGGCTCTGTGAGGCGTGAACTAATGGGTGCGCCACAGTGCTTGGCTGGCATTAATAACATTAGAATTAAACAATGTGTCTGGTAAAGGGGCCTGACGCTTAGGGGATAGCTCTGTGGGTACAGATCCTCAGAACTCATAAAAATTCATCAACCCAGAGCAATGGGAGGCCGAGAAGGGTCCTCACCAGAGCGAGCTGGCGGGCTAGGATGTGTGTAATAGCAAGCTCTGGGTGTCACCCTGAGGCCTCCGTGTACACATACATGTGCATTCACGCACACATGCACCCACATGTGTGCACACATGCACACACACAGGAAAAAGAAAAAGGAGAAACAGCTTAGTATATACCAAATAGCTGGCAGAATGTCTTACGGATTCGTTGGAGATAGCTAGAAACTTCCAGAAGGCTTGGAGGAAAGCCTGCACTGAGCTGAAGCTGTAAGTGAGGCAGGCTGGAGTGCACGCCGCTGAGGTTCACTTGACATGAACACGGGCACGCCCACCGCCGCGTGTTCGTGGGCGCTCACACCTGAGCCGGCCTGCCCGCGCACCGGGGCACCGGGAGGCTGTGCAGTTGGCACCCTGCTGGCCGCCTGGCACCGCACAGGAATGCGCACGAGGTGCCTGCGTTTCTCCCAAATCACGATCTAGCCTGGAGGGGCGAGGGCTGACCCCAGAAATGCAGAGCGTGGGGTGTGTGAGGACCGAGGGAAGGGGCTAAGGCGTAGAGCGGGGAAAGCCGAGCGCTCGTTTTACATCCCGCCCATCGTCCATCGGGCCACTGCGCTCTGAAAGCGAGCGTCGGCCCGCGAAGGGGCGGAAGGGCGCTCGGGAAGGCTCAGCCGGGCAAGGAGACTTTCGGCCCTTGTGTGCTCTGTGTGGTTCAGCTCTCAGCAGGGTGGGGATAGAACTTCTTAGGCACAGCAGTTGTCCTGCGGAGTGCTTTATCTCTGTCCTATGCGCGGTAGCCAGCAGACCCCAACACTTGCCCCCCACACACATACCCACACTCCTGGCATCTCCATACCACCGTCATACAACACACCCAGGGCCTTTAGATGGCTGTAAAGGTGAGGGTTTGAAACGTTAGCAAGTGAACTTTTTTAAAAGTAATTTTAGGGCTGGAGAGATGGCTTAGCGGTTAAGCGCTTGCCTGTGAAGCCTAAGGACCCCGGTTCGAGGCTCGGTTCCCCAGGTCCCACGTTAGCCAGATGCACAAGGGGGCGCACGCGTCTGGAGTTCGTTTGCAGAGGCTGGAAGCCCTGGCGCGCCCATTCTCTCTCTCTTCCTCTATCTGTCTTTCTCTCTGTGTCTGTCGCTCTCAAATAAATAAATAATTTTTAAAAAAAGAAAAAAAAAGTAATTTTATTTACTTATTGGACACAGAGAGAGAGACAGAAAGAAAGAAAGAGTGTAAACGGGAGCACCAAGACTTCCTGCCACTGTAACAAACTCCAAACGCATGCACCACCTTGTACGTCTGGCTTTATATGAGCCCAGGTCATCAACCTTTGAGAGCAAGTACCTTTAACAACTGAGCCATCTCTTCAGCCCCAAGTGAATTTTTTAAAACATTTTATCTACTTATTTATATTTTAATGCTGACATACATAGAGAGACCAGATAGAAAAAGAGAGAATGGGCACTTCAGGGCCCATAGCCACTGCAAACGAATTCCAGATACATGTGCCACCTTCTGCATCTGGCTTTACATGGGTACTGAGGAGTCAAACCTGGATCCTTTGGCTTTGCTGGCAAGCGCCTTAACTGCTAAGCCATCTCTCCAGCCCCTGAGTGAATTTTTCTCCGAATTTTTATACTAGCCACTAAGACTCCCTATCACCCATCTCCACACCCCCATTTAGGATAGTAGCCATGCTGTTATCATTGGCCCTTGGGATAGGACGATAGAGTGGGGATGAAGAGTCTGCGTGGCTGTGACTATATCAGTCTTTCACTCTTTGTGAAGAGAGAGCAGGTCCTGCCAAGACAGGCAAGGGAGACTGTTGGGTAGAAAGGCATGACCCTGCCTGAGACCCCCGATGAGTCTCCAGTGAGAGGAGAGAAATCAGAGTGCAATCCAGGAGATATGAGATACACAAGTAAACAGGCTCCAGACCCTACCCCTGGGGACAGGGAATGCGGTGAAAATGGTTAAAATTAAATCTCTACCTTTTGGAGAAAATGGCAGGCCAGTTTAAGGAAGACCATGTCTTACCCTATCTGCAAACACAGATTTGTAAGCAGTTTCTCATTATAAATTAATACTGCTCATCAAATAAAAACTTAGTTTCACTCTGGCCAGATGCCATTGAACCCCTGTTAGGGGACAAAATCTCCCTGATCTGATACATTAGGTTTTTGTTTATAGTTGGAAACTTGGAAAACAAATTTACTCCTCTTGTTTTTTTTTTTTTGGTTTTTTTTTTTGAAATTTTCCCCTAACTGTCCATTGACCATAATGCTTATGCCATCATCGTATAAATACTTCCTTACCTGTTGGGACAAGAACAAGAGTGTTGAAACTGGAACAAATCTGATCTGTACATTTCACATAATACAACATGAGACAAGGTGGAAATGCTGCTTCAATGCACACATCTCTTATGTCAGTTTACGTACACACATCAATACAACTTTAGTTTGTGGGGTCCAACTTGACAACCAAAGTATTGAATTGTGGGGCTGGAGAGATGGCTCAGCAATTAAGGCACTTGCCTGCAAATCCCAATGACCTGTGTTTGATTCTCCAGGACCCACATATCGCCAGGTGCACAAGGTGGCACATGCGTCTGGGCTTTGTTTGCAACAGCTGCAGGCCCTGAAACACCCTTATCTCTCTTCCTCTCTCTCTCTCTCCGCCCCTCCCTCCCTCCACTCACCTTCCCATCCCACTGGTTCCAAGCCTTTAATCCCAGCACGTGGGAGGCAGAGGTACGAGGATGATTGTGAGTTTGAGAGCAGCCTGAGACCATGAATTCCAGCTCAGCCTGGGCTAGGACAAGACTCTACCTCAAAAAAGAAAGAAACAAACAAACAAACAAAACATTGAATTCCCAGAAAATTTACATTTGGGTATTTCTAATTTGGTTGCAATTAAATATCTCATTCTGGGAAGGGGAGAAGAAATGATTCTTGTCTGGTGCATTAGTCTCGCAAAAGGCTTCCAGGATATAGAGAGGATATTTTGCATTGATGTTCAGTATCCAAGTTTTAATTTTTAATCCTTTGCTTTAAGCACAAGGTCACTTATTTTTAATGGATTTCCACTCTTGAAATTTTTAAATGGTTCACTCAGTCATCTTTAATAGCCTGAAAATAATTGAGAGAGAAATGCATCTATCTTTCCACCTGCCTCTATCTGCAATCCTCCCTTTTCCCCTCCCCTCCCCTCCCCTCCTCTCTCTCTCTCTCTCTCTCTCACACACACACACACACACACACAAACCCAACCCAATTAAGTATAAAAATGTGGGAAAAAGTCAAGACTAAAAGGTTAAGAAATGCACTATTGATCAAAAGTCAGAAATTTTTAACTGAGAAGAGATTTTCAGAATGTGACAGAGACTCTAAAAATAGGAGATTTGTTTCACAAGTTAAGCTGCACATCAACCCACACGGCAAGAAGCTTTTGGCATGCACACTCATCAAGTTCTCTTTTGAGTGGCCACCTGCAAAGGGAGGCCAGTGGGCCTCCAGGCTGAGCAGTGGGGTACAAGGATTTAAAACCACAGTGGATTCTCTGCTGGCATGCATGCCTCGTTTTCCTTTAAGCATTTTGGGAAAGACTATAATGTTGGCTCTCATAAGGTTTCAATATGTGAGACATATTTCTTTTGTCAGAGAAGCTAGAGGTTGGCCTTATGATGTAGGAGTGTTTGTTGTTTAAGGCAAAAGCCCTGTTGAGTTTAAAGGCATGCTGAGTCAAAAGAAGGAAAAAGATCGGGTCAGAAAAGGAAAATAACATCTTTCTATTCTTTTTACTGAATTATTCTCCCTCCGGGGAGGTAGGCATAGATTTTTTTTCTTCTAAAAAATCAGATTTTTCTTCACTTTGGAAGGAGATAGAATTGGTTTGTGAACACTTTGTGTTGTAAAACTTGGCCTGGAGCTGAGATTCTCTACTGCAGAGGGGTCACGACAAATCTAGATGCCAAGAGAATGAAGAAGCCACGTGTTCAGTGCCAATGATATAACAAAAGTGTTCCCCTGTATAAAGGGGTGTCAGTTAAATGATATAACAAAAGTGTCCCCCTGTATAAAGGGGTGTCAGTTAAATGATATGACAAAAGTGTTCCCCTGTATGAAAAGGTGTCAGTTAAATGGCTGAAATCAAAATGGGAGATCCATTCCAAATTTGAGGTCTTGAAGGACTTTGATAAGGACCCAGGTACCTCATTTCTGAGCAGGCACTGATCTCTGTGGAATGTGCTCAGATAGTCTATCCTTCAGGTGGGCTCCCCAAAGTCACATTTTCTTACAATAATTTTCCTCTTCCTGCATGAGTTGCTTTAGAATTAACTCCAGTGGTTCCCATATCACACTAAAGAAGTGGTGAGGCATGAGGCACACCTTCAATCTCAGCACCTGCGAGGCAGAGGTTGGAGGGCCGCTGTGAGTTCCAAGTCAGCCTGCACTACAGTGAGACCTTGCCTCAAAAAAAAAAAAAAAAAATATAAACAAACAAATACAGAAGTGATAACGATAACGTAGGTTTGAGGTGTTTTCAAACAAACAAAAAATATAGTTCTTATTTTAGAAAGACTGAGATAACTCACATTTTAACCACATAGTCATTTGTCTCTCACCACGTGCCTGCAAGTAGAAGAGAGTTTCAGCAGGAGGGAACCTGGAGCTGTTGGCCCAGGACTGGGCCCCTGGGAACTCATGCTCCCCATAGCTTTGCCGAGTGCTGGCACCTCTTCCTCTATAGACACAAACATAAAATGGTCACTTGAGTTTCCACATTGACGAGGTCTTTGAGTTACAGAAAGCTGTGCTTGTCAATATCCAAAGCCTGCCAAATATTATTACTTGAAAAAAGAACCCAAATTAAAGTCACTCTGAGATCCCCTGCTATACACCCCACACAGTAATGAGAATTAAAGTCACCGTGCCTCACATAGTAACTAAAATTAAAGGGGTAGCCAAGGCCTTATGCCTGTAACCCCTGCCCTCTAGAAACACAGACAGGAGGCTCACAGCAACTTTAAGGCAATTCTGGGCTTCATACAAGTTCTGGGTCAGTCAGGGATAGATAGCTCCAACACAGTGAGAGAGGGGTGGGGGCAAAAGAGAATCACCAATATCAAATGTGGAAGAAGCTATGAAACAATCCAGTATAAAATTGTATGACAACATTGGAAATATTCTAGCAGGTTCTTATAAAACTAAACTATTGACTTTAAGTTGCCCCTCCTTGGAATTTAGCCACACACACACACAAATGAAAGCAAACGTTTACTAAAAAAAAATCAAAATTTACATGCCATTTTTTATATTTATAGTGAATGAACTCTGAGAGCACCCTACATGTGTATCAACCAGATATTACCAAGAATATTGTGTTCATACAATAAAACACTACTTGGTAATTAAAAGGAAGAAACAACTAATAGGTACGAGACCGTGGCTGAGCCTCAAAAACATTGTCGTAGGGGAAAATGGTCTCACCCTCAGGAGTACAAACCCCACAGCTCCACTTGCATCGAGTTATAAAGGACGAGAAGGAAGAGTGATAATTATGTGGAGACGAAAAGGCCAGAAGGAACTTCCCAGCGTTGATCGTCTTACTTCCTGTCTCCATCATGGCTCTGTCTGCCGAGGCTTTCATGTTTTCTTGGGATCCATCAGAAGCCCATCAAGAGGCTGGGGAGATGCCTCAGTGGAGAAGGGGCTTACCATGAAGTGTGAGGGTGTGAGTTGGGATGCCCAGTGCTCACGTAAGATGCCAGGGGTGGAGGCACACACCAGCAATGCCAGCACCAGGTTCCACTGGCTAGCTAACCAACTGAATCTGATATCTAGGTTTAGCAAAAGACTCTGTCTCAAAGAATAAAATGGAGAGTAATTGGAAAATAAGATGGTGTGTAACAGCAGGAAAAGATCATGACATCAAAATAAAAGAGAGACTGATTGACAGGGGGAGGGGATATGATGGAGAATGCAGTTTCAAAGGAGAAGGTTGCAGGAGGGAGGGCATTACCATGGGATATTTTTTATAATCATGGAAGTTATTAATAAAATAAGAAAAATAAGATGGTGTCAATCTCTGGCCGCAACACACACACACACACACACACACACACACACACACACACACACACACATCTATGAATGCAGAATGTACATTAAGTATTTGTTGATGTGCTGAAGAGATGGTTCAGTGGTTAAGGCACTGTCCTGCAAAGCCTAAGGATCTGAGTTCAGTTTCCCAGTAGCCATGTAAAGCCAGATGCACAAAGTGGTGCATATATCTGTAGTTAGTTTGCAGTGGCTAAAGGTCCTGGCACACCCATATTGTCTGTCTCCCTCTCTCTTCCTCCCTCTCTGCTTCTCTCATAAATATATAAATAAGATATTTTTAAATATTTGTTCATATAATTCTATGAAAATCTTGGCTCAAAAGAAGCAAGAATGAAGAGCAAACTTGAACACACTGATGACAGACATGTTGCAGTGCTAGGAGAAATTTACGTGTATCCACAACCTATTTTCAAATATATTAACAACCCCACACCTCCCCGAAGACATGGTGGCAATGGATGGTTCTGGGGTGAGGGAGAGTCATGTCCTTCTGTGGTGTGGCCACTGGCGGATTGCCCGTGTGCTGATGAATGACCCATGCAAGCAACCCTAATTTAACTCAGTGGGTCAAAAACAAGCGATGCATGAAGGTAGGGTGGCAATTTCATGAGAAGAAAGGCTTTGGGAGGAAAAGAGGAATTGGGAGGAAGGGGATCAAAATTCATTGTATACATTTAGATGTGCCCAGGACCTTGTTGCACAATTATAGGGCTTCTGACTACATCTGTGTCAAAAATAAGTGAAAATGTTTTTAAAAGTTCAGATGAATTGACTGAGTGTGTATTTTACTTACGGTTTTGACACCAAGAAATTATACATTTAGTGGTTCTAAACAACACGAGGTTATTTGTCTTTGTACTTTGTAATAGCAACACAAACAGACTAAAAGGGTAAAAAAGGGTATTTGGGACAAATTATATGTTAGCAATAATAACTCTTGCTTAATGTTGTATTGCACTCAACCCATATTACATGTATTCAATAAAAACTGTTGAATGAATTAAGAAAAGAATGAACCAAATTACAAAGTTGCTTTTTTTTTTTTTCTCAAATGAATTCACTATGTAACCTCACTTTGAGAAAAAGTTTTATATTCTGGCAAGGTGGTAGCTACCACACAGGTTCAAATGTGAGATAGATCAGAAACACAGATTTTTCTAGAACTGAACAAGTTGAAAATGTAAGAAGATTAAGTTCATTCATGCAGAGAAAGTCAATTAGCCTTCAGAGACAACTAGAAATCTTTCCAGTGCCAACAAAGAAAAGGAAAGGGAAAAAAGTGACCAAACTGGAATATTTCCTGAGATGGAATGTTGAGAAAATGGCCATAGACTTGCAGCCCGAGAAAATGCACAACTGTGTCACTACTTATAAACTTAAATAGGGCTTTGATATGTTAATGCCTACCAACACATACTAGTCACCAAACGTGTCACTCTATGAGTCAACCAAGTTATAACATTGGGAGAGTGTTCATATCAAGATTCAGGATTCTGGTGCTGGAAAGAAGTGACTGGAGTACCAAGTAACATCTCAATCACAACTTCCAAGGCTCAGGGTCTAATGCGGAAGAGGTGGTGGAAGGAATGTAACAGCCAAAGGAAGGGTAGGACTCCTTACAACTCCCTCCAGATGTAAAATGGCCTCGATATCCATGACCTCATAGTTCCTGACACTACCTACACAAGACCATTATAAGAAGAGGGGAAGATCACGACATCAAAATAAAAGAGAGATTTATTGAAATGGGGAGGGGATATGATGGGGAATGGAATTTCAAAGGGGGAGAGGGGGGAGGGAGGGTATTACCATGGGGTATTTTTTTATAATCATGGAAAATGTTTTAAAAATTTGAGAAAAAATAAAATAAGATTTAAAAAAAAAAAGATTCAGGGTTCTGACATTATGGCATAATAAATGCCAAAGAGTATCCTTGGCTTTAAATAAATGAGTGTCTGCCTACTGAATAGCGTACTCCAAACAGCTCTGTTTATGTTTCAAGAGGAAGGGACCATTTATGCTTTCATAATTTTACCTGATTATAATATATATTCCCCTCCACCTCCACCCAAAGTGGGCAAGAATCGGTGCCAATGACATGTGATGAAAAGTTTCATTCATATTTTTCTAAACCTGGGAGAGGACTCAGGTTATTATGTGACATGAGAATCCAGCACACAATGTCATCATCTGGACATTTGTTAATATTCTAAATTCTTTAATACTTGAGTGAAAATGAGCCTGATTGATTGATATCAGATGGGAGGGACAAGGTCTTAGAGACTGCTGTGTTTTTTTTCTTTCACTTATTTTTAAATTTTAGGCTTTGAGACATGTGCACATGCATTTCAGGATTCAGTCAATTCCTTGACATTTGCTGCCTTGAGTTTCCTTTGGTTTTAATATGTCAGGTTTTAAAGCCGCTTCGTCTTTCTAGTAACATCGTCTCAGGAGAACTTGAACAGCTTTTGAAAGGTGACCTGAGATCCAACTGGTGGTGTTCCATCATTTCTAAGACACACTGTCCAGGGACCTGGAGCATGGTTTTCACTCACAACAGAGAGAGGGTCAAAAGAAAGTCATCTGGGCTGGAGAGACGGTTCAGCCTTTAAGATGCTTGCCTATGAAGCCTGAGGACCCAGGTGCAATTCTCCAGGACCCACTGAAGCCAGATGCACAAGGTGGCCCATGGCACATGCATCTGGAGTTTGCTTGCAGTGGCTAGATGCCTTGGTGTGCCCATTCTCCCGCTCGCTCTCTCCCTCCCTCCCTCTCTCTCTCTCTCTCTCTCTCTCTCTCTCTCTCTCTCTCTCTCTCTCTCTCTCTCTCTCTCACACACACACACACACACACACAAATAAATAAATAAAATATAAAAGAAAGTCATCTATTCAAACCATAGGAAAGCACTCCCTCTAGCCGATGGATAAGAGAATTATATTCTTTGCTTGTGGCTTTCAAAAGGGGCATCCCTAAGATTTAAGGGTGCCATTGGGCCCTTGAAGAAAGCCCCGCCTCTACGTGAGGGCCGGGGTGAAGCGTTGTTAGTGACATGCTTGCCCAGCCTGCAGGAAGCCTCAGGACAGACATGCAGTGTGGTGTCACACATCTGTCAACTCAGTACTCAAGAGAAAGCAGGAGACTAAAAATCTCAGGTCAACCTCAGGAAGTGCGTTTGAGATCTACCTGGGCTACATGAAGTCCTGTCTCAAAGGGATTTTTAAGTGGGCCCTGCAGGAATGGAGGACGTGGGAAGGGCATAAGCAATGCTCATGGCCCTTTAACTCGGCTTCAGCCAGACAGCGTCCTCACTGCCTTCAGGCTTCATTAAGTGTCGCACTGATGGGCTGGCTGATTGTGCGTGAGGACGGTGCCGCGGTGCACGTGAGAACATACGGGGACAACTCTTAGGTCAGTTCTTCCCTTCTACCTCCTTTGAGGCAGGTTCACACCAAGGTCGCTGGCCTAGTTGAGAGCTTCCAGGAAAGTCTCCTGTCGTTTCCTCTCTTCTAATGTAGGCACTTTGGGCTGACAGAGCTCATCACTGCTCCTGATTTTTAAGTCACGTGTGGGCATCACTGAAGTTGCGTTGCAAGTATTTCATCCACTGAGCCATCAGCCCAGCTCCCATCAAGGGAAAGAACGGGTCGGGGGAGGGTAAAGCCATGGAGTTTAATAAAAAATGAATTGGAAAAACAGAGCTTTCAGTTTCAGAATAGAAAGGAGTTGCTAAAATAACAGTAGTAATCCTTTTTTGAGTCAAGACTTTCTTACATAGCTAGAACTATATCCTCATCTGATAATGTATGCTAAAGTCAGCAAGCAGTTGAGGCTCCGTCATGCTGGGGGAAAGGCCGCAACTAGGTAAGATCTCCCGCTCTTAGACACAAATACAGGGACGGAGATCTTTATGTGTCATCTTCTGCAAGTATAACATTTGGACTCTGCCTCTTTCTCCTTCTGAACTGATAACCGGTTCTTTCTACTCCATGGTAAACGAAGAGCTGAGATTTGATGAGGTCCACAGCGCTCTTCAAACAAGCCCATTCGGTGTCAGTCAGTTGGCCAAATCAGCTCGCGAAGTGTTTTGCAGAAGACGCTGGTCATATCTCACCGTCCACTTGCATACTTCTGTCCATGCGGTGGACCGCAGGGCTGCCTATTAAAACTTGTCTCGTCCACCTCATGCTTAGCATTTTCCATTTGCGTTCTTGAGCTTATGCATTAGGTGCGAGTTTCAAAATCATTGCACTCAGCCTAACCAAAGGCATCTGAGTTTATATTTACTGGTGTAAATAGCAATTTAGCAGGGTGATGGTATTTGTTACACACAAATAATTTGAATTTAGTCAATTTTCTCTGAAAAAAAATTTCAAATGATAGCTGATACGAAATTCTCCATGAGAAATCAAATAAATAGAAGCAATGTGTGCCATGAAATGAAGGAAGCCCAAACAGGCTCGGAGGGAGCTGAGCTTCACTGGGTGCTGATGTTGATCTCCATTCAGCATTGTGAGGAGGGGGCTCACAGTGGATGCAGGACTGTCAGAATTTAAGAGACGACATTGGAAAGGTTAAGAGCACAGGAGGGCTGGGGAAATGGCTTTGTGGGTAACACACATGTTGCATAAGAAGGAGGACCTGAGTGAAACTGCAGATATGGTGGCACATTTCCTGAAACCCCAGAACTTTGAAAGCTGAGACAGAGAGATCTTGAGGGTTTTCTGGCTAGCTAACCTAACCAAATTAGTGAGCTCTGCGTTTAGTGAGAGACCCTGTCTCTTAACAACTAAATAAATAAAGTAGAAAGAGATTGGAAAAGACACCCAAAGTTGCCCTGTGACCTCACACATGCAGCTGCACACACGTATGAGCCCACACTCATGTGAATGCCAGGGCAAACCAGGCACACATAACACATATCCAAAAAAAAGACACATAAGGAAACAGCCCTCAGCCTTTCTCCATCACAAATAGTGAATCCCCCCTGCCGACAACCACCTCTCAGACGGCTCCAGAGGGTCCCCTGGATGAGAACTCAATGGCCTGGACCTCACCTGGAAGAAGCATGAATTTTTAGGCGACCTCTACAGAGAGAGTGTCATCCAGAGGCCTGGGGAAACCACTGTGCTTAAGAGGAAATTACAGAGGGTTGCGCTAGTGACTTTGGCATCACTGAGAGCAACAATGTAAGAAGACATGCGGCTGTTACCCTCATGTTGCTAGGACCAAACACCTGACAAGCAGCGGATGGGAAGAAAAGGTCTATCTTGGCTGATGGTCTCAAGGGGAAACATCATGTAGGCAGGGGAAAGATGATAGAGGACAGGCTGGACATGGCCCCTCGCCACAGCAGGTAGAAGAATAGCAGCAGGAGACTGAGGCAAGCTCTGGCAGGGAGAGCCAGCCATAGCACCCACAGCCCCAGAACACGTCTTCTCCAACAAGGCTGCACCTCCAAAACTGCCACCAGTGAAGACTAAGCGTTCAAAACACAAGTTTTGGGGGTACACATCTGCTTTTAAACCTCTACAGGAGAAACTATTTGTTTTGGCTCATGGATGTTTGATCCAGGATGTTTGGTGCCCCACTGTACTCCTCTCTGCTTCAGGAACCCTCCCACTTCCATTTGGAAAACTATCTCATACATTTTCATTCAGTAGGCTTCAGCTTAAATATCATTTCCTCCAAAAAACATTTCTGATCCCCACAGTGTACATGACTCCGTCTATTAAGTTTTAACCACACTTTTCTTTTCCAAGAACCTTAACATGTTTAAAACTAATTATTCAGTAGCTGGGTACTAAGATGGAAAATCTATAAAAGCAAGGTCTTATCTATCTTATTAGCCATGACATTCCAAGTACCTAAAAGTACACAGAATGAGTCTTACTACTTTCTGAATTAATACACAGGAAAATTCACTTGACAATTATTGTAAATTCCATATACTGGCTCACAGCAGTTTCTTGGTAGTTGTTTGTTTACTATTCTCACATCTCTACTTCACTGTATCATGTATTTTCATAAGAACTTCATGAGGGGTCTGGAGAGATGGCTTAGCAGTTAAGGCTTTTGTCTGCAAAGCCTAAGGACCCAGGTTTGATATCCCAGAATCCATGTAAGCCAGATGCACATGGTGGTACATGTGTCTAGAGTTCATTTGCAGTAACTAGAGGCCCTGGGGTGCCCATTATCTCTCTCTTCTCTCTCACAATACATAAATGAATAAATAAATACTTTTTAATTATCAAAAAAGGATTTCATGAGGCTTAGAGTATATCTCACTGGTAGAGTGCTTTGTTAGCATGCACAGGGCCCTTGTTTCTATACCCAACACCTAAAAATTAAAAAAAAATACCATGACTCACCTTTGATAGTGACAGATTAACTCAACCAATACCCACCCTAACGCTTCTTTCCTGCCCCATGCCTTCTGTCCGGGTAGGGCCATTGTTCTGTAATAACAAATTACCTTGGCTTTCCATGACCTAAACTTGAAAAGCGTACTACCCTCCTATGCCAGCCCACTGCGATACCATGTCACTTTGCAGCACACCCACCCCACCTTCCCATGCCCTGGGGCTCACAGACAGTTTATTCTTGTGACAACCTCATCGTAACATCCTGTAGTGGTTAATATTTACTGTCAACTTGACTAGAATTGGAATCACTTAGGAGATGCATTTTGGGATTTGTCTAAGAGGGCATTTCTAAAGAGGTTTAATTGAAAACAGAAGACCTATTCTGAATGTGGGTGGTGCCATCCCATGGGCTAGACTCTCAGACTGAAGAAAAAAGGAAAGAGAGCTGAGCACCACCATTCATCTTTCTCTGCTTCCTGACCGTGGATGCAATGTGACCAGCCGCCACACACTCCTGGCACCACATAGTCCCTGCTCTCATGGACTGTATGTCCACAAACCATAAGCCAGAATAAGCCTCTCCTTCCTTAAACTACTTTGTCATGTATTTTGTAACGGCAACGAGAAAATTAATACACATGGGTTTCTCTGCTCACGGCCATGCCAAAAGCTATGCACACAATGTATCTCAAAAGCTTTAGTCTTAAAATAACCTCCATTAAACAGGTCATGTTGGGAACAACCATCCACATGGTTCCACTTATCTTTAGGGGTGGGAAAGGTACTCCTGGAATTAGAGGGAGACAGGATAACTCCAGACCATAGCAACATTCATAAAATTTTCTGCTCTAAACTCTAGAAAGCAGCATACACATTTCTCACCCTCCATTGCAGCTGAGGTAGCTATGTGACATAGAGAAAAATATTTCTTTGCCAGTTTGCTTTCAAATATCCCCAAGGCAGGGCTCTGTCTAATGTGACAGGTCCACTGCTCACCCTGTAACAGTTACAAGAGTCCTTCAGCTGTGTGGCTTACATCGGGTACTGTATCATTGCATCTTCAAGCAACAGATTTTCCATGATCGTAAGCAAAATTAAAAATGACCCATGGACATGCATTTCTTGGGTCCCTGGGAGCCCCTGTGTCAACTCCAGCAGTTATCCATCTCGGCACTTGTCCTGCGAGACAAATCAGATTCTCCAGTCGCTCAAGTTAATTCTTTGGTTGGGGGAGCTGAGGAGCTAACAGTCCAGGATTTACTGCGCTGGTGCCGCTCATTGAGATAAGCAATCTGAAAAAAGAAACAAGCCCACAGAGAGAGGAAAAGAACAGTGATTGAGAGAGGCTAACAGAAGAAGGAGACCTGAGAGTTTTCTAGACTGAGGTTTTAAATGGTGCCGTACAGCATATGACACCCTACGTGTTATCCCCTAGCCAGAGTCTGATTTCAAACAATAATTCCAGTAAGCCCTGGAAGACTATGTGGAATCCAGGAAACATGAGCTCTAATGCCAGACATGTCATACACTCATTGTTCAAATTTAAGCACAGCTGAAAAATTAAGGGTTGGAAGAAGTCTGGTATGAAAAATGTGAACTTGCCCATTTATCTCAAGATATACAATAATTAAGCCATATGTTTGGGCTTGCCTGGAATTTCCATACTCAGGAGGCTGGGAGGAGAATTGCCACAAATTTGAGATCAGCCTGGGAACACATAGTGATCATAGTGATTTTCAGGTGAGTCTGGACTGCCTAGTGAATCACTATATATATAATAGGGATGGAGAGATGGCTTAGAGGTTAAGGCACTTACCTACAAACTCTAACAATTCAACTTCAATTCTTCAGTAGCCAAGTAAAGCCAAATGCACTATGTAGTACATCAAGCATCTGAACTTCATTTGCAGCAGCTAGAGGCCCTGGTACACCCATTCTCAGTCTCTCTCCCTATCTCACTTCACTGTTGTGATAAATCATTAAAATGAAACAACTTAGGGGCTAGAGAGATGGCTTGGCTATGAAGGTGCTTGCCTGTGAAGCCTAAGGACCAATATCTGACTCTGCAGGCAGCACGTAAGCCAGACATATAAGGTGATGCAAGGTCACATATGTGCACAAGGTGGTGCAAGTGTCTGGACTTCAACTGCAGTAGCTGGAAGCCCTATCATGCCAATTCTCTCTATATATCTCTCTCTCTCTTATTCTTTTTTATTAAAAATAAAATAAAATAAAAAGAAAACAAACACTGAGCACAGTGGATGGCCCACATTAGACCCACCACAGGAGTGTTTCCCTGGCACTCCACCTTTCCTACCCCAAGATTTCCTCTACCGAGAAATCCCACTGTGGTTTTACAAATGAGTTTGCTGAGTCACAGATGACTTAACAGCTTGCTCAGGTCTATCTAGCTTGCAAGGGGGCCAAACAGGAAGGCAGTTCTAAACTGGGACCAGAAACTGTGTCTCTCACCTAATAGTCTGCTGTCATTTCCTGGAGGCCAAAATTACCCTTTTCCCATGGTTCTCCTTGCAGTTAGCATGTAAAGACCATGCAAAAGCAGACCACACTCCAAGCCCCAGGGCACCATACTCCTTCCCTGTTACATTCCCACAACATCCCCATGGGCCCAGAATGCTTATGGTATCACAGAAAAAATCTGAGCACTGAAAGGGAACATAGTGATCATTTATGTTAACTTCCTATTCAGAATTGGAATTCCATTTATAACATCTCTGATTTGTAGCCCTGTTGGGTTATTCCTATATGGATGCCATTGATCATGAAAATGCCAGGGCCCTAGAGGCTAATATTCTTTTGGCTGCTAGTCAAAGATTTGACTCAAACAAACCTTGCTAAAAAGATTCCATTGTTTATGTACCAATTTCTAAATTTAGGCCAAGTTCTGAGCACTTCCCAGTCAAGGGATTTGATCCTTGCCAACAGGGTCTAATCTTGTTCTTTCTATTGTGTGGTCTGAACTCTGAAGCAGGGACATGATTTTAAAGAAGCAATATTCTGATTCGCAAAGCTCAAGATTTATATCCAGTTAAGAGCAGAGTCACCTACCACAAAACCCTAAATATTGAGTATGGGAAAAGGAAAAGTAGCCCATGAGAAGAAATCAGGATAATATTTCCAACAGTGAGGGTCAATAGAAACTGAGCAGGCAAAAGGAACACATCACCATAATGACACCTGACTTCATATCCTGAACCCCCCAAAAAGGGAGTGAAGCACTTTTTTCTCAAAGCCTGATAGTTAAAATGAAGCCAAGAGTTGAAACATGCTTTGTAATACATTATATATAATGCTAAGAATTTTCTGACTGAAGGAAGCATCTCGAACAAATACTGCCTTAAACAGTAAGATGATTTGCTTCTCTTCCAGAGAAAGAGTGTGATGTGGAGTCGTGACGCCCTGGCTCAATGGCATCTGGTATTGTTGGTGAAATTGAGGCTCTTTCACTCATCTTTCATGGAAGCCAGGTGGCCACAATAATTCTAAGTAACATATCCTTAAGGGTGTGCAGGCACTGCTAAGAGAGATCTTATTTCTAGAAATATTCAGGAAATTTTTCTTTATGTCTCACTAGCCACAGCTGGATCCCATGTCTACACCCGGCAGTCGAGGACACTTTTGTCTAATCTCCTTCGTGGCAGGCAGAGTAAAAGGAAGTGTGTGTCTTACTTTAGGGTTTCTTCACTGTCTACCATAGGAATGCCGATAAATGTGTCCCTGATGCCTTCCCACCCAGTCAATAAATAATGCAACTTGGACTATTCTCTCATTTGCCTTCTCGCTGCTGGGAACAAGTACCCAACCAGAAGCAACTAATGGGAGGAAAAGCATTGAATTCAGCTTGCAGTTTCGCTATGGCAGGGAAGGCGGGCAAGGCTGATGCAGAAGCCACCTCACACCATTTCACGGCAGCCAGGAAGCAGAGAGAGAGAGCGGAAGCAGCATCACGCCATTGCACGGCAGTCAGGAAGCAGAGAGAGAGAGCGGAAGCAGCATCACGCCATTGCGCGGCAGTCAGGAAACAGAGAGAGAGAGAGCGGAAGCAGCATCACACCATTGCACGGCAGCCAGGAAGCAGAGAGAGAGAGCGGAAGCAGCATCACACCATTGCACGGCAGCCAGGAAGCAGAGAGAGAGAGCGGAAGCAGCGTCATGCCATTGCGCGGCAGTCAGGAAACAGAGAGAGAGAGAGAGAGCGGAAGCAGCATCACACCATTGCACGGCAGCCAGGAAGCAGAGAGAGAGAGCGGAAGCAGCATCACACCATTGCACGGCAGCCAGGAAGCAGAGAGAGAGAGAGCGGAAGCAGCATCACACCATTGCACGGCAGCCAGGAAGCAGAGAGAGAGAGCGGAAGCAGCGTCACGCCATTGCACGGCAGCCAGGAAGCAGAGAGAGAGAGCGGAAGCAGCGTCACGCCATTGCACGGCAGTCAGGAAGCAGAGAGAGAGAGTGGAAGCAGCGTCACGCCATTGCGCGGCAGTCAGGAAACAGAGAGAGAGAGAGAGAGAGAGCGGAAGCAGCATCACACCATTGCACGGCAGCCAGGAAGCAGAGAGAGAGAGCGGAAGCAGCATCACACCATTGCACGGCAGCCAGGAAGCAGAGAGAGAGAGCGGAAGCAGCGTCACGCCATTGCGCGGCAGTCAGGAAACAGAGAGAGAGAGAGAGAGAGAGCGGAAGCAGCATCACACCATTGCACGGCAGTCAGGAAGCAGAGAGAGAGAGCGGAAGCAGCATCACGCCATTGCACGGCCACCAGGAAGCAGAGAGAGAGAGAGCAGAAGCAGCGTCACGCCATTGCGCGGCAGTCAGGAAACAGAGAGAGAGAGAGAGAGCGGAAGCAGCATCACACCATTGCACGGCAGCCAGGAAGCAGAGAGAGAGAGAGCGGAAGCAGCATCACACCATTGCACGGCAGCCAGGAAGCAGAGAGAGCAACAGGTAAGACTGAACTATGAAACCTGACGCCACACTCTCCCAGGGACACGCTTCCTCTGGCAGGACTGCACCTCTCAAAGGCTCTGCCGCCTTCCAGAACAGGGTCGCCATCTGGGAATTAAGTATTCAAACACATAAGCATATTTGGAGGTATTTTCCATTCAAGCCACCACATCTGTACTCAGGACTTCCATATTACCCAAGGGTATTTAAACCATTGCAAAAGAGTCATCAGGTTATAAAATGCCACAAAAAAAAATAGAAATCAAAAGTTATGTCTATGATTCATAGAAACTAGCACAGTGCCTTGCTGACTTCAGACACTCAATGATATCTTCAACTAAACAAAATATCCTGAAAAGAGATAATGATTTTTCCCAATATTAAACAAAGATGATAAATGATTCAACTGGTCCCTTTTGAGAGCTCTTTTAGGGATTACTACTGATCATTTATTCATAGAGAACCAGTCTATTGGTTTTCTATGTGTTGGGTTGCTGTATAATTTTCTATTCACCAACAAAGTGGTCTGTAAGCAATACACATTTAAGTAACTACATGCTGTAATCCAATGTTTCCAAATCTTCCATAGAAAGTTTACATTGGCATCACCACCCAGAATGCCATGTGGATCCAACTGCATCTGCTCCCGGATTTCTAACTCCATGGTGCAATGGTTTCTATTGTCAACTTGACAGGACCTAGAATCACCTGTGAGGAACTACCTAAACCTCTGAGGGATTATCCTAGTTAGGTTGAGGTGAGAAGACTCGTCTGAACTACGGTGGCTCACGGCGTAAACTGCTAGGCTGTATATAAGCAGAGAGCTGGCTGAGCACCAGCATTTGTGACTCTGCTTCCTCACTGTGGAGTGGATGTGGCACGTGACCTAAGCGCTTAGTGTCACAGCTCCCTTGCTATGATGGACTGTAACCAGGGACTCTAAGCTGAAATAAGCCCTTCCTCCCTGATACTGATTTCTGTCAGGTATTCCGTCTGGACAGTGAGAAGGCAATAAATATGCATGGGGCCTAGGATGGGCCTTTATAACTGAATGGTTTTAAACCCTTATAACTTCCTTTGAGTTTGGAATTATGAATCAAACCAACCTGCTCAAATAGACACAAAATGTCTATTTTTATTCAGATATTGAAGTCTAGTAGGCAACTTGTCATCAAAGGCTTGGCCTCTCTTTAACTGCTATGAGGCTTCAAACAGCTGGAAGTCTCCTAAAAAGACAGAGAGCGTCCTACTGATGCAACTTTACTGGAGCGGTGATTCTAGTGCCTAGCATGGAGACGAGAAAAACTTCAGTTCTGGGCTTCCAAAAAAGCAGATTAAAGATAATGCACAAGCCAAAGTTATCATTTTGTTCCTGCATCCCCAGGAGGAAGCCCCTGGTTCCCTCTTTCTAGACTCCTGATTCTTTTCAGGGAAGGAGAACAAAGGATTTCCTGCTGTTGCTCAGGCAGTCAGCTGAGGATATGAGTTCTCCACTCAGGGTCATTGCTTTGCCATGTGACCCCCAACTCTGCCTTAAGTTGGAGGTCCGGTGATTCAAGAAGCCAAAGTGAATGAGAGTTATCATTTCACTCATTTATTCTGCCACTAGAAGGAATGGATCTACCCGCAGATACATCTTTCCCCATCTGCCCAAATAAATTCAGGAGCACAAAATAGAACACACAAGTGTTCTTTACTATGAAGTATTTCCAAACCTCTGAGCATTGACATAACACTTTCTAGTCTTGTCTGTTGGAAATAAGTTGCTTTAATCAAAGCAGAGTTGTCAGTATATAAAATCAATCTCACTGTGAGGTTGGTACTTGACTCTCTTTCTATAAAACATACAAATAATCTAAAAAGATCCTGCTCCCAAAAAAGACAGGCTAATAAATCCACAGGTTGTCATGACAACGGCCAGTGTCTTAGGCCTTCAGTATTTCCTAGAGAAATGGGAACAAAAGCAAATTGAATCTCCCTGGACACCCCCTAATGAATAAATGCACAACCTCTACCTATTGCATTCTGTCCAGGGAACAAAGAGGTTTCCAACAAGGTAATCTCTGCCTCTTGACTGCTCTGTTCATTTCCTCCTTCCCTCCCTCTCACTTGATTGAACTAGCACATCAAAGGAATAATAATTCAACAACACGGTGCAGGTAAGGACACCTGAGTTGAACGCACAGACTCCGAGCAAGGGAACAATCTCTCTGCCGTGTTCAGTGCTCCTCGTGTCCATCTGGGTAGGTGAGACTTGCCTGTGGGCTACTGGTTGGAAGAATGATGAACCCAAAGGTGAGAATACACATCAGTGTTTATGATCTATGAAGGAGAAGAAGCAGACTGACATTCTTGGGGTTCAAGGAGCTGGGACGTTGAGGGAATGTGAGGACCACGGAACACTGTCTAACTGTTGTAGGAGGCTCCCGCAGTAATATTCACTGAGTGCTGGGCACAGGGAAACAAGCTAAGAATATATCAGGCGACGTGGCCCTAAGACATCAGGAAAACATGATATTGACTGTTGCTCTCTGACAATGGTGATACGAGCTTGACATCCTAGAATTTGGGAGGTGGAAACAGGAGGATCAGGAGTTCAAGGTCATCTTCAACTGCAGGTGAGTCTGAGGTCAGCTTGGGCTACATGAGATTCTATCTCAAAAATAAATAGCATTTAATTGTTGCTAGCTATTCAACACAGTTTTTTTTCATATTTGTGCTATAAGAAGCTGTTATCATTCATTTATCTGTTTTCCTGAGGTTGGATAGGGTTTGGTTTTCCTTTTTCTTTTCTTTTTTTTTTAATTTCTTTTTTTAATTTGTGAGACAGAGAGAGAGAATGGGCACGCCAGGGCCTCCAGCCACTGCAAACGAACTCCAGGTGCATGTGCTCCCTTGTGCATCTGGCTAACATGGGTCCTGAGGAATTGAACCTGGGTCCTTTGGCTTTACAGGCAAGCGCCTTAACTACTAACCCATTTCTCTAGCCCTCAACACAGTTTTGATCACCTGAGAAAACAAACTCAAATACTTGCCAAAGATCTGACTGGTAGTATGTGGTAAATTTGGGATATAAACCCAGATCTGGTATGGTATGGCACAGTATGACAGAAGAAAGGAAAATAAAAGAGAACAAATATAACTGTAAGAAGTTTTTTTTTTAAAAAAAAAAGGGGGGGGCATATGGATAGCTTGTGAAAATAGTGGCATTTAAGGTGGGCCACTTACTCAAAATCCTGTAAGTAGAATTTTCCAAGATTTAGCAGCAAAAAAACTCCTCTCTCATGAAAATTTGGAATACTTCCCTTTAAAAGACAGTGTCCCCAAGTTGCCTCTTTTGTTAAAATACAATGATAAATAAAGTGCTTTCCTAAAAAGAAAAATAGTGAGTGGCTGGGGAATCTCTCAGTGAGCAAAAGTTCCTGGCATGCATGAGGACCTGAGCTCTTGCCCAGCACCCCATCAAAAGCCAGGTGTGGGGCTGGAACCGTGGCTCAGAGCTTAAGGCACATGCCTACAGAGCTTAATGACCTATTCTCCAGTACCCATGGAAAGCAGGCTGCACAAGTTGGTAAATGCATCTGAAGTTTGTGTGTAGAACCTAGAGGCCTTGGCATGCCCATTCTCCCCTTTCTCTCTGTCTCTGTCTTAAATAAATAAATAAAAATTAATTAATTAATTAATAAGCTATAACTTATAGCTTCTGTCTCAAAGACACAGAGATAGAGATAGAGAAAGAGAGCATGAGAGAGGGAGAAAATAGACACCCATTGTTAGGGGCCTCCACCCTCATGTGTGTGGAGAGCCTGCATGTGCACACACATGTTCAGACACCAAATATCACACACACACAACAGGGAGTCTGCCATTTTTCCCTTTTTTGCTGTTCTTTGGAAAGAGGGTTAAGTATACTAGGGATTCAAGCTAGGGCCTCACACATGTGTAAGCATTCTAGTAGTAAACTATGTCTTCAGTCCCCCATTTTTTAAACTTTTATATTTATTTCTGTGTTATTTTTTTGAGAGAGGATACTCCTGAGCTGCCAAGATGGGCCTTGAATTTGCCATCTTCCACCTCAACCTAACCAACCTACTACATAGCTGAGACTATGGGCTTGTGCCAACCAGGCTCAGGTCCATTTTTTTTGGGGGGGGGCTTCTGAATGTTAGAAAGGTCTAGGTATATTTAATATGTGATTTATTCTTCCTTTCTCCTTTATGGCCTCTGGAGTTCGCTACTGATCTCTTTTTATTACTGCTCCAGGTGAGCCTTAGCCAGTATACTTTTATCATAAGCTGCCTCATACTCATCCTTGCTCAATGATCGAGATGCGTTGCAAATAAATGAAAATCATTTCTTATCTTCCATGTGGTTTTTCTTTAGTCCTTTTTGTAGTACCTTCTTTAAGGATGGAGAAATCCATACTTTACTCATCCTTTTGTGACATGTTCAGAATTTGCTAGGTTGTGCAGGAGAAATGGTCAAGCCATGGCTTTAATTCAGCAGTGTCGGGGGTAGAGCACTTCCTGACCGGAAGCCATGGCAGACGTGAGCAGAGATTCCATGCCACATTGCCACACCCACGGGGTAGAGTACTTCCTGACAGGACACTCCATGCCGCATTGCCGCACCCGCAGGGAGGAGGTAGAGAGAACAAGTGGACTTAACAGCCAGGCTAACAACTCAAGGCTGGCCAACCTCTAGTGTCTAACTTCCGGCAACAAGGCCCCATGTCCTCAGTGTTTCATAAACCTTCCAGATGGACCTGCCCTCGGGGACCCAGAGTTCCCACACATGAGCACCCTATGCTGCAGTGTCAGCAAAAGGACCCAGTGCTGATGTCAGACCTTATCAGAATCTGTCCTTCCACACTAAAGAAAACATAACCTGACAGAATCTCCTTAAATTGAATGGCATGTGTTTAGGTTAAGGGAGGTGCTATTAAGACTACCTTAATGCTCTAGAAGAAAAGCAAAGAGTTTCCCAGTGAAGCAATCTCACCCTGTTCCCATTGCAAAACCACTCAATACTTTTAAATAAGAGGAAGTTCTGGTCTCATTTCTGTAGAAAAGGGGAAAGTGAAGGAGTTCTAGAAGATGGTACGCAAGAAAAAATTAGAACTCAAATGCTTTCCACTAGCAGGGACAGAACAAATACCAATTTCAGGATTCTTCTAAGAAGCATAATTAAATTGATTTTACATCATCTAAGTAGGAGATGAGAGCCTGTGCCATGTAGATACCGAGGCATGTGCATTTTTGTCAGTTGATACCAAGGCAATTTACATAAAAACTTACATTATCACATATTATATATACCTAGATCTTTCTAACATTCAGGAGTCCCCACACACCCCCCAAAAATGGAGCTGAGCCTGGTTGGCACAAGCCCGTAGTCTCAGTTATGTGTATGAACTGACCATTTGCAGCTCAGAATTATTCATTCTTTGTAGGCACTGATGGGAGGCCTTTTCATAAAACCAAAATGACATGTCTGAGAGGCTTTTGTAAAACTAGAATGGCCAACCTGCTAATCATATCCATCAATGATTATTACCACAGTGGAAACATAATACACCCTTGTCAAAATTAAACTGCCATTCAGAACATGTAATGCGGAACTGCAGAGAAAGTAGTCCCATTCAGTAAAACACGGTATGTTTGTCATGTAAACAAGGACTCCTGTGCTGAAAAGAAAGGAGACTGGAAAGCAGCTCACTCATGACTCTTGATGAATTCTTCAGAAACGTTTGTGGAAAATGATACATCTTTCTCATATAACTAAGGGTTATGGCCTCTGTTTTAACATATATAAACTTTTAATATTCATGTGGGTGACTGTGTCTTTCTTATCAAATACTCATCATTTCCTTGTGGTAAATCATATTAAAACCTTTTCCTGTTGCTTTTTTGCTGGTGTTGTCGTTGTACAAATGCATGGATGAGCACACACATGCCATTTGCGCATGGAGGCCAGACGACAACCCTAAGGTGTTGGTCCTTGCCTGCCTCCTTGCTTGACACAGGGTATTTCTTGTTTCTCTGTGAATGCCTAACCGGCTTGCTCCACGTGCCTCAGGAATGTCCGGACTCTGCCTCCCACTGCTGAGGTACTTTGGGGTTGCAGATGTGTGCACCACCACACCTGGCTTCCCGTGGGTTCTGGGGATCCAAGTTCCAGTCATCTGACTTACACAGCAGCTTTGACCACTGAGCCATCTCTCCACTCATCTTGTAGCTTGTTATGAAATATATAGTACACTGTGAAATATATGGCACTGTGCACAGAACGCCAGCACCTATTTGTCTTGACTACAACTTGGTATCTGTTAGCAAGCTTTGCCCCACTTGTCCAACCTTCTTGTAACCACTGTTCTATGAAGTCCACGGTTTTGAGTCCACATATGAGTAAGATCATGTGTGGTTTATGAGCATGGCTTGTCCTCTAAGTTCACCTGAAGCACAACATATGTAACAAATTCTACATTACTGGAGAATTTGCTTCTGGTGGTTTCCTGCGAGTATCGTTTTCTTTCGTGAAAAAAAAATGCATTTGTAAGGAGTTTGGTTTGGATAGCCCATTTAGCCTTCACAACTACTGTAAGGGAAGACTGGCATCCCAGCATTCTTCCCAGCACTGGATATAAATCGCCTCCTTCTAAATGTTGGCTCTTAGACTACTGATAGTTTCATTTCTCAATAAGTCTTTCTCACAAAGGTTAAAGGGGATCCACAGAGTGAGATTCATCTGGGAGTCCCACAGACTTAGTGGCTTACAATACAATCGGAATTGTGCACATTTTTCAAGGGTCAAGCACACAGAACCAGTCTAAAGCTTTTGTCATGGGTTTATTAACCTGATAGCTGCCTGACTTATATCATCAATATCTTATCACATCACACATCACCTACAGTTTGAATGTATTGGCAGTGGGGAAGAACTCTTCCAAACCCATGGAGTAATTGCTGTCTAACTGAGCCACATGATACCTGGGTATCTGCCATTTATTTAGTGGCATCTTGGTGTCTGAGCTGAAGCACTCTCCCATATAAAATGCTATAAATAATTTTACTTGTTCCTGAGCTTTTGAAACAAAGAACTTAACCTTTTTGCTTAAGTATTTCCGATGTATAAATTAAGAGGGAACTGGTGGCAATTATAAATGAGCCTTGTGGAACATAAACTGAGAATGTCAAGGCTGGATGCCATTAAGTCACCAAAGCTGCTTCTACACCTCGGAAGCATCTGTATTAACTAAGACCTTTCTTTTCACAGGACTGGAGGTTATCAGAGAAAGCTATTTACCTTGATTTGGTAATTCTACAACAACAACAAAGAAACCCTCCAGGGTTTTGTGATAAAAAAAAGAAGAAATGGGAAGCATGCCCTTTAAATACCAACTCCTAATTGGAAAAAAAAAAAATGTAAATATGCAAATCCAATTACATACATTTAAGGATTAGATATTAATTGGATCTGCCTTGATATAAAGTGCATAGTCAATTCTTTTATTAGACGCAATCATCACTTTCCATTCTGGCATTTGGTAATAACTGACAAAATATCACAGACTCTCCCTTGCCCAGTGATTTCCTGGGTTGACATTATGGCCCTCCACAGATTAAATACCTTTGTCCTGGACTCCAGAGTCATCAGGATTTGCACTGCAACTTGACCTGAAAGGAATTTTTTTTTAAATAATATTAATAAGACCTCTTAATCATGGAGCTTTTAGAGAGACATAGGGAGGACCTGACGCTCAGACTTCATGACAGATAGTGGGCAGTGACCAGAGGGAAGAGCAGAGAGCACGTGTGTGCAGTTTAGACACTGTGGTGTGGGGACGGCGCATCTAACTCTGTCCCCACTCCCACACAAGAGTTAGCCAGATGTCAGAATCTTACCTTCACAAGTCTTTGTGCTTAATAACAACCTACTCCCCATTATAACACAGTTTATTCTGCTGTATACAGAATGGAAGATGAATGCAAAATGAGCAAGATTGTCAAGATTTGACAGGTCTGAATTTTAATTCTTAAAACTATCCATTGATGTGAATCAGAAAGTTACTTTATTCTTCCAGCCCCATGTCCTGGTCTCTAAAGCCTTGCGGGGAAGGGGGGGACTTAAATCACATAATGGGAGGATGAAATGAGATTGCTTTTGCAAAATGCATACAGTATGGAAGCGGACAGTTGGGTGCATGTGCTAATGATAAACCAGCTTAGAGCTTCTGATGAGAGAAATGTAAGATAGGATGCTAGAGGAAGAAGTCAGGCAATAAGAAGTGTTCATAAATAGTGTGATTACGAGAGTGTATGTGTGTGATACGCACGTTCGTGTGTGTGAGTACAGGCACACACGTGCCATGACACACATGTGGAGGTCGAAGGACAGCTTTGGGAGCTGGGCCTCACCTTCCACCTTGTCTCCAGGCAATCCCTCCTCTTCTTATTTGCTTAGCTAACTGGCCCAGGAACTTCTGGGAGACGTTCCCATCTCCATTTCCCTTCTCACCATGGGCATGCTGACAGATAGATACCCACCGCACCACCTAGCTTCACCAACACAACAGGCACTTGAACCATGGAACTATCTCCCCAGCCCCTGATTACAAACTTATCTCACACTGTTACCAGAGGAGTCAGAACCTGGGCCCTGGCAGTCGTAACTAGCTACTTTCAGCCTCTTGCTCTCCGAAGGCCAATTAAAGAAACAAACAGGGCTGGAGCAATGGCTCAGTTGGGCAAGTGCTTGTCTTGAAATGCAAACATGAGGAGTTGAGTCTGATCTCCAGAACCCACATGAAAACACTGAGCCTTGTAGCATGGATTTGGAATCTCGGCAAGGAGGTGATGGAGACATGAAGACAGGCAGGTGATCACCAGGGCTGTCCTAATTGGCTAGCCCCAGGCCAATGAGAAAGCCTATCTCAAAAGAAAAAGGTGGGTAGTGCCTCAAGAGAGTGACGCCCACAGTTGTTCTCTGGCCTACACACGCGCACACATATAGTCAAGCAACCATGCACATGTACAACTGCACACACATGAACATGCACACACACATGCATGCTCATGCATCCACACACATGTGCAACTACACACACATGAACGTACACTCACACACATGCACAAAGAAACCAATAATAGTGGAAAACACCAAAAACAGAGAGATTGATTCAATATGTCCACATTAGGAAGAGGAACAAAAGGGTCTGGTCACTGCCCCAGTCCATCCTCAGTTTCTTGATATAAGTCATGACGCTACAAGCTCCAGTCTCTCCTACAAGGTGGTCTGACATGTTGTCAGAGCTGGGTGACATCTCTGCCTCAGCCTTCTTCTCCTCCTAGCATAGGATGCCCAAGGAAAAGGGGATTCAATTCCTTGAGGTCTGTTGATTCAATACTCTGATAGCCAAATTTGCCATGCAAAATTCCAGCTCAGAAAAAGAGACCTTGTCTACAAACTCAGCTCTTGCAGAAAGTAATACCCATGCACACAGCTTAACTACAGAAGCAGAGGTTGTCCCTTCTGTCCACAGGAGTCCTGAGCCTCTTCCCCTTTCGTTAGAGGCTGCCTTCTGCCTCCAGCATACCTCTGCTTCCCTTCTCCATCTTTTTTGCTTGAATTTGCAATCGCTATCTCACAAGGATAAAAAGCTGACATAGTACCTTATGAAACAAAGTTAATAGTAGCACAATATTATATTATTCCTTCTTTTATTCATTCAAAAAATATCTATTAAGAGACTACACTGTTCCAGGTACATAGATCAAGTAAGTAGGTAGGCAGACAGATGATTGTTGGATAGATTATGATGTTGTACATATATACATACATGCATACATGATGTAGATGATGATGATGATGATGATGATGAAGACAGACAGACAGATAGAAAGGAAGGAAGAGCAGGCAGATACATGTGCATGGATACATATAACATATAGCAATAAAAATACTATGGAGGCTGTCACGATGGCTAATGACTTAATCCCAGCACTCTGGAGACTGAGGTGGGCATATATAGCCATGAGTTCAAGAGCAGTTGTGACAACAGAGTGAGTTCCAGGTTAACGTAGGCTAGTGTGAGACACTACCTTGGCGGGAAAATGCTATGGAAAGAAATAGTGGTTAAGGCAAAAAAATTAAAATTACAAAAAGGACCATGGTGATGGTGTTTTGTTTTACACAGTGGTTATGGGAGATCTTCATAAGAGCTTGAAACAGCCAAGGGAATAGCGTGTGTCATTATCCTGCAGAGCCCTTCACCAGGAATGGAGGAGCCAGACCCAAGGGCCTGAGAAGGAACCACTTCTGAATATTCTAAAAACGTAGCAGAGATCAATGTGTCTAGAATATGTGAGAGAGGGGAACTAGGAAGAGATAGGGGGATGTGTAGGAGAAGATAATGGGAAAAAAAAACTGTAAGTTCACATAGGTTTTGAGCAGATTTGGCAGATAAATATATAGAAGATAGATGATTAGATGATAGTTAGATAGATAGATAGAGAGAGAGAGAGAGAGAGAGAGAGATAATAGATTTTTTAAAATCACTCTAGCTTCTGAGTTGAGAAGAAACAACCAGGAGATTAGTGGTGTGGACTGGAGGATGGATAAGAGATAGGTCAAATCATCCAGATAAATGTTGGGATGCAGAGACAGCTTAGCCATTAAGGCACTTGTCTGCAAAGCCTAAGGACCCAGGTTCAATTACCCAGTACCCATGTAAGCCAGAGGCACAAGGTGGCACATGTATCTGGAGTTCATTTGCAGTGGCTGAAGGCCCTGGCATACCCATATTCTCTCTCAATCTCAATCTCGCTCCCTCCCTCCCTCTCTCTCTCCCTCTCTCTCCCCCTTTCTCTCTCCCAAATAAATAAAATAAAAGAATATCAGAAGTCTTTTTAAGAAAGAAATTTAAGCCAGGCATGGTAGTGCATGCCTTTAATCCCAGCACTCAGGAGGGAGAGGTAGGAAGATCACTGTGAGTTCAAGGCCACCCTGAGACTACATAGTGAATTCCAAGTCAACCTGGACTAGAGTGAGACCCTACCTCAAAAAAAAAAAAGAAAGAAAGAAAGAAATGTTGTGTAGATCCTCAATGGAGAATAGAGAAAACTATTTTGTTGATCTGGAATATTAAAAAAAAAAAGGAAAGAAAGGAGAGAGAGAAATGGTACAACTGGGAAAATAGTTCTAATTGGCTGAGGAAGGGAAAACTCAGAGAAACATACTGAGTAATTTGTGGGGGCAGTTGGAGGAGACAGTTATCTGAGATAACTAATGAACATCAAATGGAGATATTAACCTGGCAGGTAGCTATTTGTGTAAAGTTCAAAAGCAAAGTCAAAGCAGGAAATATTTGGAATGCATGCATGGTATTTAAACCCTGAAGCAAATGAGACCTCTCTGAGTTAAATATAGGGAGATAAAGATTACAATTCTGTGACCAGAAGCACTCCAATTTATAGAGACCCAAAAGATGAAAAGCTAGTGGAACACTGAGAAATAATGTCTAGTGTAGTATGAATGAGAAAGTCATGAATGCATAAATAAAAACAGAAGATGGGGTTGAGGACATGGCTCGGTGGGTAAAGGAACTGCCACACAAGCATAAGGACCTGAGTTTGAATCTTCTCCAACACCCACATAAAAGCCAGACATAGCTGTGTGCACCTATAATTCCAAAACTAGGGAGTGGAGGCAGGAGGATTACTGGGACTTGCTGGCTAGCTAGTCTAGCTGAATCAATAAGTTCTAGTTTCTGGACAAGACCATGTCTCAAAAAGTAAGGTGGGGAGTTTCCAAGGAAGACACCTGGTGTCCATCTCTGGCCTCCACATTCATGAGTGCGTGCACACACACACACACACACACACACACACACACAAGTAGGCATACTATACACATACACCATGCCAAAAATAAACAGAAAATATAGTCAAGTCAATAATTGGTCTTTTTTTTCTGTTATGGGTAATGTACTCTGCCTGGGCTCTGTAACAACATGAAGATGAGCTAGACAGCATCACTACCCTCTGAGACAATGCCCCTAAATGAGATGAGTGAACTTACCAATGATTTTTATCTGATGACACTCATGCCCTGTGTAAATTCTTCTTGGGTGTGAGCGGGGACTGGCAACTTACTTCTACTGAATTAAAAAAAAAATGACGTGACACCATTTTTGAGATTCATTTATAAAACACAGACTCAGTTCTCCCATACTCTCTGTCCTGTGCTTCTTAGATGCCCCCCCTCCAGCCTATTAATAGGTCCACCCTAATGAAGATGACTTCCAGCCAACCAGCCAGAGAGGAAGTGAGGTTCTTGGAAGGACAGTCTCTGAGTAAACTGAATGCTACCCACAGTATGTGAGGAGCTTCAAAGTAGATCCTCCTATAGTCAAGTGTCCCAGTGAGACTGCAAACCCAGGGCCCACCTCTTGACGACAGCCTTGTAACTATGATGCACAGCATCACTTATACCATGCTCCAGTTCCTGACCCACAGAACTAAGAGGAGAATGAATGTTGTTTTAAGTAAATAAATTTGGGGTAACTTGTTCTCAACCACATGTAATGTAAGCACTAATGAAACCCAAGTGCAGAGACCACAAAAGCACATTGCACCATTTACTGGGGTTCTCAATCTCACCTCCAGTTCAGACATCTGATGTTCTCATAGCAGTGATAATTACCTGAGTCTGAATTATCATCGAGTCAACATCTCCCTGATATAATTGCATTTTGGGTCTTATCGCAAATTGAAGAATAAAAGCCATCAATGAATAAGACAGGGAAAAAATGATAAAGAACTTTTTCCAGCACCTCTGGCAGAATACAGCCAGAGGCTTTGGCACTGATTTAAATACTTTAAATCATCTCATTTGTTTTGAAACTCCTCTCTTCTCTCCTGCTGACTTTTCAGCTAGTCCATCCCCACCTTGGCAACATACGTCTAATTTAAGTTTTTATCACAACCCATTATGGTTTCCAGTCCGCTGCCCTTGAATGATGTTGAATTAAGACACCGGCGTAATTAACGGACCGCCTTGCTAACACAGTTTCTTCTTCGTGTCACAGAGAAAATGTCAAGTCACATTTCCTTTGCAAATCAAGACGACTAGCAGATTTCACTGTCACTTCTAAATTAGTTAAGAAATACTAAAAAGACAAAGACGTTCAGGAACAGTTGGCAAAAGTTTCTATTCATGCAATAATCACGGGAACTTATAAAAAGTTACCTTCGAAAAATAATGGAAAGGTAGATTTAATGCAAATCAGTGTTAGTCATCCATAAGTATCTTCAGGGAATTGGTTCTAGGACACCCAAACCCACAGATGTCCAGACCCCTTATGTACAACGGTGTAATAACTGCATATTACCTATGCACATGCTCCTGGGTGGTGTGAATCATCTCTAGATGACTTATAAACCCTAATACAATGAAAATGCTGTGTAAGAAGTTGCCATAATGTGTTGTTGGAGGACTAATGATGAGGAAAAAGTCTACATATGTTTTGTACAGACACAACTATCTTTTCCAAATACATTGATCTGAGGTCAGTTGACTCTTCAGCTATAGGACATGCGGGTATAAAAAGGACCAGGGCACTCCCTAAATGTGAACATAAAAATTCTAGATTAGGGCTGGAGAGATGGCTTAGTGATTAAGTGCTTGCCTGTGAAGCCTAAGGACCCCGGTTCGAGGCTCGGTTCCCCAGGTCCCACGTTAGCCAGATGCACAAGGGGGCGCACGCATCTGGAGTTTGTTTGCAGAGGCTGGAAGCCCTGGCGCGCCCATTCTCTCTCTCTCCCTCTATCTGTCTTTCTCTCTGTGTCTGTTGCTCTCAAATAAATAAATAAATAAATAATTCTAGATTAAAATATAGAAAAACAGCTGAAGATATGGCTCAGCAATTACAAGCCCTTGCTTGCAAAGACTGACAGCCCTGGTTTGATTCCCCAGTGCACACGTAAAGCCAGATGCACAAAGTGGCTCATAGGTCTAGAGTTTGTTTGTAGTGACAAGAGACCCTGGCACACCTACATTCATCCTCTGTCTCTGTCTCTGTCTCTGTCTCTCTCTCTCTCCCTCCCTTTCTCTCTCACACTCACACACACACACACACACACACACACACACAAAGAGAAATATTTTTAAAGTAAAAATAAAATTTAGCAAGCCTATCTGAAGCAGGCA